>NC_086104.1:44775808-45392499 GCF_963921235.1 Mobula hypostoma
TATTTTCTAAATGGGGAGAAAATCCAAAAATCTGTGATGCAAAGGGACTTGAGTCGTTGTACAGAACATCCTAAAGGTTAACTTGCAGGTAGAGTCGATGGTGAGGAAGTCAAATGCAATATTCACATTCATTTCAAGAGATCTAGAATAAAAGAACAGGGATGTGATGCTGAAGTACAGGTGAGGCCTCACCTTGAGTATTGTGAACAGTTCTGTGCTCCTCATCTAAGAAAAGATACGCAGGCATTGGAGAGGGTTCAGAAGAGGATCACGAGGATGATTCTGGGGAATGAAAAGGTTATCATACAAGGAGTGTTTCATGTCTCTGGGTCTGTATTCGATGGGATTTAGAAGGATGAGTGGGGATCTCATTGAAACCTCTTGAATGTTGAAAGGCCTAGACAGAGTAAATGTGGAAAGGATGTTTCTCATGATGGTGGAGTCTAAGACAAGAGGGCAAAAGCTTAGGATAGAGGGCATCAATTTAAAACAGAGATACAGAGAAATTTCTTTAGCCAGAGGGTGGTGAATTTGTGGAATTTATTACCACAGGCAGCTGTAGAGGCCAGGTTGTTGGGTGTATTTAAGGCAGAGCTTGATAGGTTCTTGAATTGACATGGCATCAAGGATTATGGGGAGAAGGCCAGGGAGTGGGGCTGAGGAGCAAAAAAAAATGATCAGCCATAATTTTATGGAGGAGCAGACTCGATGGGCCAAATGGCCTAATTCTGCTCCCGTGTCTTATTGTCTTACTAAAGTCACTTATGAGGCTTTCGGCAGCATTTGAATTGAGATAGCATCGTGCCAGTTCAGCAAAGATAGATTATCTTGATGCATTTTGATAGAAACATTTTAGTGATGTGATGGCAACCAACTAGAATTGAGAAAATATCCTTTTTTTAAAAAAACGTAAGTTTTATTTTTTCTTGCATATTGTACAGTTTTCGGTGCAATTATTTGTGGCAACATCTTTGCATAGGTGGCAATAGAAAATGTTCAGTGACATCTTAGTAAAGCAGCGTGGTACCAAATACTTTAGTGACAAACCAATTATCTTTTTTTGGCTTTATTTAAGATGTATCTGAATCTGAATTCAATGGATAATATCACTAAAGAAAACTCCTAGAGAAATTAGTCTGCAGAGCACAAAAGAAAATGATTTACATGCATCTCTCAAAATTAATGCCACTCATAAATATCTATGGCATTAGTATCATCAAGTTTCCCACCATTAATAACCTGAGGGTCACCACTGAGTAGAAATATAACCATACCAATCACTTGAATACTAAGGCTGATAGTATTAACGCAGAAGTTGGGTATCCTGTAGCAAGTCACTCACTATCTGACACCCAGAGTTTATCCCGTCATTAACAAGGCCCATGTAATATTCTGCACTCACTTGGATGATTATAATTTCTTTGAAGAGGAAAGAGCCCTCTTGATTTGCTGTTCATCAACCAACCTAAACATTCATTTCTCAACCACCAGCACATTTTGAATGCAGTGTACATAGTACATTGCAGCTATTTGTCTAGACATTCCCTTTGTTCCACTTCGTCCTTTATTGCTACTGAAAACTGTTTTTTCTTTCCTCTTTCCCAGATCTGACAAAACGTTATGGAAGGACCTGGTTCATATTCCATGGATATTGTCTGACATGTTGAGTGTTTCAAGCATATTTTTTTTATTGCAGAATTCCAGGTTTTGTTTTTAAATATCTTATTTGTCTACACTACCCTGGCAACAACTCCCAAATCTGTGATTTATACCATTAGGAAAGAAAATAGCAGCAAATACATGGGTGCAACACTAACTGCAACTTGCTGTCCAATTCGCACTCCATCCTGACTTAGAAATACAGTGAGTTCCTCTTCATTGTTTTGTCTATTGCCTGGACTAAGAGCGGTTGAAGTCCCTTCACCAGAAAGACTGTAGAGGATCAGGAAGGTGGATTTCTACCATAGCCTTCTGAAGAGCAACCAGGATCCCTCATTTTCAGAAATATAGTTAGGCTATCTACTGATGTATATCTTACATGTCACATTGTTCACCTTTGAATTACAGAAATAGTTTAACCATCTTAGTGGAAAACCTTTGATTTTTGGATACTAGGACTTGGACATTCAAAGCTGCAAGAAGCATTTGGCTGTATTTCAGAGCCTGATATCAGTAGTGGGAAAGTTATTGGAAGGTATTCTGAGGGACTGGATATATAAGTGTTTGGATAGACGTGGACTCATTAAGAATAGTCAGCTTGTCCTTGTGCTTGGTAGGTCATGTCTAACCAATCTTATAGAGTTTTTCAAGGAAGTTACCTGGAAAGTTGATGATGGCAAGGCAATGGATGTTGTCTACGTGGACCTTAGTAAGGCATTTGACAAGGTCTCGCATGGGAGGATTGTCAAGAAGGTTCAGTTGTTTGGCATCTGCAATGAGGTAGTAAATTGAATTAGACATTGGCTTCGCAGGAAAAGCCAGAGGGTGGTAGTAAATGATGGCCTCTCTGACTGGAGGCCTGTGACTCATGGAGTGCCGCAGGGATTGGTGCTGGGTTAGTTGTTGTTTGTCATCTACAGTGCCCATAAAAGGTATTCACCGCACTTGGAAACTTTCATGTTTTATTGCTTTACAAAATTGAATCACAATGGATGTAATTTGACTTTTTTGATACTGATCAACAGAAAATGACTCCTTTGTGTCAAAATGAAAACAGATCTCTTCAAAGTGATTTAAATGAATTACAAATATAAAACACAAAATAATTGATTGCATAAGTATTCACCCACCCCCACCACCCTAAATATGACATACCAAATCATCACTGGTGCAGCCAATTGAGTTTAGAATCACATAATTAGTTAAATGAACATCATCTGTGTGCAGTCAAGATGTTGCAATTCATTGTAGTAAAAATACACCTGTATCTGGTAGGTCCAACTGCTGGTGAGTCAGTATCCTGGCAAAAACTACACCATGAAGACAAAAGAATACTCCAAGAACTCTGTGAAAAGGTTATTGAAAAACACAAGTCAGGAGATAGATACAAGAAAACTTCCAAGTGACTGAATATCCCTTGGAATACAGTTAAGTCTATCATCAAGAAATGGAAAGAAAATGGCACAGCTGTAAATCTGCCTAGAGAGGGCCGTTCTCAAAATCTGAGTGACCGTACAAGAAGGGGAGTAGTGAGGGAGGCTTCCAAGGGACCAGTGACAACTTTGGGGCAGGCTTCAGTGGCTGAGATGGGAGAGTGGCAAAGAGGAAGCCATGTAGAAAAAAAAACTCCATGAAATCTCAGCTAGAGTTTGCCAGAAGGCATGTGGGAGACTCTGAAATCAGCTGGAACAAGATCCTCTGGTCTGATGAAACCAAAATTGAATTTTTTGGCCATCAGACTAAAAGCTATATTTGACATGACCCTAACACCCAAACATCATCAGAAAAAAAACACCATCTCTACCATGAAGCATGGTGGTGACTGCATCATGCTGTGGGGATGCTTCACTGCAGCCAGCCCCGGAGGGCTTGTGAAGATAGAGGGTAAAATGAATGCAGCAAAATATAGAGAAATCCTCGAGGAAAGCCTGATGCAGTCTGCAAGAAAACTGCGACTTGAGAGAATAATTGTTTTCCATCAAGACAATGATCCCAAGCATAAAGCCAAAGCTACACAGGAATTGCTTAAAAGCAACAAAGTTAATGTCCTGGAGTGGCCAAGTCAAAATCCAGAACTCAATCCAATTCAGAATTTGTGGCTGCACTTGAAAAGGGCTGTTCACTCATGATCCCCATGCAATCTGACAGAGCTTGAATAGTTTTGTAAAGAAGGGGGAGAAATTGCAGTGTCCTGATGTGAAGAGCGGATAGATAGAGACTCAAGGCTGTAATTGCTGCCAAAGATGCATCTACTAAATACTGACTTGAAGGGGGTGAATACTTATGCAATCAATTATTATGTTTTATACTTGTAATTAATTTAAATCTCTTTGTAGGTATCTGTTTTCAGTTTGACAGGAAAGAGTCTTTTTCTGTTGATCACTGTCAAAAAAGCCAAATTAAATCCACTGTAATTAAATGTTGCAAAACAATAAAACATGAAAACTTCTGGGGGGGTGGGGGTTGAATACTTTTTATAGGCACTGTATATCAATGATCTGGATTATAATGTGGTTAACTGGGTCAGCAAATTTGCATATGACACCAAGATTGGAGGTGTAGTGGACAGCGAGGAAGGCGAACATGGCTTGCAGTGGGATCTGGACCAACTGGAAAAATGGGCTATAAGATGGCAGATGGAATTTAATACAGGCAAGTGTAAGTTGCACTTTGGGAGGACCAACCAGAGTAGGTCTTACACAGTGAATGGTAGGGCACTGAGGAGTGTGGTAAGATAAAGGGATCTGGGAATAAAGGCCCATAATTCATGAAGTGGTGTCACAGCTAGATAGGGTTGTTAAGAAAGCTTTTGGCACATTAGCCTTCAGAAAGTATTGCATATAGGAGATGGGGTGTTAAGCTGAAGTTGTATAAGACAGTGGTGAGGCCTAATTTGGAATATTGTGTGCAGTTTTGGTCACCTACCTACAGGAAAGATGTAAATAAGGTTGAAAGAGTATAGAGAAAATTTACAATGATGCTGCCGGGTCTGGAGACCTGATTTATAAGGAGAGATTGAATAGGTTAGGACTTCATTCCTTGAACGTAGAAGATTGAGAGGATATTTGATAGAGGCAGACAGAGTTATGAAGGGTACTGATAGGGTAAATGGCTTTTTCCACTGACGTTCGGTGGGACTACAGCCAGAGGTAATGTGTTAAGGATGAAAGGTGAAAATTTTCAGAGGAACATGAGGGGAAACTTCTTCAGTCAGAGGGCTGTGAGTGTGTGGAACGAGCTGCCAGCGCAAGTGGATGTAAGCACGATTTCAACGTTTAAGAGAAGTTTAGATCGATACATGGATGGTAGGGGTATGAAGGGTCCTTGTGCCGGTTGATAGGAGTAGACAGTTTAAATGGTTTGGCATGGACTAGATGGGCTGAAGGGCCTGTTTCTGCACTGTGCTCTATGATTCTAAGTCTTTGGTCACATACCGAATCTCCTCAAACTCCAAATGAAATGTATCACAAGTGTGCCTTCATCGTGGACACAGAATGGCTCTTCAGAGATGTTGACACCCAGGAACTTGAAACTGCTCACTCTTGTCAACTGTCATGAATAGCAAGAAGAGTGTTGATTATATCATAATATAATATATGAGTAAACCCCTCCTTACCATTGAGTATATCTACATAGTGCATTGTTGCAGGAAAACAGCATCCACCACCTGAGACCCACCACGCAGGTCAGACTCTCTTTTCGCTACTGCCATCAGGAAGACAGTACAGGACTCTCAGGACTCACACCACAAGTTCAGGAACAGTTATTACCCCCTTGGCCATCAAGCTCTTTAACCAGAGGGATAAGTGTGATGCCCCATCACTGAACTGTTCCCATAACCAATGGACTCAATTTCAAGGACTCTTTATCTCATATTTTTGATATTTATTGGGTTTTTTTCCAGTTCAAACTGGTAAAATTTGAGGCCAGGCACATTCATTTCTCGACAGCTAGGAACTTTCAGACTATTCTAGTGGTGTTTGGTATTGTGGCTTTCTAGAGATTTACATAAATATTGCTGAGAAGGCCTTATTGTGTGGTGACTTTGGGATGATACCATTTGCAGATCTTACTATTGGGACAATGTATACCCTGTTCATGTTCCAAAGTCCTTCAATATCTTTTTGTAATTCATCATATATCTGATGTTTTTCACTTATTGTTCTTGTATGTTATGTGTGTTTGGAAGGGCTATATTTATTAAGCAGTTCTTGTTTGTTAATCCTGTAATGTAATTAAAATTAAATTATTTCAATTTTTAGATTTCTTTTTGTATTTGCAGTTCGTTGTCTTTTGCATACGGATTGTCTGCCCTGTTGGTGCAGTCTTTCATTGATTCTATTATGGTTATTGAGTATGCCCAAAAGAAAATGAAACTCAGGGTTGTATGTGGTGACAGATATGTACTTTGATAATCAATTTACTTTGAACTTTTGACCTTTTAAAGGCTGCTTCCTGCAATTAGTTGTGAGAATACCTGTTAGAAGCATGCAAATTTTGACTAAAAACCACTGTTTCTAAAGCAGGGTCATAATTATATGAGGAAATCTAATGGTGTTATGTTCGAATACTTACTTGAGGCCTTCAAGTTGCATGATATGCAAGTCAGGGCAGTACAATGTGGAGAGCAACCTATTACCCGTACAGCAGGCTCCCCCTCCATGCAACTGATGCATCCGAAGGAATGGTAGGGACCAGTTGGCACCAGTGGCATCACAGGAGTTACTAGTCAGCGTTGAACTCAACATAGGACTGCCTTCAGGACTCCAGCTCTGAATTTTTCCTTGGAGTTTACCCACGAAGCCTTCCCCAGGAGTAGGGAAAACCACAAGGCAACAGAGTTTTGAGATCAGAGTTTTTCTTCTCCCCGATGAGCCTCATTTGCCCCAATCTTTATAGAGCTTCACAAAACAGAAAACTGTTGTAGATAAATTAGTAAGTCATTGCTTCTTTAGCTTACTTAAGGACTTAAAGATTAGTGTTTCTGCAGTCTCTCTGCATTATAATTATTTTCAAAGATATGGTGTGCTTTGTTTATTTCATTAAGATAACACTTTTAAAGCTATCATTTGGTTTGGACATATACTTTTTTGAAAATCACAATTTTCTACAAAATCTAATTATTTTTGTGTAAGTGTAATGAACAAAAGCAAATGTCATTTCTTGAAGTGGTTGAAGGATTATCACAGGTCATCTGGTCTCATAAGATAAGGGTGACTTTTGACAGAACATTCATGAGTTTCTTTTCAAAGCCAGCAAAAGGTAGAGATTTCAACAGACTCTGCCTTTTCAAACTCTGTATTTTTCAGTCACTTCATTAGTCTCTGCATTCAGTGCCTCTTTCAGTACTCAGATTCAGAATATTGTTTCATTGCCTTTTTGCTGACAAAGATTATTTTATTGTTACAAATGCAACTTTCCATAGTTTATGTCAACAAAGAGCTCTCCAAATAGAGAAACAGTGTGGTATTGGACTAATCTCTTTCAAACAAAGAATAGCCAGAGGGTGAGAGGAGAGGACATCTGGCGGATAAGGGGTCAGTGTGATGGGGTTGATAATGCACCATCACTTTCCATTTAAAGGGAGCAGAAATAAGTTATCTAATTGTACTGGAATGTGTTTAACAGTGAAGCTGTAAGTTGGTGATGATGTAATGTTCAGAGTCAAACTGTGCTATTACATTTCTAGAGCAAAAAAAAATGAAAATTGTTCACTTGGGGTAAGACAAATGGCATTAAATGAGGAAACACACCATGAATTGCAAATGGGCCTGAGTTAATTTGTTGCTACAGTAGTGTTGCCCTACTGCTAAATGAAGGTGGTGTAATTATCTAGCTGGCAGAGATAATGTCAGCACCTCATTCTTCCTTACACGCCTGGTTTTTACATGAGTGCTAATTGAGCTCCAAGGTGACAACTTATTATATATTCTGATGGTAACATTTTTATCCTTTGCAAAATAGTGTTCTTATTTTTTGAAAGAACAGCCGTTACCACGTGTAGAACATGAAAAGTAAAAATACGAGTACATGATGCAAGTGTGTAAATTTAACTCGCAGAGATAACATTCCCCTCCCTTCAAGCATCATGATTAGCTTGACTCTAATGATAATGCTTCAGGGAAAAAAGACTCCTGGTTATATCAACAGCTTGTAGTGCAAGGTCTATAAGTGTTATGTTACTTTATGTAAATTAGGGACACACAAACAAAAACAATTCAGTCAATGCAAAATCTATTTGAGTTGTGTATTAATTATTGCAAACAGTTTGATCTGAATTTTGGATTTTTCTATTGCCTTATGTGAGTATTTAATAAACATAGTGATCCATCCAGGAAAAAGTTCAGACATGTATTTATTAAAACAATTTAGGGATTTCAAACTGTTTATATTTGTAGCAGATAAGGCATAAAATCTGAAACAGTTCTCCATTCCTTAGAGATATAGGGTTCTATAAACCACTCCTAAAGAAATCTCGGTGCACTTTTTTCTTTCTTCTGATCACTCAGAGCACAAGTTGTATATTAGTGAATGCATTGAAATTTTACATTTACCAATAAAAAGTAGAAAATGTTATTTTTTAAAGAACTATTTGAAAATGATACTTGGAAGTGTATTATTTCATTGAGAGAAAAAAAATTAAAACGATAGGATCAAAATAAAATATTGGTTTGCAAATGGCTGGACGTATGGTGAGAAATATATTTTGTCGGATTTTTCATGTCTTAACAAGGCTGATAATTTTCTCTGCTTTGCATTATGGAATTTATTCCTTATTTCTCAAATGATATCAGGAGACTTTGTTATATGATCAGGAAAGAGATATAACATTTAGAGAGAAATAAGGGGTAACTATACTGATTGTATTTGGACATTCGTTTCGAGTTGAGCATGGTACAACAAGGCACTTCATAAAAAGTTGTTGTGTCCATGTAGACTGGAGTTTTCTTCAGCACTATAGTGACTATGAAAGTGTTTTGTTGACTGTAAATAACTTCACTGTGTCCTAAGGTCAAGGAAGGCATGACACTTACCCAGGTCCTTCTTAATATAATGTTTATCTCATCAGTTGATTGACTGGTCTCATGGACCACTTTGGTTTTTCTTAAAGGTATTTCACAATGAAAAAACTCATATATTCAGCTAACTATTTTCTCAATTAACACTGATAATTGTATGAATCTATTTCACTAAACATAATAAATCATTAATACCTGAAAAATAGAACTACGGGTATAAACCATAGATGTGCATTAGTTATTTCTTGCAAAGTGGATTTTTTAGGGCAAATATCTTACAAAATTCTTAAATGTTTAAGTCTGTGTAGACCAGCACTAAAAGATGAATTCTGTTACAATGTTATGGCTAATGGTTTTTATCATAGTTTGTAAGTGACAAAGAACAAAGTCAGAACCTTTATTAAACACTTTTTAGAAGAAAACTGACCAGCAATTTATTCCACTCTCTACCAGTATGTTCTCCACCATGCCTATATACCCACCCTGACATGGCTAGTCGCTTTCCTAATTAGCTTAACTGAGATTTGTTTCTAGCTAGCATTACTGAGTTTGCTGCCTTCTCCTCTCTGCTCTTCCCACTTAACCCAGAGAAGGCTCAGTGCTCAATTTTGATGGCAAAACAGCAAAATCTGAGAAATCCTCAAAATTAAACATGAGTTTGAAAATGAATCGAATGCATTACCTTTACCTTGTGGTATTATCCATAAAAAAAAAGATCCTGTAGTGTTCCTAAAAAATTAAATCTTCCTTGATGTATAGAAGATCTCCTTTATGTGTTGTACCCCTTTATTGAGACTGCATCTTGTTATCTGAGGAATTCTAGATACATGTTTGCGTATTTTCTATTTTACAGTAACAGCAGGTCAGTACACTAACCTGCTAATCTAAACTCTGGATAAAACAAAAACAACAGGAATTCTGCAGATGCTGGAAATTCAAGCAACATACATCAAAGTTGCTGGTGAACGCAGCAGGCCAAGCAGCATCTATAGGAAGAGGCGCAGTCGACGTCGACTGCGCCTCTTCCTATAGATGCTGCTTGGCCTGCTGCGTTCACCAGCAACTTTGATGTATGTTGTCTGGATAAAACAATTTTTGTTCACAATATGCTAAATTTTTGGATATCAATGGGTGATGAATTTACTATTAAATTAAAATAGATTTTTGTCATGGATCTAAAACTCCAGAGTCTGAGGTAACCAACAAAATAGATCAATAATGAATCTGCAAAAACTCAATCATAGAGACCATTTGGATTGCAGTATTATTCCAGATAGGCTCAAGCAAATACAACTGAAGTCCATATAAAAACACTCAGTTAAAATGATGTGAAATAAAACTCCTCAAATTCAGGTTCTTAAAACTGTTCAAAAAATTTGATGTCCTGCTAGCTTCCAGCTTTAAAAAAAACACTGTGCTTTTTTTTTAAGGCTGTTGATTAAATAATGTGCTGCCTGAAGTTATGAAACAATTCTTAAGTTTCTAGTTAACCCTCAGCTGCATCTGCTGCTTTTTTTTAATTGATGACCTTCAGGCAAGCTTCAACTCCTTCAGAATCTTAATTTTCTTTAGCAAATGACCTGATTCAAATCTCTGAGCCAATCATTCTTTTTTTTATTACCTTTTTCTGGTACTATAGGCAAGATTTCGCTAGAATGGCTCTTTTGTAATGTGCAGGTTAAAGATTTTTATCTTGCAACACAATTCATACACTATAATTACAGTGGTATTAAATGAAGGACTCCTGCTTTCATGTCATAAAATGATTTTGTTAACTTCAGTAATTGAACATGTATTTTGCTACTCAAATAGAAGAAGTTACATTACAAATCAAAATATTACATCAAATCTCGATTGTGCATGACTGAAGTTCTAATGTGTAAAATTGTAGGTTTTTACAATGAAAAATATTTCTATAAAGCAGGAATTAATCTACAGGTTGAAAACAAATAATTTGACAATTACACGATTACATTTTTGTTTCATGTGTATTTTCAGATTTTGCAATTCTGAGGTTTATTAATGTTGCATGATTCCTTTGGTTGAGATAAGTGGAAATACTGCAAGTAGTTTAAGAGCTCATGCTTTTACACAGGTTAAAAGCTTAGATAATGAAAGAAGGTTTTTTTTATGAAGTGGGTAAGAATAGAGGATGACATTGACCCAACTACCTGCAATCCATGATTATTAATATTTATATTAAATAGTTACTTTATTTGGAATTCTAAAATTCCAGTATGTTACCCGTAGTTCACAAGTTGCATATTATTGAAATATTTACTGATTACAGCACTGGCACAACTTTCAGTAAGTGGATATAAAATGTGAATAATTTACTAGCCAAAATAGTCTGGAGCTTAACCAGCCTAGTACAATGATGTCTCCATTCTGTGTTCCCTCCCCAGCCATCTAAGCAGCAGCCGTATTTTTGACTTGGCCCTTTGACAGCCCAATATGCCTATTGACAGTGTTTGAATGAGAATTTGGAAAAGTGACAAGAAATTAAACAAGAAGGCGAGGTTGGGGATCAATAAACTGCAAGAGCAAGGAATTGTTTTGTAAAACTGATGGGAAGGATGGGAAGGATGGAAAGTGATTAAAATTAACTTTTAATGATTAAATTATCTGTGCATGGAAAATATTTTCATATTTGTAATAGTTTCAAAATTTTTAAAAAGTGGTTAATAGTCATTTATCTCAAGCCACGTAAATTAATTTATAGCAAGATATCTCATTTATGAAAATCATCTGTGCTTCATTAAGTTGGTGTCTTATGTGTTAAAGTAATACTTAAACAAGCCAACAGATGACACTAAATGTTCCAGTTTGTGGTGTTCCTCTGATGATGGTCATCAGATGAAAAAGCCAGTCGAAATTACATATTACATAATTTTTTTTTTGCATCTGTTTAGCCCAAAATATATGCTCTGGTTCACCATCAACAAATACAATACAACTTAAATCTGTGCCATTGAATATTTTCTAAGTTAAGAGTTCAATATAAATGATGTTACTATCGTCCTCAGTTTGGCTATTGAAATGTTGAATATCATGCAACATTCTTTGCTTTATGAAACACAAATTGGGAGGCTTTTCGTTGCTGTAGGGGCAACCTGGATATATGTAATTAGTAATTGACAAATATTTTTAAAAATTAGTTTTATCTTGTACTATAAAATGCAGAAACAAACTACACCTTTTGCAATGTGGTTAGCCAGTATCCTATATTTCTTGACTTTATATATATATATATATATATATATATAATATGTGTGTGTGTGTGTGTGTGTGTGTGTGTGTGTGTGTGTGTGTGTATATATATATAAATGTCACACATCTATCTGCAAGCATCAGCTCACTTTCTACCTAAGCTGTTCAAAGCTTTGTGATGCAGGCAATTTAAAAATGCTCATAATTCAGTGGTGTTGAGAGGACTGACCTCGTTCTGTGCCTTCTGGAGAGAGAAACTGGAAGATGGGTACCAGTTTCAGAGCTGTCAATCAACATCCTCATCCTGATTGGCACAAAGGTAAGTAAATTTTGCCCCGATTACCATCTAACCACCTTCAGCTGATAAATCACGACTTTTCCATGTAGAATAATATCAATAACGATAAATTAGAACTCTATGTTGAATTCCATATCAGCAAGGGCACAGAATGTGTACAGTACTGCCACCATTGATTTAATCAGTAATGATCTGGAGTGGCCACCACTCAGTCCTTATGGCGACTGATTACTAACTTCATATTGAAACTTCCTCCAATATCTCATTGTCGTGTGCCTTATTTATAAGAAGAGATAAAACAAAAGTTAGAATGATGTAATCAGACTACTTCTGCATCGATTCATTCTTTGTGTAACTGTATTGTGCCAGATCCCTAATCACTTGCTCCTCACCCTTTGTGTGCTCACGTTGGAACATCTGGCCTTCAGTAGCATCATTTTCAGGATGGTGAGGATCATAGCCTCAAATCTACAGCTATTTGGTCTCCCCCAGAAGCAGTCTGTAACGTAATGTGAGCTCATGAATGTAAGTCTCACTGTCTTCCAGGTTAGAAGCTGATATCAGCCCTTCAGTCCTCTTGGAGGATGTTGGGAGACCCTGGGAAGCACATTGGAGATACAAGAGACTGCAGAACTGGAATCTGGAGCAAAAAACAAACTGCTTGATCCACTGAGTTCCTCCAGCAGTTTGTTGTATTTTTTTTCGTCCCATAAAGCTCAGTGAGTTCCCATGGTGTCAATGCCAAGAATTCTCCCTTGATTCAGTGCAGATTATCTGGTCATTTTTACTGGTATTTAGTGGCGATACAAGATGCTGTTGCATTTCTTACTTTACAAAAGCAAATACACTCAGACCGCTTAACACTGAGAATGCATTCCTTGGAGGTGGAGTGCTATGTTAATTGGTACTATGCGGGGTCATTATAACAATGGGCATGTGTGCCTGATTTTTAAAAAATCAAACCGGAGATATGTGAGACAGTATTTTATGTATACACAGTAATTTGTGGAGTAACAAACACACAAATAGGCCTAATCTGTACATCAGGTACAGGTTAGCAGCAACACATCGCAATAGCAGCAGATGGAAGCAGGTGTTGGTTATGTCTTAGAGGAGGGACCAGGCTATGGGTCCTCCTCTAACTTTGGCTTCCTCTTCAAGTAGGCATTGAGATTTGACAGCTTTTTCTTAAGTTTCCTCTGATGAAGCAGTTCTTGGTAGCAGGAAATCATGTCAAGAACACCTCTCTTTGCCTTATTGCTTCATTAGGGTCATTATCGATGAACATTGCAAATTTCAGAGGTGCCAACATCAACCTGGTGCTCACCAGCTTCCAAACACCGTATCACTTGCAGTTTCACATCCATGCAAATGCTCTTCCTAGACACCTTCTATGTACTACCTCCACTGGAAGTTGCAGGCCCTTTTCCAGACATGATGGAATAAATTGGTGAGGGTGCAAGAACATTTACACATGTGGGGGAGGTAGAGCATGAACTAATCCGCAAGTGGCTGAGAGTGTATGTAAAGTGCTGTCATTGGTTAATTGAATGTTTACTGTAATGGTGGCTGCTCTTGTGTTGAGAATAAATTTTTGTCATTTTTAAAAATTTAAATAATTGAAAGATATTTTTGAAATTTTCGTTACTTTTTTTTCTCCAATGGCGTTCTGAGAGGCGGGACGGTGCAGGCGTGTGACGTCGGGCAGTGCAGCGCGGCAGATTTAAAAGGGCAGAAATCCTGCTTCGGGTTTGATTCGAAGAAGGAGTCTGTGAGTCTGAGTCTGAGTGGGAGTGCCGAGAAAGATATTTTTGAAATTTTCGTTATTTTTTTTTCTCCCAACGGCGTTCTGAGAGGCGGGACTGCGCAGGCGTGTGACGTCGGGCTGTGCAGCGCGGCAGATTTAAAAGGAACAGAGCCTCACAGAGCGGGCAGCGTAGTTTGCGGGCTGCGGAGTGAGCCGGGAGCAGAGTGAAGGCTTAAGGGCTTCGGCTCAACGGGCTTAGGCGGAAACGGGCGAGGCGAGGGAGGTTTGGCATTCATTTTCTGTTGTTATTTGAGGAGAGGGGCAGTATGAGTGTGAGGGCAGTTTGCTGTTCTCGGTGTCGGATGTGGGAGGCCCTGGAGTCTCCAAGCCTCCCGGACGTCTACATCTGCGCCAAGTGCATCAAGATGCAGCTCCTAAGGGACCGCGTTACGGAACTGGAGCTGCAGCTCGATGACCTTCGTCTGGTCAGGGAGAGTGAGGAGTTGATAGAGAGGAGTTGCAGGCAGGTGGTCACGCCGGGGCTACGGGAGGCAGACAAGTGGGTCACGGTTAGGAGGGGGAAGGGGAAGAGTCAGGTAATAGGGAGTACCCCGGTGGCTGTACCCCTTAACAATAGGTACTCCTGTTTGAGTACTGTTGGGGGGGACAGCTTACCTGGGAGAAGCGACAGTGGCCGTGTCTCCGGCACAGAGTCTGGCCCTGTAGCTCAGAAGGGTAGGGCAAGGAAGAGGAGGGCAGTTGTGAAAGGGGACTCGATAGTAAGGGGGTCAGATAGGCGATTCTGTGGACGCAGTCCAGAGACCCGGATGGTAGTTTGCCTCCCTGGTGCCAGGGTCCGGGATATCTCTGATTGTGTCCAAGATATCCTGAAGTGGGAGGGTGTGGACCCAGAGGTCGTGGTACATATAGGTACCAATGACATAGGTAGGAAAAGGGATGAGGTCCTGAAAGGAGAATATAGGGAGCTAGGAAAGGAGTTGAGAAGAAGGACCGCAAAGGTAGTAATCTCGGGATTACTGCCTGTGCCACGCGACAGTGAGAGTAGGAATGCGATGAGGTGGAGGATAAATGCGTGGCTGAGGGATTGGAACAGGGGGCAGGGATTCAAGTTTTTGGATCATTGGGACCTCTTTTGGCGCAGGCGTGACCTGTACAAAAAGGACGGGTTACACTTGAATCCTAGAGGGACCAATATCCTGGCAGGGAGATTAGCGAGGGCGACTGAGGTGACTTTAAACTAGAATGGTTGGGGGGTGGGAATCAAATTAAAGAGGCTAGGCGTGAGGAGGTTAGTTCACAACAGGGGTATGGGAACCAGTGCAGTGAGACGGGGGGTGTAAAGTGAGGGTAGAAGCAAAAAGTACTAAGGAGAAGAGTAAAAGTGGCAGGCCGACAAATCCAGGGCAAGCATTAAAAAGGGCCACTTTTCAACATAATTGTATAAGGGCTAAGAGAGTTGTAAAAGAGCGCCTGAAGGCTTTGTGTGTCAATGCAAGGAGCATTCGTAATAAGGTGGATGAATTGAAAGTGCAGATTGTTATTAATGATTATGATATAGTTGGGATCACAGAGACATGGCTCCAGGGTGACCAAGGATGGGAGCTCAACGTTCAGGGATATTCAATATTCAGGAGGGATAGACATGAAGGAAGGGGAGGTGGGGTGGCGTTGCTGGTTAAAGAAGAGATTAACGCAATAGAAAGGAAGGACATTAGCCGGGAAGATGTGGAATCGATATGGGTAGAGCTGCGTAACACTAAGGGGCAGAAGACGCTGGTGGGAGTTGTGTACAGGCCACCTAACAGTAGTAGTGAGGTCGGAGATGGTATTAAACAGGAAATTAGAAATGTGTGCAATAAAGGAACAGCAGTTATAATGGGTGACTTCAATCTACATGTAGATTGGGTGAACCAAATTGGTAAAGGTGCTGAAGAAGAGGATTTCTTGGAATGTATGTGGGATGGTTTTTTGAACCAACATGTCAAGGAACCAACTAGAGAGCAGGCTATTCTGGACTGGGTTTTGAGCAATGAGGAAGGGTTAATTAGCAATCTTGTCGTGAGAGGCCCCTTGGGTAAGAGTGACCATAATATGGTGGAATTCTTCATTAAAATGGAGAGTGACATAGTTAATTCAGAAACAAGGGTTCTGAACTTAAAGAGGGGTAACTTTGAAGGTATGAGACGTGAATTAGCTAAGGTAGACTGGCAAATGACACTTAAAGGATTGACGGTGGATATGCAACGGCAAGCATTTAAAGGTTGCATGGATGAACTACAACAATTGTTCATCCCAGTTTGGCAAAAGAATAAATCAAGGAAGGTAGTGCACCCGTGGCTGACAAGAGAAATTAGGGATAGTATCAATTCCAAAGAAGAAGCATACAAATTAGCCAGAGAAAGTGGCTCACCTGAGGACTGGGAGAAATTCAGAGTTCAGCAGAGGAGGACAAAGGGCTTAATTAGAAAGGGGAAAAAAGATTATGAGAGAAAACTGGCAGGGAACATAAAAACTGACTGTAAAAGCTTTGACAGGTAAGTAAAAAGGAAAAGACTGGTAAAGACAAATGTAGGTCCCCTACAAGACAGAAACAGGTGAATTGATTATGGGGAGCAAGGACATGGCAGACCAATTGGATAATTACTTTGGTTCTGTCTTCACTAAGGAGGACATAAATAATCTTCCAGAAATAGTAGGGGACAGAGGGTCCAGTGAGATGGAGGAACTGAGCGAAATACTTGTTAGTAGCGAAGTGGTGTTTGGTAAATTGAAGGGATTGAAGGCAGATAAATCCCCAGGGCCAGATGGTCTGCATCCTAGAGTGCTTAAGGAAGTAGCCCAAGAAATAGTGGATGCATTAGTGATAATTTTTCAAAACTCGTTAGATTCTGGACTAGTTCCTGAGGATTGGAGGGTGGCTAATATAACCCCACTTTTTAAAAAAGGAGGGAGAGAGAAACCGGGGAATTATAGACCGGTTAGCCTAACGTCGGTG
The DNA here is from genome assembly GCF_963921235.1 of Mobula hypostoma. Classification (NCBI taxonomy): domain Eukaryota; kingdom Metazoa; phylum Chordata; class Chondrichthyes; order Myliobatiformes; family Myliobatidae; genus Mobula; species Mobula hypostoma. The sequence continues at coordinate 44,792,758 of NC_086104.1, forward strand.
GTGGGGAAACTGCTGGAGTCAGTTATCAAAGATGTGATAACAGCACATTTGGAAAGCGGTGAAATCATCGGACAAAGTCAGCATGGATTTGTGAAAGGAAAATCATGTCTGACGAATCTCATTGAATTTTTTGAGGATGTAACTAGTAGAGTGGATAGGGGAGAACCAGTGGATGTGGTATATTTGGATTTTCAAAAGGCTTTTGACAAGGTCCCACCCAGGAGATTAGTGTGCAAACTTAAAGCACACGGTATTGGGGGTAAGGTATTGATGTGGATGGAGAATTGGTTAGCAGACAGGAAGCAAAGAGTGGGAATAAACGGGACCTTTTCAGAATGGCAGGCGGTGACTAGTGGGGTACCGCAAGGCTCAGTGCTGGGACCCCAGTTGTTTACAATATATATTAATGACTTGGATGAGGGAATTAAATGCAGCATCTCCAAATTTGCGGATGACACGAAGCTGGGTGGCAGTGTTAGCTGTGAGGAGGATGCTAAGAGGATGCAGAGTGACTTGGATAGGTTGGGTGAGTGGGTAAATTCATGGCAGATGCAATTTAATGTGGATAAATGTGAAGTTATCCACTTTGGTGGCAAAAATAGGAAAACATTATTATCTGAATGATGGCCGATTAGGAAAAGGGGAGGTGCAACGAGACCTGGGTGTCATTATACACCAGTCATTGAAAGTGGGCATGCAGGTACAGCAGGCGGTGAAAAGGGCGAATGGTACGCTGGCATTTATAGCGAGAGGATTCGAGTACAGGAGCAGGGAGGTACTACTGCAGTTGTACAAGGCCTTGGTGAGACCACACCTGGAGTATTGTGTGCAGTTTTGGTCCCCTAATCTGAGGAAAGACATCCTTGCCATAGAGGGAGTACAAAGAAGGTTCACCAGATTGATTCCTGGGATGGCAGGACTTTCATATGAAGAAAGACTGGATGAACTGGGCTTGTACTTGTTGGAATTTAGAAGATTGAAGGGGGATCTGATTGAAACGTATAAAATCCTGAAGGGATTGGACAGGCTAGATTCAGGAAGATTGTTCCCGATGTTGGGGAAGTCCAGAACAAGGGGTCACAGTTTGAGGATAAAGGGGAAGCCTTTTAGGACCGAGATTAGGAAAAACTTCTTCACACAGAGAGTGGTGAATCTGTGGAATTCTCTGCCACAGGAAGCAGTTGAGGCCAGTACATTGGCTATATTTAAGAGGGAGTTAGATATGGCCCTTGTGGCTACGGGGATCAGGGGGTATGGAGGGAAGGCTGGTGCGGGGTTCTGAGTTGGATGATCAGCCATGATCATAATAAATGGCGGTGCAGGCTCGAAGGGCCGAATGGCCTACTCCTGCACCTATTTTCTATGTTTCTATGAATAACCACATTGTAACAAATCAGCACTATGCAGGGTAGCTTTATGCAGGGTCTAAGTGTATATAAATTGACTGGAACACTTGGGTTGCTTAAATACTGCTAATTTCTTTATGTTGTGTCACAGATAAAAGTTTTTTTTGCAATACACGTTGAACTGTAATTTCTTAGAGGTATAGTATTATCTCTCAGGTCAGATAGCAGTTGTGGGAGATGCTTGTGGAGTACAAAACATCCATTAATGGAGTTTCATATTGATTTTTGCCTGTGTGTCATGTTCACTGTTGTACTTGGAGTCCTTTATTTCAGAAGTGAATAAGGTAGGGCAGGTGATCATAGTGCAAAAATCAAAATTAGCTATCTCAAAATTAGTTTACATTAGCTATAATCTGAAACCTCATATGAACAACAGAATTTTTTTAATATTCTGTGAACTGAGGTGAGCCCAGTAATTATAAAAAATAAATGAATAATTGAATCAATGTAGCATTTTTTGCTTTATTACTATATACTTGAATTCATTACGGAAACGTATTGAGTATCAATAGTGCAATTGTCTGCTAGTTACTGTATTCCAAATTATTTGAAAATAAAATGATTCTAAGACTTTTTATGAACTTTACTTTCACATAAATGTTTGCATTTTGATTTTAAAATAAATCCAGCTATCAGTGGAACTGCAGAATTTCAGTGCCTACAGAACCCTATGGTTTATTACTGAACATTTCTAAACACCAAATTTCTCCTTCCCTATACTGAGGACATTTCTTCCCCCCCGCCCCCCCAATTTCAGCATCATACTTCTGTCTTGAGTATTGTAAGTATACTTAGCAAACATTATATCAAACCTGCACATAGCAATCTAATTGCAACCTTACTATTGTTTTATGTAGCTCTATGACCACCTTCCTGCTTGTATTCTTTGCCAAGACAAATAAAGAGAAATAAGCGGTATGCTTTCTTAACTGTGCTATCGATCTTCAAATATATACGGGCATGTACTCCATGATCCCTCTCTGTTTCTACACTTTTCAACAAGTACTTAAGATAGTGATAAATAAGAATAACAGTAGGATATTCAGCCTTCAAGCCTATCCTGTCATTCAGTAAGATCATAACTGATCTGATTTTATAGCTTTACCTCCCTTTTACTGCCTGATCTCTATATCACATTCCCCAAAAATCTGAGTTGAGTAAATTTAGTGACTCACAGTGCACATATCTTCAAATTTTTGCAATTCTCTGAGCAAAGAAACTGCACATTATTACTGTTTTGAACAGTGAAGCGTTTACTTCAGATCTTACCATTTCAAGGACTTCATCTCATGTTCTCAATACTTATTGCTTATTTATTCATTATTATTATTTCTTTCTTTTTCTATTTTCAGTTAGTTGTCTTTTGCAAACTGGTTAAATGCCCAGATGCTATGCTCTTTCATTGATTCTATTTTGGTTGTTATTCTATTATGGAATTATTGAGTATGCCCACAAAAAAATGAATTGTGGGGTTGTATATGGTGACCTGTTGTTGTTGTTGTTCATCCATCGTACGACGATGGTGTCAAAACTAGCGCGTGATTTGGATTTAAGTGAGGGAGAGTTGCGCAGCATCAGCCTCACTCTCTCTTCCCAATTCTCATCTGGATCCAGTGGCAAGACAGAGTCGAGACGGCTGGAATTGGGACTAGGCGCAGTGGATGACCAGGACGCCTTCTGTGTCTTGTCCTGCTCAACACGTTCCACGACGCTTGCAGAGACTGCCTTCTTGACTATTGGACCTTCCATTGGTCTCGTCCGCTCAATCCGCCGGAGTCTGTCTTCACATGCTGGGATAGACAACTCCCTATCTCACCAAGGGTTTGAGACCCGTCGGCTACCCTCACCTGGTTTAGCCGGCTTGTCGAAGCCATTGCCCGGGGTGTGGCCGCTGTCGCATGCAAACAGCTGTGGGGAGCCACGGGTGAGAGCTGAGTGCCAGGTGGGGACCAAAGGTGGACTAACCGCCCTAAAAAGGACGCGACATGTTACCCCACCAGAGGTGCTACCCCTCCCTGACACCCCATACACCCCATATAGATACACTGATAATAAATTTACTTTGAACATTGAACTTTGTTTGGTACCAGATCGCCACAGTTGAGAAACTAAACATACCCTGTCAGATTCCTGCTATTTCAGTGAGATTATCATTCAAGCTCCTTATTCCAATGAGCATAGGCTTCTTATGGCAGCCCTCATTCCAGCAATTAATCTATTGAGCATTCAAAGCACCAATAACAAGCCAATATTTATTTAAGTAGAGAGACTAAGCAGTCTCAATTCATTTGTGTCCTTGCTAGTTACTTTCTCACTTAACATTATTTCATCAGTGATTTCACTTGTTGTGGCTGTATTCCAGAAGTGTGTTATCTCCTGTTTAAACACCAGAGATTCTGCAGATGCTGGAAATCCAGGGTAACATGTACAAAATGTTGGAGGAGCTCAGCAGGTCAGGCGGCATCTATGGAAATGAATAAGCAGTCGACATTTCAAGCAGAGACCCTGAAGGCATTTTGTATGTGTTATCTCCCACTTAGAAACATAGAAAACCTACAGCACAATACAGGCCTTTCGACCCACAAAGCTGTGCCGAACATGTCCTTACCTTAGAACTACCTAGGCTTACCCTTAGCCCTCTATTTTCTAAGCTCCATGTACCTATCCAGGAGTCTCTTAAAAGATCCTATCGTTTCTGCCTCCACCGCCGCTACCGACAGCCCATTCCACTCTCTGCGTAAAAAAACTTACCCCTGACATCTCCTCGATACCTCTTAAGTGATTTGATTTTTTGTTTGCCATGATTCACCAATTCCAATTGTGAATGGTAGTTGACTTTTCACATGTGGAAGGAAATGAAGGATATTCCATAAATATTTCCATTTTCAAAGATGGTGGAGCCCAGGATGTAACTTCAAAAGACTACAACACACCTACTACATTCAGTACATTAAATTACCCAAAAGGAAGTATTAGCTAACAAGCTACCTCCATTGAAACTTACGAACTTTGTAGGAAGACTACTGTAGATTGCAGGTAATAATTGGATCCATTATTTGTACTTGAATATAAATATATTTGAAAAATTGAGGTGGGACCTGCAGCTAACCTTGTGCATATGCAGATTCACATGGAGTAAATCACCAGATAACAGAAACTGAATATGTGTACTATAGATTTGTGGTGAGAATAGTTAGCTCGCATAGCAATAGACTGCAAGTTCTGGCCATTCCTTTCATTAATTTAGGCAGCTTGTATTTACTAGCAATGTAACTCATACTGATGAATTTTTTTTTAAGAAATGACACAAAAGGCAGAAGGCATCAAGAAATTCTCCCAGTTGTCTTAAAACTTAACTGTTAATGTTTTAAAAATTTGTAGGTGGCCATTCGCCACTTGTTTTTGAACCCTTCAATCATCTCTTCCTTGCATCAGTCATTTTATCCATCTCTCTCACTGGATGTTGGCTTCCATCTTCTTGTGTAGTTGTCAGTTTTCTCTCCTTGGTTCCACCAATCTTTCAATATATGAATTCAGCATGAGTTTGGTTTAGTTTATGTTATTAGAAGATACAAATTGAATTAATCAGTTAAGGAATATGTGTCAGCACCACTGAGAGTAGAGCAACAGGGAAGGAGATGTGGAGAAATAGTGAGTGAGCAAAACAATCAGTCAAGGAGACACCGTGAGAAAGCTTGAGGAGCAGGAGGGTGAGCACGATGCAAGGAAAACTGGAGATCAATAGAGTGAAAGAGAAACAATTAAAGAGGAAAAAATACAAACGTTTGTATAATTCAGTAATTTTTTTTAAGTATCATCTAAGTCGATCAACTTGTTTCAGACTAATTATGTCATGGATGCTCCGAAGCTTTATTCAGAGAGCTCCTTTTAATAATGTATGCAAAGTGTTAAAAGATTATAAAAATGAATTGTTCTGCAATCCACATGTAAACCAAACCTGACATGTTAAAGCTGCTTTTTTATATGCATATAAAAAAAAGACCTCTGGGAATAAGATCATAGATATAGTTTAATTTTATTGCAGTGCTATAAAGATAACTGTACCACAATGAAATAATTTCTATAATAGATAATGCTGCATAAGGTCCTACAACTTTAAGTGGAGTCATGGTTCTGTAGTTTGTGCTTCCATTTGATAATAACTGAGCTAAGGAGAATGCAAAAAGTATATATTATTTCAGCTGAAATGAAAGACCTAGCATGACTTAAACAGGAGTGTGGAACTAAGAACGAAGTAATTGACTCAGTATTTTCCTTTGTAGCTTAAAGCATGTCAGAACATTTAAAATGACAGCCAATGGACATAACTAATCAGCTGTGGTAATTAAAGCCATTTCAATTAATGTTCCATGGCATTGCTCACATGTAAAACATAAAATAAATTTGTGCTTTTCGTGCTGTAATTCTCAAGAACTCTTGAACTTGCTGACAGTTGTTTGCAGATGTTATCCTGTGTGAACTCTGTCTAACTTTGGCCACTTACAGAGTCTAATGGCAGAACAAGATCAGTTTCCAATAATTTAGGATGGAAAAATCACCAGAATAACCCTGGTTTAGGTTAGTGTTTCTATTCATTTAAATTAAGAGAAATTAGTTTATTTACTCATTTATAATTTTGCTTTGGAGTAGTTTTTTTTATGCCACTGAGAAACAGCCATTCAAAGCTGATTAGACCATTGGGTGAGATTTAGCCAGTACCAGTTTTTTTCCTAAATACTTCCATGGGTGGTGTTTATTGTGTACTCATTATGGCCACTTTAATCTACTCACACCCAGAAACCCTCTGTCATTTAAAATACTTTCACGGAGGATGGAGATGACTCCAAAGCAAAGATGCATACATCAAGATGCTCTTTATTGACTACAGCTCGGCATTCAATACTAATCCCCTCAAAACTAATCAATAAGCTTCAAGACCATGGCCTCAATATTTCCATGCACAATTAGATCCTCAATTTCCTCACTTGTAGATCCCAGGCAGTAAGGATTGGCAACAACATCTCCATAATCTCCATCAGCACAGGTGCTTAGCCCCCTGTTCTGTTCACTGTATATCTTCAACTGTGAGCTAAGCACAGCTCCAATGCCATATTTTAAGTTTGTTGATGAACCACTGTCATTGCCCGATTCAAAGGTGGTGATGAATCAGCATTTGTTTGAAAATGTGGCTGAGTGGTGCCGCAACAACAACCTCTTAATCAATGTTAGCAAGACCAAGGAGCTGATTATTGACTTCAGGAGGAGGAAACCAGAGGTCTGTGAGCCAGTTCTCAGTGGGGGAATCAGCAACTTTAAGTTCCTCGGTGATATCTTTTCAGAGGACCTGTGCTGGGCCCAGTGCGGAAGTGCAATTAGAAGAAGAAAGCACAGCAGTGCCTCTACTTCCTCAGCACTTTTTGAAGATTCACCATGACATCAAAAACTTTGACAACTTCTCAATGTGTGGTGGAGAGTATATTGACTGGCTGCATCACAGCCTGGTATGGAAATGCCAATGCCCTTGAATGAAAAATCCTACAAAAATTAGTGGATAAGGCCCAATCCATCATGGGTAAAGCCCTCCCCACTACTGAGCACACCTACAAACGTACATGAAGTGTTGTCGCAGGAAAGCAGCATCCATCATCATGGCCCAACCAGCCAGCTCATGCTCCTTTCTTATTGCTGCCATCAGGACGAAGGTACAGGAGCTGCAGCAGTCAGACCGGCAGGTTCAGGAACAGTTACTACCCCTCAACCATCAAGCTCTTGAAGAGGGGATAACTTCACTTAAATTCAGTTGCCCATCACTGAACTGTTCCCAAAGCCTATGGAATCACTTTCAATGACTTTTCATCTCATGTTCAATATATATATATATTATTGAGTATGCCTGCAGGAAAACAAATCGCAGGGTTGTATATGGTGACATTAGGTATTTTGATAAATTTCCTTTGAACTTTGACTTCATATAGTTTTGTCCTTGAGTGATCTACATGAGATAAGTACTGATATTTTTCGTAGGTCAGTGGTAAGCAAAATCTGGACTAATGCCACATGCAGAGATATAGGTTAGTTATTTTCCAGGTACTATTTTTACACAAGTGTTTCTTAGAAAGCATTGTCTCTTCAGTGCCTCTTCTATGTTTCTCACTGCCAACTCTTCTGAAATTGTGTTCTGTCATCTGGATGGAAGCCCTACCCCTGACATCTCCTCTGTACCTACTCCCCAGCACCTTAAACCTGTGTCCTCTTGTGGCAACCATTCCAGCCCTGGGAAAAAGCCTCTGACTATCCACACGATCAATGCCTTTCATCATCTTATACACATCTTCCATCGCTCCAAGGAGAAAAGGCCGAGTTCATCAACCTGTTTTCATAAGGCATGCTCCCCAATCCAAGCAACATCCTTGTAAATCTCCTCTGCTATGGCTTCCACCCTGTAGTGAGGCGACCAGAACTGAGTATAGTACTCCAAGTGTGGTCTTACCAGGGTCCTATATAGCTGCAACATTACTTCTCGGCTCCTAAATTCAATTCCATGATTGATGAAGGCCAATACACCGTATGCCTTCTTAATCACAGAGTCAACCTGCGCAGCTGCTTTGAGTGTCCTGTTGACTCAGACCCCAAGATCCCTCTGATCCTCTACACTGACAAGAGTCTTACCATTAATACTATATTCTGCCATCATATTTGACCTTCCAAAATAAACTACTTCTGTACTTTCTTCTTGATGACAGTTGGTCAAAGAGATTGTGGGGTGGGTGGTAGGAATCCACAACAATGTTACAGTTATCAACAGCTGGCAAAGTTTTATGTAGTGATTTGTCAGTTAAATTTGCCATCCATTACTTGAAGAAACAGACTGTGGTTATGTACATGATGTAATTTCTTTAAGGACTCTCTAGTTAGGATTGGACTATGCCCACCAGTGAGGCAACATGAAGGGAATCCAGCATAGGTTTTGGCTGAGGCCACAGATGCAGAAGACCTCAGCAACATAGTTTGGGAAAGCATCATGACTCCTTGAGGCTGGAGGCAAGGCCTGGGTGGAAGTTTCTGACCTATTAAACCTAAGAGAGTAATTTAAGCTTCTAAATATCACTGTTGTTCTGATATTCTGATACTTAAAAAGTGTTGCAATGGATATAGGTGACTGGAAAATATTGGTAAAAATTCTTAAAGAAATGAAGTAATTCACAACCTATTAAAATATAAGGAATATTTAGGAACTAAATTAAGAAAAATAGACAATTATATATTTTTCTCCACCTGATTTTCAGTCTGGAGGTTCCCATTCATAGGAATAGGAACACAGATGCCAAGCTCATTCTGATTGACATAGGGGCAAATTCCACTGCATAATGTTGGATAATACCATCAATTTAATACGATTTTGTTGAGACTTGCTGTAGATCTAGAGCCATAGAAGAGTAGTAGCATTTGGAACTCAGCAAGACTAGGATTTGCCCAGGTCCATGTAAGGGTCATGTGGTGAAACTTACTTGAGACCCCGCCGTTGGTCGGGGTTGACTATTGATGTTGTGTGCCAACTGTCTACACAAGCCTGGGTAGTACGATATGGAAAGTAAGTTGTTGCCCATGTAGTAGGCTCCCCCTCTCCACACAGCTAAAGAATCCAAAGGAACAACAAAGACTGATCTAGTTTGGCACCAGTGGTGTTGCAGGAGTTGCTAGTCAATTTTGAATTCAACATTGGATTGGCTTAGGGACTCCAGTTCTGGACTTTTCTTCAGTGTTTATACCCAAAGCCTTTCCCAGGAATGGGTATAGCTGCAAAGCAGCTGAGGTTTGAGGTCAGAGTTTTCCTTCTAGATGAGCTGCCAACAGCCTCTGACAAGTCCCATCAGTCTGAAATGACTGGTTTTAAGGCATCAGTGGCCTTTGCCCATTCTCCTATCAGTAGATGCAGTTCTGCCAAGCTTAATAGCTAAGCCACACATGAAAGCCAGGAGCTGGACTTGGTTGTCAGGGACTATTTGAGACACATGACATTGGGAGCATTTAATCAGCAATGGGAGCTTATCCCCACTACTCTCCCTGGCTGTGACAACCTTAAGAAAACTTACTAATGGAACTTATTTACAGGAGGAGCACGAAATGCCAGTAGCTCCTTTTGGAATTACCATTGTGACACCACTATTTAACTCAATATTTTTCATATAGGCTGGAGGTAATTTTGCTGTAATTTGATACAGATAACAAAAGTTGCCTCATTTTTATGATTTTTTTTTTGGTCTTCCAGTCTATAAATTTACTATAAATTGCTTTAACAGCATGAAGAAGATGGCACCAGTGAATAACGTGATCAAAGGCTGTGTTCGTCACACAGTGCACAAAACTACTTTTACTTCTTCTTCTTTCAGATATGAATCTGCTGCTATTGGAACTTGTCATTTACATTTTGATGGTGTGTTTTCTGGTCGATTGAGCGATCTGGCACTTTGCTCTTTCCAGGGAAGTTCAGTGAGGTTTCATCAGTGTGTGCGATCTGTAAGACAAAAAGCCTGGAGATGGAGCACAAGCTCATGATCAACTCCATTTCTTACGGATTAAAGCGTGTGCAAGATTGAAATCAACGAGATGAGAGTGGAAGGTGAGCGGGTGTTCAGCACTCTCTGTCTATGTTTGACAGATCTCTCTCTCTCTCTCCCCCTCTCACTCGCTGCTGCCAAGAGAAGGTACTTACGTTTGACTGGTCTCTCTCCTTCTTGCTCGATGGTGCCAGTGTCTTAGATCTTGGGCAAGGTTTAATAGATATGGTTTGCGGATTGAATTTTGTAGGCCACATTATGATGTATTTCTGGTTTCTGGTTACTCCTTTTTGATTGCTATTTTGTGCAATTTTGATCGGGTGGACTGGCTGTAGCCTGCAGTCAATGAACGACATAGTGCTAAATTGAACTGAACTGAAATTTCTTAAGACTCAGTGAATCTGTGGTCTGATGTTTTATATTGTGTTTTTCACACATTTCCTGTCATTTGTGCAATTTGTTTTTTTTTGCACACGCTAAATGTTTGATGTTTTCTTTGAACGGGTTCCATGGTGTTTGTGGGAAGTATACTTGGAGTACTGTGTCCAGTTCTGATCGCCTCACTATAGGAAGGATGTGGAAGCATTGGAAAGGGTGCAGAGGAGATTTACCAGGATGCTGCCTGGTTTAGAGAGTATGCATTGTGATCAGGGATTAGGGGAGCTAGGGCTTTACTCTTTGGAGAGAAGGAGGATGACAGGAGACATGATAGGAGTTTAAAAGATATTAAGAGGAATAGATAGAGTGGACAGCCGGTGCCTCTTCCCCAGGGCACCACTGCTCAATACAAGAGGACATGGCTTTAAGGTAAGGGGTGGGAAGTTCAAGGGGGATATTAGAGGAAGGTTTTTTTACTCAGAGAGTGTTTGGTGCATGGAATGCACTGCCTGAGTCAGTGGTGGAGGCAGATACACTGGTGAAATTTAAGAGACTACTGAACAGGTATGTGGAGGAATTTAAGGTGGGGGTTATGTGAGAGGCAGGGTTTGAGGGTCGGCACAACATTGTGGGCCAAAGGGCCTGTATTGTGCTGTACTATTTTATGTTCTATCTCAGGATTGTATACTGCATTCATACTTTAATAATAAATGTACTTTGAATCCTTGAAGAATAATTATTTCCAGTTCGTTTCTTTAACTTCACTAACACACCATGTCTGGTGTAGGTAATTTTGGTGCTGCACACTTACTGGCTTGACCTAGATAGGTCAAAAAACCTCTATTGAGACTTGTTGTGCCATGATCCTTAACAGCAAGGTAGAAGGAACTTTAGGCAAAATCATCATAAATTATCATCTAAACCAATTGAGTACCTGAAGGTTTATTCCACAAATGCATTTATATAAAATAATGAGTCACAAGAATGCATTTAGTATCCGTCACTTCTAATATGAAACTCCTGGACTGGCTTCACTTGTGTCAGTGCTGAGCTGGCTCTGTGGCTGTGGATTTGCTTTCAGGGACTCTGCAATTAATATTCTGTGTGTTATTTAGAACATAGACATCTATAGCACATTACAGGCCCTTCAGCCCACAATGTTATGCCAACCATGTAACCTACTCTAGAGACTGCCTAGGATATCCTTACTGTATAATCCTCTATTTTTCTAAGCTCCATATATCTATCTCAGAGTCTCTTGATAGACCCTATTGTATCTGCCTGTACCACCATCACCAGCAATCCATTCCATACACTCACCACTCTCTGTGAAAAACTTACCCCTGACATCCCCTTTGTACCTTCTTCCAAGCACTTTAAAACTATGCCTCCTCATTTCAGCCCTGGGAAAAAGCCTCTGGCTATCCACACGATCAATGCCTCTCATCATCTTGTACACCTCTATCAGGTCACCTCTCATCTGCTGTCACTCCAAGGAGAAAAGGCCAAGTTCACTCAACCTATTCTCATAAGGCATGCTCTCCAATCCAGCCAAGGTCCTTATAAATCTCCACATGGTATCCACATCCTTCTTGTAGTGAGGTGACCAGAACTGAACACCATACTCCAAGTGGGGTCTGACCAAGTTCTTATATAGCTGTAGCATTACCACACGGATCCTGAACTCAGTTCCACAGTTGATGAATGCCAACACACCATATGCCTTCTTAACAACACTATCAACCTGTGCAGCAGCTTTGAGTGTCCTATGGACATGGACCCCAAGATCTCTCTGATCCTCCACACTGCCAGTAGTTTTACCATTAAAACTATATTCTGCTTTCAAATTTGACTTCCCAAAATGAACCACATCACAGTTATCTGGGTTGAACTCCATCTGCCACTTCTCAGCCCGGTTCAGCATCCTATCAATGTCCCGCCGTAACCTATGACAACCCTCCAGACTATCCACAACACCCCCAACCTTTGTGCAATCAGCAAACTTACTAACCCACCCTTCTACTTCCTCATCCAGGTCATTTTTAAATATCACAAAGAGGAGGGTTGCAGAACAGATCACTGCAGAACACCACTGGTCACTGATCTCGATGCAGAATACAAACCCTCTACAACCACCCTTTTCCTTCTGTAGACAAGCCAATTCTGGATCCACAAAGCAAGGTCTCCTTGGATCCCATGCCTCCTTACTTTCTGAATTGCCTTGTATGGAAAACCTTATCAAATGTCTTACTGAAATCCATATACACTACATCCATTGCTCTACCTTCATCAATGTGTTTTATTACAGTCTCAGAAAACTCAATAAGCTCATAAGGCAGGCACGACCTGCCCTTGACAAAACCATGTTGACCGTCCATAATCAGATTAGATTATGAAGACACGTGGTCCCCTTTTATTGTCATTTAGTAATGCATGCATTAAGAAATGATACATTATTTCCTCCAGTGTGATATCACAAAACACAGGACAAACCAAGACTGAAAAAACTGACAAAACCACATAATTATACATATAGTTACAAACAGTGTAACAATACCATAACTTGATGAAGAAAGTCCGTGAGCACAGTAAAGTTCAAAGTTTCTCAAATGTCCCCCATCCCACACAGATGGGAGAAGATAGAAAAACTCTCCCTGCCATGCCGACCACAATCTGACTCTGAGTCATCCGAAAACTTCGAGCTCTGATCAGCTCTCTGACACCGAGTACTGAGCGGCATCTCTGCAGAAGGATTCGACCTCCTTCTCGGTCGCCAAAAGCAGGCAAGGCCGGGGATTTTGAGGCCTACGCTCCGAAAGATTCCCGACCACACAGTAATGACAGCAGCAAACGGGCGTTTCAGAAATTTCTCCAGATGTTCCTCTGTGCTTTCATGTCCATTCTCCATCAAATCAGAATTGTCCACGGCCCCTATTTAACAGATACGACATCATTTTTCACCGGAGAGCTGCACACGCGCGGCGCACTGCCATCTGCTCCTCCCGCCCTCGTCTCTTCAAATGCTCATAAATCCTGCCTCTCAGGATCTTCTCCAACAACTTGCCCACCACTGAAGTAGACACACTGGTCTATAATTTCCTGTGTTATCTCTACTCCCTTTTTTGGACAACGGAACAACATTTACAACCCTCCAATCCTCTGATACTTCTCCCATCCCTATTGATGCAAAGATCATTGCTAGAGGCTCAGCAATCTCCTGCCTCATTTCCCACAGTAGCCTGAGATATATCTCGTTCTGTCTCGGTGACTTATCTAACTTGATGCTTTTCAAAAGCTCATGCATATTCTCTTTCTTACTTTGGTTACTTTTACTTGTTTTATTGTTTGCACAATTTCTTCTTTTCACACATTGGCTGTTTGATTGTCTTTGTTGTGCAGATTTTTTTAAATGGGTTCTGTTTTTTTTGTTTTGTGGCTGCCTGCAAAAAGACAAGTCTCAAGGTTTTATACATGCTTAGATAATAAACATACTTTGCACTTTGAACTCTTGCCACTGATACAACTATCATAGCAGAAGCCATTTGGCCCTACTGATTACAATGTTAGTTGATTACATTTGAGTAAGATGTTAAATGTTGGCTCATCAACCTTGTTTGTAGCAATTGAAATTTAGATTTTTCTTTGCATTGCCTCCTCACACAACTAAAGTTACTTGAATTCATGAACATAATTTTATTATTCACTTGTTTGCACAATGAACTAGAGATTTTGCTCATAATTAATTGGAACTGTTCTTTTCAACTGTTAGAATAAATATTTTTTACATCCAATTTCCAGAAAGGTTAAAGAAATCTCATTTTAGCTACTTACTGCAACAACTGATCTCGTGCTAACTGCAGTCAGTTAGATCTTATAGTTGAAATTGTGCTTTACAGCCATACGTTCAGTTGTTTCAACTTGCATAAAGGTGATAGAAATAGACTCAATTTTAAAATGAAATTATCGTTTAATGTAGTTACATTGATTCATCTCAATGGCATCATTGTATTCTATAAAATATGGACGCAAGATTGTAGAAGTGGCAAAATGTAGAGCAGGTTTTTCTAGGCATTCCATGATTAAGAAATCAAAAAAGTAACAACAAAAAAGCTAGGATTAGAATTGATTTATTATCCCGTGTACACAGTGAAAAGCTTTTACTTAAGAGTCGTACAGACATCATTCCATGCATAAGTACATGGAAGTAGTAAAAAGGAAACTTACATGCTACAGTTATAGAGAAAGTGCACTGCTGGTAGACAAAATGCAAGGGTCACAACTAGGTAACTTGGAAGATCAAGAATTCATCTTTTAGCATACATGATGTCAGTATGCTAAAGAGTCTGATAACTCTAAAGAGGATGAGAGTTATCTTTAAGCTCTCAAGCTTTTGTATCAACTGAGAGGGGAGAAGTGGGAATTCCTGTGGTTGGGGAGGTGGTAGGGTCTTTGTTTACATTGCCTGTTTCCCTGAGACAGTGGGAAGTGTAGATTGAGTCAATAGAAGGAAAGCTAATTTGTGTTTTGCACTGGGCTGCATTCACGACTCTGCAATTTCTTGAGATCTTGGGGAAGGCATTTGCCATAGCAAGCTCTGATGCATCTGTGAAAATTCGTGTAGAGTCATCGGAGGTATGCCAAGCTGAGACTATATTACAAATGGTCAACTTATAGTTAATTGTTCACACATTTATGATATATAATCAAAATTTATAAGCTTTCTTATTGGAATATAATTCATCTTTTCATAACCATTGGTGCAGTACATTTTACCTCAATATTACTGGTGTAAATCGTTGTGCATGCAGCAAGTTACTCTGTGAAAATATAATGGAGTACAATTCCATTGTTGCGCTTCTTAATTAGAAGTTTTTAATTGAACAACTGTTAGTTTTGGGGTAGAGGAAAGGGATAGCAGATACTTTCTAATTTTAAAAATTGTAGCGCACAGGTTCAAAATTTACAAAGCTATGATATTTCTACCTGTCAGGTTGATATATTTGCATGTTCTGTCCACAGATTTTTGTCTTTCTTAGATTCCCCGTTAATAATCTGAATACTGAATCTGAATAATCTTTGTGATCATGGTGATCACATGTTTTATTTCTATAAAAAGTTGCTATTTAAGTGTTACCAAAATACTTCCAAGTGATGTGTGAACTTCCTTGAGCAAGTAATAGATCTATGTATGTGTGCTTAGCAGCCAGCAGACTATTGGATCTTAATTGGTTGGCACTGTTTTAACTTTGAACGGTTGAATTGTATTTGCATTATAGAGTAGATTTATGTGAAAATATTTGACAAATAAAGCAATAGCAACAAAGCTGTCCTTATTTTTGCATCATGGCACAGAAAGTTTTGATATAATGCACAAAATGGCAATTGTGACTGGAAGGATGGGAAAAGCAGTGGTGGAAAGCAGGCTTGCCCTGGTTGGCGACCCTCATAATTTCCAGTAGCAGGTGTAGGTGGCAATTACAGCTGCAGCTATATCAGTTATCCTGAACCTTCCATAGTAGGTGATGAATTGCAAATAGCTGGCACACAGTGCAGAACAATAAACTCAAATAAATCTTCACCTGTAATAACGACAACATAGGAAGACTGGCAGCTATAACAAGGCTGCTGTTGTCACCCACTTTACTGCAGCCTTCATATTCATCATTATCAGCAAGGCCCAGCTCAAAAGCCGGACAAGTAAGCCCAAAGAAGAATGAGATGTTAGCTCTGAACAGTCCAGCAGGTCCCATCTGGCAGTTAGTAAATGGGATATTTGCCTGTTCACTGGGCAATAGCTGTCCATCAATTTCGGCAGGTATCTGATCACATCTCACTGTGGAACAATATGGCATCATGCTGTACATTACAACCTTGGCATCCAACATAATGCCAGCTGTAATACTGCACAAGCTGTGATCATATTTGAGGATGAAAAAAAACTATTGTCAGGCATACATCAGTAATATATCGATAGTATATTTAAAATAAAATGATATATGGAATCTCTGGCATTTTAAAACCATAATAGTTGCTTCACCTTTGTGAATTAATAGCTGTAGCTTAAATATTTGCATTTTTTATGCTTCTGAATTTGCAAGGCCCTACTCAGTATGCCAGACCCTGATGTATCAGTTTTCAAATAACTGCCTGTAGCTTAAGTTCCAAATTAGTTTCCTTAAGGATCTCTTTATATTATTGGATATGATATACAATGTATTATGAAATATTATGTTCTTTGTATGGAATTTTCTTGATGAGAATTAGAAGATAATTCAAATGACAGCAGATTTTATTTGACTAGACATAAATTTTGCTTTCAATTACTTGTTAGCCTTCAAAGTCTAGGTAGGTTTTAGACTTAGAATTGCAAAGAAAATCTATTAATTCTTTTTATTTAGCAATGTATAGAGACCATTCAAACTCTATTGAATTGAAATCCTAATTTATATTCTGAGTAATGTGCAGATTCATTCAAATTTGATCACTTTAACTATAATAAATATATATCATAGGGTGCCTATAGCTTGTTTAAGAAAGATATTGAGGTTATAGTCACAAAACTAAATTGGACAGATTTTGTTTTAAAAACAAAATTGTGAAATATCAATAATGTTAAAAGCTGACGTGAATTTTTTACTATT
Source organism: Mobula hypostoma (assembly GCF_963921235.1). Classification (NCBI taxonomy): domain Eukaryota; kingdom Metazoa; phylum Chordata; class Chondrichthyes; order Myliobatiformes; family Myliobatidae; genus Mobula; species Mobula hypostoma. Next base: position 44,809,741 of record NC_086104.1, read on the forward strand.
AAGAAGTCCCAAAAATTCCAGTTAGTTGGCCAATTAATTTTGACTCCATAAGATAATAACAGCAACTTATAGTCATTTTAACTAGACTTATACGGTGGTTTCACAATGAAAATCTGTATCAGGTGAAGTAAATGCAGGGAGATATCTCCATCAATTAAATTAGAGAGAGAATTGCAGAGAACTAATAAGTGTATTAATTTAAATATTTTAAAAGTGACTTGAGTGTATTTAAGTGTTTTAATCTTTTTGAAAACCTAACTTAATAAAGTAATATTTTTCCAGTAGTTCTATTGGATATTTATGGTTCTTAAATATTTCTGAATGTTTTAAGAGTCAGAAACATTCACTGACTTGACATTTTTGATAGCCAACTAAGCCAAAGAAATTGGACTATTTACGCTACTTCCTCCCACACACTTTTTCCACAACAGATCCTGTTTCATCACAAAAAAACATGTTAATTACTATGGATTAAAATTCTGGACTATTAGCACATTATGGTGAACCTTATTTGTCAAGATAGAATGTTACCGATTGTTTAAGGTAGGGCTTGACTGTTGACTGTCCGACCCAGCCTGTGAACTGTATCTGTTGGGGTTGGGTCAGCTACATGTTCTGTCCAAGTACTGAGGTTCCGTTTCAGTGAAGGTAAAGTCATACCCTGTCAATCCAGTTCAGAACATTATACAGGTCAATATAATAAGCTCAGTATTACTATCATTGCCCCAAGTGACACATAGAAGCTGACCAGCCTGTGGTCACCATATCTTGCACTGAGGTGCATAAATAGAAATGCTGCAATCATCATAGGAATTCACTGAAGCTCATGCTTATGATTTAAACAGTAAAAACTCATCTAGAAGAGGCTGAGACTGAAACAGCAAGGTCACATTGAGGACCCTTTAAATCATGTCGTTTTGCTCATCTGGTGGAAGCTTTGTTCCCTATTTTCCTTTGTGCTTCATAAACAAAGGTCATGGGTTGCACGTTTATGTACAATTTATTTTGGCTATCACGGAAAAGGGTGCAACATAGGTAATGATGTCATTAGCAGCATGACATACGTCAGGCAAGTGCCAGTCAGTCTAAGGGCAGCAGTGCACAAGGGTCTCCTAACTAATTTTCCAATGATTGATCTGCGATTATCATGATCAAATATGAGCAAAACACGTGTAAATTGGTCTATTTTTTGCCACGCATCTTCAAAAGAACAAGAATGTGTGCTTAACAGAAAGTTCACTGAAGATTAACTTGCAAGCTTTGAATCTGAGTGGTTAGACTCACTTCATAATATTAAATTTATTTTTAGTGTAAAAATAGGATTAAAATTGGTGACGTAATCAATATTGTTGAAAAAGTAAAAGACATAGGCTGATTAACATGAATTGTGAAATATAGAACTAAGTGGAGTACCATATATTTTACCTAAGGAAATTAAATAATTTCACAGGAGTCTGTGAACACATAGTCCTTGGGAAGGCCTGTGTAAATATAAAAAAATTTTTAAATTCCGCAACTATCTACATTTCTGTTCACAGTGGATACCTTAATAAAATCGAATGACTTTCTGTTCAGATTATTTGAATCCAAAATTGTGATGCTGGATTGAATCCAAAGTTGTGGATTCAATTCTTGTTTTGGTTATTTATTCTGAATTGACATTTCATGTCATTACTGAGCAAATGGCACAGAATTATAGAAGTAACTATTTTTGAGATGAGGTTTGTCTGTCTCAGTGATTTAAGATATTGTTGCTGATCTATTTGCACTTTTCAAACAGAATTGGAGGATCTCAATGTATACAATCTGATATAATGTTCAGTCATATTACACTCATTGCCCTCTGAAATAGTTCATTATATTATAAAATAATTTGAGGTACTTTATAGGGAACTCTTATCAGTACAAATTTGTTTAGTATATTAATTCTACTGTGGTAATAATCTCCTTGCCCATATTTATCCTTGTTTTGTTTCTATGTGATTTTCTGTATATCAATTATTGTGAAATTGAGGTATTGTGCTTCCTTCTATCCATTTATGTAAGAGCAGCTGCAGAAGAGGCATGAACTTACCTAGGAGATGCATGAGATAGAGTCGAGACAGCTCGGAGTTAGATCCTTTGGCCCAGACTGTCCATGCTGACCAAGTTGTCTATCTGAGCTAGTCCCATTTGCCTATATTTGGACCATATCACTGTAAATCTTGCCTATTAATGTACCTCTTGAAATGTCTTTGAATCATGATTGTGCCCACCACTGATATTCCCACCAACCTTCTGTGAAAAAGTTGCCCCTCAAGTCCCCTTTATATCTCTTCCCTCATCTTGTCCTCTGGCTATAGACTTCTCCAGTCTAGGAAGAAGACTGTGACCATTGTAGCATGCACTCAGTAGCCGCTTTATTAGGTACAGGAATGGAACCCAGTGTGGTCTTCTACTGGTGTAGCCCATCCACTTCAAGGTTTGATGTGTTTACACATTCAGAGATGCTCTTCTGCACACCACTGTTGTAATACATGGCATAGTCATTTGAGTTACTGCCGCCTTCCTGTCAGCTTGAAGAAATCTGGCTATCCTCCTCTGACCTTTCTTATTAACAAGGCTTTTTCACCCACAGAACTGCTCCTCGCTGGATGTTTCTTTGTTTTTCGAACCACTTTCTGTGAATTCTAGAGAATGTTGTGTGTGGAAAAATCCAGGAGATTTGTACTTTTCCAGATACTCAAACCAGCTAGTCTGGTACCAACAATCATTTTACAACCAAAGTCACTTCTGATGTTTGGTCTGGAAAACAAATGAACCTCTTGACCCGGTTTGCACACTTTCATACATTATGTTGCTGCCAGATGATTGGCTGATTAGATATTTATATTAACAAGCAAGTGTATATGTGTTAATAATAAAGTGACCACTGAGTGTATATCTCAGAATAAGGTGTTTGAAGAGTAATGACTCAGCTCACTGCATTCCACTCAAAGTTTAACAGTCCTAACAGCTTTAAGCTGTATGTTCCAGTAATGATTCAACTAACTTCTTGTGAGACCATATCTGTTATGTTTTACAACTCCAAAACATAAAACGTATTGAAAGGAAACATGGAGCCAGGAATGTACAATATTACTCAAATATTATTGAAATATTCAATACACAACACTCTTCCCTGCCTAGTTATAAGGTCCAACTCAATATAGAAAGCATCTGAACTATATACACAGTATATTATAAAATACAACTAATATACGTACAGATATCCACATAGATTTTAACTTGGCCCATTCAGTCCTTAAGATTTTATCGCTGTATAGGATTTCTTTCTTCTGTGGGGTAATGTCTTTCCTGTATGGGGGGGGTGGTGGGGGGAATCACTCTGCTTGGCAGGTGAGATTTGTGGCTGTGAAAAAAACAGGTTCTGTGGCCTCCTCTGTGGTCATTGTAGGAATTGATTCTGGGACCACAGGAAGTGGATCTGACAGCTCTGGACATCTCTCTTCTCCTTTCATCAAGATGCTCTGTCAGCATTTCCAGAATAAGATGTCCTCTTGAATTTGATCTTGTAATTGTGTCCTCCAAGAAACAGAGCCCATCTCTGCATTCCTGCTGCTGCTGTTAGTGGAACACCCTTCTGGGGATTGAAATGGGACACGTAGTTGATGATCGGTAATGAGGGTAAACTCTTTCCCATATAAGTACTAGTTGAAACGTTCTACACCCCAAACCAGACTCAAGGCCTCTCTGTTAATCTATGGGTTATTTTTTTCTGCAGTGGTAAGGGAACGTGATGCACAAGCTATGTGGTGTTCACTTCCATCACTCATAACATGTGACATGACTGCTCCTATATCATAAGATGAAGTGTCACAGACAAGCTTCACTGAATCATAATGTGTGTGTGAGTATTGCTTTGTCCATTGCCATTTCTTCTCAAATCTGTAGTAATGAGTTCAAGAGGTGCAGCACAGTAGCCAGGTATGGCAGGAACCTGTTATAGTAATTGACAAATCCTAAAAGGGACCACAACTATAACATATCATTTGGCCTAAAGGCATCCGACACTGCTTGAATTTTCTCAGCATCCTTGTGTAATCCTTGTGCATCAATAGTGTGACCACTGTAAGTGATGCATAGTTGAAAGATTTCACACTTCTCACGTCATGCTCAGAGTTCATCATGTTCAAAATTTTTTAAACATTGTCTTGGATTTTGGAGATATTCCTTGTCATCCTGACCAAACAGTGATGTTATCCAGGTAACACTGAGTGCCTGGGCACCCTTGCAGCACCTGGTCCATAGCTTTCTGCCAGAGTGTCAGTGCAGATGTAGGTAGGCCTCAGCTAAGTCCACTTTGCTGGAATGTTTTCCTCAAGAAAGGTTTGCAAAGGTATCTGTCTATTCTAGATAGAGGGTATTGATCTACTTTCAGCACGCGGTTGATGATGACCTTAAACTCACCACATTTCCTGACAGACCCATTCTTATTGGCTACTGGGACCACTGCCATTGACCATGGGCTCCACTCAACATTGGAAAAAATTCCTTCGGCCTCCAACCATTCTAGCTCACTGGTTACTTTATCATAGATGGTATAAGGCACTGTCGTGCTTTTTAAAAATTGAGCGTGGAATTTTAATTTAACTCTATTTTACCCTTGATATGTTTTGAGTTTTCAAATGCCATCCTTGAACACTGCTGTGGCATAATTCAGTACCTGTATTATTTCACTTTCAGTTGATATTATTGCAGCGGATGTGGCATCTAAATAGTGGATGGATCGCCAGTCATGTTGCAGTTGTCTCAGCCTCTTGCGACTCCACATGCTGTCCAAGCCCAATGTGCAAACTGTATGCTCTTCCATCCAATACACTGAGCAAAACTGACACTCCCTTTGCATTGGCAATTTAATTTGCTTCAAAATACTGTTCAATTTACTTAGTATACAATATCTAGTTATCTCTTGTGCAGTCATACATGTCTATCTTTCCAATGTAGCCAACCATTTCAGCTTTTTTTTAAGTTGTAATTATTATCACCTGGTACTCACTATTTATAAACCCATGAATTTGTCTGTTTTCTACCTTTATTTTTAACTCAAAAGTCTCTGTCCAACCATTTCAATTTTTTAAAAAAATTATAATTATTATCACCTGGTACTCACTGTTTGCGAACCCATGAATTTGTCTGTTTTCTACCTTTATTTTTAACTCCAAAGTCCCTTCCAGAAGAAAGCATGTGCTGTGTAGTATTTTATTCAACTGTTTATCACTGTGCTTTTTTTAAGCTCTTAACTTCTCCCTGTGCTTCAACAGATTGGTAGTCATCTTGGGTTTGTTTAAAACTTCCTCATTGCGATGGGTACGTTTTGTAACTCCAAAACGTAAAAGTAAATGAAAGGAAATGCACAGCCCAAATGCGTGTCTTAGTTTCGTTTTTACTTTTAAGCAAAGCGCGCACATGTGGCGTGGCATGGTGACGTACCATTTGTGTACTTTAACATATAACCTGTAATGAATTATTTAAACAAACAAGAATACTTAATCAATATATTTACAATATTACTGAAATATTAAATACACAACAGTATCTATTCACCATTTTTTGAATATTATATTGAACTAATTAAAAGTTACGCCTTTTCTAATAAATGAATAAAATAGGTTTACAGCTGTGGCTTGGTGCCTGTAATCTTGACATTGAGTTAAATGTATGTGGGTTCAAGTTCCGTAACAGTCAGAATTTCACACTTATACCTATCATGAAAGGTTGTCTGTGAAGTCAACCTTTACCTTGGGTCTTTAAAATTTTGAGAGTTTGATAAAGTTGATACAGCGAGGATGATTCTGTTGAAGGTGAGTCCAGAACGAGGAAGCATAAACGTAGAATAGACACTAATAAATCTTGTCAAGAATTCAAGAGCTTCTGGCTGATGATTATATGAAACTTACTACAAGTAGTTGAAACAAAGGATGACTCATTTAAAATTCTTATACTTATTTCAAATTCTTGTACATTCACCTTTCTCTATTTCCCTCCAACAGCACAACATCCAAGATGCATGCCCACTTCCAGTTCTCACCTTTTAAAGATCTCCTGTTTAAATTGCTCTATCATTGGTAAACATGCCTTGAGTTTTCGAGGCTCTAATCTTTGGAATTCCCTTATAAGCATCTGCAACTCTCTTTCCCACTATAAAAATGTTCCTTGAAGTTGATCTCTGACCAGCTTCTCTGAGCGTTTCCATATGTGGTTTGTGTCATTGAATTTAATAACATTCCTGTGAAGGGTTTTACTATGTTCAAGGTCCTATATAATTGGTGATTAGATAAATAAATAAATAAAAGAAAGAAACAAGGGACAAGGAAGATTTATGTGCAATACCAGCTTTGGACTTTTGGGCTAAATGGCCTGTTTCTGTGCTGCAATAATTTTATAATAGTTGTACTATTACTAAAACAGACTGTGTGCTCATTTATCTCATGTCATCTGTAGGGTTTTCAATCGGCAAATTTCTCTAAATGTGCCACTACATTACAACACTGTTAATGCTTCACAAGAATTCTTTGACTGTAATTTAGGACATTCTATATTCAAAAAACTGTTACATCAAAATACGCTTATTCTTAAAAAGTTAATATTGGTGTTGGAATTTTGGAAAAGCAATGAGCATCGTGCAAGATATTTGTTTTAAAGTACTATTAATTTTAGTGTTTGAAATTCCTCAAGGGAAGTAGTTACAGTTGAGCCTGCCAAATTACCTTCATAAATGGCTTCTCCCTGGCCACTGGCCACAACTGGTGGCACACCATTTTTCAAGTGTTTTTTTTCTGCCTCATTTTATTATAAATCGTACAATCCCTTAGCTCTACCCTTATAAGCAGATGCTGTTGTGCACCTTGGCAAAGTACTCATGATGGAATAACATCTGACAAATTAAAAGTTATGAATATCGTTGATCATCTGTGTAGCGTCAGCTCAAGATTGCTATAGCCACTGTAAAATGTATGTCAAGAACACTGTTTTCTCAAGCTGAAATTTGGACAATTTGTTTTCAGACAGCCAAAGCAGTTTCCAGCCTATTTTTGGAGCCCCTCTGTGGCCCAGCCAAACGTTCTAACATAATTTATGGTCAGACTGTAACATATGGACTTTTCATCATTGTCCAGCTTGCAATCTTCTTGTGGAGTTACTGGTTTATTTTGCAGGGAGTGTTGAAGGAGGTCTTGATTGCATCTTAAGTGTGGATGAATGATTCCTGCTTGTGCAATGCCTTATTTTGGTCAAGAAGGCTTATTTTAGGAAAAAGATGTGTACATTGTCTAGAATTCATTGTAATTCAAGTCAGGTAAGTCTCTGAAAAGGGCTATGCTTGTTTACTGGTTGCATGGCCTAATGTTATATCCCTGTTGTCGTCATTCCTGTACATCACAGCCCTCACTGTAGCTATTACTATAAAACGCTCCCTAAGTGCATCAAGGTTCTAATCGTTAAAATTTTTATTACCAGCCACACATATGGAGCAGCACAATTGCCTTGTTTCAGATTTATTATGTATTACTCTAGAAATTCTATAAAGATCAAAAGAACTGATTACAATGTTGACCTTTGCATTAACTCATCTAAATTTAAATTCGAGTGTTTGATTTGGGAAAATAAGTCCATTTATCATAAGGCTGCTACAGAGGGGATTTTGCAGACCTGATTGGGATTGCAGAGACCAAATTTATTTATTGAACGTGAGTCTGAAAATTGTTTGCTGGACAAGGAAAACTGTAAGTTCAAACAGTTACTCCATTGTGCCACATTGGCAATGCTTTTTAAAACACTTCTTAGTCGAGCCTCTGACATATGAAATGAAGATTTTAAAAAAAGACATGCCTGATGAAAAAAGCTTCCAAATTGATCTTTTGTTTTATCATGAAAATTGTAATCAAGTGTAATGAAAAATGAACAGAGCGGACAAGTATTGGTATTGAACTTCAGCATTCAATCACTTTAAGAATCAGAGGTAGAAATTTATCCTTGGTTGAATGCACTAAACGTGATATAGTTAGCAGTTCAAAGTCAAAGGAACTAAATCTCGGAAACTGCATGCACCATACATGTTTTATGTTTTATGATTTTACTATGCAATGTTTGGGGTCTCATGCAAAGTGTCATTGTTTCAAAATATTCCCTTAAATTAATCTATGCTCTACAATAATGAAGGATTTGCATTCCTTTTCAGCAATCTCATCTGTTAATTGCATGTCTTTCAAGTATTTTTTGTTAACCTATTTGACATGGGATCACAGACTAGTGGTTGAAATTGGGACATATGGAGTAGAGATTTGTGCCTTTCACTTCAGTCCCAAGAAACAGTGTCTGTTTATATGTTAACTACAACTTGGTTATTTAGTGTGTTGTGTTTATCCTTTGGGAGCAGTGTGATTGAAAATTTGATGTGTTATTCTTTTAATTGTGATGTGACTTAACATAAATAACACGTGAGAAAGTTAACACTTTAACTGTTCTCTCAAAATTTTTTTGCCAGAATCATATCTTTATAATTTATCTTACCCATAGCTCTGCGCAGAGGGAATTAAGACCAAGGGCTAGGATTAGCAATGAATGTTCTTTCCAAGTGACCCTCCAAAATGATGTTGTGCCAATTCTTTGAACCAGTACAAGGACTTGCATATTGCTATTGGGTAGGAAATTTTGGGAATGAAACTCAATTGTGATGAAGCAGTTGCTTAGATATTTAGTCCATTTGTGCACATTTTGTACATGTAATTCACTGTGGTGCACATGACATTTATCCCACCTTGCATTGAGCATCTAGCTCTTCCCATAGCAGCTGTTGAAAAATGCATAGGTATTGTTTGTGAGTGACAGCCACTCTAATGATCTTTCAGTTAGGCTTTCACCAATTTTACAGATCACCTGATTTGCAGCAGTGGTATTCATAACACCTGTTCAGGGCATCAAAACTGTGAACTCTAATTTCCAAGCAGATGAATTTTATGTTTGGAATGATGTATGATTTGCCATTGCAGGTAATGATATTCCTGTATGCTTGCTGTCCTTTTTGGTTGTAGAGTTTATCAACTTGGGAGGTACTCTCAAAGAGAGTATTTTGTGCATGGTGCATAGTGCAGCTATAGCATATTAATGGTAGAGGGTTGAATGGTTAAGATGATATGTGAGATATCTGCACTTAAACAGTTTGGTTAGAGAGATGAAGAGTTCTGGAGTGCAAGCTTCCGACATTATGAGAATAGGTTGAGTGAACTCGGCCTTTTCTCCATGGAGTGACAGAGGATGAGAGGTGATCTGATAGAGGTGTATAAGATGATGAGAGGCATTGATCATGTGGATAGTCAGATGTTTTTTCCCAGGGCTGAAATGGCTAAAGCCAGAGGGCACAGTTTTAAGGTGCTTGGAAGTAGGTACAGAGGAGATGTCAGGGTAATTATTTTACGCGGAGAGTGGTGAGTGCGTGGAATGGGCTGCCAGCGACGGTGCTGGATGCAGATACAATAGGCTCTTTTCAGAGACTCCTAGATAGGTAACCTTAGGTAATTTCTAAGGTAAGGACATGTTCGGCACAGCTTTGTAGGCTGGAGGGCCTGTATTGTGCTGTAGGTTTCTATGTTTCTATGTCTATGTTTTCTATAATTGAGATGTTTATAGCTCTTGTAATGTTTGCTGTGTTTAATATCTCAATCTTAACATTGCTTACATTGAATTAAATTAACTGAAAATTGGTTCCTATAATGTTCAGATCATCAGATGAGAGCTGAGGTGCAGAATCTCATTGTTATTCCAGGCTGAAGGTGGATACAAATTTAAACTAATTTAAAATAGTATTCCAGATTCTTAAGGTGAATTTTAATTATCCAGCTTCCATGGCAGATCTATGAGTTATTAGACCATTCTTTGAATTGTTAGTTCCATAAAACAACAACAATAAGATACTGATCTCTTCTACTTGTTTACCTTTCTTTATTTTACTCTAACTTCATCTTTAAGCTAATTGTTTAACAGTCACGTTAGCTCAGCTTCAATATTTCATTAGCTGGAATTCAGTCCCCCACCCTCACTTCTTTCCCATTCACTCAACCACTCTCTTTTGTACCACTCTCTCTTCCACATCTATCTTTCATGTTCCACTCTGGCCCATGGTTCTCTTACCTGTGTCGGATTGGTTTTCTAAGATATAGTTTCTTGAACTTTGTTCCAGCTTTTATTGAGATCAAGACAGCGCAACATGACAACACAATCTTCCTTAAAGCTAGCCAAAAATATTTCAGATCTTGTAAACTTCAGTTGTTCCAGCATCCAAAGCTATTTTTAAAGGGGAAAGATCCACATTTCCACTACCTTTAAATGAAAATGTGCTTCTTAATTCCATCTGATAAAGGCAATTCCAATTTTATGATTGCAGTCACTTTCTCTGGAATCCCCATATCATAAGAAATAGCTTATCTGCATTCACATTACAACGTATGTACTCACTTTTAAGGACTCTTCATCTCGTGTTCTCGATTTTATTGCTTGCTTATTTATTTATTTTTCTTTCTTTTGTATTTGCAGTTTTCTGTCTTTTGCACATTGGTTCTGCGGGGTGTGGTCTTTCACTGACTCTATTGCATTTCTTGGGTTTACTGAGTATGCTCATGAAAAAACGAAGTCTGGACTAAGTAAGGTGATATCAACAGTATACACTTTGATCATAAATTTACTTTTACTTTACTTTTCACTCTATTTGCTCCTTTTTTATCATTTTAAACCACTCAATTTACATTTCAGTATACCTATATTTCCGGTTTGGTCGCCAGCCGCTCGACCATGGTTTTTTGGTTGGGTGCCGGATGCTTGGAGAGATTCGGCAGGGGCCGTGGTCGAGTGCTCGGCGACTTGGGCTGGCTCCCCCACCAGAGTTAGTCTGGTGAGGAAGGTGTGAGGACACCCAGCAGGACTAGAAAAAACAAGACCTGGCAAAGGGCGGATGAGCTCCTTGTGAGCAAATGGCCATCTTCCATGGAAGAGATTAAAGCCTCACCATGTATTTACGAATCATATGCTATGCACCTAGAGACATGATGAACTTGGGCGCTGCACCGTGTGCCTGGACCTGCCCAAGGCCTCCGCCTAAGGAAGGGCTGAGCTCGAAGAAGCGGCCGCGGCTGGAAGCTGACAAGGCCACGGGCTCGAGTTCGGCGGGGGCGGCAGCAGGCGGTGTCAAGGTGGCCAGCGAGAACAAACTGGAGGAGAGGCTCTACTCGGTGCTGTCGCAAGATCGAAGAAGATGGAGGTGCATAGTCGCCAAACCCGGATTCGGGACGGAACCCACTGATTGACTGACTGATACCGATACTTATACTATACAAAGTATAGTATATACTTACTATACCATAGTAAATATAGTAACTTACAATATCTAAATATCCTACACAGTCAAGAATATTCACCAATGCCTCTACTTTCTGAGGAGGCTGAAGAGAGCTGGACATTGCACATCTATATTTACATTATTCTACAGATGCGCAGCAGAGAGCATCCTAACCAGCTGCATCACTGCTTGGTACGGAATCTGAACTGCAGTGGACTAGGAGGCTCTACAACAGGTAGTCAAAGCTACCCAACGTATCACTGGCATCAGCCTGTCTGCCATCAAGGGCAACCAGACAGAAAGGGCCAATAACATCATTAGAATCCCACACACCCAGCTCCTGAACTGTTTATCCGACTTCCATCAATGAGAAGGCTACTGGGACTGCCAGACTCAAAGACAGCTGCTTTCCCCAAACAGTAAGACTGATCAACACCTCCACCCATTAACTCCACCACTACTTTATTATTTCCCATCAATTACCTTATGTACAGCCTAGCATCACGTTGTGGACATACCATCAATCTACTGAACATATATAATCAATCTTATGTATTTTTATTATTTGTGGGTTTTTTTTAGTATTAATGTGTTCTTTAGCTTTTGCATTTTTTTAATGCTGCATCGGATCCAGAGTAACAATTGTTTCGTTCTCCTTGCGTTTGTGTACAGAAAATGACATTAAGCAATTTTGAATCTTTATGTAGCCTGTCAGCATAGCCTAGCCCAAAAATAGGATTGAACCTTGGTGCCTGGAACTGTGTGGTAGTAGCACTTACTGCCCTGTGAGCTTCCAGATGGATTTTAGTCTACAATTACACAAAGTATAACTCTCACTCAATTAAAATAAAAATCTTATTGACCTGATTGCTCAGATATATCTGTTAAAGTTCTTCACTCAGTAATTTCATATTCAGATTTTACCTTTTTTTTATTTTGATATTGTTTCCGGAAATAGCATGCTTGAAACTGAAATGATTTTTTACGAATATTTATTCCATTTGTGCATAGTTTTCTCTCATAGCAGTTTGTTATTTTGTACAATCAGAATCCATGGTTTGGATGATTGGTTTCAGTATACTGTAATATCAGAGAAATGCGCTTGGTATGAGGTAACAAGGAACGTTCACCAAGGGAACTTCATTGTCATTCAGGTTGAGCAGTATATCAATGATGTTGTTTGGTCAAAATTATAAAAACAAACTGTTGGAGGAACTCAGCATGTCACACAGTATCTCTGGAGGCAAACAGATAGTCAGTATTTCGAGTTGAGACCCTACATCAAGACTGTCAGCTGCTCTTCACCCTCTTGAATTGTAATGTATTCCTTTGATTGGCATACATTGGAGGTGGTAAGGCTCAAATAGGTCATTATGTTGCTCTTTATAATCCCAGCTAGCTTGCAGAAGGATGTCGTTAGATAAGTATGTAAGAGTTATCTCTCATTCCCTACATCTACGTTGATGAATTGCTCTGAGAGGTTGGTCATGGCTAGGATCAACTCCTGCATAAGCAAGGACTTGGACCCACTTCAATTTGCCTGTTACCACAATAGGTCTACAGTGGATGCAATCTCATTGACTCTTCACGCAGCCTTGGATTATTTGCACAGCACTAATCCTTTTGCCAGCCTGCTGTTTATTGACTAACCTCAGTGTTTAACACAATCAATCTGATCTGATCAAAAAGTTCCAAAACCTGGGCCTCTGTACCTCCCTCTGCAACTGAATCCTCGACTTCCTCACTGGAAGAGAACAGTGTTCAGATCGGAAATAACATCTCCACCTCATTAATAATCAACACTAATTCACTTCAAGTCTGTGTGCTTGGCCCACTGCTCTACTCTCCCTATACCTATGACTGTGTGGCTAGGCATAGCTCAAATGCCATATATAAATTTGCTGACGACATAACTATTGTTGGCAGAGTTTTTAGATGGTAACGAGAAGGTGTACAAAAGTGAAATAGATCAGCAGGTTGAGTGGTGTCACCACAACAACCTTGCACTCAACATTAGTAAGAGCAAAGAATTGTGGACTTCAGTAAGAATAAGACAAGGGGACACACACACACACACACACCTTCATTGAGAGATCAGAATTGGAAAGGGTAAGCAGTTTCAAGTTCCTGAGTGTCAACATCTCTGAGGATATATCCTGGACCTAACATATCGATGCAGTTACAAAGAAGGTAAACAGTGGCTATATTTCAGTTGGAGTTTGAGGAGATTTGGTATGTCACCAAAGGGACTGGCAGATTTTTACAGATGTACTGTGGAGAGCATCCTAACTGCCTGCATCACTGGCTGGTATGATGGGTGATTACTACACAGGATTGCAAAAAACTGCAGAAAGATGTGAACTCAGTCAGCTCCATCATGGGCACTAGACGCTGCAGCATCCACGATATCTTCAAGGAGCAATGCCTCAAAAAAGGTGGCATCCATCATTAAGGACCCCCATCGCACAGGACATACCCTCTTCTCATTGCTACCATCAGGGAAGAGGTACAGGAGCCAGAAGGCACACACTCAATGATTCAGGAATATCTTCTTCCCCTGCTATTGTATAATTGAAACTGCATGTTAAAATTTTCTGGTTTTTATAGGCTATTAACCAATTTAATTTCTAGTCTATAGTTATCAGAGTCTTTCTAACAGGTTGTCACATTTAAGAAAATTTAGATGGAATTACCAAAATTTTGTTTGACTAGATCAGTGTGGAATAGATTCACATTGATGGGGAGGCAGAAGATAAGAGAACCTAAGACCAAGGTTGAAGTAAAAGGGAGCAGTCTAGCAGTCTAGAAATGCGTCCTCCTGCAGGAGCTGATGAGCTGAAGTGGTTAGTTGAATGGGCATTTGGAGGGATCATGTGATTTTTAGACAAGGCCTTTGTTTTTAATTTAATGCAACAGTCTGAGCAAGAGAATAAAATCAGCAGGAAGGAATGTTGTTCAAGACAAGAGGTAGAGCTCAGGATAAGTTTATTGAGGGAATGAATCGGGAAAAGGCTGCAGGCACAGATTGTAAATGGACGGGAGATGGGACAAGCTGGGCATGAGGCCAAGACTGAGGTAGAAACATAAGTGGCTCAGGATGGCCCCAGTATTAGAGACAAAGACATTCATAATCTCCTTGCTGCTTATGTTTGAGGTGAGAATGAGCTATCTGAAGAGCTTAACTTCTGTAATCTCCAACCTTTATATAATATAAAACAAAGTTTTTATTTATGTGGATATTAATATATTTGTTCACTAGCAAGGTGATGAAAATGTGAACTTTTGTTATTCAGAGCCTGTGATCTGTTCCAAAATGGATTTCAGGAGAATTGTAATGTCGTGAACGCTCTTTTATCAATGTCACAATAAACAGTTTGGTATATCAAGGGCATGAAGCATACCAGCAACAGTAAAATTAATGCCCTAAGACTCAGTAAATGGTCAACAAACTAAACTACTTGTAATAACATTTTTAAAAGTATGATGGTAGTTGAAATCTTATCTTGAGGACTTAGTAGTGCTCAGATATAATTTATTTACTGCACTCAATTTTATATCTTCTAAGAAGCTTGGTGGCACCAGAGTTCCAGTTAATTGTCGTGCCGTGTACAAAAGAAATATACAAAGGCTTGTATATAAACATTTATTAATTCTATCGAGTCATGTTAGATTGTTATCAGCTTCTCTGAAATCAACTTTCAACAGTATGTATAGCTCTAATTGATCTAAATTCTCATACACCTGTCCTGCTAGCCCAGGAATCAGTCTTGAAACTTTTGTTGGATATGGGATAAAACTATAAACAAAACTCTTGATAGGGTCTCACCAAGATATCCTTCCTATGGTACTCAGATCCTCTGTCAACATATTTTCATTTCAGGACAACACATTACCCCCAATTCCTCTTTTCTTACTTGCTACTCAATATTACCTGCTTATTTCTTAAATTCTACTAGCTGCATGCTTAAACAGCTCCAGATTTGTTAAGCATGATTTCACTTTCACAAACCCATTGATAATTTTAATGTTTTGGTATTACATTCTTACTAAATAGCTTCTGACATTTCTTCACAATTGATATTAGGAAGCAAGTGGAATCAGGTAGATTGTTTGGCAGAGGTCATCAAGCAGGTGATTTTGGGAGCAGACCAATTGATTGATGAAGAGGAAAAGTTAAGTGATCAAGGGATGAGTCAGATGATTATTATGGGTGTGGTAGGAACTTGAAAGTTCATGGATGAGTGGACATTAGAAAGATAATATAGTGGTTACTGTTCTTGCATGTTGTGCATATACAGTGGGATTTTTTTTTGTAAGTGATATTGAAAAGATTGTTTGGCTTTGATCTATTTTAAATGGCCCTTTAAGATCAGTCACGGATTTAATGTTCCAAACATGAATTTCACACTTTTGTAGATACTGATAGGTTTGTACAGTCAACACTAGGTCAGTCTGGTTCTAAATATGATGTAATTTAAAGCCATTTCACCTATGTGAATTTTTGTCATCAAATGTTAATGAATCCAAATCCAAATGTTAATGCTCTGCTCTACAATTCTGTAATGTATTTTACATCCTCTAGTTTATATATCCCAAACTGGAAACCATGCAAAGGTCATTATGGAATGAAGAGGACAGTTACTACAGAGAACCATCTTGTTCGATGGCTCAGCCTGAGGCAGTGCTGTACAAAGCCGCTTAATGGATTCCCTGTTTATTTTTTATGAGAATGAGGTTTGTTGTTGTTATCTTATTCCAGACAAGTAGTATTGAGTTGAATATTGATATCCACTTCCTGAAGTTGGGGTAGGAGCTGACCAGCAGATTGATGGAGGAAAGTTAGTGGATAATTAACAAGGTTGAGAATGTACCTGGGGAGGTAATTTGTGCGTGAATGTAGACCATTTACCTGGGTAAATAATTCCTTTAGTGTAAAAGATGGTGTATCTTCCTCATCCCATTCTTAGGATTCAGATCTGATTCAATGGGTTTGGTGATGAGGTTCTTATTCTCAATACTCTTGAAATCTTGTTCAATAGAATAGTATGATATTCCTTGTGTTTACACATAGTGCATTGTTGGGCTGTTCCACATGGTTTCCTCAATTTAATTGCAATCTCACTACAACTTCCATCTGGCTGTGATGAGTTTACAAACAAGCAAAGATGGGGGTGTCCTTACAAATAACAGAGAACCAATGTTCAGCAGTGTCTTTAGTGCTCTTGTAATAATACAATTAGCCATGTGCTGTTTTAATCAACTACTGTGATTTTTTCACAGATTCGTCTCACCTGTTCCAATTCACACAAATTTCCTCTAAACTTTCCTTTCCTAGAAGTCACATAAACACAAGTAACCTTCTGTGTTTACTCATTATCTAACTGATGATTAAACCTGGCATCACACATAAAAGTTGCTGGTGAACGCAGCATCTCTAGGAAGAGGTGCAGTCGACGTTTCAGGCCGAGACCCTTCGTCAGGACTAACTGAAGGAAGAGTGAGTAAGGGATTTGAAAGTTGGAGGGGGAGGGGGAGATCCAAAATGATAGGAGAAGACGGGAGGGGGAGGGATGGAGCCAAGAGCTGGAAAGGTGATCGGCAAAAGGGGATACGAGAGGATCATGGGACAGGATGTCTGGGAAGAAAGACAAGGGGGGGGACCCAGAGGATGGGCAAGGGGTATATTCAGAGGAACAGAGGGAGAAAAAGGAAAGTGAGAGAAAGAATGTGTGTATAAAAATAAGTAACAGATGGGGTACGAGGGGGAGGTGGGGCATTAGCGGAAGTTAGAGAAGTCGATGTTCATGCCATCAGGTTGGAGGCTACCCAGACGGAATATAAGGTGTTGTTCCTCCGACCTGAGTGTGGCTTCATCTTTACAGTAGAGGAGGCCGTGGATAGACATGTCAGAATGGGAATGGGATGGGAGTTAAAATGTGTGGCCACTGGGAGATCCTGCTTTCTCTGGCGGACAGAGCGTAGATGTTCAGCAAAGCGGTCTCCTAGTCTGCGTCGGGTCTCGCCAATATATAAAAGGCCACATCGGGAGCACTGGACGCAGTATATCACCCCAGCCGACTCACAGGTGAAGTGTTGCCTCACCTGGAAGGACTGTTTGGGGCCCTGAATGGTGGTAAGGGAGGAAGTGTAAGGGCTGTGAGTCGGCTGGGGTGATATACTGCGTCCGGTGCTCCCGATGTGGCCTTTTATATATTGGTGAGACCCGACGCAGACTGGGAGACCGCTTTGCTGAACATCTACGCTCTGTCCGCCAGAGAAAGCAGGATCTCCCAGTGGCCACACATTTTAATTCCACATCCCATTCCCATTCTGACATGTCTATCCACGGCCTCCTCTACTGTAAAGATGAAGCCACACTCAGGTTGGAGGAACAACACCTTGTATTCCGTCTGGGTAGCCTCCAACCTGATGGCATGAACATCGACTTCTCTAACTTCCGCTAATGCCCCACCTCCCCCTCGTACCCCATCTGTTACTTATTTTTATACACACATTCTTTCTCTCACTCTCCTTTTTCTCCCTCTGTTCCTCTGAATATACCCCTTGCCCATCCTCTGGGTCCCCTCCCCCCTTGTCTTTCTTCCCAGACATCCTGTCCCATGATCCTCTTGTATCCCTTTCGCCGATCACCTGTCCAGCTCTTGGCTCCATCCCTCCCCCTCCTGTCTTCTCCTATCATTTTGGATCTCCCCCTCCCCCTCCTACTTTCAAATCCCTTACTCGCTCTTCCTTCAGTTAGTCCTGACGAAGGGTCTCGGCCTGAAACGTCGACTGCACCTCTTCCTAGAGATGCTGCCTGGCCTGCTGCGTTCACCAGCAACTTTTATGTGTGTTGCTTGAATTTCCAGCATTTGCAGAATTCCTGTTGTTTGCGATTAAACCTGGCATGCTGTTCAAAGGTTCAAAGGTCCAACTTAATGTCCGAGAAATGTATACAATATACATCCTGAAATGCTTTTTCTTCACAAACATCCACAAAAACAGAGACGTGCCCAAAGCAAGAACGACAGTTAAATGTTAGAACCCCAAGGTCCCCCCAAATCCCCCCTCCCGCGCTGACAAAAAAACAAGCATCAGCACCATCACCAAGCACTCAAGTGTGAGCAAAGCAACAGCAAAGACACAGACTTGCAGTTATCCCAAAGACTTTGTGTTTCATCCGACATTCAACATACCACAGGTTTTCTCTCTCCATTTTCCCAGAGAGCGGGGGTTGGGGGGGACATAACAACATTTCGCTGGTTTATGATGTTAAAAGTCTGTTACGTCACTTTTTCCGAGCTCTATGCCCGAAGATCGCAAAGGTCTCGGGTCTTCAGGCAAACAGCAATAGATTTTCCGACTCCCCCGACTGCCATTTCACCGACCCTCGATCCACCTGTCTCTGGAGCCCCGAGATCTTAAGCTTCCAAATACAAGCCAGACTCTCGGGCCGAACCCTTGGCGTGCCAAACAACGGCCACTCCTGAAACCCCAAGAACGGGTCCCATTCCTGCAAAGAACCAAAGTCTGCGTGTAACTCCAGGTCAGGGTCTTCAAAAGAACCCTGAAAGGGAAAAATAAAGATATTAAAGATGGAAATAGAGTTGTTTCCAAAGATGCAAGTAAGGGAGTCGCCGTTTAGCGCCATATTAACTCCGCCTCCATCTCCGTCCCCAATTCCACTTGTATTGCTCATTATAGAGCCTTTATCACAAATCTGGGTCTGAGTTGACTAGAAATCAGTCTGCTTTTTTTCAAGCTGAAAATTAACTTCCAGTTTTTTTTGTCAAGTTTATTGATTTTACAGAACTTGTTTGAAGAAGTAAACAAAAAGAACAGGTTTGAAAACTGTTCTGTAACTTTACGTTTACATTTATATGGTATATTGAAAGAGAGGCAAAACTTTGATAGATGTATTATACTATGGGAAAATGTGAGTTTATCATCCACTTTGTTAGAGAGAATATATAAGCAACATATTGTTTAAGTGGAGAGGAACTACAAATGTGCATGTCTGCAGAAGTAGCAGGTAATTGGAAAGGTTAAAGAAAAGAATCCAGTGCTTTCCTGCTGTATATGATGCATAAACTTTTCTCAAGCTTCCAGTAGAGTCCAGGTGTCCATTTTAACTGACATTTTGATGCCAAACTCTACCACTTTCATCAGTGATGATGCCTAGGCACGTCTAGTCCGATGGTATAGACACTCAATTTGCATCGTCCATCCCTGCTTATTGATAGTCTGCAACCAATCAGGTTTCCGCTGTCCCATCTTGTTTAAAATCATATTCCAGTTCTTACTGAGAGCAGGACCTTCGTCTTTGCTGAAAATATTTATTCTCCACACTTATTTCAATGGCTTCCTTCACCAGGCAGTCCCAAAGGCCATTGGGACGGGGCAGTGGTGTTGTGTTCTTGAAGTCAATCCTGTGGTCAATGTGTACACAATGTTCTGCTACCACCCATTTTTCTGCATCACGATGGCTTTTTTTCTTTACCCTTCCCCCTTTGCTCTTCTTCATTTCCCACTATGGCTTCTTTACTCTTCTCCTCACGTGCCTATTATCTCCGCTGGTGCCTCTTCTTCTTCCCTTTCTTCCATAGTCCACTCTCCTACTAGGTTCTTTTTTCTCCTGCCCTTTACCTTTTCCATGCATCAGGCCTCACCTATCACGTTCTAGCTTGTTCCCTTGCCATTCCCCTCACCTTTTTTTGGCATCTTCCCCCTTCCTTTCCAGTGCTGATGAAAGGTCTTGGCCCAAAGCATTAGTGGTTACTCATTTTTGTAGATGCTGCCTGACCTGCTGAGTACTCCAGCATTTTGTGTTTGTTGCAATTAGAAGAACAAATGGAAATAGCCCTTTATTGCTAAGGGGATGAAGTTTAAGTGTAGGTAGATCTTGTAGTTGGCACTGCAGGGCATGGATGATTACATGGAGTTTTGACTTGTATGAGGAGGAATATATATGTATTGGAAACAGTTTATAGAAGGTTCACCAAGTTATTTTCTAAGATGAAGGTGTTGTCTTGTGAATAAACATTAAGCAAGTTAGGCATCTGTATTGGAATACAGAAAAGTGTAGATGTGATCTTACTGATTCTGAGGCAAGGGAGACCCCGAGAGCATGTTTTCCTCATAGTGGATTTGAGAACTAAATGACACAATTTTGGACTAAGGAATTGCATATTTAGGATGGAAATGAGAAGGACTTTTTGAAGATGATCAATCTTGGGAATTTCCAATCTCAGGAAGTTGAAGTGGCTGAAAAACTGAATTTTGTGGGTTTGAAGGTTCTAGCAAAGTTGAGCTGAGGCCAAGATATAACTGTTCCAGTTCTAATGTCAGACTTTAGAAATCAATAATTCAAATATTTTATCATCTGTACTAAATTGCCATGGACTTTAACTTTTGTGGAGGTACAGTCTGAGAAAATTCATATCAGAATCAGGTTAAATATCTCCTGCATATATGATGGAGCTGACTAATTTTACAAGCTTCTGCAACTTATTTCGATCTTGTTCAGTAGGCCCCCCCCCCCCCGCCCATACCGGATGGTGATACAGCCAGTCAGAATGCTCTCCACAATACATTCATAGAAGTTTTAGAGGGTTTTAGTTGACAAACCAAATCTCCTCGAACTCCTAATGAAATATAGCCGCCATCTTGCCTTCTTTATAGCTGCATCAATATATTGCTTCCAGGTTAAGTCCTCAGAGATATTGACATCCAGGAACTTGAAATTGCTCACTTTCTCCAGTTCTGATCCCTCTATGAAGATTGGTTTGTGTTTCCTCGTCTTGTCCTTCCCAAAGTCCACAATCAGCTGTTTGGCCTTGCTGAAATTGAGTGCAAGGTTGTTGCTGCGACACCACTCAACTAGCTTGTATACAGTATCTCACTCCTGTACACGATTTTGTCGCCATCTGAAATTCTGCCAACAATGGTTTGTATCATCAGTAAATTTATAGATGGCATTTGAGCTGTGCTTCGTCACACACTCATGAGTGTAGAGAAATTAGAGCAGTGGACTAAGCACACACCCCTGTGGTGCACCAGTGTTAATTGTCAACGAGGTGGAAATGTTATCACTCTGCACAGATTGTGCACTTCCAATTAGGAAGCTGAGGATCCAGTTGCAAAGGGAGGCCTGTGTTCTGTAGCTTTTCGATCAGGAATGATGGTGTTAAATACTGAGCTATTGTCAATAAATAGCATCCTGACATAGGTATTTGCATTGTCCAGTGATCCAAGGCTGCACGGACAGCTATTGAGATCGCGTCTGCCATAGATCTATTGTGGCGAAAGGCAAATTGCAGTGGGTCCAGGTCCTTCCTGAGACAAGTGCTGATTCTAGCCATGACCAATTTCTCAAAGCATTTCATTACTGTGTATGTGACTGCTACTGTACCATAGACATTGAGGCAGCTCACGCTGCTCTTCTTGGGCACTGGTATAATTGTTGCCCCTTTGAAGCAGGTGGGAACTTCCAGATGTAGCAGTGGAAGATTGAAAATGTCTTTGAACAACCCTGCCAGTTGGTTGGCACAGGTTTTCAGAGCATTACCAGGTATTTCATCGCACCCTGCCACCTTGTGAGGGTTCACCCTCTTGAAAGACAGCCTGAAATTGGCCTCCAAGACAAAGATCACAGGGTCATCAGATGCTGTAAGGATCTTCATAGCTGTAGTTTTATTCCCTCTTTCAAAGCAAGCATAAAAGGCATTCATTTCGTCTGATAGTAAATCATCACTACCACTCATGGTGTTGGGTTTTGCTGTGTAAGAAATAATCGCCTGCAAACCTGCAGAGTTGACGTGCAGCCTATGTCACCTTTAACCTCGCTAGGAATTGTTTCTTGGCTCATGAAATAGCCCTCTGCAAGTTATACCTGGTTTTCTTATACAGACCTGGACCGCCAGACTTAAATGCCACAGATCTAGCCCGCGGCGGACTACAAACCTTCTGGTTCATCCACGGCTTTTGTTTTGGAAATATACAGTAAGTTTTTGTAGGCACACACTCATTCACACAGGTTTTAATGAAGCTGGTGACAACAGTTGCATAATCATCCAGGCTCAAAGATGAGTCCCTGAATGCATTCCAGTCCACCGATTCAAAGCAGTCCTATAAGTGCTTGTGTGCCTCTCTGATCCATACCTTCTTTGGCCTCTCTAATGGTGCTGCAGTCTTCAGTCTTTGCCTATACTCAAGGAGTAGAAATACAGCCAGGTGATCAGACTTACCAAAGTGTGAGCGTGGGTTAGCACGGTAGGCACTCTTGATCTTCGTGTAACAGTGGTCCAGTGTGCTATTACCTCTGATACTACAGGTGATTTGTTGATAATTATTTTGTGACTTTATCAAGCTGACCTGGTTAAAATCCCCCAAAATAATGGGGAAGGCATCAGGGTGTGCTCTTTCATGCCTGTTGATTACACCACCCATTTCATTTAGAGCACGTTTGACATTAGCCTGAGGTTGAATGTATTCCGTATTTTGACAATTTCAGTGCAGGACAGCATTCCCAAGCCAGACCAGCTTCCTTAAACAACATCTAAAATTGATGTAACATACTGATCAAGTAAGGCACATTACACAGGGATTTGGAAACAAAACTTATTTTCATGCATTTTTCTTCATATTCCTCCTGGAGCATTGTTTGAAACAACTCTGCTCCTGATTTCTTTGGGGTCCCCAAGCTAATTTCTCCTTTATACAATACCTCAGTTTTTAAGCATAAATGTAAATCTTTTGTGATAATCCAAACAAGCATAATTAATTGGTCTAAAGCCAGCTTAATAGTCATTCTAAAATTCATTGATTAATTTTATTTACCCAAATGTATCATGCAGGATGCTACTCAGTAAATTACATTAAAATACAGAGAATTAACAAAAATATGGCAATTAAATCTCTTGGCACGATATGAATTCTTAAGATACTAATCTCTTCATATTAAGTTAATTTTTCCAACATGCAGCCTTGGTATGCAAGATATGCTATCCTAAATTTCATGCTGTTTACAAAATCTTCCTTGCTTTGAAAAGTTAATGCTGGTATTAATTAGATTTGAGGTAACAAACTCTTTAACAATGGTTCAAAGGATGAGCCTGCAGTCTTCACAGACATGTGGGAGCCTAGCATCATTTGGGGTCTAATAATAGATCACAGCGTATAATAATTTGAATTTTGTCACTATTTCCTTCAGATAAAATGTAATTGAACAATGAAATTATCATTAAAGGTAACCAGATTTTTTTGCAGGGAAGGAATTTTAGCAGCCCACTTTTATACCAAAATGTTATTTATGCACATCTTCCCTTTTTGGAAGCAAAGGAATTTTTATTGCAAGATCTGAATGCATTTACAGTGCCTTGGAAAAAATATTCAACCCCCAGAACTATTTTCACATTTTACTGTCTCATTTTCTAGAATTTTTTGAGCTAATCTACAAATCATTGTGTATCATGTCAAATCAAAAGAAAATTTCCAAAACCTGTCAACAATTTACAAAAAAATCAATAACCAAAATTGTGGGGCTGCGAAAGTATTAATTCCCTTTGTAATTACTATGCTAACTTTCCTTGGGTGCAATATTGTATATTACCTTACCAGTTCACCTAATTAATTGATGTCAAAAATTGGAGGATCACCTGAATAAGTATGCCCTCTCTCTGTAAGGTCCCACAGTATGGTAGATTTTCAACAGACCAAACCAAAGTGTAGACAAAGGAGTATTCAAGACAAGGGAGGGAAATGGTAATAGAGAGGCAGAAATCTGGGGAAGGGTATAAGATCATCTCAAAGGTACCGAGCATACCTTGGAGCTCAATCCATCATGAAAAGTTGGATAAAATATGAAACCACAGCCAAACTGCTGAGGTCGGGCTGCCTTCTAAACTCATTTGCTGGAGAAGAATGGCACTTGTAAGAGAGACTACAATGATGTCAATAGTCACTCTGAATGAGCTGCAGAAATCAGTGGCTGCAACTGGAGATGAAGTTCATGGCTTCACAATCTCTAAGGCCTTGCAAAAAAAGTGTATTTATGGAAGAGTGGCAAGGGAGAAGCCCTGGCCAAATGAAAAGCATATATCTCCTTGTTAAGTCCTTTTAAAGCATCACTTAGACAATATTGTAAAGATGTGGAAAAAGGGCTTGTGGTTGGATGAGACTAAAGTGGAACATTTGGCCTCAACACTCAGTGGTGCATCTGGTGTAAAGATAATACTGCACATCAGCCAGGTCACTCCATCCCTCTGTAAAGTTTGGTGAAGGTAGCATCATGCTATGAGGATGCTTTTCAGCAGCAGGGACTGGAAATTTGGTCAGGATTGATGGGAAGATGAATATTGCTAAATACAGAGAGATCCTGGATAAAAACCTGCAAGCCTCTGCCAGAAAGCTTAAACTGAGGAGGAAGTTTATCTTTTAACAGGACAGCAACCCAAAGCACACTGCCAGAACAACCATGAAGTGGCTTCAAATAAAGAAAATTGAGTGACCCGGTCAGGGTTCTGACCTTAACCCAATGAAAGAATTCAAGATTGCTGTCCGCCGCTCCCCAATTAACCTGGCACAACTTGAGCAATTTTGCAAGGAGAAATGGGCAAATCCTGCTCCATCATATTGTGCAAAGTTAATAAAGACATCCAGAAAGACTACGGGCTGTAATAGCTGCCAGAGGTGGTTCGATTAAGTACTGAGCAAAAGGAGATGAATACTTTTGCACTGCTGACACTTCAGTTCTTGAATTTTTAGTTTTTCATGCTTTACAATTTTCCTTTTTTTTTCCTTACTGTGAGAAAATTAGCATGTGATTCACAAATAAAAATTCTCAGTTAAATTGGTCAAAATCCCTGGATGTAATACTCATTTATGTGAACAAAGGGTTGCAGGCTGAATACTTTTACAAGGCTCTGTATGTATTCAAGACAAATATATTTACGTCAAATCTTTTTGTCTAAGTAACATTAAAAATTCTGCATTAGTTTAGTGGGTGCTTTGTTAACTAATAAACAAATTCAATAATGATGAAAAATAAAGTTGGACCAGAAGATGAATAAATTCATGATTGGCAAGATTTCTAACTGTTACTGATATCTTCCTAGTTGATGTGAGGATGCCAAATAAGGAAAAAGATCACTTATTTTGCAGTACCTTCTATGCCTTTACAATAAAATTCTTGGGCTGAACATGATACGTTTGTCAGATAATTTGAAAGAAAGGAAATGATCATATCATGGCAGGTGCTTGTGATGATTTGGAACTTTCAGGTCACACTTGAAATCATTGAATATCGATGTCTTTTATCAGATAATTACACAACTAAAGCTTGATTTTTCTTCATGATCATAAATTGTTATTTTTCATCGCCAAGTTAACTAATTATTGAGAAATCAAGTAAACAATCCTTAGTAGTTCTTGAAATGTTTCCTATTTTCACACAAATCTAGAGCTAAGCATTAAAGTAAATTGATAGGATGGCTACTATTGTTACATGTACTGAAGTTCAGTGAAAAACTTGGCTTGCATGCCATTCATACAGATCAGTTAATTACAACAGTGCATTGAGTGAGTACAAAGTAAAGCAGTAACAGAGTGCAGAATAAAGGGTACAGTACAAATAAAGTGCAGTGCAGGTAGATAGTGAGCTGCAAGGTCACAGTTAGATAGATAGTGAAATCAAGATTCTACCTTATCACATTGGAGAACCATTCAGTGGTATTTTAATAGCAGAATAAAAGCTGTCCTTGAGCATTGCTGGTAGGTTCTTTAAGGCATGGTCTGCCTGATGGGAGGTGGACTAATAGAGAACATCCAGGGTGGATGTGGTCTATGATTCTGCTGGCAGCTTTACCAAAGCGATTAAGAGGTGTGGACAGAGTAGTAGGCCCTCCATTGATCGGGGTCAACCATGGATATTGCATCCTAGCTTTCTATACAAGCCAGGGAAGTACAATATGCAGAGCAAGCTGTTGCCCATGCTGCAGGCTTCCCCTCTCCACACAGCTGATGAATCCAAAGGAATGGCAGAGACTGATACAATTTGGCACCAGCAGCGTCAAAGGAGTTACATTTAGCATTGAACTCGGTGTAGGCCTGCCTTATTTTTCCCTGGGGTTTACTCCTGAAGCCTTCCCCATGAGTGGGTATAGCCACAAGGCAGAGATTTGAGATCACAGTTTTCATTTTAGATGAGCTGCAAACCACAGTTGACGAGCTCCATCTGCCTCAGATGACTGGTTTTAAGGTGCCAGTAACCTACTTTTACCTTCTCCTGTCAGTGTAGATGTTTACATCGGGCTTAGTAGCTAAGCTACACATGAAGACGAGGAGCTGGTCTTAGTTGTCAAAGACTCTTTGAGGTGCACGCCATTGGGTGTATTTAGTAGGAAGTGGGAGCTTATCCCCACTACCTCCCCCAGCTATCACAACCTTAAGGGACCAAACAGAGTGCAGAATCTAGTATTTGTGTGTTCCTGTCAGAATAAAAGGCAAGGCTAACACGATTAGCGGGGTCACTGCTTTTTGAGGGATAATGAGGTCGTGTTAAAGAGAAGAAGCAGGTGCATAACAGGTATAAGCAGCAAGGAACAAATGAGGCAGTTGAGTATAAAAATGCAAAAGAACACTTAAAAAGAGTTAAAAGAAGGCATAAGGTTGCTCTGACAGACAAGGTGAAGGAGAAGCGAAAGGCTTCTCATGAGATATTAGAAACTAAAGGACAGCGGGGGATGAAATTGGCCCACTTGAAGATTATGCGGGGAGCCAAAAGAGATGGGGAAGACCTTAAGTGGATTTTTTGCATCTGTATTTACTTGGGAGACGGACGCAGAGCCTGTAAAACTCAAGCAAAACAGTAGTGAGATCATGGGCTATTTCTGGATTACAGATGAGATGCTTACTGTCTTCAGGAAAATTAGGATGGATGAGTCCCCAGGGACTGACGAGTTGTCCTCCCAGACCTTGTGGGAGGCTAGCGCAGAAATTGCAGGGGCTTTAACAGAGGTATTTATTTTATTTTAGAGATGTCCTTAAAACATCTTAACTAACTGTGAAATACCAGAGGATTGGAAGATAGCTAATGTTGTTCCATTTTTCAAGAAAGGCTTTCAGACTAAGCCAGAGATTTATAGGCTGGCGAGTCTGGCATCAGTAGTGGGTAAATTATTGGAAAATATTCTGAGGAACAGAATATATAAGTATTTGGATTGACAGGGACTGATTGGGGATAGTTAACATAGCTCTGTGCATAGTAGATGGCCCCTAACCAATCTTTTTCAGTTTTTCAAGGTTACCAGGAGACATGATGAAGGAAAGGCAGTAGACATTGTCTGCATGATCTTTAGCAAGGCCTTTGACAGAGATCTGCATGGGAAACTGGTCCAGAAGTTTCAGTTGCTTGACATTCAGGATAAATCTGTAAATTTAGTTCAACAGTGGCTTCATGGGAGAAGCCAGAGAGTAGTTGCCTCTCTGACTGGAGACCTGTGTCTACTGGTGTGCCACAGGGATTGGTGCTTGGTCTGTTGTTATATATTAATGATATAGATGATATTGTGATGAACTGGATCAGCAAATTGTGGAAAATTAGAAGACTATCAAATGGGCTTCTTATTTTAGAAAGGATATACTGACATTGGAGAGGGTTCCGAGAAGATTCATGAGAATGATTCCAGGAATGAAAGGGTTGCTGTATGAGGAACATCTGGCAGCTCTTGGGCTGTATTCCCTGGAGTTCAGGAGAATGAGGGGGGATCTCATAGAAACATTCTGAATGTTAAAAGGCCTGAACAGATTAGATATGACAAAGTTATTCCCCATGGTAGGGGAGTCTGGGACAAGAGAGATTGAAGGATGTCCCTTTAGAACAGAGATATGGAGAAATTACTTTAGTCAGAGGGTGGTAAATCTGGGGAATTTGTTGCTACAAGCGGTTGTGGTGGCCAAGTCTTTGGGTGTATTTAAGGCAAAGATAGATAGGTTAGCCAGTGCATCAAAGGGTTTGGGGAGAAGGTAGGGGAATGGGAATGACTGGAAGAATTGGATCAGCCCATGATTGAATGGCAGAGCAGACTCGATGGGACGAGTGGCCTACTTCTGTTCCTATATCTTATGGTCTTATGATCTTAAATCTTGCAGCAAGATCTGGACCTGTTGGAAAAATGAGCTGAAAATGCTATCTGGAATTTAATGCAGACAAGTGTGAGATGTTGCACTTTGAGAGGACAAACCACAACAGGACTTTCATAGTCAACAATAAGCTGCCGAAAAGTGCAATAAAGTAAAGGGATCTGGGAATGCAGTTCCCTTTTTCCCTTGAGAGTGGTGTTCACCGGTAGAAAGGGAGTTTTTGGGACAATAACCGTCATAAATTAGAGTATTCAGTGCAAGAGTTGGGATGTTATGTTGAAGTTGTAGATGAAGTTGGTGAGGCCAAATTTGGAATATTGGCTGCAGTTTTGTTCACCTACCTACTGGAAAGATATCAAAAGGATTGAAAGAATACAGAGAAAATCTACAAAGATTTTAGGACCTAAGTTATAGTGAAAGGTTGAATAGGTTGGGATTTTATTCCCTACTAGCACATAGGAGGATAAGGAAAATTTGATAAAGTTAAACAAAATTATGAGGGGTATAGATAGGATAAATGCAAGCAGACTTTTTCCACTGAGATTGGGTGAGACGAGAACTAGAGGTCATAGGTTAAGTGTGAAAGGTGAAATAGTTGAAGGAAACCCTGAGGGGGAGCTTATTTACTAGGAGGCTGGTGCGAGTGTGGAATGAAAGGTCAGATGAATTGGTGGATGCAGGTTCAATTACAACATTTAGGAGAAGTTTGGAGAAGTACACGTATAGAAGGGGTATGGAGGGTCATGGTCTAAGTGTGGGTCAATAGGACTAGGCAGAATAACAATTTGGCATGAACTATATGTGCTGAAGGGTCTAATTCTGTGCAATAGTGCTGTACAACTATGATATTGTGTTTAAAAACCACTGGAAAACATTTAAGGATGCATTCAAGATTCTACTAGTGTAACATCCCTACTAATTCATGGAAGTACCTTTCTCAAGCCTGCTCAAAATGCTGGAGGAATATTTGCAATGGCATTGAGAACATTGAATTCATTCATCAGCATCAAATAGAAGGCCAGCATAAATGATAGTGAAAGAACACCACCTTCCATTGCCCCCATCTGTGACATGGTCTGTAGATATCTCAATGGTCATGTAAAGGCAGCACAGAACTCACAAAAATGGAGTTGAACCAAATTATCCTTCATCCAAAACCTGGCAAAGAAAATGATACAATCCCATTTCTGTATTTTTTATTAACTGGCAAATAATCTGAAATATGAATTTTCAACTGTTATTTATTGTAGTTTTAGTAAAACCGACATTGTTCTTTGTGTTCTTGTAAAGCTTTTAATTCTGTTTGCTGAGTAAAGTGCTTTTAAATAATGTCAGGGAGATCCTTGACATATTTCTCCATAAGGTACTTATTTTTTCCTCAAAGCTAAATGTGTATGTTAACCAATTCTATCTACATTAGTATTTCTAAGAACTAGTCTAGGTAAAATTGATTGTTTAAGTGAAAGAAAATAACTGTCAACTGATGAAGAATTCTCTTAATATTAAATTAAAAAATAGAGTTTTAAAGACCATGCTTTGGTTGAAATAAACAAAAACTAGCTAGCTTCGTTGTGGTGTTATGACTGATATCTAAATCAGCTGGTGCAATTTTTTTTAGCCTAATAACTTTGAGCTTACTTTGGGTCAAGAATGTCATATCCCTGTGGTGTAGAATGAGATGAGAGGTTATCTCACATGCTAGCCTGAGAACTCTATGACTAACTAAACCTGTCTTCTCTATTCCAGACTCAAATATACTTTGTAAAACCTACATGGGTTTATAAAATATGTGCAAGTTTCTAAGTTAGTTGTTAACATTTAAATATATTTTTAAAGCCATGCAATACCAAAATATATTGGTAGCAATTATACTAATGACAATTTCTAATAACCCCATTTGACACCTTATGCAGTATATTTGACTTCGTTCAGTACAAAATATTAAAAATACCAATTGACTATACTGTGCTCCCTTTATGACATAAATGATATATCCTAAAAGCAGTTAACCATTATTTTTATTGAAAGCAATATTTTTAACTGCCTCTATTTGGAAAATTCATGTATGGTAATGTATAATTACTTATCAACTTGAATATATGTGTAAAGCGTTAAAGCTGAAATAAACCATTATAAACATTTATTTGGAAATGTAAAGGGTGTAACATTTAGCATTCATTTACAGATATGGAAATACTATAAATATTTTTCTATGTCATTACCAGATACATTATCCAACCCACTCCTTTTATGTGATGTTGTTGAAAAGAAACCAAGTCATGTCATAGTTTTTGTACTTCTGTGTTATTGTCTTATTTCCGAAGCTTTTGGTCACAGTATTTCATTTTGGTATTAAGTGTGTACTTTTGATTTAAAATCACCATGAATATTTTGTCAACGAGAGAAAGCAATTCATATTGAAGTGATACAGGTTTTTTTTGATTTAATACTGAATCTTAGGGTAGCAAGATGTGGGGTTGTGAGACGCATAAGCAATGGCTGGAGGTTGAAATGTAACCATTGAGATAAAAATCTACTCACAATTTGTTAGTCAGCTAGCATTAAATTCAAGGCCCGTATTAATAGTTCTTAAAAAAAAATCATTTGACCTGGGGTTTCTGTCATAATAAATAGCACAGTATCCTCATGCATTTTTAAAATGATGATGACATTGGTGGATTTTTTTTTGTTTATTCTGGTTTAGTGTTCCAATGTTGCTCGATAGATTGTTCTATTTTAGTTCATTTTCTATCTATAGTTTGACTGAAGCTAATTTTGAAGTAAATGATTTGTGATGAATAACATGTCTCTTGCCAGCTGGAAAGAAGGACTTAAACCTTATTGATTTCCTCGCCTTTTTCACCTTTACTTCTCGCTTTCAATATCATATGTTATTGCACATTGCTAATTGTAGGAATAGAATTCTTGCAGATCTTTCTAAGCAGTATGACTGTGTGAAAACCTGACAACATTTTATTTTAAAGATTCTAATGATCCCTCAAAAACTGAAAAAGGTTCACACATGCAGTATGTAGTTGCAGTGGTCAGTACAATGAATACTGGTGCTGGAATGGTATAGTTCTGATAAGTGAAGCTGACTGATGATCGTCATACATTTGTACAGTTTCTTTTTAGACTGAAGTAACTGCTTCAACCGTTTTAATTCCATTCTTAGTAGCCAACTTGAAACATTAACAGTTGTAAGGGCACAAGCAACTTGTGTATCCATTCAAACCTTTATAACCTCAGGAAGTGCTTCTGCAAACAGAAAGATCTGCTGTAAAAAAGTATGTAGCAGGATACTGCTATTAAAATACTTTCTATATGCCAGCGGTCCCCAACCACCGGGCCACGGACCGGTAACAGGCCGCAAAGCATCTGCTACTGGGCCGTGAGGAAACGATATGAGTCAGCTGCACCTTACCTCATTCCCTGTCACGCACTGTTCAACTTGAACATAGGGTTGCCAGCTGTCCCGTATTTGCTGGGACATCCCATATATTGAGCTAAATTGGTTTATCCCGTATTTCCCCCGCTAAGGTAGAGCGTTCCTATGAAACTTTTCGTGCTGAAATGGCGTGAAGCGAAGAAGCAATTACCATTAATTTATATGAGAAAAATTTTTGAGCATTCCCAGACCCAAAAAATAACCTAACGAATCATACCAAATAACACATAAAACCAAAAATAAATAACACCAACATATAGTAAAAGCAGGAATGATATGATAAATACACAGCCTATATAAAGTAGAAATAATGTATGTACAGTATAGTTGGGAAGTTGAAGGCAAAACAGATTTGTGGGGGGGGGGGAAACACAGGTGCCCACGCAAGTCTTCATGGTCATGGTAGTCTTTCCTGGGGTAAAGTGTCCCGGGATTTGACTGCTACTTTTGTCCCTTATTTGGGAGTGAGAAAGTTGGCAACCCTAACTGTAGAAGACATGTTGAGGTGAGTTTAACCCTACTTGAACCCGCCTCCGGTCGGCCGGTCCGCAGTGCAAAAAAGGTTGGGGACCCCTGCTATATGTTGCCTCCGGGTTTCAAATGAAATGGTTATTAATGTGTTGTAAATTGATTTTAAGCAAAATTCTTCAGATGACAAACAATGCTTATTGTTGCATTAATATTCTTGTAAGACGAAAAAAAGTCCAAACTTTTAAAAAAAAAAGCAAAAAAAAAATTTTGATCTTACTGAGCCAGATTTGGAATATGAGCTGTCAAGATGATGCAGAGTATCTGCACAGGAATTCAGTAGGGTTAAGTAAATGGACGAGAGATGTAAATATAGAACACAATGTGACTGAGCACTTTGGTACAAGAATCAGTGAACTGAATATTAATTAAGTCCTGGTGAAGAAAGAGGGGATCTTGGTATTCATGAAATATGGAAAGTTGAAGTACAGGTACAGCAAACACTTACAGTATAAATTATTATGCAACCGGGGGTAAAAAAGAAAGTAATGCTGCAGTTATCCAGAAATTTGGTAGATAAATATGCAGCTTTCTTCTCCTGATGTAAAGGTTGGAGTATCAGAACACAGTACCAATAGATTAGTTTCAGGTAGGAAAGTTGCCTTACATAGAGAGATTAAGATTGCATTATAAAAGTTCAGAAGAGTGCAAGATAAGATTCTGAATGAAATTGAGAGGCTATTTCTTCAGATGAAGGCACCATAATGAAGAGACTATGGTCTTGGGGAAAAGTATGGATTAGGACTGAATGAGCAGAAATCATCTTCTCAATAAATTGTGTATCTTTGGAATTCACTGCCTTAGAGGATTGTGGTTTCTTGGTCTTTGAATATCCTCAAAATGGAGATTTTGTTTGTGGAAGGTTAGAGAATAAGATAGATAAGTGGCTTTGAGGTACAGGGTCAGCTGTGACCTTTTTAAATGTTTGAGTATCCAGAAAGTCTACTGTTGCTTCTACTTCTTTTGTTCATATTAGAAATCAGTTAGAAATTAAGGGTGATATTTTAGACATGCTGCAGTAAAAGGATGTGCAGCTTGGACATAGACATTTTACCATGCAAAGAATATGCACTAAAGCGGTATTTTACTCAGAACCAATGCCAGTTTCTTAGAATGCTACCTTTTTAATAATGTGAAGTTCCAGACATTCAGAGCATTATGCATTGTAACTGTAGCAGAACCATTAAAAAACACTGCATCCACCATGCTGAAACATTAACACAGTACGTATATAATGGACATGATTTGGACCAATTTTTCCTTTGACAGGCACCTTTCTGTAAAACAGACACAGGACTGTGCAGCTTATCTCTTCGGAAAGATTCCAAGATCATATTTCTTAAGGGGGTGCAATCCTGTATTGACTTTGGTGAAAACTACCAATTTAGCATGTGATTGAGCAGATTCCCTCCTTTTATGGACTGCCATTCCAACATTATACCTTTGGTATTAATGTGCACCAATCAATGTCACTCCTATGAATACACCATCCTCCATGTGTGTTTGTCCATAAGGTGAACCAAGATACAACTTCACATTGCACACCATCTACTGATTGCAATTCACGGCCACCTTTCTTGGAGTGTTCAGAAACCATAAGTACATGTAATCAAGTCTCCAGCCCTCGCTCTTCAACAAAGGGAAATCCTTTCTAAACAGTGTCAGAAGATCAGAGTACAAGCTAATGTTGACATATTTTGTGACAATTTTGTTTGTGAAGGCCTATGATGAGGTATTTTGCAATCACTCAGTGACCCTTCTAACAGGTAATCATTTCCCTGTATTAAGGCTGATGAGCAATTAGGTGAGGATGTGGCAAAAAGTCAACTGTTTTAAAGGACAAATTTAAGAATACTAGCAAAGAAATATGGACATGAAAACAAATAATAATGCAGGTTTGTATCATAGTAGACAAATTAATTGCTAAAAGAAATAAGAAAATGAGAGGGAAAAAAGGCGGCAAAACCAAGACAATTTACAGGTTATTGATATTTATTATTTCTGTGCTTTGACCTGCCAAATAAGTTCTTGGGAGTAGTTTGTTTTATTTGTGTGTTGTTACTGAGAAGATAAAGATTAGCTTTGTCATACAGTGAAATGCAGCGTTTGTGTCAACAACCAGCACAACCTGGGATTGTGCAGGAGGCGACCTGCAAAGTGTTGTCATGCTTCCCATGCCAACATCTCATGCCCTGGCTCACTAAACCTCACCTTACAGCTCTGGAATGTGGGAGAAACGGGAGTACCCTGAAAGTCCACATGGACTCCAGGAAATTGTGCAAACTGCTTATAGATTGTGGCGAGAGTCAGAGCCTGATCTTACAGCTGGTACTGTAAAGTGTTGCAGTGACCACGACGCTACAACACTGCCCTTCAAAAATTTGGGCAGTCATTGTGTTATCTGATACCTCCTGCCTCACCACTGTTCAGTGCCCTACTCTGTCCTTCCAGTGAGATGGTGCTTCACCTGCGTGTGTCTCGATGTTACTTAGTACATCTGGTGCTCCCGGGGCAGCCTCCTCTTTATCAGTGTACATGGAAACAGGCGGTGAAATGCAGATTTCTAAATTTATTTTATTTAGAGACACTACAGAAACAGGCCCGTTCAGCCCAACAAACCACACTGCCCTGCAACCCTATTTAACCCTAGCCTAATCACAGGATGACTTACAATAGCCAACTAACCAGTACGTCTTTGGACTGGAAGGAAACAGGAACACCCAGAGGAAACCCACACTCTCACGGGAAGAA
The DNA here is from genome assembly GCF_963921235.1 of Mobula hypostoma. Taxonomy (NCBI): domain Eukaryota; kingdom Metazoa; phylum Chordata; class Chondrichthyes; order Myliobatiformes; family Myliobatidae; genus Mobula; species Mobula hypostoma. The sequence goes on from NC_086104.1 coordinate 44,844,975, forward strand.
AGTACAAACTTCTTACAGAGGACACCAGAACTGAATTCTGAACACAGACGCCCCAAGCTGCAATAGCATTAAGCTAACTGCTACGCTACCGTGGCGCCCATCATTTGCTTTAACAAGAACACATCCGAGGGTATGCTGGGAGCAGCTTGCAAGTGTCATCACACATTCCAGCATCAATATAGCATGCCCACAATCTTCGGCAGAATAACATAGAATGCAACTAAACAGAACACAACCACGGCAAATCACACCCATTTCCTCCCTCCTACGCACCCACACACACAGACAATCCTCCAAATCCAGGACAGCCTCCAGGTTTCCAGGCTTTGGCCATCTGGCTTTAACTTCTAGTCTTCTAATTGACTTTTGGGTTTTGATCTCCGTGTCAACCCCTGGGCAAGCTGAAAACTCCAGGCTTGCCGACTGATGGCCCTCATTCCTCCTGTTCCTACGGACATCGGATCCCAGGACCCACTGACCTGGGACAGTCCAAAATCCATGGATGTTCTTGGTCACTCATGCACATTGCTGACATCAAGAACTGAGAGAAGGCCTGGGCTCTGGATGTTCTTCCACATTGTTGGCCTTTGGGTATGACGTGGAAGCAGGCTGTTCCTTCCACTGCAATAGTTTGGAACTCCCAGTGGCCACTCACATCAATTCTACTTATTTTTTTCCACACCAAGGTGTCTGTCTACAGCCTCATCCACTCCCATGATGAAGGTAGACATAGGCTGGAGGAGCAACTCCCCATATTCTGTCTTGGTCATCTCCAACCTGAAAGTATTAATACCAATTTCTCTAAAGTCTGGAGCAGCTGCCCCCCACCCCCACCTTTGTTTTCCTTCATTCCTGTGGCCCCACCTCCCTCCTCTTCCATCCCTCCCCCACTCTCAGGACCTGCTCATCATTTCCCTCTGGTCCCCTCTGGCATCGACCCTCTTCTTTCAGGTCCTGATGATGAATCTTGACCCAAAATGTCATCTGATCATTTTGCTCCATAGATGCTCTCTGACCTGCTGAATTCCTCCAACATCTTGTATGTGATTGTGTTATTGCTGGTTAGTTGTAGTATTAGAACATTCAACACACGAATTCCTATTAGCTTTTGTTCGCAATTTATTGACACCATTACTCAGTGGACTGACTGACTAACAAAAAACAAACTGTTCTTTGCCACAACAGTTCCATGATACTGTGATATTTGCAACTATTGTTGTAAGTTGTTTTACTCAATCTCGCAATGCCAAATTTGTACCAGAATTTATTACAGTATGCCACAGGAGAAGGAGGATAGTTGTGGTAAATTTATATAGCATTTTGTGCAGAACATACCTGAAATATTGCATGCAGTTAGAGGTTATGGGTTTAAGGGTGAAAGGTGAAATGTTTAAGGGTAACATGAGGGGGAACTTCGTTACTCAGTGGGCAGTGAGAGTGTGAAACAAGCTGCCAGCACAAGTGACATTTGTGGTTCGATTTCAGCTTTTAAGAGAAATTTGGATAGGTACATGGATGGGAGGAATGTGGAGGGCTATGATCGGAGTGCAGGTCTATGGGACTAGTCAGATTAATGGTTCAGCATGAACCAGATGAATGGAAGGGCCTGTTTCTGCACTGCAGTGTTATGTGACTCTATGAATCCATTGTTCATAGAATCCTGCTAGCATCTTTCTCTATGTTAAAATAGAAAATTTATTTAAAAAGCACATTATAGCCTATGAAGAACTTCTAGACATTTTGCATTCACAAAAAGCCCTATACATCACAGGCACATCCCTCCCCACCATCAGTTGTATCTACAAGAGGTACTGCTCAAGAAGACAACAACTATTATCAAAGATTCCCACCAACTGAACCATGCTATCTTTTCATAGCGACGATGGGGCAGGAAGTGCAGCAGTTAGAAGACCCACACCATCATATTCAAGGACAGCTACTTCCCTTCATCCAATATGTTCTTGAATCAATCTATGAAATCCTAGTCACTACAGATTAGTAACATTGTGAACATTTTGGTCACTTTGCACTAAAATGAACTTCTTTGTGTTCTAACATTTTTTTTGTAAAAAAGATTGTGCGTAGTTTACGGTTAATTTGTGATTTTCTCATGAATACAGCTTATATGATACTATATGCCCATGATGCTGCTGCAAGTTTTTCATTACACCAGTGGATGCATGTGTAACAATAAATTCCACTTGGACTTTATATAAATACTAAATACAGGTGGGCAGCACAGTGTTGCAGTTAGCAGAGCTGTTGCTTTGCAGTCACGTATCCCTGCTTCAGTCTTGATTGTCAGTGTTGTCTGTGAGGAGTTTGCACATTCTCCCCAAGTTCTCACTGAGTGCTCAGGTTTGTTCCCATATCCCAAAGACTCGTGGATTGGTAGCTAACATAGCCACTGTAAGTTACCCCTAACATGTAGGTGAGTCAAGTAACCTGAAAAGAGTTCATAGTAATGTAGGGGGAAAAAATTGGGATTTGCATAGATTGATGTAAACGATGGTCATCGTGAACATGTGATCATGAACATGGTGATCCAAAACTGCACAGGACTCAGTTCTATTCAAGATGCGTAATTCAGCGATCAAAGTAACAGATCTGAAAGGTCATAAAGAAAACAGGACATCCTCTTTAGTCAAATGACCTGGCATTGTTTACCTGTTCAAACATTAAATTAAAATATAGTAAAGTTATCTGTTTAAGAATGAAAGGGCAGTTAAGCTTATTGCTGTTTTGTCTCAGGTTTACGCAGTTGTGCCTTTAGCATTATTTTTATATGTTAATTAGCTAATTTGTATAGTGCATAAATAAATGAAACAATATCAAGTTTTTTTTAAGAGGGTCATTAGTGAACAGACCTCTTATTCTTTTTTTTTAAATGAAAAATAATTGATTCATTCAATTGATTCTAGGAAGTGTTATATTTAATTAAAGGTTAGCCTCACAATGGGATGAAAATAATTGAGATGAAATAGCAATAGATTTTTAAATTAGAAAGCATACCAGTGCCATGCCTTAATGATTTAAGTGGAGGTAGTAATTGCAGTAATGTTAGTTCAGCATGCCTGTGATCATAATTAATTTAATGATGGAAAGTTAACTGTCCAACTTTGTTGGTAACTAACACAGTCCAATGGCACAGAATTTCCAGAGAAGTATTGGGCAGTACAAATAGTGATTTCATCCATATACACCATAATTTCACAGGGCTTTGCAAAGTAAAGTGCACTCTTTGTTGTGCATTGTACGTGTATCATCGAGTCCCCACCATGTTCTTTCAGCTTTTTCTCTATGAAGGATAGTAAATGTGATTAATCAATTAAATTAAAATGATGATAAGCTAACTGCCATGGGAATTTGGAGCTGAAAGCTAGTGGCCCCAAATAAAAACTTATTTTAGATTCTTGTATTTAGTTCTTTTGTTTTAGACATGTAAGTCACTCTTTGTAGAATGGCAATAGGAAAATCATATGGTAAAGGAATTAAATATTGATGGGAAATTAAAGTATATTTGACTAATTATTATGAATCTTTGTAAATATTAAATAGTTTTGAGATATTCAATGCTCACTCTAATTTAATTTCCATCTTCAACAAAATTACTTTACAGTTTTCTGTATCTGAGTGACCAAATGTTAGATATATTCTGTATTTTAATAAAATATAGATGTTTGGAATTGTCAGTGAAATTTTGATAAATAAGTTCAAAGTTTAATGAACATTGGGCAAAATTGTTAAGATATTGGTGTGATTGCAAAGTACCTGTGAATTTTTTTCTGAATCCTGGACAATCGGGTATAATTTATGTTCCATAATCCCTTCATATTGTATAGTTTATATAGCATTGTAACAGATTCAATTTCTGTCAGTTTCAAAATTTTTCCTTCCTTTAGAAAGATATATTAAAAAGTCAGTACAACCAAGGATCATGGAACGAATTAAAAATCTTTAGCACTTTTTATTTGATATATTTCAATAATATCATTTACATAAATGAAAATTTAAATTGACTTATTTTATAGGAACATGCAAGTATTAATTAAAACATTTCAGTTCACTTATTTTATATGAACTTGTAGATATTAATATCCTTTAAGAAATCCACAAAATTTAAAATTTTTTATTGCACTTTAGTATAGAAAGATTGCCTGGGACTTAAAGCTGTATTATGGAATTGCTATTGCATATTCTTCAAGTATAAAATAAATTTACTGCAACAGAAGCCTCATTGTTTTGGAAATTTAAACCTTTGTTTTTTTAATGTTTTTCCAGCAAACCTTCATTCCTTTTAGCAGACCAGTCTAAGTCTGAGGGGGTGTGTGACTGGATTTGTGTTCCAGTATTTCAGACCTCTGGGATAAGCTTCAACTATTGAAGTGCTGATAAGAATAAAAGTTGCCCGGTTCATCAGGTTGGGAAGTCAATCTGAATTGCAGCCTGCAATCTAGAGACACTACAGACAAAATATTTAGATTTTGTTTTCATACCTGGCAAAGTTAAATCTTCTTTTATCAATAAATTGATGAAGTTGAGAGGAGACCAGCAACATTGTGAGCAATGAACATTACATCCAATACTGATGACAGGACCTGTCATTGCACTACTCTTACCCACTTGCCATTTTCTCCTTCAAGCTCCTCATGTGCTTTGCCTTATTCTAAAATGCTCAACATTGCCTACACATGTCCTACCTTGATTTTCTCAGTAAGACAGAAGCCAGTTAAAATTAGAAAGTTGATAGGGAAATGGACACTTCAGAACTTCCAAAGCAAAAAGTAATGTAGGAATCTGATCTAAATGGGTAACCGCAAAAAAAACAGGATTTCTCACTCTGTGATGGGCACGTTACAATGTTTGTTCTGTTTTGCACATTGTTATCTGGCGATCAATTAGATTTTCTTAACATTCTTACTTCTGCCTCTGACCTTTCCCTCATTCAACTGGTGGGGCTTTATATTCACAAGTTTCTGCGAGTAGCTTAACATCTTGCATAAAAGTAGCTGCCATTTGAAAAACCTTAAACATACGAGCTTTGAATATCCTTGAGATTGAAGGGGAGAAGACCTGCTTTATCATTATCATGGAATGAGCATGTTATAGGTCAGCAAAATTTAGACACAAGAGGTACTGCAAATTCTGGAAATTTACAGCAATACATACAATGTTCTGGGGGAGTTCAGTAGGTCAGGAGAGTGTTAGCCCAAAACGTTAACTGTTTATTCCCATCCATAGATGCTGCCTGACCTGCTGTGCTCTTCCATCACATTCTGTGTAGAGTAAAACAGAAATGTGGTGAAAAGCCAAGGACTAGCATGAATAAGGCAAGTTGTAGTGAAGTCGATAAATCAATGGAATCATTCATTCTGAGGTTCTGAATTAACAGATTCTTTGTGAGGAAGTGATCGATTCTGTGGCAGTGGTCCTGGTCTACTGCCTGGATCTTTAATAATGCCATACTGGGGGCTAGCTAAAGAATATGAAGGAGTTGCTATTTGTAACGAGACAAAGATGGATGTCTACTTGAGTTTTTTTGGCCATTACAGCTGTTTCAAGATTCCAACCATAATCTCCATTTAACCAGCAAACTCTCCACAATGAAAAAGTATTACCAAAGTGTTTGAAATTTCTTGAAAACCAACAGTTAACCTGTGGAAAAACTTCTCTGTATTTATTAATAGCATTTAAAATTCTCTTTTGAACAAGACAATAATTGCTTGATGAGTAATTACTGTAATTTTCAAGAGTACAGAGTATTTACATCTGTGGTCTTAGTAAAATTTAATTGTCTTGTTATGAAATAGACCCTCTTCTCATGCATAAATAAGTGTTTGGGATCCATTGTAAATGTTGTACTTTATATAGATAACAAATTATAATCCTTTATATTTGCAAAAAAAACCCTTAATAAATTAGTCAGTGCTTTCTATTAACTCTGCAGTCATTGATAGTGTTCCCAGTCTAATCCACCTAGTTTGTGATCTTGCCATTTTAAATACTAATGCCTATGAATAAAGAAATATCTCCTAAATTTTCTGCTTCCTATCATTGATATAATTTTAAATTAATGACTTTTTATTGATAACTTACAAACCCGAGATGACCCCAGGGGAACGCTGTAAGCTACCATTGTTCTGATAATTCTACATAGTATTCTCTTTTGATGAGGTTTTCTTCGAAACAATATGGTGCTCTCCTTGTAGCCTAATTATTACCCAGAACAACTTAATAATGACTTTTGTGTCTCCATTTAGAAAAGCCAAAGTTGTTGATATACCTGAAGTTATACTTTCTAATACTTACTCAATTTCTCTCATAGGTCAAACAACAGGAATTCTGCAGAAGCTGGAAATTCAAGCAACACACATAACAGTTGCTGCTGAACGCAGCAGGCCAGGCAGCATCTCTAGGAAGAGGTGCAGTCGACGTTTCAGGCCAGGACCCTTCACCTGAAACGTCGACTGCACCTCTTCCTAGAGATGCTGCCTGGCCTGCTGCGTTCACCAGCAACTTTTATGTGTGTTGCTTGTCTCTCATAGGTCTCTCTTTTCCTCCAAATGCTCCAGTATCTATCAGTGTACCTGCTGTGCACTGAGTTATGACTGCTTTTTTGGCAGACAAATCTGAGATTCTCCTGAAATCTTGTACAGTCTAACACATTAGGCCAAAAATTATTTTGCTCATGTAAACATGGCTTTGCCTTTAAGTCCTACATTTGCTTTGTTGGGCCCACATAGGAGCAATGCTACAAAAGAGCATGGGAAACACCAGGTTATCTTCGTAATCTGTCAACACAAAGGCTCAAGTATTCAGGATGTAGGTGCTGCAGGTAAGAGAAACATCCTCCAGTTTTCACTATGAAGACGGTGATGACTGAATTTCTTGAATCAGTGCAGTCCCTCTGCCACAGCATAAAATAATACTGCAAGCAGTAGATCTGAATTGTAATGTCTGAACCAGAAGTGATGGGACAGGAATAAGAGTCGGTACTATGTACTCATAGAACATGACCAGTCAGAAATCATCACTGTAAAGGTGAACATCTGAAGCAAGCATTGGTATGCATGTTCATTCATTCTGTCTCTCTCTCACACACACTTTATTTTCTGTCAGCATACTTCAGTGTAGTTTAGAGACAAGATCTGCCTCACTGCGCTATTGAAGCCCCGCTGGCGCTGAGACCATGATAAAAGTGTCCAAGATGGCTTAAATCTATAGATTGGAGGTGGATGGGATAAGGAGAAAAGTAGATGGCAGTTGTGGGATGGGAACCAGCCCAGCAAAATTTGACCCATTAGAAATGGAAAAACTATCACCAAATCTGTGTGTCCTACTTGTTTTTGTTTTGCTCCAGTGTAATATTGTTCTGTTGTGTCCATTAGATTTTGCTTTGTCATTGAGGATATCTGTAGACACTATAAAAGGTACTAACAAAATAATCACTAACTTTATAGCATTCTTGTTATTACATTGTGTCTTACAGCGCCGATCTGTTTAGCTTGTAACATTGTTATTAGGCCAGCTCATTGTGTTTATCAAGGACGTATGTTGTATCCACTTATCAATAATTTTTTGAAGGGTATTAGGACAATTAGGCATAACTTGACCAGCAGCAAATACATTAAAAACGAGTGCCACTTTAGGAGGATTTCTTCTCTAACCTTTTCATTTTGTGGATAATGGTAAGTGACATCAGTGTTCTGTAGGACATTCTGGTTTGGTAAACACTGTTACCTCTAGCATAAAACAAAACAAGCTTTGATGTCTGACAGTAGAACTCCTGGAGATAATTGTTTAAGGCAGTGATGCAGTAGGACACCAGTTAAGACAGTAGCCTTGCAACTTGTGACCCATTGCCAGTTGATACCTCAAACCACAATTTCCTCCTTGTGAATAACTATCTACTGTTTTGATGGAAATTCCAAATGTGACAGCTTCTTACACCTGAGATTACTCACTGGTAGATAATACATGACATCTTATGAGCTGGAAAGCACTTGCTCTAACACACCCATTGTATGATCCCATAGCAGCACAAACATTTCACTACCCCTCAAGTACAACTGAGTTGGTGGTTTTTCTGCAGTTGCATTCCACAGAAAAAGAATTCATAAATGCGCGCAGAAGATCTCAAGGCCTGTTCAACCTCCCTGAATGTCTCTGATGATCAGAAACTCGCAGCAGCACAGTGGTTAGCAAAATGCTTTACAATACAGGCGATTTGGGTTCAATTCCTCCTGCTGCCTATAAGAAGTTTGTACATTCTCCTCATGATTATGTGGGTGCTCCAGTTTCCTACCACTTTTCAAAGACATACCAGTGGTACAGTGCCTATAAAAAGGTATTCACCCCCCCCCCCCCAGAAGCTTTCATGTTTTACTGTTTTACAACATTGAATCACAGTGGATCTAGTTTGGCTTTTTTAACACTGATCAACAGAAAAAGACTCTCTTGTGCCAAGGTAAAAACAGATCTCTACAAAGTGATCCAAATTGAGTACAGATATAAAATACAAAATAATTGATAGCTTAAGTATTCACCACCGAAAAGTCAGTATTTAGTAGATGCAGCTTTGGCAGCAATTACAGCATTGAGTCTGTGTGTATAGATCTCTATCAGCTTTGCACCTCTGGACACTGTAATTTTTCCCTATTCTTCTTTATAAAACTGCTCAAGGTCTGTCAGATTGCATGGGGATCATAAGTGAACAGCCCTTTACAAGCCCCAGCCACAAATTCTGATTTGGATTGCGATCTGGGCCCTGACTTGGCCACTCTAGGACATTAACTTTGTTGCTTTTAAGCCATTCCTGTGTAGCTTTGGCTTTATGCTTGGGGTCATTGTCTTGCTGGAAAACAGATCTTCTCCCAAGTCACAGTTCTCTTGTAGACTGCATTGGGTTTTCCTCCAGGATTTCCCTGCATTTTGCTGCATTTATTTTACTCGCCACTTTCACAAGCCTTTCAGGGCCTGCTGTAGAATAGTATCCCAACAGCATGATGCAGCCACCACCGTGCTTCACAGTAGAGATGGTGTGATTTTGATGATATGCAGTGTTTGACCTATGCCAAACATAGTGTTTAGTCTGATGGCCAAAAAGTTCAATTTTGATTTCATCAGACCATAGAACCTGCGTCCAGCTGACTTCAGAATCTCCAACATGCCTTCTGGCAAACTCTAGCCAAGATTTCATGTGAGATTTTTTTCCCACAGTGGTTTTCTCCTTGCCACTGTTCCATGAAGCTAGGACTCGCGAAGCAACCAGGCAACAGTTGTTGTTTGTGCAGTCTCTCCCATCTCAGTCACAGAAGCTTATAACTCCTCCAGAGTTGACATGGGTCTCTTGGTGGCCTCCCTCATTAATCCCCTTCTTGCACAGTCATTCAGGTTTTTGAAGACAGCCTGCTTTAGGCAGATTTACAGCAGTGACATGTTATTTCTATTTTTTTGATGACTGACTTAACTTATCTCCAAGGGATATTCAGGGACTTGGAAATATTCTTGTATCCATCTCCTGATGTGCTTTTCAATAATCTTTTCCTGGAGTTGCTTGGTGTGTTCTTTTGCCTCATGGTGCAGTTTTTGCCAGGATACTGACTCACCAGCAGCTGGACCTTCCAGATACAGGTGTATTTTTACTACAATCAGTTGAAACACCTTGACTGTACATGGTGATCTCCATCTAACTAATTATGTGACTTCAAAAACCAATTGGTTGCACCAGTGATGATTTGATGTGTTATATTAAAGGAGGTGAATACTTATGCAATCAATTATTTTGTATTTTATATTTGTAATTACAAACGTTTGTAATTTAGATCACTTTGTAGGGATCTGTTTTCACTTTGAAAAAGTGTTGTCTTTTTCTGTTGATCGGTGTCACAAAAGCCAAATTAAATCCTCTGAGATTCAATGTTATAAATCAATAAAACATGAAAACTTCCAAGAGGGATGAAGGTGAAAAGGGAAGTCAAAGGCTCAATGTGTTCAAGTCAGTTCTCTGGAGATGGCCTATACTGTGTGTGCATTTGGGAGGGAAGTAAGGGATTGTTTTGTTGCTGTTGTTCTCTTGTTATGTTGTTATTCCTTGTGTGTTCTACAAACATGGTGGGCATGCTCTGTTGGTGCCGGAATGTGTGGCGACACATGTGGGCTCACTTCATGGGACCCTTCAGCACATCCTGAGGTTGTATTGGTTATGGGCCCAAACAATGCATTTCACTGTATGTTTTGATGTACATGTGATAAATAAATCTGCTTCTGAAATTTAGTTGGAGTTGTCTTTCACTGCCAGCAGGTAATTTGTTGAAAGTTCAAAGCGCATACGGACGCTGCCTGAGATTCTTTTTCTTGCAGGGTTGAGGGGTATTTCAGGACTTGTAATCCCAAACCCTAAATTAACTATCAAGACAATATTTCATACTCTATCACGGTAGCCTGGTCAATTGATCTGTTTTCAAAAGCAAGATCAGGAGTATTCATATTTGACATCATTATGGGCAAAGCCCAAGGTAGCTCACCAGCATGCCATTGTGAATGAAGTTGACGACTCCCATCCCTCAGTTTGTCCTCTTCCCCCACCACATACTTAACTTACTGGGTCTTACTGGCAGCATCTCTATCTGTGTGAGAGAGAGAGATGCTGCCGAACCAACTGAGGCCCCCAGTGGCTTCCGTTTTGCTCTGACTTACAATGTATGTGGTCTTTTTTGTCTGCATCCTTATAACATGGTCATTTCTTCACTGCTCACCAAAGTAGCAATCTCAGAGAAAGCAGAGATGGGGAACAATTGTTGACCTTGACAGTGACATCCACGTTCTAAAAGCATACTTCAAAATCGCTATTTCCCTAGTAGGCAAAGCTACACTGAACAAAACTGCCAATCTCAGTTAAAATTCTGGATATCTAAAATGGCAGGTGAATGTTTCACTGGTACGGAAATAAATACTTCTGAGGTCAGGAAATTTTGGTATTTAATGAAAATTGTTATGTGTAATAAAAGCAGAATAAAGTAATGCATACCTCAGTTTACTATATGTAACATTCAGAAATTGTCCTCAATTTTCACCTAACGTTAGAAGTAATTTTCCAGGACTCTGGTGCTGGAAAACTTGGCCTGCAATAACAAATTGGTCTGTTCCTCTTAAACCACATCAAGTATATATTCAAAAAGTGGGATATTGTATAGAAGAATCGGTGAATGCACTGTCACAGCTAACACTAGTATTTTGGTAACCTGCACCCGATGGTTGCCTCACAGTTAAGATCAAAACCCAATTTGTGAAATTATATTAGTGCAGAAATTTAGTTGCTAAGATCTTATTGAATGATGGAGCAAGCTCGGAATACCTTGTGGTCTACTCTTTTTTTTATGCTATTACTAAGTCTTGTTAGAATTAAAACATAGTCTGTTTGCTCTAGATACAAATCCATGTTGAGGTGAATAGATTTAGTTAAATACAATATGGCAAAATAAGAAAATATTTACATGCATCATCGGCAGAGAAAAATATACCTTAATAGTTCTTTTGATTCCGATGAACTTGATTGGAAAGTGTTCAATTTACAAAAAAAGATGGAGTGATTATTAAACTGGATCCATTGCAAGCAAATATCACTTATGAAATTATACCTATGAGAAATATTATAGATGACAAGAGGAGTCCTCCAAGTCTAAGTTTTTATCAAGAATTGCAACAATACCATGGCCAAAATAGTACCACACATGAGCAATAAAAAGCACAGCTCACTAAAATATATTTCAAAGTTCTTCCATATACAAGTGTATCAAAAAAATGTTCTATTTCTTTCTTGCAAATGCAATGTTTTTGTATCTGGAAATATTTTATGTAGAAATGAATTTATGAGACAAATGTTGATTTACAGGTACAATGATAAATTGATCATGGAGATTGATGAGAAAATCATCTCACACAGTAATGAAAGCAGATAAATGACTTCAGCATGAAAAACATTTACTGGAGCTGGGACAATTGATCTCCTTTGATAAATGTGAAGTTGTGTAGTCTTAGATGCTCTGGAAAATCAGTTTCAATTGGAATATAAACAGTAATTCACTCAATCGAATGCATTGATCAATTTCAGATATTCTAACTGAACTCTGTTTCCATTATAATTACCATGAGAACAGGTTGCTTGCAAGAATGTTTTTCTTTTAATATTTTTGTGAAACCCTTCATTGGTCAGGGTCCACCATGGATGTTGTGTCCCAGCTGTCCACGTGATGTGCAAACCAGGGCAGTATGATACGAAGTCCAAGTTGTTGCCCATGCAGCAGGCTCCTTCCCCTCCCCCCCTCCCCCCCTCCCCCCCCCCCCCACACACACACACGCAGCTGACAAGTCCAATGGAGACCAATACAGTTTGGCACCAGTTGTGTCACAGGAGTTGCCAGCAGAATTTTAATATCACAATTTTCCTTCTCTAAGGTGAGCTGCCAACTACGGCTGATGAACCCCATCTGCCCGAAGCGAATGGTTTTTATGCTCCACTAACCTCCCCCCAACTTTGCTCCTTCACTTGTCAGTAGAAACAGTTCGACTGGGCTTACTGGCTAAGCCACAAGTGAAGGCTTGGAGCCGGACTTGTTGTCAGAGGCTATTTGAGATGCATGCCATTGGAAGCATTTAAGAGGTAGTGGGAGCTTGTTCCCCACTACTGCCCCAGGCCATGACAACCTTAAAGAACCAATATTTTTGCAGACTATAAATTTCTAACCATTTTCTTATTTAATAATTAAAGTAATGTGATTGATAATTATTCATTGCATATGTTTTGTACAAGAATATATACGTGACCACACTAATATTGTTCTTAATGTTGATTTTTCTCAATTACACTTTTCTCCTTTTAGGATTTTTTTTGTTAAGTTCCAGTTAACAAGTTATAGCATCCACAGTGAATATTTTGTATTGTGTCTAAGATGCAATGTACTGCCCCATTTTCCTACAAGTGATGCTTCTCTTTGACTATTGTATACGGAAAACATTGAAAATGCTGGAAGTACTGAGCAAATCAGGCAGCATCTCTGAAAGGAGAAGCACAGTATTTCAGATCAATTACCCCATTAACAGTAAGGAAAATCTAAACATGCCCTGGTATACAGAAAGAGTGAGAAGGAAAGGAGAGATTAAAAATAGCTCCCTGATGAGGTGGAATACAGGATAGACATAATGATTGGCAAGGGTGTGACAGGACAGGAGAAAGAGGTTGTTAATGGCACAGGTAAGGAATCAAGAGTCACTGAGTCAGAGAGAGTGTAAATGGAAAGGGAAGGGAGAGGCATGCAATTCAATACCTTAAAAATTAGAGGTAAGAAAAAACAGCATTGCATTAAAGCCTATGCAATCCAAATTTTCAAATTCACAACTGGTTCATGTCTTAATAATACATGTATAACATGCTTGTCATGATACTATGGATCAAGTGTATGTCTTTGTTTTGAAATACCAGCAGAGTGCACTAATTGCTTTGAACGTTTATTGTTGGACCAGCTCAATCTGTTGAAACTCACGATGCCATTAGAAGTCAACCTTCAATATTCATTCTGCCTGTGTCATTCCTCATAATACTGGGGTGATAAGCACATTGCTGAAATTTCTTCATTCAACCCATCTATTTCTACCTCTGTTTAGCAACACCCTGATTTATTGTGGAGTAATTCTTTGGGATAGGTGGAGGGTGGGGAGGGTGATGAATGAATCCTCTTGCATCTGAAAAATATAGAAACCTTTGTTCAGTTAAGATTTATGTGGTAGAAGGTAGTTCATCTTGTTTAAATGCTTATACATGCTCTAATTATATTTATCTGTAAATACAGCGTGATGAAATGACCAACTTTATTTAGTTAAGCATTTTCTAATATTGTGACCTTCCCCACTGCCAATACCCTATAATAACACTGGAATGCTCTGAAGATTACTTTGTGATTTGTTCTGCATCCGGTTGTTCATATTAATACAGTAAATTTATCTTTCTCCTAGCTCTCTGCTGTTTTTGGATACCAATTCAATATACTGTAGTTAAATGTTAGTCAGATCATCATTTAACATAATATTCTTATGGCTAATCAGCAGAAAGAGGCCCTCCCTAATATTTAGTGTTAAAATATTATATCTCTTCTTTGTGTTCATACTGATAATCTTAGGTCACAAAACATTTGTGTACAGGTAGTCAGTGAAAATGTGTAATGCTTTTCTGTCATCAGCAAATCAAATGAGCCTTGAATGATGGATTAAGAAGATAATTTCTATTTTTATGAATTTCGATTAGAAATGATTTACACAAGGGAAATGGTACCACACACAGGTTGGATGTTTGTTAGTAGCAAGCTGATGATTTTTAGATGAATATCTACAGAACAAGCTGTGTATTAAAGGTTTACATGAGTTACACAAATAAAACCAACCTTCAAAATGTTATGGTCAGTTTTATAATTGTAGCAGTATTTTAATGATATAATGAGGTGTTATTGTTTGCACAATATAACCATGCACAACATTAACAGTTTCATATAATGATTGCATTTACGCTGATAAACATTGTGGTAGAATAGAGAACAAGTCAAACGATTTCTGGTTTTAATTTTTTTTTTAGATCTTATTTATTTTCAGGTGACTACTTTTCATTTTCGTAACACTTGCCCACACTTAACAGTTCACTTACCCAGCATGCTTTTCCGACCTGAGATGTCAGACAGCAAATGAAATAGTAGCTTCTTGTCCATATGTCGTAATTCATTTATCAGAATAGTTGACTTGGTATGACTAGAAGATGGGATTGTTGATAATCCAGTAAAATTTTAAGATAAAATAATACCGTGCTAAATTTTGAATTCCCCAGGATCTATTTTGGCAAGTATTGTAATCCTGTAAGATTAATCACTGAAAATTTACATCAAGTATACAAAAAATAGAAGCTAGTATTATGCATGTTTTATGCATGCTTCTACAATAGCAACTAGGGTGATCAGCAATGATGGTACAAATGATTAGTGTAAAACTCTTGAATAACTGTCAGCAGGGTTTGTATTTCACAATGCAGTCAATGCAATAATTTTAATTTATCATCTGTATAACATTGCTTAACATTGGTGTGTAATCAAGAAGTCAAATTGAAATATATACTCTCAAAGGTAAAAGCAAAGTTTAAGGTAGAATTGTCATTGCAAGGGGAATACTAAACAGGGTTCTTTTTAACTGCAGATGTGACATTCATATTAAGTTTAATTGCATAGTAGATGGCAAAATGGTAATTTGGTTATTTTTTTTGTCATACAACTGAAAAGTATTTTGCAAAAGTTAAATACTACCTTGATGATGCAGCAGTGAACATGTTTAATACCATGTGGGAAATCAGTCTACATTGTAAAGAGAAAGAATTCCCCTTCTTTACATTCTGTACATTGCACCTAGATAAAAACATCGCAACTGTCGTGTGATAATACAACCAACCAATTCAACATGAAACATATGTAGGCCGTTCCATGTTGCCATTTTGGTGTTTTAAAAAAATGGATTACACTGGTTTCCAGTTAATTGGGGCAGCTGTTTATTTTTGGCAACTCTTAAAGAACAAAAACAAATCGAGAAAATAGCCGGGTTTCCCTTCATTTATTTAGGACACTCTGCCACTTAATTGGGGCAGACAACTGTTGTCAAACATTTTTTAACTAACATCAGACATGTGCACATTGTGTGGCTGTTGGACATTACAATGTGCTTAGAGCGAACTATTTTTTAAATGGCGTTACTTGCGCATTTGTGAATTCAGAACTGTTTTGCTCAGCGGTTTCAAGTATTTAGGCTTGGAAATGCTAGAAATGGTTAGGAGTGAAAATGAAACAATTTCACTACTTTAACAATTTAGGAACTACAAAGAATTTGAAGGTATCGATAATCATCTTGAATGTTACGATTAAAATGAAGATTTGGAGGATGCAATCGATGGAAAACACTGAAGGTAGTCCACTATCTGCACGAGGCATTTGCGCTGATTTTGTTCATTTACAGTCAATCAAAAGAACATGTCCATGTTACACTGAATGAATTCTTCCCTGATAACTATTAGGAACTAATATACAGTTTTATAGTACTGTTCTGTCGTAGTTTTGGTAGTGTTCTAATTTATTCTATATTTCATTTAAATACATAATTTTTTACTCAGACAGTAATTTGTCTTTTTTTTAATACCTTTTCAACCGTTTCTGTGAAACTTCAGCTAAGAGGGGCAGCCGCTTAATTAGGCCAAAACTTACTGGTCCCAATATGTCTCAATTAACCGGAATCCTCTGTAATATGTTCCAAGAATAGTCATCAAGTGATACAGAATAAACAACAACAGCAGATTATTTTTCAGGGAAAAGATTCTGTACTTAGATGCTGAGTTTGTTTATTTGCCTGGCTGAACAATAGCAGTGCTTACAGCTAAAATAAAAATACGTCTACATGCGATCTTGGTATATTTTATAAACACAATACATTAATTTATCACATCATTTTTTCTTCAACACCCCACCATAAAACAAATCTCGGCTGCACCAGTTGATGTATTGAGCTGCATTTCAATAAGAGAGGGTATTTCACCAGACCATTTTAATCCTCATTGAACACTCACTTGTTTTCCTCTTTAATTTGTGTGTGAGGGAACGGTCAGATCTGTACTCTGCATCACTTACAGTTCATTAGCTAATAGTTATTTGATGATCTGCATGAGATTTAATGAAATTCACTTGTCTGAGTAGTGTGTTTGGAAGACTTAACCTGAAAGGATACTGTGCCTTGAATTTGCTGCGACATGTTAGCGTTCCGCAGGGATTTAGTGAAATAAAAATCACTTTGCTTTGAGGAATAAAAAAAAATTGGTCTAGAATTAAATTTCATTGTTAATGATTGGGCCTTCACTGTACTTTGTTGAATAAAAAGAGCTCGTATGTATATGCAAAAACAGAGTAATTGAATTCTCATTTTTTGATACAACATGGAAAGAGACTGTTCAGCCCATGAAGTCTATGCTGGGTCTTGAAATAATCCCATCTCTCCTACTCCTCCACTTATTTCTCTGTAACCTATTTTCTCTCATCCACCCAATACCTCCGCATTGATTCTCTTGCCACTTCTATACACTGGAGTAATCTGCAGCAGCCAATTAACCTGCCAAGAAGCATGTAGCCTCTGTACTTCCTCCCCATGGGATGCGTTTCCTTTGGTTTTCTCCCACAGTCCAAAAACATACCGGATAGATTAATTGGTCATTGTAAATTATCCTGTGGTTAGGTTAGGGTTAAATCGGGGTTCTCAGGGGCTGCTGGGTGATGTGGCTGATGGGGCCAGAAGTGCCAGTGCCATGCTGTATCTCTAAGTAAATGCAAGATGATGCCAGAGCACTCAGGGAAACCCATGTAGTTGTCAGTAGATTGTGCATAAATAGGATCAAACAAAACTGGGGAAGAGTTTAGGAGGGTTAATGGCACCTAACGGCAACTCCTTCGCTTGCATCTTCGGAAACAGCTCTATTTCCATCTTTAGTATCTCCATTTTTCCCTTTCAGGGTTCTTTTGAAGACCCTGACCTGGAGTTACATGCTGACTACGGTTCTTTGCAGGAATGGGACCCGCTCTCAGGGTTTCATGAATGGCGGTTGTTTGGCACGCCAAGGGCTTGGCCTAAGAGCTTTGCTCACCTACAGAGGGCCAAGAGTTGGGGCTGAAACCCTTCATCAGAACCCATTCTGATGAAGGGTCTCGGCCTGAAACGTGGACTGTTCACTCTTATCCATAGATACCACCTGGTTTGCTGAGTTCCTCCAATACTTAGTGTGCATTGCTTGGATTTCCAGCATCTGCAGATTTTCTCTTGTTTGTATTAAAACTCAGCATTGGTTTAGTGATATTATTGGAATTTTTGTCTCGTTATTCTATTTAAAAATAGATGTTTGTAAAAATTGAGCTATCATGTACTGCTCCACACATGCAAAATGAAGCCTTAAAAACTGTTATTCATAAGTCACAACAGGGTCTATGAGTGTGTATTTGTGATATGTCTCTAATAGCTGTAAGGCTAACGGTTACCTAAAGGCTGATGTTGTTGAAACCCCTTATGGACTATTTCATGTGGTTAATTATTGAAACAATGTTATGTAGTGCTTATAGTCTCAGTTATAGATTGACTGCCATATTACACGGTTTTGTACTACTTGATGTTCCATGTCAGAGTAAGTGACTGCATGAAACTGATACTCAGTTTTAGACCAGTTCAGAGGAAGCCACGGAGCACTGTAGTTTGAGACAGTTCTGCACTTCTCATTACAAGAATAAATGTTCAACTCTGTAGCTAAGAACTAGTCTCTCCACAGGTGATCGTAGATTGTTAGAGCTCTGTGTGTAGTACGTCACAGACCTTCCTCAGCAACTTGCTTCTTTTTCCAGATTAACAACCCTGAACCCGGCATTAATGAGAGTCTCGTCCAGTTTTCGCAGGAACCCCGTCACCAGGAGTGAGTATAATTTACGTCATTGATTGCTCATCATTACCAATGCCCCATGATTATATATTATTCTTCCTCTTTTGTGAACAACATCCAGGATTAGTATGTTGCTCTGTAGTTACTTCAGTTGTAAGCAAAGCATTACATTAATGAAAGGGAAACTGTGGTCGTCTTGTTAGTATGCAAATGTTTGCTTTCTCGTTTTGAAATTAAGTATGTAGTTAAATAAGTAATTCTGAATTTGGTCAATAAGGATAACTGTTTCGAAAAGTAGAATAGAAGGAAATCTGAAGTAAAAGTCAAATTGCTGGAGATGTTATGCAGTCTGCTTGAAATAGTTAAATTAAACAGAAAGTTGTCATTAATGCTATCCATAAAATCAGGAGTCAGAGCAGTGTTAAACAAGTGCTTAAATTTACTTTGGGCCCAATGAAAAGTCAAACTTAAAGCAAAAGCAAGTTAGAGGCCAAGATATATAGTTCTTCACTATCCAGAAGTCAAACTTGGGACCATGTGATTTAGTCACTCAGTCTATTTCTCCAACACCTTTCAAATTCATGACCTCCACGATCAAGAACTGCAAAACACATTTCCAGATTGCACAATACCCTGATTTAGAAATGCTTTGCTGTGCCCTAAGTCCACAACTCCCCCCACCTCCACAGCACCCAAAAGCAATGTGAGAATACAGTCACCAAGGGGATTGCAATAGTTCAAAGATGTGACTTGCTAACACCTTAGAGCAATTAGAAATGAACACTAAATTGCTTACCTTACCAGCAATACCAAGGCCCTGTACGTTGAAAAAAATTGATAATTTTGAAGATTCACATTACTCTGAGTAATAATTTTGCCTCAATTCTAAATGGCACACTGAAGTAAAAGAATAAAAAGCTGGAAACATGTAACAGGTTAGGCTGCACCTTTGAAAAGAGAAACAGATGGTGTTTATGGTCAAAGACCCTTCATCAAATCTGGGAAAAAGAGAAAACATGCAAGTTTTAAATTACAAAGAAGGTGGGAGGAGGTTAATTAGATAAAGGTAGTCTCTCTGATAGGCTGAGGCTAAGATTACTGTGGTGATAAACTGCTGCTGAAATCTGATCAATAGGAATAATGGTGAAAAAGCATACACAAACTCTGTGAAAAAATGTGTTACTCTAATAAAAAGAGGAAACCTGAGGCAATATTGCAGATGGATGGAGATAGCAGAACTGGCCAGTTCTGAAAGAAGCAGAGATATCAAGTTCCCTCAATTTGCCAAATTCAGTATTGAGTCCAGAATGCTACAATGAGTGCAATGAAGATTCAACAGATTGGTTCCATGAATTACAAGTTTATGGCATGGAGACAGACAGATTGGAAGATTTTCTGGAGTTCAGAAGAATGAGAGTACAGAAGTTCAGAAGAATACCCATTGAAGTGTATGAATGAATTTCTCGGAGGGTTTGCCAAGCTGAATGCAAGAAGAGCTTCCCCACGCTGAGGATATCAGGGATTGGGGATACAGTCTTAGAATAAATGAAATGTTGTTGAGGACCAAGATGGGAAGAAATGTCTTCACCTATGAGTGAAACATCCTTCGAATTCTCTGCCTCAGAGGGAAAAAGGGGTAGTCAGTCATTAAGTATATACAAAGCAGAGATTAATAGAGTTTTGGATACAGAGGGAATCCAGGGATACAGGTTTCAAGTAGGAAAACAGCAGTATATTGCCAGTATTGGAGGGCTGAAGTATAAAGTCAGATTTGAGGGGATCTCAGGGGCAAATTTTTCACACTGAGATTTGTGGGTATATGAAGTGAGCTGCCAGAGATTACAATGTTTAAAAAACATTTGGACAGACAAATGGACAGAAAAAACTTAATAGGTATAGGTCACACACAGGCAAATGAGACTAGCTTATGTGGGGCAAGCAACATCTATAGGGAATAACAGTCAACATTTCAAGCCAAGACCCTTCATCAGGAGTGGGAAGAAAAGGGGAAGAAGCTAGAATAAGAAGGTGAGGAGAGGGGGGATGGAGATGATAAGACTATAAAACCTAGGAGAAGAATTAGGCCATTCGAACAATTGAGTCTGCTCTGCCACTCCATCATGGCTGATCCTTCATCCCTTTCAACCCCATTTTCCTGCCTTCATCCCGTAACCTTTGACGCCTTGATTAATCAAGAACATATTAATCTCCAACTTAAATATAAATATACCTAGTTACTTCGCCTACACTGCCATCTGTGGCAATGAATTTTGCAGATTCACCACTCTCCAGCTCAAGAAATTTTTCTTCATCTCTGTTCAAAATGGATATCTCTCAATTCTGAGGTTGTGCTCTCTGGTCAGAACTCCCCCACAATAGGAAACATCCTCTTCACATTCATTCTATCCAGACCTGTCAATATTCAATGGACTTCAGTGAGATCCTCCCTCATCCTTCTAAGCTCCAGCTAGTATAGGCCCAGAGCTATCAAACTCTCAGCATGATAACCCTTTCATTCCTGTGCTTATTCTCGTGAAACTTTTCTGGACCCGCTCCAATGCCAGCACATCATTTCTTAGATAAGTGCCCAAACTGCTCACAATATTCCAAGTGCAGTCTGGCCAATGCCTTATAAAGCCTAAACATTACATCCCTGCCTTTCAAAATGACTGCTACGTTTGCATTTACCTCCCTTACCACTGACTCAACCTGCAAGTTAACCTTTAAAGTTCAACGTAAACTTTATTATCACAGTGCATATATGTCACCATATACAATCCTGAGATTAATTTTCTTGTGGGCATACTCAACAGATCTATATTGTAGTGTCTATCACAAAATCAAAAAAAGACTGCTCAATGAGGGTGTACAACCAGAGTGCAGAAGATAACTAATTGTGCAAATGCAAAAAGAAGAAAAAGTAATATAAATAAATAAGCAATAAATATTGAAAATATGAGATGAAGAGTCTGAGAAAGTGAATCCATTTGTTGTCGGAATGTTTCAATGATGAGGCAACTGAAGTTAAGTGAACCTTTGTGGAATCTACACAAGGACTCACAAGTCCTTCTGCATCTCTGATTTTTGAATTTTCGCTCGATTTAAAAAATAGTCTATGCCTTTATTCCTTCAGTCAAAGTGTATGACCATGCACCTCCCTACATTATCTTCCACCTGCCACCTCTTTGCCCATTCCCCTAATCTGGCTAAATCCTTCTGAAAACACCCTGCTTCCTCAACACTGCCTGCCCCCCTAACTATCTTTGTATTGTCCACAAACTTGACCACAAAGCCATCAATTCCTTCATCAAAATCACTGACATATAACATGTAAATAAGTGGTCTGAACACCAACCTCTATGGCACACTACTGGTCACCATCAGGCAACCAGAAAAGTCAACTGATCTTCCATACATGCTAGCACCTTTTCTATACCATGGGCTCTTATCTTTTAAGCAGCCTCATGTGCAGTACCTTGTCAAAGGGCTTCTGTAAATCCAAATAAACAACATCCATTGATGTTCCTTCCTACCTACATCTGTGTATATCTGCATACCTTGATTCTGTTTTATCCCCCCGGTTCAGTCTCTGTCTACCTATATCCAGGACACTTCTCACACCCTTCATCTTTTCAATGACTTCAAATTTCTTGGCCCTGGTCATCTCATTTTCACTATGGATGTCCAGTCCCTCTACACCTCTACCTCCCCCACCCCCATCAGGAAGGCCTCAAAGCTCTCCTTTCTGGACAGCAGACCCTACTAGTTCCTCTTCTCTGTCTGGAGGAAAACTGGTCTTCACTCTCAATGATTTCTCCTTTGGCAAGTGTAGCCATAGGCACTCGCGTGGGTCCCAGCTATGCCTGCCTTGTTGTCAGCCACGTGGAACGGTCTGTGTTCCAAGCTATGCCAGTATCACTCCCCCTCTTTTCCTATGCTACAGGACGACTGCATTGGTGCCACTTACTACACCCATGCTGAACTCGGAGATTTATCAACTTCGCCTCCAGCTTTCTCCCTGCCTTCAAATTTACCAGGTCCATTTAAGACACCTCCCTCCCCTTTCGCGATCTCTCTGTCTCTATCTCTAGAGACAGTTTATCTACTGATATCTTTTATAAATCCACTGATTCTCACAGCTATCTGGATTATACCTCTTCCCACCCTGCCACATGTAAAAATGCCATTCCATCTCTCAATTCCTCCGTCTCCACTGTACTTCCTCCCACAATGAGGCTTTTCATTCAACTAATGAGATGTCCTCCTTCAAAGAAAACGCCTTCCTTCTTCCACTATTAACGCTGCCTGTCTGTCTGCCCTCACCACATCCACCTGCCACCCCACCAAGGATAGGGTTCCTCTTGACCTCATTTACCACCCCACCAACTTCCAGCACATAATTCTCTGTAACTTCCCCCATCACCAAGTCCATCTTTCCCTTCCCCCCCTCCTCACTTTCTGCTTTCCACAGGGATCGCTCCCTATGCAACTCCCTTGTCCATTCATTCCTCCCCACTGATCTCCTGGTATTTATCCTTGCAAACAGAACAAGTGCTACACCTGTTCCTACACCTCCTCCCTCACTGCTATTCAGGGCCACAAACGGTGGATCATGGGAGAGAGGGAAAGAGGAGCGGCACCAGGGGGAGGAGAGGAGAAGTAAGAGGCCAAAGTGGGAAAATGAAGAAGAGGGAAGGGGGAGGGAAAATATCTTTGCAGAATTGAGAGAAATCAATATTAATGCTATCAGGGTGGAGGCTACCTAGATAGAATATGAGGTGTTGCTCTTCCAACCTGAAAGTGGCATCATCATGGTAGAAGATGAGGCCATGGCCATGTGCCGGAAAGGGAATGGGGATAGGAATTGAAATGGTGGGCCACCGGTAAATTCTACTTCATGGAGTTGGAGTTGAGGTGCTCAGCAAAGTTGTTACCCCAAATCTATGTTGGTCTCACTGTTGTCAAGGAGGCTGCACCAGCAGTACCGGATAAAATAGATGACCCCAACAGATTTGCAGGTGAAATGCTCCCTTACCTGGAAAGATTATTTGGGGCCCTGAATGGAGGTGAGGGAGGAGGTGAATGGGCGGGTGTAATACTCCTGCTGCTTGCAGGGGTAAGTGCCAAGAGGGAGAATAGTGGGGGAGTGGGAGCTATCCCTGCGGAAAGTGGAGAATAGAGGGAATAGGTAAAGATACTCATGTGCACTGTCTCTAAATATTTTATGATTTTAAATGTTTCTATCAAATCTTTCAACTCCCTGTATTCCTTAAAGAAATATCTGAACTTCTGCAACCTGACTAAAGGTCTCTTATGCCTCTTTCAATTACTTCCTCACCCTCTGCACAACTGTGGAAGGTGGAGAATGGGGCAGGTGGGGGTAAAGCTGTGTTAAGTGGTAGGGTTCCTTGAAGATGGAGGATGTTGTGGAGAATGACGTGTTGGATGCGGAGACTTATGTTGGTGAGGACAAGAGGATCTCTATCCCTGTTAAGGTAGCAGGAAGATGGGCTGAGGCATGAGCATTGATTTCTCCAACTTCTGGTCATTTTCCCCCTCCCTCTTCCATCATCTTCATTCTGGCCACTTACCTCTTGTCCTCACCAACTTATCACCTCCCCCTGGTATCCCTTCTCCTTCCGTTCCTCTGATAATCCACCCCCTCCACCACCCACTTAATCCTTCTTCTTCCCCCTTCTTTTCCAGTCCTGATGAAAAGTCTTGGCCTGAAACATTGAACTGTTTATACATTTCCATAGATACTAACTGACCTGCTGAGCTCTGCCAGCATTTTGTTGGTGCTGCTCTGGATTTCCAGCATTTGCAGGACCTCTTGTGCTTCCAATTAACCTGAGACTATTTTTGCTTATACAGTACCTACAGTATGTTGTTAGCTTTTTTTCTGGAAAAAAAATCCTAGATTCTAACTCAATACAAAACTTTGTCATTACTTACTTTGCCAAGATTTATTAACTATGCTGTAATGTGCAATATAAAATTGGAAATTTAGAGCAGATTATCCAATTGGTTGCTTGACATGCTGATCTAGAAAACTGTCCTGATTATATTCCTTGTTCACCACGCTTATCTCCACAAATAACTGAATGAAGATCAAATTTCATTTTAATAACTATATATTAACCATGTTACATGCCTCTCTCATTTCTGTTTTCTATTTCTGCCTGACATTTCAAACTGTTTTTAAAGAGCCCTGAAACTACCCCCAACAATGTAATCTATAAATGTTAAGTTAAGTAAACACTATTAGTGGTTTGATTTTAGTTATTGAAAGTATTATTGACATGTATAATACTTAATGAGTCAAGGTCACCTATGGCCACTGTTCATGCTTAGGCATTGACATTATTCAATTTCTTACTTTTATAATGAATACAGAATATTCCTATTTACTTTTCACATTCAATTGAATGTGGGAACCATAATAGTTTTAAAAACAGAATTGGATCAATAATTTAAAAAGTTAACATTGTGAGATTATGAGAGGACAGAGAAAGGGCTGAGCTGATCACTTCTTTAGAAAGCCAGCACAAAGCAAGGGACCCAGTGCTGCTCTCTGGGTGGCAGAGTAGGGTTTCTCCAGGGATTTCCTGATCCATTGCTCTTAACATCTATGAAACTGTTCTTTCACTGGATATTTCATCAATGTGTTTTGAAGTTTTGAAAACAAATCTAGAGCAGACTTGCCAGCGTATAAATTGGCAAACATGAGGAAATCTGCAGATGCTGGAATTTCAAGCAACACACATAAAAGTTGCTGGTGAACGCAGCAGGCCAGACAGCATCTCTAGGAAGAGGTACAGTCGACGTTTACTGACGAAGGGTCTCGGCCCGAAACGTCGACTGTACCTCTTCCTAGAGATGCTGTCTGGCCTGCTGCGTTCACTAGCAACTTTTATGTGTGTAGCATATAAATTGGTTCTTGTTGTTCAAATAAAATTATGTTTTCTGCTCTTGGAATCCAAAACAAAGAAAAAACTGTTTGGGTACTTGAAAAACTATTTAACTTCAGTTTTTGTAGTGTTACACAACCACCTTGGCTGTGGAAATTTTCAAGCTGACTGCTTGTTTACATTCAAATCATAAAAAGAGTTGGCGAGTACTTTTAAATGTCCTATAAAATGTACCATTAAATAACAGAATATAACAGTATAGCCCGCAGTAGCACTATTGCAGTGGCTGCTTAATGGCCAAAATGCACGTACTGGACTGCCATGTGATAGCACATGCCCATAATAACATGTGTTATTAAATTCTATCCATTTTCTCCCACAGTCTTTGGCTTTGCCCTACAGCCAGTGAGGATCACAGCCAGGTAAAAACTTGTTTACGCATGAGTACGTTGAAATCGTATCCTAGTTTATTTTAAAACATATGTTCAAACATTAATTGGCTGCCACAAAACACCCCATCTTCTTATCAGCAATAAAGCAGTCTGTAATCAGCTTTCCACAACCCAACAGGATAGAATAGATTTATTGACATAACTGTGGCATTTTAAGACATTCGGGTAAATATGGGTTCTTTATGAAAGTAAAAGCCTGCCTTGGTTTAATTAGTCTAAGTTATGGAAATGATTTTTCTCCAAGTGGAAACTACAATGTTTCTGTACTGTCACTGGGACTTAAGTTGTCTGAAAGTCCAATATAAACTTTCTTTAAAATTCTGGTAAAAGCTTTGAGGGACATTTTTGTCCCCATTTGGCAGCTTAATAATAATTGGGAAAAAAATGTTAAAAAAAATGCTGAAGATAATATTTTAGTTATTTTGAATTGCTGAACAGAAATCTCAATAGGTTAGAAGCTGATGGAATGCTTGGCTGAGTAAGTGCAGCCTCAAGTACAGCAAAATTTGAAATCAACTAGGACAATGCAACCTGTTTAATTGTCATAAAATGGAAAATGGTTACTCTACTCTATTTGGAGGCTACTTGGGTGGAATTCAGGAATGGGAAAGGTGTGTAACACTTATGGAGGTGTATTATAGACCACCAAATGGGGAATGAGAATTGGAGGAGCAAATTTGTAGTAAGCACAAGGTTGTGATTGTGGAAGATTTTAATTTTCCACACAGACTGGGAAGCCCATACTGTAAAAGGGTTGGATGGTTTGGAGTTTGTAAAATGTGTGCAACATAGTTTTTTGCAGCAATACATAGAGGTACCAACTAGAGAAGAGGCAGTGTTGGATCTCCTGTTAGGGAATGAGACAGGGCAGGTGACGGAGGTTTGTGTTGGGGAGCAGTTCGGGTCCAGTGATCACAATGCTATTAGTTCCAATATAATTATGGAGAGGGATAGGTCTGGACCCAGAGTTGAGATTTTTGATTGGAGAAAGGCTAACTTTAAGGAGATGCGAAAGGATTTAGAAGGAGTGGATTGGGACAATTTGTTTTATAGGAAGAATGTAATAGAGAAATGGAGGTCACTTAAAGGTGTCCACTCTGATTCTCTAAGGGACCAATTTTATCCCTCACTATCCTTTTGAGGGTACAGAATCTTTATGTTCCTGTTAGGTTGAAAGGAAAGGTTAAAAGTTTGAGAGAGCCATGGTTTTCAAGGGATATTGGAAACTTGGTTCGGAAAAAGAGAGCTATCTACAATAAATATAGGCAGCATGGAGTAAATGAGGTGCTTGAGGAATATAAAGAATCTAAAAAGAATCTTAAGAAAGAAATTAAAAAAGCCAAAAGAAGATATGAGGTTGCTTTGGCAAGTAAGGTGAAAATAAATCCCAAGTGTTTCTATCGTTATATTAATAGCAAAAGGATAGTGAGGGATAAAATTGGTCCCTTAGAGAATCAGAGTGGACAGCTATGTGTGAAGCCAAAAGAGATGGGGGAGATTCTGAACAACTTCCTTTCTTCTATATTCACTAAGGAGAAGGATATTGAATTGTGTAAGATAAGGGAAAAAGGTAGGGAAGTTATGGAAACTATGATGATTAAAGAAGATGAAGTACTGGCACTTTTAAGGAATATAAAAGTGGATAAGGCTCCGGGTCCTGACAGGATATTTCCTAGGACCTTGAGGGAAGTTAGTATGGAAATAGCAGGGGCTCTGACAGAAATATGTCAAATGTCATTAGAAACCGGGATGGTGCCGGAGGATTGGCGTATTGCTCATGTTGTTCCATTGTTTAAAAAGGGTTCGAAGAGTAAACCTAGCAATTATCGGCCTGTGAGTTTGATGTCAGTGGTGGGTAAATTGATGGAAAGTATTTTTAGAGATTGTATATATAATTATCTGGATAGACAGGGTCTGATTAGGAACAGTCAACATGGGTTTGTGCGTGGAAGGTCATGTTTGATAAATTTTATTGAATTTTTTGAAGAGGTTACTAGGAAAGTTGACGAGGGTAAAGCGGTGCATGTTGTCTATATGGACTTCAGTAAGGCCTTTGACAAAGTTCCACACGGAAGGTTAGTTAGGAAGGTTCAATCGTTAGGTATTAATATTGAAGTAGTAAAATGGATTCAGCAGTGGGTGGATAGGAGACGCCAGAGAGTAATGGTGGATAACTGTTTGTCGGATTGGAGGCCGGTGACTAGTGGTGTGCCTCAGGGATCTGTACTGGGTCCCATGTTATTTGTCATAGACATTAATGATGTGGATGATGGGGTGGTAAATTGGATGAGTAAGTATGCAGATGATATTAAGATAGGTGGAGTTGTGGATAATGAAGTAGGTTTTCAAAGCTTGCAAAGAGATTTAGGCCAGTTATAAGAGTGAGCTGAAAGATGGCAGATGGAGTTTAATGCTGATAAATGTGAGGTGCTACATCTTGGTAGGACTAATCAAAATAGGACATACATGGTAAATGGTAGGGCATTGAAGAATGCAGTAGAACAGAGGGATCTAGGAATAATGGTGCATAGTTCCCTGAAGATGGAATCTCATGTGGATAGGGTGGTGAAGAAAGCTTTTGGTATGCTGGCCTTTATAAATCAGAGCATTGAGTATAGGAGTTGGGATGTAATGTTGAAATTGTACAAGGCATTAGTGAGGCCAAACTTGGAGTATTGTGTACAGTTTTGGTCACCGAATTATAGAAAAGATGTCAACAAGATAGAGCGAGTACAGGGAAGGTTTACTAGAATGTTACCTGGGTTTTATCACCTAAGTTACAGAGAAAGGTTGAACAAGTTGGGTCCTTATTCTTTGGAACGTAGAAGGTTGAGGGGGGACTTGATAGAGGTATTTAAAATTATGAGGGGGATAGATAGAGTTGACGTGGATAGGCTTTTTCCATTGAGAGTGGGGGAGATTCAAACAAGAGGACATGAGTTGAGAGTTAAAAAGCAAAAGTTTAGGGGTAACATGAGGGGGAACTTCTTTACTCAGAGAGTGGTAGCTGTGTGGAACGAGCTTCCAGCAGAAGTGGTTGAGGCAGGTTCGATGTTGTCGTTTAAAGTTAAATTGGACAGCTATATGGACAGGAATGGAATGGAGGGTTATGGGCTGAGTGCGGGTTGGTGGGACTAGGTGAGAGTAAGAGTTCGGCACGGACTAGAAGGGTCGAAATGGCCTGTTTCCGTGCTGTAATTGTTATATGGTTATATGGTTACTCAGCAAGTTGAATAAAATCTATGAAAAGAGTTAATTCTTTCCATAGATCTTCTCTTCTATCCCAATAGGGATCTTAAGGGTGATATTGAAATTCCATTTCTTTCAATGTGAATTAAAGTTACTTTCATTTCCTTAAAACAGTATTTATTGTTTAAAAACAGCCTTTTTATAAAAGCAAATACAAAATGACCTTAAAATGATGGTGACAAATTCATTTGGACAGAAAATGATAATATTTCTTTTACATGAGTTTCACTCAAGTTAATAGTATCTCTTAAAGTGATGCATCAATTAGCACATGATTCATCCAGGAATATATGATATTCCTTCAGTTTGGATACCAACAAGAAGTCCATAAGGACAGAACATCCAGAAAAAGCAACAGATCACAAACATCTACAAGGTAGGATAGCTGATTTCATTCACTATTCACTGGTGTGTAATACAGTAGGTTGTGCTGTGCTGAGTAGATTATTTCTTGTATGAGATTTTAGGTGAAGATAAAGTTGTTTAATATGCATTTAACATTTCTTACCTTTTTTTTGTACATAATGTGGGAATATGCTCGTATACTCGGAAGTATATGAACCTGAAAATTTTATTTCATATTGCAACACTTAGTTAAGTTGTAATCATCACTGAATTTTATAGTCTGACTCACTAAGTTGCTCCAGCTTTTTGCATTCCTTCAGATTCTAGCATCTGCAGTCTCTTATGCTTCCATGTTGATATGAATAAACAGTGCAAACTTGTTTGAATCAATTAAAATTTTAATATTGTTTGTAAAAAAAATTTAAAAACTTAACTGAAACATCTGAAAAATCTAGAAATTAAAGTTGAAATAAAATTAAGAAAAAACTTAATTGGAATTGCAAGGGTCAGTAGTGAGCCCAGTAATGGATTGGAAGCTCAGATATGCTGAACATTGTCCTCCAGCTGGTCTCTGACTCCTGCATCGCAGAGATCAGAGACAAGCTGACTGGCAAAGTGAATATTGCTGGTAGTTCTTCATGCAGCCTGTTGTGACTGTGAACAGAGTCACCCGAGAGACACTGAAGTTGGTGGATATGGAAGTCTTTATTCAGCAAAACAAGCAGGCATCATACTGGAGACACTCTTGGAAGAAAAGGCTCCCTGAGCCAATATGACATGACATTTTTATATACTAAAGATTACAGGTAATGGCAGGACAATTCTATAGTTACAATGTATCTACAATGCTTCCTTTGAATTACATATAATTTTCAAACACCTCCATCTTCACACCATCACTCCAGACACCCAAAATGAATGTTCATCTCACCCTGCATTCATGCATATGCAAGCATCTCATATCAATGGAGTTTTTCCTGATTTGCAATCAACCCCAATCTACAGCTCCCAGGAACACTATTGTTCTTAAAAATTCTATGTGCATTTATTATCAAACAATGTATAAATTATACAACCTTGAGACTTGTTTGCTTACAGGCAACTGCAAAGCAAGGAACCGAAAACAACCCAATTTAAAAAATAGACTAACCTTCTCCACCCCCCCCACCCCACAGTGCCCACAAGGAAAGAAGAAAAACACAAAACAAGTCATATAAACAGTAGAAGTGAGCAACAACAACAGCATTCTGAACCAAATTGAGTCCTTAGATCCAAATTCCGAGAGTAGGCCCAAAGCCTCAGTATTCATTTTGTCATATAAGCAGGGCAAATTGCTGCAGACACAAAGCACAGCAGCCAGGTGCAGTCTCACACCCTTAGCGTCATGGAGAGAGAAACCCCCAGACTACTTGGGGTGGCGCTTAAGTTGTCCAAACCTCGCACTAAGTTCCGGTCCTTGATTTCACTGCTGAAGGAGCCGATTTCGACCTCTCCAAATTGGCTCAGCACCCAGAGTGATCCAACCTCACCCAACTCTCAACCTCCTGCCTTTCCAGTCTATGTGAGCCCGCATTTAAGTTGTCCAAACAGCAGATTGTACCTCGCTTTAGGACCTGGGCCTCACCCCAGCGAATCATTCCAAGTCTTGAACACGCTACCCAGCGATTTGCTTCTGAGCTGCATTTTAACTCAATCAACAATCCACATTCAGATCTGAAGGCTGTTTGCTGTTGAAATTAATATTTGCCATATTCCATAACTCCAGAAAACGCCCTACACAGCCAGCCATGTCTGAGCACAAAGCAGCCCCTTACTTGCCTGGTATGATGTCAAGATTTCTACTAGATAAATATTTACCCAGTTTCTATTTATCTTTGGTCATCAGAAGAAGAAACCATCTCTCTGCCACTCACTCTATATTGTCTTCTGATTAGATTTAGGCACAGTGGAATCGTACTGCAATACAGCATGCACACAGGCCCTTAGACCATAAAACATAGGAGCAGAATTAGGCCATTCAGCCTATCAAGTCTGCTGTGCCATTCCATCGTGGCTGATCCCAGGTCCCACTCCACCCCATACACCTGCTTCCTCGCCATATCCTTTGTTGCCCTGACCAATCAGGAAACTATATTCTCTGCCTTAAATATACCCACGGACATGGCCTCCACCACAGTCTGTGGCAGAGCATTCCATGTATTCACTACTCTCTGGCTAAAAAAAATGTCCTCCTTATCTCAGTTCTAAAAGGTCACCCCTCAATTTTGAGGCTGTGCCCTCTAGTTCTGGATACCCTCACCATAGGAAACATCCTTTCCACGTCCACCCTATCTAGTCCTTTCAACATTTGCTTGTTTTCAATGAGATCCCCACACACTCTTCTAAATTCCAGTGAGTACAGGCCCAAAGCTGCCAAACAGTCCTCATATGTAACCCCTTCATTCTGGAATCATCTTCGTGAACCTCCTCTGGACTCTCTCCAGTGATAACACACATCCTTTCAGAGGTATGGGGCCCTAAACTGTTGACATACTCAAAGTGCGGCCTGACTAGTGTCTTATAAAGCTTCAGCATTATCTCCTTGCTTTTATATTCTATTCTTCTTGAAATAAATGCCAATATTGCATTTGCCCTCTTTACCACAGACTGAACCTGTAAATTTCTGGGAGTCTTGCACAAGGACTCCAAAGTCCTTCTGCACCTCTTAGACCAGATGAGTCCTTGTTGACCACAATGCCTACCTGACTAGTTCCCAGTTTCCCTGTTCTTGACACATAGCGGTTTAATCACACCGCTCCATATACCTAAATAAGTGTATCTTAAGTGATGCTATTAT
Source organism: Mobula hypostoma (assembly GCF_963921235.1). Classification (NCBI taxonomy): domain Eukaryota; kingdom Metazoa; phylum Chordata; class Chondrichthyes; order Myliobatiformes; family Myliobatidae; genus Mobula; species Mobula hypostoma. The sequence goes on from NC_086104.1 coordinate 44,877,255, forward strand.
ACTTGCCTCAACCAATTTGTCTGGCAATTCTTTCCATGTGCACAAAGCTTCACCCTCTGTGTGAAAACATTGACCCTCAGAACCAATTTAAATCATTCCCATCTCACCCAAAAACTGGTTTTGGACTCCCCTACCCAAGGAAAAAGGCTGTGCTATCTCCAGTGATAAAATAACTAAAATAACTGGGCCCAGAACACACTTGCTCTTACAAGTCAAACATTCTTGTTATGTTACTTGTACACAAAGAGAACAGCATGGACCCCAGTCATCCACACTGTTCTGATATTTGAACAGAAAATAGCTTTTTTATACAGAATTGGCTCATCAGTTACAGATATTGCTCATTGTAAGTTATATATGTTTGAATGCCTTACTCGCAAGACCAGTCGCCATTAACAATAGAGGTGTTAAAGTTCCTCCCAAAGCCAATTTGGCACATTGGGTAGCAACTTGCTGTTTCTTTAGCGTTGGTCTGTTCTACAAGGCCAAGTTGCTAGCTCGACACTCAACCCAGAACGAGTAGAACTCGTGCAAAGACCCAGCCAGATTCGAACCGGGAACCTCGCAGTCCAGAGTCTGCTGCAGATGTCACTACACCACCAGCACACACGAGATGTTAAATTCAATCGAAAATCACGCTGACAACCGATGATATTTTGAAGTTAGTAAAGACAATAGAGCTTTAGTTGTTGGATATGTTTCTCTTCCTTCCTTTATCATTACCTTACCTGTCTCTGGCATCGCCTATTGTGTAAAGGGACACTATGTTTTAGGAAGATCTTCCTAGAATAGCCTCACTCATTTGGCTTGAGTGCGCACTACCCCAGTCACTTCAGCCTATCTCGTCTGTAGTAAGCAGAAGTGTCTCCAGCAGGCTCACTTCAAAAGTCTCGCTTGACTACAACTGCCCAAGGATATCCTTACCACAACTTTCACACTCCCTCCTCTTTGTCCTGTAGAGTATAGCATAAATCTTACTGAATTTCAATAATGCAGAGTCTCTGAAATTCTGCGACAGTTGGCTGTTGGTATCGCGTTCATACATGCAGCACTCCTGGCTAATAATTACACAAGTACCACCTCCCTTAGGCATCAGAAAGTTTAGTGCTGGTCGATTTTGGGGACCATAGTGTGGATTGCCAGAATTTCGACAATAATGTCATTGATGGCCCACCTCATGTCATGTTGTGCTAAGGCTGTGTTCATAGGCAGTTTCTCCAGCTGTGCTGAGGACATATTAATGCTTTCATAAGCCTGTATGGAAGGTTTCCAGAACAGGAGCACTACATTCCAGATACACTCAATCTTCATAGCCCTTTGATGGCAGCCAAACATAGTGGGATGTGGAGAGAGAGTGGACAGGTGGTATATCTATGCCACTATATAAGCCAGATAAATACAATGTCTACACGGCTTTGGTTCAGGCCAAAGATCCAATTTTAGAAGGGGTATTTCTGGCAGTCGGTGATTGGCCTCTCAGCCACCTACCCAATAGGTACTGTTAATGGGATTTAGAGGGTCACCAGTAGTATAGATATTGCACATACCATTACCCAAGTCTAGTCCCATCCCTTGATGGTTACAGTAACATATTTCACTTCTATCCTCTTGAAGCAACAATGGAGCAAATGGGTTATGCAATTGTTCTAAGTAGGTGGAAAACAACTCTCAAAGCAGTTGGCATTGGAAAGCATCATTCCTATGAGCTATGCAGTCCCGTTCTCCCTCTACAGTTTTAGTTTTGTTATTGAAGTAAAACATGGAATCAAACTCTCTATGATCCAGGTGTATAAATGCATTGAAAATTCATGTTCCGAATATTCTCCAGAGCACACTCAACAACCTGACTGGTTAGTAAGTGACCCATATTCATAACGAGTAAAAAAAATAGTGTTAGCAGCATTAGTATCATGGGATATATCTTCCTTAAAGAAGAAAATAGATGTCCAGATGACCCAAAACGTATAACGCATATTAGTTACTTAAGGTGGCAAATTGCAAAGATGAAGAGTTCAGTCCATCAGTCCTTATCATCAAGGTTCTTCCGCCCATGTGTTCCCTGGCTTGATATGTGAGGTGTGTATCCACATTGGCTTTTCTTAGACCTTTAAAGCAGTAATTGTGGTCAGCCGTACTTGGTATACACTTCAAGACAAGATAGCACCTGTGTGCAATGCTCCTTCAGTTCACATTTCCTTGATAGATCATGAAACCATTTATTTCACTTCTTCTATGTGTTTTATGTTTGTTTTTCATCTTGGATGTGATTCTGGAACTGTTGGAGCCTGTGAGTTGCTGCTTGGAGATTAACTGGTTGCTCCAGCACTCTGCACTCTCTGAGAGAATTCCAGGAGGCAGAGGTAGCATGTGAAGATGTCATGGCAGGCAGGCTGTGTGCCGATGTTTAACTCCATTTCACCGATTAAAGCTTCCATTGTTCACTGACTAAAGCAACAAGGGAGATTGAAACACTGAGGTGAACGTGGAAGCATGGAGATTGTTTGTGTGCTTCAGCACTCTGCAATCTCCCAGAGGATTCTGAGAGACAGAGGCAGTGTGCATGAGCTACGTGGCAAGAAGGATGAGGGACAGGGCACAAGCCATTACAACAAGGGAGATTGAAGCGTTGAGATGAGTGTGAAGGGTGAGCGCCAGCTGCTTGTCTTTTGATAGCTCTGCTACGAAGAGGAAAATGTCTACTGTTGTGCCCAGAGTGTGTTGCACAGGTTTTCTGCACTTTGGATGTGGACTTGGACCACAGGTTTTTTTTCAGTCTTATAGTTTATGAAATTCTGTGTTTTTTCGCCCAATCTTTCTTGTTTTTTTTATTGTACGGAGGGTGGATTTGGGGGTTGATGTGCCTGTTCCATTTTATTCATTTTCTTTGTGCGGGAGGACGGATTTGGGAGTTGATGTGCCTGATCCGTTTTTGTTTATTTTTTGTGCGGAGAAGGGGCTTTTTGGGGGTTGATGATTGTGCTGCTTTTCTTTTCTTTTTTGGTTTCATGGCCACCCAGAGAAAAGGAATTTCAAGTTGTATATTTTGATAATAAATGAACTTTTGAAGCTTTGAATAGACTTTCACTGCAGGGCTCCAGATAGCTCTTTCATCACTAGGCTCTTGCCAGGACCCAGTCTCCCGGCTGGTAGGCCTGACATTGCAGCCAGCATGATCTTCTGGGCTTCAAGTGCCTGTTGGTGGGAACCTTTAAGATATTGTGTTAGTGCTATACAATACTGCAACATGCTGTCACTTATAATATGATGTCGATCTGTTTAATTAAAAAGGGAGGGGTGATTGGCAAGCACATGGGATGACGCAAAACTATCTCCTGCGGAGATAGGCCTGTTATGCAGTTTGGAGTGCAGCGCATTGTCATGAGGCCAGTGGAAGTGCCTCTGTTACAGTCTTGTTACGCAATTAGCTGACCTGCATTTCAGGGCTTCATTCTGTCTTTCAGCTGCCCAGTAAGATTGAGGGTGGAACAGGAGGGAATGTAGCTGTGATGCCTAAGCTGTTATAAGTCCTGTCCATTAAAATATTCCTCTAATTCTTATTCAGTATCAGATTGGAAGGAAAAGCTGTCAAAGCAAAATTGCATGGGGGCTTACATCAGGTGGCATTTTGCAATGGGCAGATTTTAACTTGTACAAATTCTTAAGGACAGTTCAGGAATGGATTATTTAATGTAAACAATATAGTCTTTGGTGCTGATGGCAGTGGAGGTGGAAACCGTTATCAAAGCTGCCTTGGCCTGAGAGCATCTACGAGCCCAGTGGCCAGGCTGTCCACAAACAAAAATATATCCCTCACAGACATCAATCACCATGTTTACCCCTTCAGTGTCCACAGTCCCATTTCCATGTTGTAAAATCCATACATTTAGAATAGTACTATCTAACAAAAACAAAAATTACCTGTCACGAGTGGGTCACATGAGCCATAAGTGTATAAAGCAGGTAATATAAAACCCGAGAGTTACAGTGAAATTTTAATCTGGTAATCATCAAATGATTAGCCAAATTTTGCTCACTAGTGAACTTGGTTAAATATAAGACAAAGCTATTAGTTAAAATAACTTTCAAATTTATAGGATAGCTATTGCAGTATCTTTAAAACAATGTACAATATTGCCCAGAGGCTATTGTGGAGCAGCCCAGGAAGTCTCACAGAAGTATTGTCCCCATTCTCCTTAACAGCTTTAATCCCTTGATGCTGTAATTGCTTTTGGCAACATTGTAAAACACTGACAATTTTACTTTAACTCTCTCATCTCACCGAAGTAACAGTATATGTTTTCCTTTAACTTACAGTACTGTGCATAACTTTTGGGCACAGGTATACAGTAGCTTGGTGTCTAAGACATTTTGCACAGTGTGGTAGTAATTTTATGTATTGAACTATACTGTTGCTGCAAAAAAGCACATTTCACGATATATGAGCGATATATGTGGGCAATAATAAACCTGATTCTGATACGAGTCTCTTGTGGGAGGGGTCAAGGGGAGAGAAATCACGGTTGGGAAAAGGGGAAGGGAACAGGAAGCAACAAAGGCATTCTGAATTGATCAATAAACCAATTGTTTGGAATTAAATGACCTCGAATGGTGTCACAGGGCTGTACCCTGTGTCTCCAACATTCCCAACATCCTTTGCTCCCGCTGGACTTACAACTCGCTCTCTGCTCCATGTTGACAAATACAGTACTGTGCAAAAGTTTTTGCCCCCCAGCTATATATTTGCATTAACACATGTGCCTAATATGATTGAATAGTTCTGTAGGTTGCAACTTATTTACACTAACATTTATTAAGATGTGTGTTCCCAATTGAAGAGTTAATCTGGATACTATTAAAAACATTTACGCCCACTTTCTAACATCATTATCTCCTGTCTCACTGTTTTTTATGCCAATCTACGAGGCGAGGGAAACATTTTCCGAGAGCTCCTACTACAACAGTTTGAGGTAAATTTAAGTGAACATTTTGCTCATCCCTTCTGCACCCTTCCACCTCCAGTCTCCCATAGTGCTGTCTATGGTAGGGCACTGGCTGGCGCTGGCTTCTGCAAGTGTTCAAGGGGCATCACTTCGTGTGGGCTTTATTGAAACTATGCCTAGTGGAGGCTGAGGTCCAGGAAGACATCTAGTTCATCCTCAGACTCTGGTACTAATTGTTTCTTTTCAAACACTGAGGTAGAAAATTCTTTCTGTGTCTTTTCCTTCTTTAATTTTTGCTCACTTTCACCTCATGCGGGACTCCAACCAGAACCACGGCAACATCTTGTACCGTCACTGCTCCACACAGGAGAAAGTTTGAATACCTGCAGCGGACTCAGTTCCTTGTTTAAATATGAGCAGCCTAGGATTTAGGACTGATCAGCTACCGGGGCTGAATTCCTTTTTCCTGTATAACGAAGCCAAGGGTTACCCATCTCTGTGGAACCATCAAGTAACTGTCATTGCTGGTGTAAGGGGGTTTCGACTTTTATGTTACTGCGGAGGCTAATTAAAATGGCGTCTTTGTTATGTTAATCTGGGGAAGGCGGCTTTGTGGTGTTAAACGCTGAGAAAGTTTGCGCTAGCAGTTTGTTTTTATTTTAGAGTGTGATAAGAGTGCTATTAACTAATTGGGATAGTTGTTATGGTTTTGGTGTATTTGAAGATACTGTATGCGCGGGGTTTTGGGGCAGAAGGCGGGATAGCGAGACAGAGGATGGACGAGGTGCTATGAGTACGCTAACGGGGTCGGACCCCAAGCGAGACGTTCGGCGAGGAGACGGAGACGGACTCGTGTGGAGCGTCTGGTCGACCACCGTTGTTGGGCCCAGGCGGCCGGTCGAGGTGGTCCGAGGGGGTCGCAGGGTGAAGAAGAAGGTCCTTAAGCTCCAACAGTTTTTGTGCACAAAGAGATTGAACTTTGATAAGTGTGGCGCCTTTTATTTTCCTTTTATATTTTATTCTCTTTTAATTATATAGTTCCAGTAATATCTATAAACTGTAAATCATTTAATTGCATCTGGTGTATTGTCTGTTATTTGGGCGGGGTGGGGTACCTCACACAGCATCCACACAAACTAATTACCCAGTTTGGCGGGGCCGAGGCTGTTTCCCTAGACGACAGCGAGCCGAGCGACCCTGAGGGTGGCCGGGGGGGGGCTACATTGTGTGGGCTTTGTCCGAGATTGAGTCTGCTGGTATGCTGTGTGGGTGCCCTGTTTAAATCTGTAATGTGTGTCTCTGTGGGTTATTTGCTGTTGATTGCTGTATGTGTGGTGGGTGAGGTCTTTGTTCCAGTTCAGACTAGTATTGACGAGTTGGAGGTGGAACTCGGGGCTGTCCATGCGGTTGGGAGAGAGAGGAAAGAGTGGTCTGATTTGGAGGTAGACTCTGCGAATAAATGTTCTAGCTCTGGCAGGCTCCGCCTGGCACTTGGGATAGTGTCCACCCCAAGAGGGGCGGAGGCGTGCGAGACGTGGACGGAACGGATCTCTCAGTTGTTAGATGAGTGGCAGTGCTCGGTTGAGGGAGAGCGACAGGGATTGGTTGAAAGTTTAAGTAGGCGGGCTGGTGACGGTGTTAGAGCTGTCAGGTTCACTTACACCGTAGTGACAGCTGTCAGTTATTTGAAAGAGGGGGGAAAGTTTTCAGTGTGTCTTCTCTGGCGAGGAGGGCGGCTAAATTGCTTGCAGTGCCAGGGGGATCATTTCAGCGGATCAGTTGTTCAGCTAATCAGAGAGGTGTTGGGAAACTTAGTGGAGGACCAGTGGGGGAACGGCTTGGGGTCTCTGGGGAAGCACGTTCCCAGCAATGTACCAATGAACTTCCGAAAGGAAAAGACCCTATTCCTGAAGGCTTAGAGGGACCACGCCCCAGGGTGTCGTTATGAATAGAGGGAAGCGATACTAAAGCTATCCTCGACCCCGGGGCGCAAATCAAGTTGTTGTACAGTTCGTTTTACAACCGGTGTCTGAAGCATTTATCCTTGACAACTGCAAGGGCACCAGAGACTTTGGGTACTAGTGGCAGTAGGTATCCAGAAGACGATGATTAGTTAATGACCCTGGAGTTCATGGGGGCATTGTCTGGGCACCCAGCGTGTCGAGTTGCTTCTGAGGACGTGTGTAGCAGCCTTGAGCCGGTACAGAATTTAAACGAGACCCAGCGGTGGTACGGCCTGGGGAAAGTAGCTGAGGGTGAGACCCTCTTAGTAGATGCGCCGAACTACCACGAGGGAGAGGAGTTGACCGCTGAAGACACCTCAGTGAGAGAGAGGTCGCGGCAACTGGACCCTGGCGGCGTGGAAGATGAAGGCAGCGTGTGCGTGGATTATGCGATGTGGTTTAATGTGCTGCATCTGAGGGGTGGATGTTGCCAGATCCTGAGGAGTGCGGCTGTTGAGCTGAAGATGGCCTTTACTAGTTCCCTAGGATTCTTCCAATCCGAAAAGATGCCGAAGGGCATATCCGCAGCCCCTGCATCCTTCCCACGGGGCATGAGGAAGACCATGGGGGAAGTGAAGGTGTGTGGAGTTTTGACGTATGTGGATGACCACCTAGAGCTTGGATTGGCCTGAGGGGACTATGAGGCGAGGCGAGTGGCTGAGCCCGGGCTACCGAAGCGAAGTGTCAAATGTGGAGGAGTTTTTGGCCAGAGGAGTTTGGTGCAATGTGAGGAAAATGACCCGACATACCAGTTGAACTTCCTGGTGTTGGGACAGACGGTGGTGGACCGGGGGATGGAAACCCAGGTCGTCAATCTGAATGAGACACAGGGAAGAGAGGGGATTTGCACCGCACTGCGGTCATGTACTGATGAATTAATCCAACGAGAAGAAACAATGACCCACCTTCGAAAGGATCAGCAGAAACTCAAGACGTCGATTCAGAACAGATTGGAAGACTTGCAAGTTGGGGAAGATCAAGGAAGTGTTCTGACTAAGGTCAACAGAAAACCGAGAGCCCAGGGAGGGGAGTTTGACTACACTCCCGAGGAGGTAAAGAAATGGAGGACAGATCTCGGAAAAGGGAGGCGGACGCTTGAAAGGAACCTGAAGATGACTATCGCGAGTTTAAATGAAGTGGAAAAACTGAAAGTTGACCTGGAAGACGTCCTCAGGAAGAAACAACCAGAGGCTGAACATCCTTTTACTGCTGCTTTTCAGGTCAGGGTGGAAGAAGCTGGTGGGGTAACTGCATCCCAGATTGAGATGGCAAGGAACCCTGAGTCAGAACTGTTGAGGCTGTGGCGAGAGTTGAAGGAGTCCCCGAAGAAGCTGACGTCTCGACTGCAGGAGGCTGAAGGGGTAGCCCCGGCTAAATGTTTCAGTTTGGAGAAACTTAAACAGCAGCTACCGATCGAGGAAATGAGGAAGGATACGGATTCGAAGGATGATGTGCTGCACATGTGGAACATGCTGCCTTTCGCTAACTTCCCCATGATTGATGAAGAGACCTTTGGCCCTTCTCCCACTGAGTCAGGTGTAGTGGGGAGGGCTAGCTGTGGGCAGTCTGAGTTATGGCAGGATCAGGAAGGAGGAGAGGCGGGGCCCCGGACACGGGACAGGGGGCTCCGAGCTGTAGTGGTGGACTGAGTGAGAGAGGAGTTGGCAAGCAGGCCCGAGGTATCCCTAGTAGTGTCTAAGCCTTTTGGGTTTAGGTGAGGGGGTACAGAGGTCTTGGAGGGTTAAGAAGCTCCCAGATAGGTTGGCCTATATAGCGCCTGTGGGACGGGAGTAAGGACCACTGTTCGGGGAGCACTGTCACTGTGTGTATCTGTGTATGTGTGTGTTGTGTGTCTGCAGGACTGGTTGGTGAGTTATTTAGAAATCATGAGGACATGGCTTTATTGGTGGGGGGAGAGTGTAAGGGGTTTCGACTTTTATGTTACTGCGGAGGCTAATTAAAATGGCGTCTTTGTTATGTTAATCTGGGGAATGCGGCTTTGTTGTGTTAAATGCTGAGTAAGTTTGCGCTAGCAGTTTGTTTTTTGCTTTAGAGTGTGATAAGAGAGTGCTATTAACCAATTGGGATAGTTGTTATGGTTTTGGTGTATTTGAAGATACTGTATGCGCGGGGTTTTGGGGCAGAAGGCGGGAGAGCGAGACAGAGGATGGACGAGGTGCTGTGAGTCTGCTAACGGGGTCGGACCCCGAGCGGGATGTTCGGCGAGGAGACGGAGACAGACTCGTGTGGAGCGTCTGATCGACCACCGTTGTTGGTCCCAGGCGGCCGGTCGAGGTGGTGAAAGGGGGTCGCAGGGTGAAGAAGAAGGTCCTTGAGCTCCAACAGTTTTTGTGCACGAAGAGATTGAACTTTGATAAGTGTGGCGCCTTTTATTTTCCTTTTATATTTTATTCTCTTTTAATTATATAGTTCCAGTAATATCTATAAACTGTAAATCATTTAATTGCATCTGGTGTATTGTCTGTTATTTGGGCGGGGTGGGGTACCTCACACAGCATCCACACAAACAAATTACCCAGTTTGCCTGGGCCGAGGCTGTTTCCCTAGATGACAGCGAGCCGAGCGACCCTGAGGGTGGCCGGGTTGTGGGGGGCGGCTACACTGGTGATAAAATAAAATAACTAAATAAAATAACTAAAATAAAATAACTGGGCTCAGCACTTATGACTCAAGTATTCCTTTAACTTTACTTGTGCACAGACAGAACAACGTGGGCCCCTGTCACCCACACTGTTCTGAAGTCTGAACAGAAAACTAGTATTTTATACAGAATTGGCTTATCAGTTATGGATATTGATTATTGTAAATTGTACATGTTTGAATTCCTTATTGGCAACGTCAATTGCCATTCACAATAGAGGTGTTAAAGTCAATCAAAATTTCAAGCTGACAGCGGATGATGTTTTGTAGTAAAGACAATAGAACCTTAGTTGTTGGGTATGTTTCACATCCTTCTGTTATTCTTATCTTGTCAATCTCCCGCAACCCCCCCCCCATGAAGGGACACTTATGTTTTAGGAAAACCTTTCTTGAAAAGTCTCACTACAGAGGACTCACTCGTTTGACCTGAGTACACACTGCCACAGTCACTCCAGCCCATCTCGTCTTTAGTAAGCACGGTGGCCGCACTTCAAAGATGTTGCTTGATTACAATTGCCCAGGCTATCATTGTTTTATTGCAACTTCCATAACTGTTTCCATCCACCTTATATATGCCTTTCATAATTTCTCTGTTCACCCTCATTCACCAACATTCCAAGGAATAAAGACCTTATCTGTCCAGCATCTCCCTATAACTCAGGTCCCTGACAAGATCCTTGTAAGTCTTTTTTGCACTCTTTCCAATATAATCTCATCCATTATATAACAGGGTGACCATAACTGTGCACAGAACTCCAATTGCAGCTTCACCAACGATTGAGACAACTGCAGCATAATATCTGAACTCCCATGTTCAATGCCCTGCCGATACTGTCATTGTGCTAAAGGCCTTTTTCCACTACCTTCTCTACCCAGGACACCACTTTCAATGAATTATTCACCTGTACTCTTAAGTCGCTCTGTTCCATTACACTCCCTAGTGCCCTACCATTCATAGTATAAGTCCTATGTCGGTTTGACTTTCAAAAAATTCATTACCTCACACTTAACTGTATAGAAATCTATTTGCCACTCCTCTGCTCAATTCCCTGTCTAATCAAGATCCCTTTGTAATGTATGATAGACTTCTTCACTATCAACAACACCTTCTAATTTTGTGTAATCTATCAACATAATAACAAAGCCTTGTGCATTCACATCCAAATCGTTTATGTAAATAATGAATAACAAGGTTCCTAACACCAACCCTTGTGGCACATCACTAGTCACCAACTTCCATTCCACGAAATAACCTTCAACCTTCAACCACCAACCTCTGCTTCGTACCTCCAATATATCTAACTAGCTCTTCCTGGATTCCTTGGGACCGAGTCTTACAGACCAGCTTATCATGCAGGACCCTGATGAAGCTTTGCTGAGTTCCAAATAGACAATATCCACTGCCCTATCCTCATCTGCCCTCTTCAAAGAACTCTAAAAGGTCTGTCAAGCATGACTATCCACAGACAAAGTCATGCTGACTCATCCTAATCATATGCTGTGTATCCAAATGCTGGTCCCTCATAATTCCCTTCAGTAACTTGCCTCACTATTGATGTCGGGCAGAGTGGCCTGTAGTTTCTGCGGTGTTCTTGCTATCCTTTTTAAACAACAGAACAACATTAGCCACTTTCCAGTCTTCGGGATCTTCACTTACAACAAAGCAAATGTAGACTCTTAGAGCACTACAGCTCAGAAACAGGCCGTTCAGCCCACTGAGTCTGTGCCAAACTGTTATTCTGCCTAGGCCCATCAAGCTGCACCTGGTTCATAACCTTCCATACCTCTCCCATCCATGTACATATTCAAACTTCTCTTAAATGTTGCAGTGGAACCTGCATCCATCTCTTCTGCTGGCAGCTCGTTCCACTTTACTATCACTCTGATTAAAGATGTTACCCCTCAGGTTCCCTTTAAACTTTCACCCCTAACCTATAACCTCTGTGGAAAAAGTAATCTTGCACTTACCCTAACTATACCCCTCATAACTTTGTATATCTATCATATCTCCTCACATTCTCCTACACTCCAGGGAATAAAGTCCTACTTTTTCAACTTTTCCCTATAACTTAGGTCCTCAAATCCTGGCAACATCTTTGTAAATTTTGTTTCTGTACTCTTTTCAATCTTACTGACGTCTTTCCTGTAGGTAGGTGATCAGACTGCACAGAATATTCCAAATTTAGTTTCACCAATGTCTTGTACAACTTCAGCATGACATCCTAACTCCTGTACTCTGGTTTATAAAAGCCAATGTGCAAAAAGCTCTCTTTACAACCCTATTTCCCTGTGACACCACCTTCAGGGAATTATGGATCTGTATTCCAGATCTCTTTATTCTACCACACTCCTCAGTGCTCTACCATTCACTGTGTAAGTCCTACCCTGGTTTGTCCTGCCAAAGTGCAACACCTCACACTTGTTTGCATTAAATTCCATACACCATCTTCAGCCCATTTTTCCAGCTGGTTCAGATCCCACTACAAGTTTTGATGGTCTTCCTTAATATCCACTATGCTCCCAATCTTGGTGTCACCTCCAAATTTGCTGATCCAGTTTGGCACATTATCATCTATGTCATTAATATAAATGGCAAACAACAACTGACCCAGCACTGATCCCTGCGGCACACCATTAGTCACAGGCCTCCAATCAGAGAGGCAAGCATTTACTACCACTCTCTGGTTTCTCCCATTAGGCCAATATTGAATCCCATTCAACAGACACAAAATGCTGGAGGAACTCAGCAGGCCAAGCAGCATCTATGGAAAAGAGTACAATTAACATTTCAGGATGAGACCCTTCAGCAGGACCGGAGAAAAAAAGATGAGTAGATTTAAAAGATGGGGGAGGGGAGGAAGAAACACAAGGTGATAGGAAAAATTACGAGGGGAATGGGTGAAGTTAAGAGTTTGGAAGTTGATTGATGAAAGATATACTGGGCTGAAGAAGGGGGATTCTATTAGAGAGGACAGAAGGCCATGGAAGAAAGAAAAGTGCGGAGGAGCACCGGGGAAAGCAATGGGCAGACCAGGAGATAAGGTGAGAGAGGGTAAAGGGGATGGGGAATGGTGAAGGCGGGGGGAGGGGTTACCAGAAGTTCAAAAAATTGATGTTCATGCCATCAGTTTGGAGGCTACCCAGACGGAATATATTCCTCCAACCTGAGTGTGGCCTCATCGTGACAGTAGAGGAGGCCATGAATTGATACAACGAAATGGGAATAGAAAGTGGAATTGAAATGGGTGGCCACTGGGAGACCCACTTCTTCTGGCAGAATCCCATTTTTTTTCTTTTTCCTGAATGCACTCAATCAGGCCCTGGGGATTTGTTCAACTTAATGTTCTGCAACGCTGCAGATTCCTTCTGCGTGTTAATATGCAGTACTGTGCAAAAGTCTTAGGCACCCTAGATTTTTTATGATTTCAGATGCCTCCACAGAGCCCAGGTCTCAACATCATCGAGGCTGTCAGAGATTACCTGGGGAGACAGAAGCAAGCGAAACAGCCAAAGTCTGCAGAAGAACTGTGGCAAGTTCTCCCAAGATGTTACAAGCCGATTTTCTTATAAAACTGCACAGCAGTGTACCTAAGAGAATTGATACAGTTTTAAAGGCAAAGGCTTGTCACACCAAATATCGATTTAATTTAGTATTTTACTATTTACTGCTCTTCATAGTAATTTTTGATATTTAGAAACTTTACACTTCATTATTTTTGAAAGCATCTTTTCTTTACAGAATTTTTTTTACATGTGCCTGCCTAAGCCTCTTGCACTGTACAGTAAATTTTCTTCAAAACATGTCTACTTGTTTCTGTTGCCTTTTGAACAACCATGATTTTCTTCTCAGTAAACACTAAGGAGAAATATTCATTAAAATCTTACCATCTGCTGTGGCTCAAGACATAGGCAGCCGGTGTTACTGACTCAGTGGCAATGAGACTAACAAAACATGACTGCTGCCTATGAAGACATCCTAATGTGCTTCAGTGCTCAAAGAGCCAAATAATTGCTTATACCTTTGGTTATTGTTATGATGATGGTCTCAAGTTAGCTTCTAGTTACTAGCTTGCTGGCCATACAAAGTAGTTTTTCACGATTAATCATATCACAGCCAGCAAAACTTTGAATACTGTTAACTGCCCTTCTAGTGAAAAGCCATGTCCCAGTTTCTCCGATTCTTCGTTGCAACTGAAACTTGTCTCCTTTGTTTTCCTAATAATTTATTTTACACTTTTTCTCTGGCCTTGACATCCTTCCTCAAGAATGTTAGTTAAAATGGGATTCAATCAATAACCCATCCTATGTGGCACCTAATCATAATGCATTTTGAAAATCTATAAACACAGCTTTCATTGCATTTACTTTATCACTACACTCTTAATCTTCAGAGGGCTCTATTAAATTTGTCAGATACAGTTTTCATTTCACAAATTGAATCTGCCTAGCCTTGATTAGCATGTTCCTCTTGGTGATTCCTGAGATGTAGGATTTTCGTATAAGGAGAGGTTGAATAGAGTGACTGCATATTATCTAAAGTTTAGAAGGATGAAAAATGATATTAAGTGTATACAATTGTTGTTTAACCTAGGGCAGATGCAGGAATAATTTTCACCAACAAGGATGGCTAGAGCCAGGGGTCATGGTCTTAATATATTGGGTCAGCCATTCAGAAATAAGATGAGCGGAAATTCCTTCATCCAGAAGGTAATGGATTTTTGATTTGGAATTCTCTGTCCAAGAGAAATCTGGAGTTATTATCAAGATGAACAACAATCAATTTTTGGAAATTAAGTAAATTGAGGGATATTGTATCAGTGGAGAAAAATAGTACTCATGATCTTATTGAATGGTGAAGCTGGCCTGGTCAAAGTAAATTTATTATCGAAGTATATATGTTACCGTATACAACCCTGAGATTCCTTCTCTTGGATTTGGAAAAGCACAGACATTAGAAGTCAGCATGGCTTTATGCAAAGCAGGCCATGTCTTCCAAACAATTGAGTTTTTTTTAAAAGAGGAGGTGTTTTATTTACAGAAGATGATTAATCGGGACAGGGCAGTGATGTTGAAAACATGGTAAATAGTGAAGTTTTGAACAAGGTCCATCATGGTAGGCTGACCCAGAAGGTTAAGACACATGAAATCTTTGGAGCAACACACATCAAAGTTGCTGGTGAACGCAGCAGGCCAAGCAGCATCTATAGGAAGAGGCGCAGTCGACGTTTCAGGCCGAGACCCTTCGTCAGGACTAACTGAAGGAAGAGTGAGTAAGGGATTTGAAAGCTGGAGGGGGAGGGGGAGATGCAAAATGATAGGAGAAGACAGGAGGGGGAGGGATGGAGCCGAGAGCTGGACAGGTGATAGGCAAAAGGGGATACGAGAGGATCATGGGACAGGAGGTCCAGGAAGAAAGACGGGGGGGGGGTGACCCAGAGGATGGGCAAGAGGTATATTCAGAGGGACAGAGGGAGAAAAAGGAGAGTGAGAGAAAGAATGTGTGCATAAAAATGAGTAACAGATGGGGTACGAGGGGGAGGTGGGGCCTAGCGGAAGTTAGAGAAGTCAATGTTCAAAATGGGCTTGACCACTAAAGACAGTGGACAGCGAAGGGGTGATATTCTGAATGGAGCTCTGTGACCAGTGGCGTTCTGCCCTAGGTTCTCATTACTCCTACTTGATAAGGACATTACATTGCTGCTTTTAGCCTTCCTGAAATCCTGTCCTTGTTTACTTTCTTTATATTCCTCAAAGGCCCTGAATGATTTCGGCTTTCTAATTTTGCATATCCTTCTTCAATAAAATAATACTTGAACATATGATTTGGAATCTCTGTTACACTTCTAACTTTCATTGCACTTTATAATGGGTGCCATCGCCATTGATCCTTTCCCACCATTTTACTTTCAGTACTATGACCTTGCTATATACCTATCATGTATCATGCTCCAGTGACTCTTGTACTTTTTCATTTTTGTTTCCAATATTCCCTTCTGGAACTGTGGAAGATATTGGGTTCACCCCAGTGCCAGTCTACTCCTAAATGGCATATAACCTGCAAGATTTGCCTTCATTTCCTGGGGCATGCAGCACATGTTGTGTTACTTTGAAAGGAGCTCACTGGCAGTGGAATAGCTCTGCCACTCTAGCTGAAACGTTACAGGGAGACTTTGTGTAGATGAGGACCTTATTCCCTGGAACATAGACTGTAGAAAGATGATCCAATAGAGATATATAAGATCATGAGGAACATTTTCAGGGTGAAAGCACAGTTTTTTTCCCCCTGGGAAACAGGTGCCATAAGCAAGAGGATGCAGGTTCAAAATCAGAAGCAAGAGAGTTAAAAGGGACATTGGGGCAGCTTCTACCTGAAAATGGTGGTGCATATTTGGAATGAGCTGCCAGAAATAATGGTTGAACCAGGCACCTTAGCAACATTTAATAGTTATCTAGATAAATACATGAATAAGAGAGGTTTGGAGAGCTGTGGGCAAGATGTGGGCAGATTGCAGTGGCTCAGTTAGCATGGATGAATTGGGCTGAAAGACCTGTTTCCGTGCTGTATGACTCCATGGGTTTTCTCCCTTATCCAGAGGTTCTTAAGGAATTGATACTTAACTACATTTACTTTTCATATTACTTATAGAGGATTAATATAGAAGATAAATAAAAAAGATTAATATTTATCTTCTATATTAATCCTCTATTTTCTCTTTTACCCAGTTTTCTTTAAATCTTGATGCTATTAGCATATCTAATCTCTTTTTGCTTCCCCTTTGGCTTTAAAATTCAAGTTAATTTTCTTTTATGTTAATGTTCAATGTATCATTTCTTTCTTTCAGTTCTTTTTCATTTTTTCTACCCTGCCAGGGAACATCCCAAAGTTGGTAGGTTCAATGGCTCTGTAAGTTGTCCCTCGTGTCTAGATGAGTGGGAGAAACTGGGACTAATTGATGAAAATATGGAAGAATAGAATACAGGGAAGTTTGGTGGGGAATGAGATTATTCTGTGAGCTGGCAGGGACTAGATGGGCTGAAATCGCCTCCTTCATCTGTTGTGTGGAAAAATGTAAATTTTACAGTCTCAGCCACAGCTGTCTCTGTTGATTCACTCTCATCTATTATGCAAGGATTAATATTGAGGCTATATTTTCCTTCTTGTGAGAAAAATAAAATAATATAAACTAGTTAATGTGATTGTTTTGTATTTTGAAATTTCTCAATTCCAAGGATTTCAATCAAATCAGATAGCATAAAGAAATCCGCCAAGCATTTTCCTGATGGTAGGGATTGCAGATCAATGGTCAGATTCTCTGTGTTCACTGACTGCCACCTAAATGTCTAGCTGGTATGTGTCTATTACTGTTCAAAATTAAGGATGGAAAATTCTGAATAATTATTATCCAAACACAATGTATTCACTTTCTGCTAACAGCAGGTTTGTGCCAGTTGTTTTTATTTTACTGTGTTTAGCTTAGACTTTTGGTCATTTGGTATTTGAATGTTTACTCCATGTATTTTGTCACACTCATACTCACATGGCTAAACCGCCCTTATTTTGGAGCACAGGACTGCAGGACGGTCATGAGCTTGAACATTGTGCTGTTCAGCTACATCATGACTGAAAAGTACAATGTAATTTCTACTTAGTGTGGATTATCTGTAGTTGTTTTAACTTGAGGCCCTCCATAGGTCAGGATCCCAGCTGTCTACGCAGTACGCAAGCCAGGGCAGTACAATATGGAAAGCAAGCTGGTGCCTGTGTAACTTCAGGTATTACAAGTTTTACAAAATTTGTAGCATATAAAGCTGTTTTCTTTAATTTATTTTAGTAGAAACTTAAGACGCCACCCTTGCAGGGACAGAAAAAAGGCTTTGGCAGCTGCCAGTGGACACAGTTGAGGTTCAGTTGTACAGAGAAAACTTTAATGAACCGAGAACATATCAAAAGTTCTTGTTTACTCAAATATGAAAAGGGCTCTGTTTCAAAATTGCTTGTTCCAGTTCATTCTCAGATGACAGTAACATTTAGATAAAGGATTTGAAAACAGAGCATATATCCAATTGGGAATGCATGCTAAAAGAGTTTCATCAGTGTACATGCAGAGATCTTAAAACAAGTGCAGTTCAATTGCAAATCTCCAGGAAATCTATGTCATGCAAAACAGACCATAAAATGTAAGGGACATTAAGGGGAATAAAACAAATATGCTTTGTATTTACATTATGGAATAATATGGTTACCTCATTTAACTGGAATTGTTCTGACAACTATCTCAGGAGAAGTGCTTACCCTATTTATTTTAGTCATGTTAATGACTGTACTCATGTAAAAAAATGTTACATAAAACCAAAGAAGGGTTTTAAATGCTGTTATCCCACAGCATGAATTCAAGGCTTATGTTGTGTTCAAACAATTTACATGTTACAACAATAATTGTAAAAGTTACTATTTGTAAAACTAACTGCCTTGGGGCTTAAAATATCATTTCATTGTCTTATACTTTCATCAGATATGTTATTGGTAAAGAGAGACAATATGGTTAATAATCAGTGTTAAGATTTCACGCAGTGCTCTGTCATGCTGTGCGTATCTATCACAAGTTCTCATGTCTAAAAAGTAGCTAAAGCAAACTTCTGTTATTTCTGGATTGTAGATGATTAATCTGAGGACATCTGAGGATGAAATAGGTTCTCAGGGAGGAATGGAAATGACATGGCCAGTAATTGTCAAAGTTATTGTAGCCATAAGCTTCAGGAATCCTTTTGAGGCTGGAGCTAGAAATACTTGCAGGATTCTTTTGTGCAAGGAAGGGCACTAAGGATCACTCCGAGAGAGCTGTATGAGTTTATTTTTCTTATACTGGGTGCAGCAAGTCAAGTGAGCACCAAGCTTATGGAGTGCAAAGTCCTATGATAAAGAATTTACTAACTGCTCGTACCCGAATTGGTATTTAATTATATACAGTGCATCATGCAGGCCAGTAAGCAATATCCTGGTCATGGTGATGGTGCCTTCAGTGTGCAATAGTGCCCTGTTTCACCTTCATCTACACCAACAAAACAAACCAAAAATGAGCATTGAGCAATAAAATCCACTGATGACATGATTCTTCACTCTTATGTGTAACCCACACACATGGGCGATATGCATATAAAGGATTACAGATTGTTCAAAATGTGATAGGGAAAACTATTATGATATTCAAACAATGATTCTATTGCATGCAGTACTCTGAAGGAGCACTGAAGTACTTGGTAAAAAAGGTATAATGATTCAACCCTGCAGTCCTGAGGAGTCAGCTGTTGTCTTAAGCTGTACATGTGTACCAATGCAGAGCAGCAGAAGGAAGTTAAGAGGTGATAAGCTCATCGGCTGACTCGGCTGCCCATGGACAAGTTGTTCCAGTCACAAGACCAATACGCAAATTCGATATTATCCATTCCATAACTCTTTCACTAGCCAGCCCAGCACAAGGGATTTGGATTTCATAGTCTAATAATCTGTTAGAAGGTGGATTTCTGAAATGCCAAGACATGCTGCCAGGCTACATAGGCATATAGGCCAGTATTAGTAAGATGGCAAAGGACTTTGACAAGTGAATTGGCTCTAACAACAAACTTGTCTCCTGATTACCATTACTATTCATAAACAAAAGAGAAATGGCAAATGCTGGAAATCCAGAGCACACACACAAAATGCTGGAGTAACTCAGCAGGAAGCATTTACGGAGTTGAAAAAACAGTTGACATTTCAGTCCAAGACCCTTCATCAAGACTTCATTTAATTCCAATCCTCATCCCCATTCTCATTCCGACATGTCAGTCCATAACCTCCTCTACTGGCACAGTGAAGTCCGCTCTCAGGTTGGAGGAGCAACACCTCATATCTCCTCTGGATAACATTTCCAACTTCCAGTAATTTTCCCCCTCTCCCTTCCTCTTTTCATTTCCCCACACTAGCTGTTCTATTACCTCTCTCCTCACCTGCCTATCAGCTCCGGTGCTCCTCCTCTTTCTTGCATGGTCCAATCTCCTCTCCTATCAGATTCCTTCTTCTCCAGCCCTTTACCTTTTCCTCCTATCACTGTAGCAAAGAATAGCACAGCTATTTCCACCTATCACCATAGCACAGCACAGCTCCATTGCAAAGAAAGCCCAGCAGCATCTCTACTTTCTGCGAAGGCTGAGAAAAGTCCATCTCCCACCCCCCATCCTCACCCCATTCTACAGAGGTTGTATTGAGAGCATCCTGAGCAGCTGCATCACTGCCTGGTTCAGAAATTGCACCATCTCGGATCACACGACCCTGCAGTGGATAGTGAGGTCAGCTGAGAAGATCATCGGGGTCTCTCTTCCTGGCATTACAGACATTTACACCACACGCTGCATCCATAAAGCAAACAGCATTATGAAGGACCCCACACACCCCTCATATAAACTCTTCTCCCTCCTGCCATCTGGTAAAAGGCACTGAAGCATTCGGGCCCTCATGACCAGACTATGTAACAGTTTCTTCCCCCAAACCATCAGACTCCTCAATACCCAGAGCCTGGACTGATTTTTCATCAACCTACTGCCCTCTACTGTGCATATTGTCTTGTTTATTATCTGTTGTAATGCCTGCACTGTTTTGTGCACTCTATGCAGTCCTGGGTAGGTCTGTAGTCTAGTTTTTGTGTTGTTTTTACATAGTTCAGTGTAGTTTCTGTTTTGTTGCATGTAGCACCATGGTCCTGAAAAACGTTGTCTCGTTTTTACTGTGTACTGCACCAGCTGTTATGGTCGAAATGACAATAAAAAGTGACTTGACTTGACTTGACTTGACTTGACCTCGCAGCTTCTTACTTCTCTCCTCCCCACCTTTCAGCTTCTAGCTTGTGCTTCTTCCCCCTTCCTTTCCAGTCCTGATGAAAGCTCTCAGCTTTACTGACCATTCACTAGCTTTTCAATTCCATATTTATTTAATTATTTGAGTCTAAATTCCACATTCACCTCATAAGATTTGACAGCATGAAATCCAAATTCAGGTCTCTAGTTTGAGTGTCCAGGACTTTTTCACAAATCTAATAATTGACCCATGGTAGTGAGCTGAGCAGAGTAAGGTTCCCCTGCAGCATGCAGATGATGGATGATTTTTGTTTTAATAGAAGCTGAAACAGTAGATCTGTATCTTACCCACAAGTATCCTGATAGTATGTACTATTTCCATCCTGGAAAGGACATCTTGTAAATTCTGCACAAAACTCTATGCAGGGTTGATGCTGGACTAGTGTACACATTTCTGGCAGGGCTGCCAAAGCAAAACACACTTTATTGTACTTTTCTATAGCTTTCTTCTAACAAACAGCCCTCTGCAGTAAAAGCACAAGATACAAAATTAATTTTGTTTGGTGATCCTCTGTTTCTTTCCAAAAGCTATCCAGTTTAGATACCGAAGCTTCAACATCCACCTTCAAACATCTCAGATATTTTCATATGAACACTTTTTAAAACTAAATTTTGATAACTGTTTTCTTAACTATTTTACTAGGTTGAAAAACTAAGTTTACTTTTGAGACTATCCATCTTTAAAGATAGCTGGTGGACACTGACATGATCTTATTGATGTGAAGTTATAGATGTGTCAAAATGCATTTTATTGCTGTGCTCTTTCATTAATTCAAGCATTTGCAATGACTTATGGAATCACATATTCTGTGAATATATATATATAGCTGCAGTGTTATATTACAAAAGCTCCTTAAATTAGGATAATTATTTTAGAGACACGTTACTGAAATTTAATTTCCTAGACAATAATTTCATTAGTTTGATGATGTGAACTCCAAGTTTGTTGGGCAGTATTTTGTGATCTGTCGGGCTGTAATTCCGGTTGGCTTTTTTCACTGTGACACTGGACTGGCTGTCACAGATCTTTACTTTTCTTGCAACTTTGGTGCTGTTTTGACACTTCAAGGCCTGTTTTGCTATTGTGCAGCTGATGCGCTGTCCATTTGTATATATTGCATATTGACAATGAGTGTTCATGCCAAACCCCAGCAACCATAGTCACATCTGTTTGTCTGCCAAGCATAAACTGGCATCTGGGGCTACATATGAACAGCATTTTACCAGAGGACACCTTTTGCTAGGCTTGATATGCTGACATCTTTTTATTAGAAACTCCATACAATAGGAGGACAAGTTACCTTGACTTACATTAAACATTATTTTATTTGGCACGGCATCATTTAGTCACTGTAAGCAGTATATCATAAGTCAAGGTTTTAGGCAATCTGGCCTTAAGATTTTTTCAGTATTTTATTTCACTGCAATCTTGTCTCCCTACTCCTCTGACATGCCAGGAAGCTATTTATAAATGATGCCTTAAACCAGGCGACAAATAGTCAGAATTTTTTTTTAAACTGCTGCCATCCATAATTTCTTGCTGGTACATTTTAATCTACAGAAGTATTCTGCTGAGATAACCTGACCAGTTAAAGGTATAGTGTGTTCCTCTCTTTACAACCAAAAGTGGAAATGATAGCATTGTGGGTCAATTATTAGACTCATGTCAGTGTCCTAGACTCTCAAACTAGAGACCTGAGTTTGAATCTCATGCTATGTAATCTTATGAGATGAATGGGAACCTAGGTTCAAATAATTAACTAAACATGGAATTTAAAAAGCTGGTGAACAGTAATGGTGATCAGAAAACAAGTTTGTTGTTAAAGACAATTCAGTTCTCAAAGGCCCTTCAGAGAAAGAAATCTGCCATCTTACCAACACTGGCCTAAATGTTGTTGCAGACCCATCAATGAGGTTAAATCTTTTCCCCATCCTCTCTTCTAAATTCAGGAGTAATTAGAGATGGACCATAAATGTCAGAGTTTCAAGTGACTTCAGTAACCTGTAAATATATTTAAAGATACATTGAAATGTTATGAGAACCCTCTCAGTTTAATTCCTCTGGCAAGAGCTGGAATATATGTATTACCCTCAACAATAACAAAAGGAGGATTCTATTCTCATCGCTGACTGACAGAACAAATAGGCTCTGTTTGATAATTCTTCAATCAATTATAAAATGCCACAGTATTGGCCTTCATCAGCCGTGGGATTGAGTTTAAGAGCCGAGAGGTAATGTTATAGCTATATAGGACCCTGGTCAGACCCCACTTGGAGTACTGTGCTCAGTTCTAATCACCTCACTACAGGAAGGATGTGGAAGCCATAAAAAGGGTGCAGAGGAGATTTACAAGGATGTTGCCTGGATTGGGGAGCGTGCCTTATGAGAATAAGTTGAGGGAACTTGGCCTTTTCTCCTTGGAGCGGCGGAGGATGAGAGGTGACCTGATAAAGGTCTATAAGATGATGAGAGGCATTGATCGTGTGGATATTCAGAGGCTTTTTCCCAGGGCTGAAATGGCTAACATGAGAGGGCACAGGTTTAAGGTGCTTGGAAGTAGGTACAGAGGAGATGTCAGGGTAAGTTTTTTTACACAGAGAGTGGTGAATGCGTGGAATGGGCTGCCCACGACGGTGGTGGAGGCAGATACGATAGAGTCTTTTAAGAGACTCCTGGATAAATACATGGAGCTTAGAAAAATAGAGGGCTATGGGTAACCCCTGGTAATTTCTAAAGTAAGTATGTGTTCGGCACAGCATTGTGGGCCAAAGGGCCTGTATTGTGCTGTAGATTTTCTACCTTCCATAAAGAGAGGACAGATGGCACCACGCCCATTCTATTTAGCCTTGTTCTCCAACTGTTTTCCTACATTTTTTTCCACCTATTACCCAATTCTCTCTCCCTTGTTTCCATCTTGCTTGTTTATATGCAAGGACTATTAAGTGTGATTTTGACATTGTCCAATTGTGGATGTGGCTGAGGTATATTGGAAGAGTCTTTCAAGAGGATCAGCAGGGAGGATATCAGTACACCATGTGGATATCAGGAATTTCAAACTATCTTCAGGTCCAGTCGTGCATTCAGCAAATTGCAGGCATCAGCTGAGAATTTCAGCTGCAACTCATCTACACATTCTGGAACAAAATCATCTGGCTATTGAGGATCAAGAGATAAGACCTGCTGTGGACAGGGCTGACAAGTACAAGTTGGAAGTAGATTGTGGAGCCTAAGAGAACACTTCAAGATCTGGAAGGCAATTCTTTCTTTCAATTGATTGTCCCAGGAGATCTGCATGAAGCACATTTGTACCAGAGAAGATCACTCATGAAATCGCTTTTAATGAATCTGAGCATTGTGACACCAACAAGTACGTGCATACTATGTATAGAGCTTCTGAAATGCTTAGAAATTAGCATCCTTACATCAGCTTGATCCATATTTAATTCCTGTGTGTGCATCATAATGGTAGCAGCCAACATGAACTTGTCGTAGTGTAATTGCACCCTCCCTACAGTAGTGATGGTGAAAACAAGGGGTAATTACAACATGACAAGTTTCTGTGTTGAATGTGGACACATAAATCTCTGGAAAATGTAAACATTAAGGGAGCAGCCAAGCAGTAATGGGAGACAACTTTTCAAACCTACCTAAAAGTGGAATTTTTACATCTGTGCATTTCTAACAGGCAGGTGCAATTGTAAATTAGAATTGAGTGAAAGTGCTATTACCATGATGAAGAATGACCTGACAGGAGGGAAAAAGAGGGAGTGGGGTAGTTGAACATGGAAGACTGTCACTAATAAAGTGGAAGGTAAAGAGCTGAGAGGGATTAAAACAGGAAAAGAAATGCAGTAGGATTACAACAAAGACCCAGTAATGTAGGCTTATTCAGCTGCAGGAAAAATGTGATTTTCAAACCCTGGTTTTAAGTTTTCCGCAAAGGGGTCGGCAGGAGAGGGGTCTTCTGTCCATCAGATGGTCAGAAGATCTCCTAATCAGCTGCCATTCATCTTAAAGGTTTAACTATAAAGCAGGCAGATAATGAATGGCAACCCACGTAGCCCTTTAACTGAGGGCTTCAACGTCACACAGTCAGTAAGTAAGGAGGAACCTAACCTGTGTTTCTTAGTGTATGGCAATGAAACCATTACATTAAGCATGCAGTGAGCACTTCCAGGCTTTGGGTTCAACTTTCTCCTTCAGTAGAGACTCAGCCTTCTAGTATCTTAGCCTTGTGGTCCACTATCGTGCTGGCTAATAAAGTATGGAAGAGTATCTAGACTGGAACTTCAAGAAATCCTTTGCACAGAGCAGTTTCAGTGTTGGGGAACAGTTCCCTAAAAGTTCCTTTGAAAAGTCATTGACTGTCTTCTCTCAGAGTGATAGCATGCCTGCTCACCCAGCAGCCTCTGAATTAGTAATGCCAGTGCTGTCATGCATGCAGCTTGCTCACATGCTACCTTGGTCAGACATCCTCCTCCTCCACTAGGCACTATGCTCATACCAAAATCCCAGTCCCTCCATGGAAGTTCAGCAGCCTTTCATGTCTCATTGTGTAGCAATGTGGCCACATGGGGAGAACATTTAGAATAGTAAAGAGCCACACAAGACAAGCATTAATGCCTGCACAGAAGTAATTTTGATAGATATGAACTATGTGCAATTTAACAAAATCAGTGAACTAAAGGTAGTTACTGTATTGTGAATCTGCATAATTATTAATATAAATGTTGTATAATTTAGGGGCATTAATATGGTAGGCCTGAGGTGCTGGGGTCAAGTCTGGATTTGATCGAGAGAGGTTCTCCTTAATGGTTTACTGCATTATGCGCTCCAGTAGCTGATATTGCTGTTTAACAGTGGTCATCTGCTTCTCCTAATCCTCATCAACCTTTTCAACTTTTGCTCGATTTCCCCTCACAAATCTCCAAGACATTAATGGCCTGCAATCTGTGAGTATTCAGTAAATTGACTGGCACTGATTTGAAGCAGCTGAGGTACAGATATTCAAGAACTGTGGTGGCTTACAGTCCCTGCATCATGCAGTTCTGGTGCTAGTTTCGAGTTTTCATTTCACGGTTACACAGCTGTCTTTCTGTGGTTATGGAGCCAGTTAACATGCTCTAGCTCTGTAGAGTCTAGGTATAATGGTAGGTTACTTGCTGTAACAGTTCTCGTGCTCTTGTTCCTCGTTTTGCAGCCCCTGAAGGTCATTAATGTCCTCTTCATGGGGCAACATAAACAGTAATTCCAAGAGCATGCATGCCCCTGCTTAGCACTTGTGAATAAGAAGAATCAGTAACACAGTATAACCCTCATAAGGCTCACCCTTTCTAAATTTTTAATAGCCAACCTTGTACAAAACAAATGTTGCCTGAAAGTATTCCAGCCACCTAAAGCAATGTCTTATTAGAGAAAAGGACCATGTTAAATACAAATTCTAAATATCGCTTCAACTTGCTTTCATCATCATTTGCTTCTTAGAGAAGAGCTGTAATTACAACACTTAAATGATGCCTGTGTTTGGTGAGCTACATCATTGTGACTGAATAATATTTTCTAGGTGTATTACAATATATTTTGCTTTTCTCCTTCCATAATCCTGCCAGAGTTAAATCAGTTAGTCTTGTTTCAGATTTTATCTTAAATTTAAGAAAGGGGAACAAAGGCAAATACTTGTATAGTAGTATGTATTTAGACAAATTACCAACTAATTCCTCAACTAATGAGAGGACACGGAAAGGAGTGTCGGGGTAGTAGATGTGATGGAAGAAAACTTAAGAGTTAAAAAACATACTTTTTGAGCAAGTTTTGGAAATATGCTTTTATTTGATAATTTTATCTGTTGTTTTGGATTTATGGAGGACAACATGGTCTTAAGTCTGCTTTAAAAAAAATACCAAAGCTTTCACAAGCTTCTCGGAACGTTGTGGAGAGCATTATTGAGTCAGACTATGAATAACTAAATAAATTCATATTGATTTCTTTTATCTTATTATCGTTCTACAAAAGTATTACTCTCCTGTATCTATTATGGTATTTATTATATATTTAATTATAATGTAGGTTGCTCAAGAGCAAAGGTTATATGGGAAGGTACAGATCACTTACTCTAATGTCTGAGCAGCTTCTCGAACCAACTGTGCATTTCTTGTTGACCATGACTCCTGTTTTTCTGACCACTGAGCAACTGGCAAATTGTTTAAAACAAGTGATCCGGTATAGAATAGATTTCTACTGTTTGTAATTGGAGAAAATATCGAATGCTAAACTGTTAGGGTTATGGCCCATCATCAAGAAAAGCAGTAACAGTTTTGTTTTGGTAAGTGGGCTTAGTTGCTGTTTGGATAATCAGGAACATTAATAACATCAGGCAGCAGAGTAGTACTGTGTTGCAGTTAGTGGACTTCTTTGTGTGAGAAGACAGCTGTAGCCAGGGCAGATCTTCTATAAATTAAATCTTTGCTGTTGCTTGGTATCTGAGGTCCAGGTCCACTGTCACAAAAAGTAGTCTTAAGCTTTAATCATCTAAAGAAAGCTCGAATCGGTGTGCAGTACTGAGGTGTAGTCCTGTACCTGATAGAAGTGCTGATGATTACTTTCATGTTGTCACAGCATCAGCTCACACCATCCATCTGGTTGAGAGTGGATCCGCCTTATCAGCATAGCTGGACTGGGTAACATGAAGAATATATTTTCCCTTTGAAAGCCAGACAAAACTGCAAGAGTCCAGGTGGTAAAGTAATTTAAATGTTTGAACTATGAGTGGCAAGTGTTTATGAGCTTATGTTCATACTGCCAGTTCTCTAAATTTTTTAAATAACTTTGCCACGTGTGGATTGTGTTGGTGTGGGTGAGAATTGGGTGATAGCTGAATATTTAAAACCAGAAGCAATTAAAGACTGTCTGGTTGGTGTGAAACATTATGATCAATATTTCTGACAGATTTATTGAGTTGTTCATCTCAGACATGAAGGTAATAGACCAGTCATGTGACTACCGATTCTGTTTTATCTCCCGGCGAAGACTTAGCCATTGCTTGTCTTTAGCATAGTACATTCAGTATGCTGCAGAGATTATTATTTTTTGATGATAACTATTGGGTCTTTGATAAAAAAAAGAGTACAGTGTAAGATAAACATCCACAAATGACAAATAGTTGCTGCAAAACTGTATATACACATTGACTAGCATCATATCTTTGTAATTCCTCATTAAGTTGTCTTCTTCTCACTTCTGCCGTCAGGGAAGAGGTGAAGGAGCCTGAAGACACACACCCATTGTTTTAGGAACAGCGTCTTCCCCTCCACCATCAGATTTATGAATGATCACTGAACCCATGAACACTACATTATATTACAATGTATCTTATTGTAACTGATAGTAATTTTTTTAATGTATTGTACAGGACTGCTGTCTCATAGGGATGGCACAGTAGCATAGTGATTAGCATAGCACTTTATGGTATAGGCGATCAGGTTCATTTCCCGTTACTGCCTGTAAGGAGTTTGTACATTCTCCCCATGAGAGCATAGGTTTCTTCCAGGTGCTCTAATTTCTTACCACAGACCAAAGACATAATGGTTGGTAGGTTAATTGGTCATTAGAAATTTCGACTAGGATTGCTGGGTGGTAAGGCCAATGTCATACGGTATCTCAATAAATAAGTAAACCACAACAAGATTCACAACATATATCAACATACAATTTGTCAGTTATATAAAGCTGATTCTGAGTTATCCACAGCTACAAGATGCCAAATACAAAGACTGTTTTGACTTACTGGAATAAAAGTAATAGGGTTACAGTAGGTATAGCAGCCACTTACAGTGCTTCTGTGGAACACAAAGCTCTGCTCAGTGGCCCAATCACTTTTTTTCATGATTGAAGAGAGATTTCTGTTTTCTGTTTTCATAAATAAGCATTTTGTGCCTATAAGCATTTTATGGATTATTTTTGCATGCGGCATAAGGGTAATTCTCAGAAATAATCCATAAAGAACTTTTATGGGTGTATGTGTATACACTGAGTCTTTTGTTTGTGGTCATCTGCTGCTACAGCCCGTCTCCTTCAAGGTTCAACATGTTGTACGTTCAGAGATGCTCTTCTGCACACCACTGTTGTAGGGCGTGATTATTTGACTCAGCTTGAACCAATCTGGCCATTTTCCTCTGACCTGTCTCATTAACAAGATGTTTTTACCCACAGAACTACCAATCACTGGATTTTTTAAAAATTTCTCACACCATTCTCTGTAAACTCTAGAGGCTGTTCTGCGTGAAAATCCCAGGAGGTCTGCAGCTTCTGAGATACTGAAACCACCCTGTCTGGCACTAACAATCATTCCACGGTCGAAGTCACTTAGATCATATTTCTTCCCCTTTCTGTTGTTTAGTCTGAACAACAAGTGAACTCTTGACTGCATGTCCACATGCTTTTATGCATTGACAGACATCCCACCCTGCAAAAACTCATTTCAGGGAGGTAGCACCACCATTTGCGGGAGACTCCCAGAACTTCCAGGAGAGGTGGGATGTCTGCAATTGAGTAGCTCCTTAGCAGCTAGCCAGCTAGTTTAAATAACATTAGCTATGCTAATGAATGAATGACACCTGTTAAACTCACCTCAACATGTCTTTTACAGTCTTAACCCACCATGGGCAATAGAAAAGTCACTGTTGCAAACAGTGCAGCGAGCAACACTGTCATTATTTTTTACCCCTATTAGGCAGGGGTACACTTTTGTGTAGTCTAGGGTGATATATATTTTATATCTAAAAACACAAACACGAGGATTGTGTTTTCCTCGTGTATGTTTTATATTTTCTTTTTTTGGAACACTCTGCCATGGCGCGCACTCGCTCTCGCGCGTGCGTTCTCTCTCTCGCTCTCGCGCTCTCAAAAAAATTGATTTCCAGGACATTGTATATAATTTGCAGGCATCAGGGAGCCACTATTAATATGCGGTAGACTCCCGGAACTTTCGGGAGTGGTGGGATGTCTGCATTGAGTTGTTGCCACTTGATTGGCTGATCAGATATTTGCATTACCAAGCAGGTGTTCGTAATAAAGTGGCCACTGAGTGTAGGTTCTATGAAGAGAGATTGTGAGTGACCAGGCCCACCGTAACATGGTGGTCAGTGTTTTGAAGTGTGGCTTAATGTCCAGGACACCTTGATAAATAGGTATTTCAGTGGTATTCCATTGAGTTATTATCACATAGTTTTCACAAGATGTTGTGGCATTGTGGAGGACTTCAGTATATACTGTCAGCAAATGTTACTGAACAAAGTAATGCTTACTTTCTAAATTAGGATACTACTAAGATACAAAGGAGACTTAGTGTGAGGTTTAAAGAATTACCCACTATGGTTCCCTTTTGAGGACTTGACAGTCTTTCCCACATTTTCCCATAAATCGTAGCAGGTCCAGTAACATGAATATGCAGGGTTCATTTCATGTTGAATGAATATATGGTGAAATTTAAGGTTATATTGAACTGCTTTATTGACATTCATGGTAAGATTGCATGAGGGGCCATACTGAAATCAATAATGTAAGGTGCAAACTACTCAGTTCTTGATTGACTTAACAAACGTAGTGATTCTTTTCCTAGCTGATTTTAAATACATAGTAGGATGAAGTTGGCAGACATACTAGAGAGGTTGTAATACTCACTGTTGAGCAGGGCTGTCTTCAGTGCCTTACTTCTTTCACCAGGTTGTTTACTGCCTGCCACAGTCAGCTCTTTGGTGGCCTAAATCTGGAATGACAAACCTGCCCAAGCACTAGAAATCTCAGGGACCTCAGTCCCATTATAGATTTTATGTGCTAGTTTGTACTACTTGAATTTTATGGGATGTGAACTTTGGAAATTATTGTTCTAGTGCCTTTGTGTCATTGGTGGATGAATCCAAAGTGAAAATAACAAGATTTGTTGGTAGCAGTCACTTCCTATTTGGAAACGTAAATTAACAATTCACTCATAGATTTTAAACTATACAGAATATGGTAAACGATTAAGCAATTCTGGATGAATGCTCCCAGACATTGTTCCAAACATCCTTGGCATAAAGTTTGCTCCGTTGGAAATTTTTGGCTGCCTGCCTCCTTATCATGCTGCAAGGCTTTGAAGTTACACAGCAGTATTAGACTTGCTGCCCCTGAACAGCAAGCTCCCACTCCTAATTCAAGTTTTAAACTATAAATATTGTTTGCAACATGATTTCAGCCAAAGGGCATTAGTTTAGTTTTCATTCATTCTTTCAGAGAATTTTCTGGGATCTTTGCACTTTGGCCAAGGAATTAGTTATGGTGCATTTCTGAGTGTATAATACAGCAGCACACAGACTGCAGGCACCTGACCCCAGAAGCCCAAGGCCAGTCCCACTCTGGCATTATTTACACTATCTGGACAAGCTGCTGATGTTTGTCACACTTGCATTAGCAGCTTGGCTATTAAAATAAAAAGAATTTTATGCACCATTCTCACCGGAAGTATTTGCTGGAAGAGACTGCTATAGATACTGGAAGAAGCATTTATGCAACCTAGCACTCCAATATGTTTTAGTTTTTAGTTTTGAGTTGTGGCCATGGGCTTGAAGCACAGAAACAACCAAGTATTCAGAGCAACATAGGCCCGGCTTGTGCTCTGCTCTGTAGAGCCTACTTTTCCAGGGAGCATATGAAATAGCCATTCATTAACACATTGCAAAACAAGGGAGCTGCTAATGAAGCCTAAAAAATAACCTGGCCCAGAATCAAAACCTAAAATTGATCTTTATTTCAACCATTTTAAGGATATAAAACAAGCATAACAAAATGCAATTTCTGGGCAATGTTCTTTTAAATCACAGATTGTGACTGGATTTACTGTGGTAGAAGGCAGCTGGGACTGGATTCTGTGTATAATCTAATATCTAATATTTTATCCGAGAATGAACCCAACATAAAAGACTAGTCTATAATGAAAATGTTGGTTAAAGAAAAAATAGCAGCAAGGGCTATTCTGCTTAAGGATAACAAAATGCCCAGGTTCAAAATAATTTCTTTAAGAGAAGTGGATTGTATTGGAACACTGAAATGATGTAAAATCTTATTGTGGAAGTGGCTTTTGGCCAATTGTGTGCATTTTTGGAATAAAATTCAAACAGTACACTGTTTCAGATGCACTTAATCAATTAGAGCATGCATTCCATCCATAATGTCTAAATGTCAACTCCCATTGTAGCAGAGTTTTCAAACTCCATATTCACTTTCACAATCATCCTGGACACTTTATTCATTTAAGTTTAGTTTACCCAATTTTATAAATTATTTTTTCTCTTTATTCTTTGGAGATACTTTTCTGCCACTTACCATTCTTGACTTAAGCTAGCCCAAGACAGACAAATGAACATAGAATCATACAACACAGTACCTTCCCTTCAGCCTATGATATTGTGCCGACCTATATAAACATACTCCATGATCAATCTAACTTTCCATTTTTCTTACATCCGTTGCCTATCCAAATGTTTGTTAAATGTTCTTATTGTATCAGTCTCTACTACCCCCCACCCCCAACATTGCATTCCAGGTGCCAACTACTCTCTGTGTAAAATAAACCTTCTCCCCTAAACTTTCCTCCGCTCACCTCAAATAGATGTCTTATGGTATAGGCCAATGCTGTGCTAGAAAAAAGGTGCTGGCTGTCCTCTCTATCTATGCCTCTCCTAAGCTTATACACTCCTATCAGAAAGGTCTCTCCTCCTCTGTCACTGCAAAGAGAAAAGCCCTAGATTAGTAAACCTTTCCTCATAAGACATATTCTCTAATTCTGGCAGCATCCTGGTAAATCTCCTCCGCACCTTCTCTAAAGCCTCCTTGCTCTTTGCATAATGAAACAACCAGAACTAAACTCAGTACTCTTAAGTGAAGCATAATCATAGCTTTATAGAACTGAAAAATAAGCTTTTGAACTCAATCCCCCAACTAATGAAAACCAGCAAACCATACTCTTTCTTAACCACTCTATCATCTTGCACGACTATTCGGAGGGATCTATGGATTTGGAAGCCAAGATACCTCTATTCCTTCACACTGCTAAGAATTTGTACTGATCACAGAAATGTGTAATATTTATGTGACTTTACCAGTTCCTGTGATTTCCCATTCCTCTGTATGTGAGGGAATAGCCCTCCCAGTCACTGAGACTCAGCAGTTTATCATAAATGGACCCAGAAGTTCTGCAACATTACCACTGTTCACTGTTGACCATTGGTCAATGTCAACCTTGATTCAATGGTAGATTTTGTTCCAGAACCGAAGCACAGTAATTCCAGCCTCCCTTCCGGCCTTCAGCTCGTACTTTTGTTTGAAATTCCAGAGCAACAATGGATGACATAGTTTCTCTTCTCAGATGGAAAAGAGAAAGAAAGAGAGCAGAGATGCTTTCCCAGGTAAGCTTAGCAGCAGTTTTTGGTTTAGGCAAAAGTTGATCTTAATTGAATCATCCAGAGATTGCATTTAAACATTTTCTGAAATACTGTTCATTTCAATAATTAATTGGTAGCAGGATGTGTTATTTCTTCTGTTTCTCCATAGAGGAGAAAAAGTTATTAAGTCCAGTGTGCAGAGCATGATGGTTAATGCACATGAAGAGAATACAATACTAAATTATATCTCTTTTAATGCAAGGAGTCATTTTAATGCAAGTAGTAGCGTAGAAAAACGTAATCTTTAATTGAAGTCTGGGACTATGATATCGTTGCCATCATTGAAAAGTGGCTGAAAGATAACTCAGTGTCCCAGGATACAGAATTTACAGGCCAGACAGTAGAGAATGTGAAAAAGAGATAGATTGCTCCCTAATCAAGGAGTGCATTATTTCTGCATTGGGGGAGGATATCCTAGAAGGCTCCTCGAATGAAAATGTATGAGCAGAGATGAACAAAAAGGACATTGTCTCTTTGCTGGAGGTGTATTACAAACCTCTTGATAGTCAACAGAAGATGGAGGAACAGATCTGTAGGCAAATAGAGGTGTGATCAAAAGTACGATTTTAGGATGAGGGGAGTTCAGTTTCCCAATTGCCTTTGCGGAAAATGGGGGCGACATTATCATTTGAGAGGATCACAGCAGGGCTCTGCTGGGTTTTCCTGTGTAATTCCATTTTGTAACTGATGTTGCATTTCAACTTCTAGCATTTTTCAGCCTAATAGCACAGTAGAAAGTGTTTGCACCCAGCACTAACATGGACAGACAAAGCAGACATCACTCTTCAAACAACTAGAGGGACTTGCTACTTAATGAATGATTGCTTCAATGATTGAAGTGATGAGAGTGTTCCCAAGGGGTAGGTATGTCTTGACAGCTAATGAAAAACTGATGTAGGAGGCCATGGTCCCACAGGTTCCTTTAAGGGCCGTAGCTGCCATGAGTTTGCCAGAGAGATATCAGTAAAGATGTGAGCATAGATGCCTGCATTTTGGGTAAGCCTGCAGTAAAACCTATGCTTACTCTGGTGAGCCAAAGGAAAAATAAATGAAGTCTTCTAGTCCTAATGAAGGGTCTCGGCCTGAAACGTCGACTGCACCTCTTCCTAGAGATGCTGCCTGGCCTGCTGCGTTCACCAGCAACTTTTATGTGTGTTGCTTGAATTTCCAGCATCTGCAGAATTCCTGTTGTTGTTGAAGTCTTCTCATCTTCAGTGTTGTGACATTAATGCTGTGGTGAGCAGCAAAGGGGGAGATGTGGCAGTGTGGTTGTCTGGAAGGATCCTGAGCCTGGAAAGGCAAAAGTAACTTCTTTTATTAATTTTTTGGGGAATCTGGGCATTGTTCATAACTAGTACCCTTGAGACTTGCAGGCCTTTCAAAAGTCATCCACGTTGGTGGGTCCAAAAGCTAGACCAGGTAAGGGTGATATATTTCTTCCCTTGCAAGACATCAATGAACCAGATAGATGTTTGCAAAGATACAGTAGCATCGAGGTCATCATCTCTATTGAATGATTGGCTTTTTAATTCCAGATCATGGATCAGATTTAAATTCCCACAGATAGCATTGTGGAATTTGAACTATAGTCTCCAGTTGTTACCCAGCCCAGTGGATTGCTACTAATAACCACTGCACCCCATCATACCCTGAGATCCTAACCTCAGCAAAGCACTCCAAACATGCACAATGTCATATTCAAGGTTCCAGATGTCACAAATCTCAGCAAGGGCAAAGAATGTGGTTGACTATAGAACCTTTAAACAGCATTGCCTTAGATGTCATAGTTTGTTAAACCTGGTTTTCCTGTGAATAATTTTTTCCAGAGTTCTTCAGAGCAATGAAATTGTAAATCTCACAGCAGACAGTGATGAAAGTGCCTTATAAAGGAAAGGGCAAACTAGAGAAAACAAAATCCTGTCAAGAAGCAAGGAGCCACTCACGTGTCCAGGGATACACTCATAGTTGTCAACTCTGTGTAAACCCATCCCCAGAATCATAGAAGTTCTTGTGTTTTAGCCAGTGTTTACAGCGGAATAATATTAAAAGGATTATCTGATCATTATTTCATTTCTGTTTGGGAGATTAGGTTGTGGGTGGATTTGTTGCCATTTCCATATATTGTAACAGTGCAACAGGGCCACTATTTCAAGTTATTTTTTTTTATTTTATTGAGATACAGCACACAATACGCCATTCCAACCATTCAAGGTGCACCACCCAGCAATCCCCTGATTTAATCCTAGCCTAATCACGGGAAAATTTACAATGGCCACTTAACCTACCAACCAGTATGTCTTTTGACTGTGGAAGGAAATGGGGAGAAGGCACAACAGTGGTGGGAATCATTGGTTTTCAGCCTTATCGAATCGATTGTGAGAATGCAGCTGATTGATAATGCAATGAATGAATTGAGCCTCCTATGTGCTCAGGTTTCTCTCTTTTACACACGGGCTTTCGAGTGTGCACCTTTTCATCTCGGCGAGCCCAGCGCATTGCTCCCACACTGTAAGCTGCCCAGAGAGTACCTTTACTAAACATATCTCAGTAAAAACATTCAATCATACTATTGCATTATCTTTCTTGCTCCTCACATGCGTAACAGGTTTCTGCTGCTAATGTCAGTCTGTGAAGTGAAATGTCTTATGTATACATGGACTACAGTGGACATGCTGTACTTAGATTCCCACAAAGCATTTGATAAGGTACTATGTCAAAAGATGTTGAAAAGAAAAGCTCTGTGATGCAGAATGTAACATTAGCTGGCTGGCTACCAGGAAACAAAGAATAACAGAAAAAGAGTCTTTTCAGCCTGTGCTATGCCACAGGGATCGATGTTGCTACCTCATGTTTTCAATATGAATAAAGGATTTGGATGAAGGCACTGAAAGTATTGTTGCAAAATTTGCAAATAAAACAAGGGAAATGGGAAGGCAAGTGTGATGATATTACCAAGAGGTTATGAGCAAATATAGCTAGGTCAAGTGAAAAGTCAAAAATCTGTCACATGAAATATGGGCTAGTAAAAAGTGAATTTGCCCATTTTGGCAAGGAAAAAGGGCATATTGTCTGAATAGTGAGAGCATGTAGAGCTCCGAGATACGGAAGGATCGGGGTGTCTGACTGTATGATTGGCAAATGATGAAAAGCAGTAGTAGTAAATAATTGTTAAGGCAAACAAAGTGCTATAGTTTATTCAGAGGTAAGCAGAATGCATCAATAGGGAGGTTATGTTTTAGCTATATAGGGAAATAGTAAGATCATATTTGGAATCTCATGTACAGTGTTGGTCTCTGTATTGATGGAAGGGTGCTAACTGCTTCGACAGTCAGAGTTGTACGCACAGAAGCTGTCCTTTCCACCTACTGCATCTATGTACATTAATCCCTTTCCCTCATTTCCCTTGTCCAAGGTCCATATCCTCCTATGCCTTAACTGGACCGATACTGGAATGGGGGGTGGGGGAGGTTTGTCTTATCCTCCTGCGAGAAGGAAGAACCCCTGAGATGAACTAGTTTACCCCCCTAACCCCCCAACAAGTCAAGTATCTTTAGAACTCTC
Organism: Mobula hypostoma; assembly: GCF_963921235.1. Classification (NCBI taxonomy): domain Eukaryota; kingdom Metazoa; phylum Chordata; class Chondrichthyes; order Myliobatiformes; family Myliobatidae; genus Mobula; species Mobula hypostoma. The sequence continues at coordinate 44,913,787 of NC_086104.1, forward strand.
TTCTTTACAGGGTAATGGAAGCAAAATTGTTGAGTATTTTAATGGCAGAGGTAGATACATTTTTGGTAAGCAAGGGAAAAGCAGGTCGGCGGGGATGCGGAGATGAGGTTACTATCAGATCAACTGACATCTTATTAAATAACAAAATAGCTTGAGGGAGCAAGTGACTATTTCTACTCTGAACTTGTGTAGAGTTGGATTTTTCCATTGACAGGATCCTTGTCTGAACAGACCAAATCATGTTGCGTGGCCTTCCCTCATCAGAATCACTAAAACTGTGTTGCAGCATAACCTCAATTTGTCATATTGATTTGTTATGGAAACAGTTGAAATTCTTCTAAGTAGTTCATTTCTCCTCTGCTTTGGCAAGCTTCTGATAGGAGTCTCTATGCAACAGTCCTGGGAGTCTTTCGGACTGCCAATCCAAACCAGTACCATTCATCTTTTAAAAATAACCAACTGAACAGATCTAGTATCCAACAAGGATATCACAAAGATAATCACAAAAGTGCACCATCTCAGAGGTCACCCTTATTCCTGTATCTACCCACAATCGATGTCAAAATCTGTAAATAAAGTTGTGCTCTGAAGTCAATTGTCAGTAACTTTCTCTACAATACTCCAAAAAAGAGCCCAACAAAGAACTACTATCAATTTCTGCTGTGATGTTAACAATTGCAAAACTCGATTCGCTGTGTTGTTTTTGCATAGATAATATTGACCTAAGTGCATCCTGGGACATGCCACTGTCAGGAAGGATGAAATTGTAAATACAAGTTCCTTTTATCTTGGTTGAACTAAGTAAAGTGGTTATAACTGATGTCAATTATTTGACAAGAAACTACTTTTTGAGCAATTGTTTCAATTAAGTAATATTTAGTATTCTGATTTGTTGCAGTGCAAGATTTGTAAGCCAGAAATAAGTCAGATAGCTATTGGAGCTGCAGGTATTCCAAGGATGCTATTAAATTGTATGAAATGTCATTTATTTTTACTTTGAAAAATATCACCAGCTTCATCTCATGAAAGCAGCAAAATTGATAGAATTCATCATGTTGTTGAAGAAATAATAATGTTTAAAAGGGAAAACACTGCAAATATGATGCAGTCGATTATTGCCTACCCTTAATATCTTATTTGCACAAGTACATCAAGTCGATAACTATTTTTGATACCATCTCACATGAGTTGCTCATTCATTTGCTTGTGGTGCCAAGAATTCATATTTCATTGTGTAACAGCATTTTAACATTGCTGTAGCCAGTAAATCAAACCATCAAATTATCAGTCCTTGATTGCCTCAGCCAATTAGTTTCGGATCTGCCAAAGAAGCAGAATCTTTCCAGGAATTTTAATTGCTTCCAAAAAAAAAGTTTAGCCAATAGTTTATCATATCACTTTCTTAAATTGCCCCACTCAAAACATAAGGAAACTCTTTGGATGTAATAGAATGGATTGTTTGTGTTAGTAAAGGCAGCAAAGTTGTCATGAGTGGCTCCATGAGTTACTCCATAAAGCCGAAGACAGTTTTGGGATATTCTCACCAGGATAGTTTTATGTGGAAATCCCAAAGTTGCTGCTAATGCAATGCCTATAACTAGCGATACTGTTAAGGCTAGAACTTGCGGGTGTGAATTGGGATAATGTTTTTTTACAGGGAAATGTACTATGGACATGTGGTCGATGTTTAGGGATCTCTTGCAGGATGTTAGGGATAAATTTGTCCCAGTGAGGAAGAAAAAGAATGGTAGGGTAAAGGAACCATGGGTGACAAGTGAGGTAGAGAATCTAGTCAGGTGGAAGAAGGCAGCATACATGAGGTTGAGGAAGCAAGGATCAGATGGGTCTATCGAGGAATATAGGGAAGCAAGAAAGGAGATTAAGAAGGGGCTGAGAAGAGCAAGAGGGGGGCATAGAAGGCCTTGGCGAGTAGGGTAAAGGAAAACCCCAAGGCATTCTTCAATTATGTGAAGAACAAAAGGCTGACAGGAGTGAAGGTAGGACCAATTAGAGATAAAGGTGGGAAGATGTGCCTGGAGGCTGTGGAAGAGAGCGAGGTCCTCATTGAATACTTCTCTTCACCAAAGAGAGGGAACTTGATGATGGTGAGGACAATATGAGTGAGGTTGATGTTCTGGAGCATGTTGATATTAAGGGAGAGGAGGCGTTGGAGTTGTTAAAATACATTAGGACAGATAAGTTCCTGGGGCCTGACAGAATATTTCCCAGGCTGCTCCACAATGCGAGGGAGGAGATTGCTGAGCCTCTGGCTAGGATCTTTATGTGCTCGTTGTCCACGGGAATGGTACCGGAGGATTGGAGGGAGGCGAATATTGTCCCCTTGTTCAAAAAAGGTGGTAGGGATGGTCCGGGTAATTATAGACCAGTGAGCCTTACGTCTGTGGTGGGAAAGCTGTTGAAAAAGATTCTTAGAGATAAGATCTGTGGGCATTTAGAGAATCATGGACTGATCAAGGACAGTCAGCATGGCTTTGTGAAGGGCAGATCGTGTCTAACAAGCCTGATAGAGTTCTTTGAGGAGGTGACCAGGCATATAGATGAGGGTAGTGCAGTGGATGTGATCTATATGGATTTTAGTAAGGCATTTGACACGGTTCCACACGATAGGCTTATTCAGAAAGTCAGAAGGCATAGAATCCAGGGAAGTTTGTCCAGGTGGATTCAGAATTGGCTTGCCTGCAGAAGGCAGAGGGTCATGGTGGAGGGAGTACATTCAGATTGGAGGATTGTGACTAGTGGTGTCTCACAAGGATCTGTTCTGGGACCCCTACTTTTCGTGATTTTTCTTAACGTCATGGATGTGGGGGTAGAAGGGTGAGTTGGCAAGTTTGCAGACGACACAAAGGTTGGTGGTGTTGTAGATAGTGTAGAGGATTGTCGAAGATTGCAGAGAGACACTGATAGGATGCAGAAATGGGCTGAGAAGTGGCAGATGGAGTTCAACCCGGAGAAGTGTGAGGTGGTACACTTTGGAAGGACAAACTCCAAGGCAGAGTACAAAGTAAATGGCAGGATACTTGGTAGGGTGGAGGAGCAGAGGGATCTGGGGATATATGTCCACACATCCCTGAAAGTTGCCTCACAGGTAGATAGGGTAGTTAAGAAAGCTTATGGGGTGTTAGCTTTCATAAGTCGAGGGATAGAGTTTAAGAGTCGCGATGTAATGATGCAGCTCTATAAAACTCTGATTAGGCCACACTTGGAGAACTGTGTCCAGTTCTGGCCGCCTCACTATAGGAAGGATGTGGAAGCATTGGAAAGGGTACAGAGGAGATTTACCAGGATGCTGCCTGGTTTAGAGAGTATGCATTATGATCAGAGATTAAGGGAGCTAGGGCTTTACTCTTTGGAGAGAGGGAGGATGAGAGGAGACATGATAGAGGTGTACAAGATAATAAGAGGAATAGATAGAGTGGATAGCCAGCGCCTCTTCCCCAGGGCACCACTGCTCAATTCAAGAGGACATGGCTTTAAGATAAGGGGTGGGAAGTTCAAGGGGGATATTAGAGGAAGGTTTTTTTCTCAGAGAGGTGCGTAAATTGCACTGCCTGAGTCAGTGGTGGAGGCAGATACACTAGTGAAATTTAAGAGACTACTAGACAGGTATATGGAGGAATTTATGGTGGGGGGTTATATGGGAGGCGGGGTTTGAGGGTCGGCACAACATTGTGGGCCGAAGGGCCTGTACTGTGCTGTACTATTCTATGTTCTATACTCTGTTCAAACCCTCATCTGAATTAATGGAGATTTCAGCTATTCATGAATGGCGCACTGTAAAGGATTCTAATAATCTTTGTATACATAGCAGATGAAGTTTGATGGAGGGAGGTGTGAATGGAAATATAAACTATGATGTGATTTTAAGTGGATCAAAGATCATTAGGAGTTAGGTAGAAGATGGCAAGCAAGTTGAGAAATTTGTCAGAAAGAAAATAACAAACAGGAGATTCTGCAGGTGCTGGAAATCTTGAGCAACATTTACAAAATTGTGGAGTAATTGAGCAAGTCGTGCAGCATCTGTGGAGGGTAATAAACAGTAGACATTTTGAACGGAGATCCTTCACCGGGGTAGAAGCCAAAATAAGAAGGTGGATGAAGGGGAAGGAGTAGACTCTGACAGATGTAAACCAGGTAAGGGGGAAAGTGGGTGGGGGGGGAGGGGTATGAAGTAAGAAGCTGGAAAGGGATAGGTGGAAGATGTTAAAGGCTGAAGAAGGAGGATTTTAATAGGACAGGACAGTGGACTACAGAAAAAAGGGAAGAAAGAGGGGAACCAGAAGTGGGTGATGGGCAGGTGAGGAAAAGAGATGGGGTGAGACGGTAAACAGAATTGGGTATGGAAAAAGGGGGGAGAAATTACTGGAAGTTAGAAAATGTCATTTCCCCAGCCAAAATATAAGGTATTGCTCCTCAAGCTTGAGTTTGGCCTCATCATGGTAGCAGCTGACAAACATGTCAGAATGGGAATGGGAAGTCGAACTGAAATCTTAAATTTCCCTAAAGTATCTACCTCTACCACCAGCCCTGGCAGTGCATTTCATGCGTCCACCACTGTCTGTGTCAAAAACGTACCTCTGACATTCCGCCCCCCCCCCCGCTTCCTATTCTTTCCTCCAAGCACTTTAAAATTATGCCCCTTGTGTTAGCCATTTCCATCATGGGGGATAAAAGTCTCTAGCTGTCCGCTAGGTCTGTGCCTCTTATCATCTTGTACATCTCTATCAAGTCACCTCTCATCCTTCTTCACTCCAAAGAAGAAAGTCCTAGCTTGTTCAACCTATCCACATCTAACAGCATCTCTCTCCCCCTCCACTGTCCACTTACCCTACCCCTTGTCCCCAGCTGCCCATCATCCCCTTCCTAACCTGGTTCCACCATTGCCTGCCAACTCCTGCCTCACCATCCATTTCTCCCACACCTCTGTATTGTCCATCTGTCCCCTACACTCCCAAAGCTGATACAGGGGTCTTCATGTACAATATTGACTATCCCTTTGCTTTTGGGTAGTTATGAGGTCAAGAGTGCATCATATACTAGGGAATTATTGAATACTGTGATAACAAATGTCACTCCACTCTCTAAGAAGGGAAGAAGGCAAAAGGAAGGAAATTGTAGGCCAGTTAGCCTAACCTCAATGGTTGGGGATGTGTTGGAGTCTATTATAAGTGTGAAGTGGTTCATTTTGGTAGCTCAAATTTGAAGACAGAATATAATATAAACGGTAAGGCTTTTGGCAGTGTGGCGGATTTGAGAGATCTTGGGGTCTGTGTCCATAGGACACTCAAACCTGCTGTGCAGGTTGACAGTGTTGTTAAGTAGGCATATGGTGTGTTGGCATTCGTAAACTGTGAGATTGAGTTCAAGAGCCATGAGATAATGTTACAGCTATACAAGACTTTGGTCAGACCCCACTTGGAGTACTGTGTTCAGTTCTGGTCACCTCACTACAGGAAGGATGTGGATACTGTAAAGAGAATGCAGAGGAGATTTACAGAGACGTTGCCTGGATTGCAGGGCATACCTTATGAGAATAGGTTGAGTGAATTTGGCCTTTTCTCCTTGGAGCGACAGAAGATGAAAGGTGACCTGATAGAGGTGTATAAGATGATGAGGGACATTGATCATGTGGATAGCCAGCGGCTTTTTCCCAGGCCTGTAATGGCTAACATGAGGAGGCATAGTTTTAAAGTTCTTGGAAATGTGTACTGAGGGGATGTCAGGGGTGAGGGGTTGTGGGTGCGTGAAATGCACTGCCGGCGGCAGTGGTGGAAGTGGATACAATAGGGTCTTTTAAGATCCTCTTTGATAGGTACATGGAGCTTAGAAAAATAGAGGGCTAAATGCTTGGGAAATTCTAGACAGTTTCTAGAATAGGTTACATGGTTGGCACAGCATTGTGGGCCAAAGGGCCTGTAATGTGTTGTAGATTTCTATGTTCTAATTCTTAAGGATGAGGTTTTGAGGTACCTGTACACTGATAAAATAAGCTGAAGTCAGCATGGTTTCTGTGAAGGGAAATTTTGCTTGACAAATCTGTTAGAGCTCTTCGAGGAAGTAACAAGCAGGGTGGACAAAGGAGAGCAGTGGATATCATTTACTTGGATTTTCAGAAGACGTTTGATAAGATGCCATACATGAGGCTGCTTAGCAAGATAAAATCCTATGGCATTACAGGAAATAATACTGGCATGGATGGAGGAATGGCTGACAGGCAGGAGGTAGCAAGTGGGAATGCAAGGGGCCTTTTATAAGTTGGCTGTTGGTGGCTAGGCATGTTCCTTAGGGGACAATATTGGGACCCTTGCTTTTCACATTGTTTGTCAATTATTTAGATAATGGTATTGATGGCTTTGTGGAAAAGTTTGCAGAGGATATGAAGATAGGTGGAGAGGTAAGTAGTGCTGAGGAATCAATGTAATTGCAGCAGGACTTAAACAAATTGGAAGAATGGACAAAAAGTGGCAGATGGAATATAGTGTTGGGATGTATGATAATGCAATTTTGTAAAAGGAACAATAGTGTGGACTATTATCTAAATGGGGAGAAGGTTCAAACATCAGAGGTGCAGAAGGACTTTGGAGTGCAAGACTCCCAGAAGGTTAATTTACAGGTTGAGTCTGTGGTAAAGAAGGCAAATGCAATGTTGTCATTTATTTCAAGGGGAATACAATATAAAAGCAAGGAGAAAATGCTAAGCCTTTATAAGACACTAGTCAGGCTGCACTTGGGTCAACAGTTTTGGGCCCCATATCTCAGAAGGGATGTGTTGTCATTGGAGAGAGTTCAGAGGAGGTTCACAAGGATGATTCCAGGAATGAAGAGGTTAACATATGAGGAACATTTGGCAGCTTTGGGCCTGTACTCACTGGAATTTAGAAGAATATGTGAAGATCTCATTGAAAATTACCAAATGTTGAAAGGACTAGATAGGGTGGATGTGGAGAGGATGTTTCCTATTGTGCGGGTACCCAGAACTAAACAGCACAGCTTCAAAATTGAGGAGCGACCCTTTAGAACAGAGGTAAGGAGGTTTTTTTTAGCCAGAGAGTAGTAAATCTGTGGAATACTTTGCCACAGGCTGTGGTGGAGGCCAAGTCCGTGCTAATATTTAAGGCGGAAATAGATCATTTCCTGATAAAAGGACATCAAAGGATATGGCAAGAAGGCAGGTGTATAGGGTTGAGTGGGATATAGGATCGGCCATGTTGGAATGGTGGAGCAGACTCACTGGGCTGAATGGCCTAATTCTGCTCCTATGTCTTATGGTCTAACGGTGGGTAGAACTTCAGTCTAGTGGTATGTGCTTTTAAGCTTTAGTATCTTCTGCCAGAAGGGAAGGGGAAAAGAGAATATCCAAGATGGGTGGGGTCATTGATTATGCTGACTGCTCTACTGAGGCAGCGAGAAGTATAGACAGTACATAATTCTGCACTATCTTGCAGTCATGAGCAGAACAGTGATGCATCCAGATAGAATGCTTTCTACGGTACATCAATAAAATTTGGTGAGAGTCAAAGGAGACGTCGTATTTGTTAGGCTCGTGAGGAAATAGAGGCAGTGATGAGCTTTCTTGGCATCGGTTGTATCGGGACATGCTATTAATGATGATCAGTCCTAGAGACCTGATGTTTTCGATCCTCTCAACCTCAGCACCATTGATGTTGACAGGAGTATGTACACCATCCCCCTTGAGAAGTCGGTGACCCACTCCTTGTTTTGCTGTCATTGAAGGAAAGGTTGTTGTCATGACACAATGTTGCAAAGCTCTCTATTTCCTTCCTGTACCCCAATTCATCATTACTTGAGATGCAGCCCACTACAGTGGTGATACCTGCAAACTTAACTGTGCTTTGGAGCCAAGGGTTTAATCACCCTCCAAATGAAATAACTCCTTCCAATAGCCTTTCCTCATCTTCCATTAATATGAAAGGAGGCTCACTTTAAATAACCCCCTGGTAGTCAAAATTATAGTCACCTCAACTCCACTGGCAGTGTTAAGCAGAATTTTATACACCTCCATGCATAGTATTTCTAAATGTTGGAGTCGTAATAGCTGAATGATAAATATTGAGACCGTGATCTTTGACAATGCATGACAGCTGCATGTACACAATAAAAGGGGACAAGCATTGGAAGACAATTTTAAAAGGGCAGATTTCAGATCTTCTTTTGCGTTTTTTCAAGTGCTAGTATCTGATTTTGAGAATGATAATAATCATATAACTTAATATAAAGCTCCCTTTTCATAATTATAGAATGTCATGGGTCTCATGTGCACAAGTTAAATACTTCAACTCTTAAGGCACCGTGCACATGTCAATCTTTCATAAAAACACCACAAAATACAGTACTTGTTCAGTATACCATCAGTGTATACTTCTGTTTGAATTCAAATGTCAGCTAATATAAATATGAATGATATCCTAAATATCATGCTGTTACATATGGATATATTAATTATGTTAATAAGAGGGTTTTTAATAGTTTACCTCTGTATATTAAGTGAAACATATGTTTTAACCCAGATGTTTTGTGATATTTTAAACATTGATGTACTTAAATGCTGTAATTACATATGCTCAGATGATGAGAGCTTGTTAAATAATAAATTTAAGTCAGGTAAATAAATTATTGGGAAAAGTATTGAACAGTTTTCTGTTAACTTTGCTGAAAATGAAATGTCTGTGCATTTTACTGACTTGGTGATTGAAGGTAAATCTTATTAAATGTATGCATGTATAAAATATGCATGTATTTGTAAAATGGTGCAAATCGCCTCAGCCATTCAAAAGAAATAATACATATTGACATTTATTTATGAACAAAAGTCACATTCACACATGCTGTACTTTTCTCATTTGAAGTGTCTTGTTTCTAGCTCCCTTTTAATCAGCAAATAACTCTTGATGCATGCGATTTTGAAACATTTCTTGTTATTAAAATATATCTATGTTTCATTCTCACCTTGGTTGGCGATCAAAGTGGTACTCCTTAGAAAGACAAATGGTTCATTTATGCTGATGGAACAAGGCTGCCTTTCAGACTGTCATTGATTTTAAATTAAAAAGTAACTGGTATGTTCTACATGAAGAGTGACAACAATAACAAACTAGTCCTTACTTAGTGCTATTTGTTGCAAGTATAGCATGTCTTTTTATGAGAAAATAAAAGATGCCTGAGTACCTTAATCTCTGTGATCAATAGTGTAGATATCTCAATGCAGTATAACAGATAATCAATTCTTTGCAAAATTACTGAAGCAAATCTCTCAGCTAAGTCTGTACCTTGGGTGCTCATGGGGTCTTCAGGTTCAATTGGAGGTCTATCTAAAAGATTCATTTCAGTTTTTGCCCGTTTGTGCCTTAATGAATGCGATGCTGACAGTGAAGTATTAGTGGCCAATTGAAATCTCAGCAACTGTATTGTAATCCCTATAGATAATTAATCTCCAGCATTTGCCTGTCAAAGCAGTGCTGCCTGATTTTATGTGGAGCTGGAAAGATTGCCAGTTTTGAAAATTAAAAAGCATTCCTTTTATATTATTCATTCTGGTAACAATTTATGATGCAGTTTGGCTGCTGAGCAGTTGTCCAAAAGCATAATTATGTTTTGATATAAACAAGATTGGTAGCTTTATTATGCAGCTACATCTTCATTGTGGGTGTTTTGATTTGGGATTAGATCATGCAGGTTTTGTATTTATATGGAGACAGGCAGCAGTGTTTTGTTCCAGCTAATAACTTTCTTTGATAATTACTTGCAGACAAACAAACGCTCACTTTGGATCGCTGTGTACAGGAGATATCAAACGCAGACGAAGAGCTGCCCCACCCCCTGGACCCTTGGCTGCAGGTAATGCAGAATAAAATCAGCAGATTATAACTCACTAAAGATGAAGAAATAATATCCATTCTGAAGGGCTGTTTCCAACCAATGGGCAAGACTGTGCTGCTGACCAGTCGGTGTTTCATAAAGCATCACCTGCTAGCTGCAGTGCGTGGCTCTGCCCTTTCTTGCTGCTGTGCCTACATGCACCAATGCAGATCTGACCTGCTGCTGTGCCTACATGCACCAATGCAGATCTGACCTGCTGCTCTGTTCCACTGAATCCAGGGGTGGGTCCCCTCAAATGTAGATCCTTAGCTTTATGCTGGGCGTGGTCTGTGACCCTGTGATGACATTTCTAGATTGATTAGGTCATGGATCTTGACGAATACAGTACAGGTACATTTTATTTTATCATAGTTTTGTGGGTTAGTAAGTTTGCAGACAACACAAAGAATTCTGAACAGTGAGGAAAGTCATCAAAGAATAAATCAGATACAGATTATGGGTAGAGAAAAGAAAGATGTAGTTTAATCTGGGCACGTGTGAGGTGTTGTCCTTAGAGAGGTCAAATGTAAGGGGAAAGTATAGAGTTAATGGCAGAGCACTTAAAAGCACTAATGTAACCTGGCATCTTGAGGTTCAAATCCATAGTTCCCTGAAAGTGGCCATGTAAAGGAAGTGTATGCTATGTTTGCCTTCTTATGGTTGGGGCATTGACTACAGCAGTCTGGAAGTCGTGTTGTAGCTATACAGAGCTTTGGTTCAGCTACACATGGAGTATTGTGTGCAATTCCTGTTGCCCTATTTACAGCAAGTGTGTGGAAAGGGAACAGAAGAGGGTCACCACGATGTTGCCTGGATTTGAGCAATTGAACAGACTTGGTTTGTTTTCTCTGGGGCATCAGGGCTAAGCGGAGATCTGACAGGTTTATAAAATTGTGAGGGGCATTGATGGAGTAGAGGTGTCAAATACTAGAGGGCACAGCTTTAAGTGAGAGGATGAGAGTTTAAAGGATATGTGTAGGACAAGTGTTTTTGCTTTACATACAGAGTGGCCGCTGCCAAGAATGGATTGCCTAGGGTAGTGGTGAAAGCCAATACAAGAGGTTGTTAGACAGGCACATGAATATGCAAAGAATGGAGGAATATAGATCATATACAGACAGAAGAGATTTAGAGTCATAGAACCCAACAGCACAGAAGCAGGCCTTCAGCCCATCAAGACTGTGCTAAACTATTTATCTGCCCAGTCCCATTGACCGCTACCTGGACCATAGCCCTCAATACCTCTCCCCTCCATGTACCTATCCAAATTTCTCTTAAGTGTTGAAGTCGAACCTGCATCCACCACTTCCACTGGCAGCACGTTCCACACTCTCACCACCCTCTGAGTGAAGAAGTTCCCCTTCATGTTCCCCTTAAACATTTCACCTTTCACACTTAACCCATGACCTCTAATTCTAGTATCTCCTAACAGTGAAAAAAGCTTGCTTGCATTTAACCTATCTATACCCCGCATAGATTTGTGTGTCTCTATCAAATCTCCCCTCATTCTGCTATATTCTAAAGAATAAAGTCTTAACCTATTCAATCTTTGTTTATAACTCAAGTCCTGGCAACGTCCTTATAAATTTCCTCTGCACTCTTTCAATCTTATTGACATCTTTCCATAAGGTAGGTGACCAAAACTGCACACAATACTCCAAATTAGGCCTCATCAAAGTCTTCTACAACTTCAACATAACATCACAATTCCTGTACTCAATATGATTGATGAAGGTCAATGTGCCAAAAGCTTTCTTTACAACCCTATCTATCTGTGATGCCACTTTCAAGGAATTATGGATCTGTGTCCCCAGATCCCTCTGATCTACCACTCAGAGCCTTAGTGCTCACCGTGCAAGTCCTATCCTAGTTTGCCCTCCCAAAGTGAAACATCTCACACTTCAATCCTGAAAAAGGGTCTTGGCCTGATACATCAGCTGTTTATTTATTTTCACAGATTATGCCTGACCTGCTAAGTTCCTCCAGCATTCTGAATGTGTGTTGCTTTGATTTTCCAGCACCTGCAAACTGTCTTGTGTTTATGATTTGTTACCTCTCACACTTGTCTGCATTAAATTCCACCTGCCATTTTTCAGTCCATTTTTTCAGCTGGTCCAGATCCCACTGCAAGCTTTGATAGCCTTCCTCACTGTCACTACATCCCAGTCTTGGGGCCATCTGCAAATTTTCTGATCCAGTTTACTACCTTATCATCCAGATCATTGATATAGGTGACAAACATACCCAGCACTTATCCCTGCGGCACAGCATTGGTTACAGGCCTCCAGTCAGAGAGGCAACGACCTACAAACATTCTCTGGTTTTTTCTGTGAAGCCAATGTTTAATCCAATTTACTACCTCATCTTGAATGCCAGGTGACTGAACCTTCTTGACCAAGCTCTCAAGCAGGACCTTGTCAAAGGCCTTGCTAAAGTCCTTGCTGAAGTTCATGTCGATAACATCCACTGCCTTGTCTTCATCAACATTCCTGGTAACTTCCTCAAAAATTCTATAAGGTTGGTTAGACGTGACTTACCACACACAAAGCCATGTTGACTATCCCTAATAAATCCTTGTACATCCAAATATTTATATATCCAGTCCCTTAGCGTACTTTCCCATATCTTACCCACTACTGACATCAGGTTCGCCAGCCTATAATTTGGTTTATTCTTTGAGCCTTTCTTAAACAAAGGAACAGCATAAGCTATCTGCCAATCCTCCAGCACCCATGGCCAAGGACATTTTAATATCTCTGCTAGGGCCCCCACAGTTTCAGCACTAACCTCCCACAGGGTCTATGGGAACACCTTGTCAGGCTCTGGGGATTTATCCACCCCAATTTGCTTCAAGAAAGTGAACACGTCTGTAACCTGTATACAGTTCGCAACTTCACTGCTGCTCTGTATCTGTCTCCCGAGTAGATACAGATGCAAAACATCCATTTAAGATCTCCCCCATCTCTTTTGGCTCCGTGCATAAATGACCACTCTGATCTAATGGAGGACTAATTTTGTCCCTTGCTATCCTTTTGCTCTTAATATACAGTATCTGTAGAAGCCCTCAGAATTCACCTTCACCTAATCTGCTAGAGTAACCGCATGTCTTTTAGCCCTCCTGATTTCTTTCTTAAGTGTTCCCTTGCATTTCTTATACTCCTCAAGTACCTCATTTGTTCTAACCTACCTACAACTGCTATGCACCTCCGTCTTTTTTCTTAGCCAGGACCTCAATATCTCTCAAAAAACCAGGGTTCCCTAAACCTGTTATCCTTGCCTTTTATTCCAACTGGAACATACAAACTCCACACTCTCAAAATTTCACTGTTGAAGGCCTCCAACTTACCTAGCACGTATTTTCCAGATAACAACCTGTCCCAGTCAAGACTTGCCCGATCATTTCTGATATGATCAAAATTGGCCTTTCTCCAATTTAGAATCTCAACCCAAGGATCAGACCTATCCTTCTCCATATCAATCTGGAAACAAATGCCATCATAATCATTAAATGCAAAGTATTTCGCTGCACAAATTTCTGTCACCTGCCCTGTCTCATTCCCTGGTAGGAGATCTAGCATCACGCTCTCTCTAGTCGGGACCTCTATGTACTGATTAAGGAAACTTCCCTGAACATATTTGACAAACTCCATCCCATCCGGCCTTTTTATAGTAGGGGAGTCCCAGTCAATATGTGGAAAGTTAAAATGACGTACTATCTCAACCTCATGTTTCTTGCAACATTTAGTTTAATTTGGCATTGATCAGCTTTGACCAGACATCATGGGCTGAAAGGCCTGTTCCTATGCTGTACAGTTTTATCCCTTGTTCTAATTTTGTTAATCTTAATGTTTTAATTTTCAGCATCTAAAGTTATTTTTACAAAATCTTATTATTTCAAATTGTTTTAATAATGTATTTAAATCTTTTTGCGCTGTTTTCATTGTTCAAAGGTCATTGACAACAGAGTTGTCAAAAGGCCATGGCAAGTGCTGGGCTGGGGTCTCAGAATACACCATCTGAGGTCTATTCACTGTTCACAGCCTCCACTCCTTGTGGAACAGCGAGGAACCCATGAGGCTGCAGTCACAGAAATATTATGGGCAGTGAACACTAGCATAATCCAGCCAGTACACTGAACTTAGAACTCCATCTATCAGGCATGCCTAAACTTTTTTAATGCCATAGACCAATACCATTAAGCAAGAGGTCTCTGAACCCCTAATTGAGAACCCCTGCCATACATTAACCTCTTTTAAAGACTTTATCATCTAGTTGACAAGTCAAGTCAGTTTTTGAAACTGATTTAATTTCTTTCAGCATATTGTGAGAATGTTTTTTTTAATCATCTCTTTATTGTCTGCTCTATAATACCTTTGGGGTCTCGTATGCCTTCTTTCTCTACCTGCATCAAAGATATTCACAAACTTTTTGAACCATATTTTCTGAACTATAATTAAGCATGAGAGTGAGACAGGGTAGCCGTAGTAATTATTTTAATCTATAAGCACACACTTTTCCTTTGATGCATTTCACTTTGAATACATACACAGGATTTAACTGTTGTATACTGTGGACACTGTAAAGACCCACACCGAAATAAATACAAGGAATTCTTTTGTAGCAATCTTACTACCAGCACCAAACAAAGGGTAGAGCTCAGTTACCACGTAACAGTGACGAAGTATTAATTTTGCACAGGTCAACAAATGCCACTTTTATCTGAAGTAAACTGGAAGGAGATCAAAGGCTATTCTTTTCCATCCTGCTTAGTTACACACATGCAGCACTCAAGGACAGACCTGAACACACAGGTATCAGGCCGAAATAATTGACATACATAATTAGTTTTAATCATACTGCTGGTCCTGTTAATATGTTTTAACAACTCAGAAAGCACCTTAATATATACTAGATTCCTTTTGTCATCCTCTAGGAAAACTTGTATGGTATACATTTCACAACTTCATTACACACAGTAATCTTATTAGATAAAAGGATAAAGCCAACAATGAATCAGTATTGTAGCAAGAAATGGGCACTGAACAAAGGGATATAACTGTATGAATATGAGAAAGGCTTCTGCATCAAATGTTTATCTAACGAAATGCAGGAGCTGCATATTAATAATTCTGCTTCCATATGTAAATAATAATGTGACGCAAAGCAACTTCTGAAGCATTCACTCCCTTACTTGCTCACATTACATCTGTATTTATTGTTTATTGAACCTTTCTTTTATTCTGCATAATGTATGTATGAACAGTATAAGTGAAACAAACTGACTGGGTGAGCATATAAAACACGCATGTTGAAATTACACTGTCCACACATTGAAATCAAAGGAAATATATGACATGTCATGGAGTTATAGAGGGATACACCATGGAATAAAAAGCATATGCTTCACATTAATCACCCTGAACATAGAACAGACAACAGTACAGCACAGGGAGCAGACCCTTTGCTACCATGCTATTTCAACCATAATGTCAATCTAAACTAACCCTACCTGCCTGCAGATAGTCCATTTACTTCTATTCATGGATCTGTCTGAATGCCTCTTAAATGCTGCTCTCATACCTGCTTTTACTGCCTCCCTCCGCAGCGTGTTCAGGCACCTACTACTTGGTGCAAAAGAAAGCTTGCTTCACAAATCTTTAAACTTTCCCATTCGCATCTTAACCTCTGTCCTCTAGCATTTGACGTATCCATAGGGGGCAAAAGACGCTGACCATCTACCCTATCCATTAAACTTAAACCATCTGTAAGATTCAGCTTTGGATAACTTGGGAAATAAAAAAAGGCATCATACTAAATGCTTATGCATACAAAGTTGCCCAGAGGAGTGGGAAACAAAAAAAATTAGGAAAACTTTAAAAAGCAAGAAAGAACTACTCGGCAAGCAATAAGGAAATGGAAGATAGATTATGAATGTAAATTGCCACCAAATAGTTGAAGTTTTTATAATTATTTAAAGCAGAAAAAAATTGGCTAAAGTGAATATAGGTCCCTTGAAAGATGAAAAGGGGAAATTAAAGTTGGGTAATGTGGAAATGGCTTTTCTGTGTCGGTCTTCCTGTGACTAACATGCCAAAGAGAGATATTATGGTTGCCATGGGAAGTGAGGACCTCAATACAATAGCTGTCACTAAAGAGTAGTAAAAAGCAGACTTAAATGTGGTAAGTCCCCTGATCCTGGTGGGATGCATCCCAGGAAATAGCATATAGCAGATGAAATTCCAAAATTCTCTGGTCAGGTCCCAGCAAATTAGAAGACTCAAAGTCACACTACTGTTTGGAAAAAAAAAGGATGTAGGCAAAAAGCAGCTAACTATAGGCCAGTTAGCTTAAAGTCTGTAATCGGGAAAATGCTTGAGGTTATCATTAAGGAAGAAATAGTGATTCAGCTGGATCAGAATGGTTCCATCAGGCAAACACAACATGGATTTGTGAAGGGCAGGTCATGTTTGTCAAACTTATTGGTGTTCTTCGAGGATATGTTGAGTGCAATAAATAGAGGGGAACGGGTGGATGCTGTATACTTGGAATTCCAGAAGGCATTTGGTAAGGTGCTGCATAAGAAACTCATTATAAGAAAAGGATGCTTGGAGTTGGGGCAATGTATTAGCATCAATAGAGAACTGGTTAACCAGAAGAAGATAGAGAGTGTTTCTCTGGTTGACAATCATTGGAGAGTAGAGTGCCCAAGTGTCGAAGCTGGGCCCACAACTGTTCATAATATACCTTAAAAGAGTTCAAAAAGGGGACAAAGTGCAGTATTATTAGGTTTGCTGATGACACGAAATTGAGCGGAAAAACAAATTGTGCTGAGGACCCAGAGAATCTGCAGAGAGTTGCAGATAAGTTGAGTGGGCAGGGGTCTGGCAGTTGGAGTACAATATTGGCAAATGCAAGGTCATCCACTTTATAAAGAAAATAGATCAGATTATTATTTAAATCATGAAAGATGCAGCATGCTGTTGCACAGAGGAAGCTGTGAATGTTTGTGCATGAATCACAAAAGGTTGGTTTGCAGGTGCAACAGATTAGAATGTTGACTTTCATTGCTAGAGGGATTGAACTTTAAGAGCAGTGATGTTATACTGAGTCCATGCGGGGTACTGGTGGAGCTGCATCTGCAGCACAGACTGCATGCAGTTCTGGCCTCCTTGCAAGGGGGTGATGTAGAGGAGGTCCACAAGCTAATACAGTACCCCAGTAAATCCTTTCAATTCTATTTTTTCCAAAGCCACTACATTCTTCTTATGGTGTGCACGACTGTGGCCAAAATAAAAGTTGTGTGCAAAACCCTGGTCAGACCCCACTTGGAGTACTGTGCTCAGTTCTGGTCGCCTCACTACAGGAAGGATGTGGAAGCCATAGAAAGGGTGCAGAGGAGAGTTACAATGATGTTGCCTGGATTGGGGAGCATGCCTTATTAAAACAGGTTGAGTGAGCTCGGCCTTTTCTCCTTAGAGCGATGGAGGATGAGAGGTGACCTGATAGAGTCGTATAAGATGATGAGCGGCATTGATCGTGAGGCTTTTTCCCAGGGCTGAAATGGTTGCCACAAGAGGACACAGGTTTAAGGTGCTGGGGAGTAGGTACAGAGGAGGCGTCAGGGGTACGGTTTTTACACAGAGAGTGGTGAGTGCGTGGAATGGGCTGCCGGCAACGGTGGTGGAGGCAGATACAATAGGGTCTTTTAAGAGACTTTTGGATAGGTACATGGAGCTTAGAAAAATAGAGAGCTATGGGTAAGCCTAGTAATTTCTAAGGTAGGGACATGTTCAGCACAACTTTGTGGGCTGAAGGGCCTGTATTGTGCTGTAGGTTTTCTATGTTTCTGTTTTCCTAAGTTGTTCTGAGATGCCTCTGCAATTGATCTCCTATCCAGATGTTTATGATATGTTTACATTGTAAACTAGATTGATCATAAGTTCAGTATCCCAGAGATCATTGCTTGGGTTTTCAAGTGCTGCCAATTGTCTTAAAATATTTTTACATCTAACACACAGTATCTCATATAAATAACATAAAAATTACATGGAGCATACAAAAACTGCATTGCTAGCAATTGATAAAGGTTGGTACCTGTTTGATCCCAAGGAATGCAGACTGTAGTTCTTGAACTGAATGTTAAATGTCATTTAATCATTAACCTACAGCAGCTAAGTGACTATACCTGCAGTTGTATGGTTTCAAAAGAAAATGTTGCTATTTTAGTAGTCCTCTACCACAACTGCAAACACTGATTCCCAAGGTAAAATCATAGAACTATTAACATTTACAGCTCAAAGATATCCATCCAATTTGTTGCCATGTTCTTAGCTAGAACTTCTCTTATTGCTTTTCTCTTTAAACAGCCTTTCTCTTCCTCTGCTTCAAATAATGAAATGCATAACCCATACAGTGGTCTCTGAGCCAAAAGCACTTGATTGTAAAACACACCAAGCTGCAACAACTCTGAGTAACAAAATTTCTACATGCTGGCTTCTTGTTCTCTCAGATATGACCCTCTCACCACTCTTAGTTTTAAATTGATGACCCCTTGTCACTGACTTTCCAGCCAGAGGAAATATTCTTTCCCTTTTCACCTTCCCAAAATACTTCATAATTTTGACATCCCTAATAGATTTCCTCATTACCTTCTTCGCTCCAATGAAAAGAGCCCCCTTTTCTCATGGGTAAATCCCTCATCATGAGAATTATCATAGTCAATTCTTATGCCCTCCAAGGTCCTACAATTAATTCAACCACGTCCACTGCTGCAGTGATTGACTAATTTTTCCTGTGTTCTTGCATATTTACTGCTCGTTTCATAAGACTTATAGATGGCCTGGGTGTAGCACAGTTCTTAGAAACAGGAGGCAGTGCATAAATTTGCATGACCCTTTTAACAAATTTACTGATCTGATTACTACAGCTCAGAGTACTGAAGTGGGGGGATAGCTCTTCGGGCCGCAGAGATTTAGGATCTATGGTCGCTCTTTTGCGTCTGAAGTTGCAGGTTTTCCAATAGTGCTGTGATAATTTGCAAATGCACTTTAGATTCCTCAAAGCTGTAGTTTTACCTTGCACTCTGAAAGGCTATTGCGAGTACAGAGAGACAATTTTGGACTAGACTGGAATGACAGATAGACACTCGACATCTGTGGCAGGGCTTACACAATATAACTTCCTACTCGACAAGATCAGGTAGCCTAAGTAGCAATGACCCATCACTCCCAGATGAGCTCAGTGCCTCTTCTGCATATTTTGATATGGACAACTATGACACGCCCACACATCTCTGAATGACCCTGTAATTTCAGTCTCCTTCAACAGGATAAATCAGGGATCCTTCAACAGGATAAATCTGCAAAAGGCGTCTGATCCTAGAGGGTGTATTTAGCCAAATACTAGATATCTGTGCAGATCAACTCGCTGGAAAATTTACAGACATGTTCAACTTCTTGTGTCTGCAGTCTGACATTCCCACTACTTCAAAAGAATATCTATTTAACTGGTGCCTAAGGAGAGCATGGTAACCTGCCTCAGAAATTACCTGGATCTGTTCCAATTTGCTGACCATCTAGACAACAGCCATTTGTACATCAGGCTACTATCTGTCAGCTACATCTCGGCGTTCAACACAATTCCATCCAAATTCATCATCAAGCTTCAAGACCTGGGCCTCTGTACCTCCCTCTGCCCCGGGATACTGGACCGCCTCTTCAGCAGATCTCAATTAGTGAGGATTGGTAACACCTCCTCTTCACTGACCATCAACACGTGCACCTTAAGGGTGCATGTTTAGTCCCCTGCTCTGCTGTCTATACATACATGATTATATTGCTTAGCACAGCTCCAATACCGACATCAAATTTACTGATGGCACAGCTGTTGTTGGATGAATCAGGTGGTGATGAGTCAGCTGACCGGAATGAGATGGGTCCCCTGGTTGAGTGGTGGTGCAGAAACAACCTCTCACTCAATGCTGTCAAAACTAAAGAGCTGATTGTTGACATCAGGAAGTGGAAGAAGGATGATCATGCACCTGTCAACATTGAGGAATTGGCATTGGACAGAGTCAGCAGCTTTAAATTCCTGGGCGTTAATATATCAGACGACCTGTCCTGGGCCCAACACATAGATGCAATCAGAAAGAAAGCGTGCCTGCATTATTACTTTCTTAAGATCTTAAAGAGGTTCAACTTGTCAACAAACATACTAACAAACTTCTACAGATGTACGTTTGAAAGTATCCTGACTGGTTGCATTATGGTCTAGCAGTTCAAATGCACAGGAACGATGAAGCTGCGAGAGTAGTGATCTGTGCCAAAAACATCACTAGCACATTGGTAGTGTCTACAGGAGATGCTGCCTCAAGAAGGTGACGTCTGCCATCTAGACCATGCCATATTATCACAGCTGCCCTTGGGCAGATGAGAGAACTGAACTCCTTCAGCACTCTCAACTATGCATCCTGAAACTATATCCATTACCTGCCAGTGAGATCACTAATCTTTGCAGCCTAGGTGGCCTTTGCTTTATCCTTTGAAGAGGAGAAGCACTTTACCTCTTACATTCTCAGGTCTTCATTCTCATTAGTGCTTGATGCTTCCCTCTTTGACTGCTCCAATTTGATAACTGGTCTCGCCTGCATACCTATTTCCATTGGTATGTGTGCAGCACAAGCAGGTGTTAATGTGGGTATGTCTAAGTAATGTTCTCTTTGAGTAGGGCAGCAGGAACATTGTCACTAAAGTAAAATGCCCTAAAAACTAACACAGTATTTGTTAGTCCCCTGTCCTGCCAAAGGGTTTTGGCCTGAAATGTCAACTGTACTGTTTTCCATAGATGCTGCCTGGCCTGCTGAGTTCCTCCAACATTTTGTATGTGTTGCTTGGTTTTCCAGCATCTGCAGCTTTTCTCTTGTTCACAGTATTTGTTCGTTAAGGTGAAGTTTAAGTGCGTTGAAAAATGTCCAGTTGTAGTAAAATGTTTCCATGAGAAGATGGAGAATAAGGAGATAACTGAAGGTGTGAGTGGTAGAAGTTTGATTTCAGTAGGGGAAGCACAGTAGAGCAGTTACTATAGCTACCACCTCACAACTCCTGTGACCCAGGTTCCGTCCTGACCACCGATACTGTCAGTGTGCAATTTTCATGTTCTCCCTTTCAGTGTATGTGTTTTTAGCCCGGATGAAAAGTTGACCCAAGAGATCCATTTCCCTCTATAGATGCTGCCTGACCTGCTGAGTTCCACCAGCTTTTTGTTTCTTTGCTCCAGATTCTAGCATCTGCATTCTTCTGTGTCATCGATGCTGTCAGTGTGGAACTGTCATGTTCTCCCTTTTAGTTCGTGGATTTTTCCCAGCTGCTCCAGCACACAGGATATGTATGTGTTTGTAGATAGGTTCCCCACTATAATTTGCTCCCTGAGTAGGGGTGTTGGTACAATGTGGAGTTGATGGGAATGTTGGAAGATGTTGAGAGAAGAAAAGACATAATAGTGCAGAGTTAGATAAAAGAAGCACATGATAGGTTAGGACTACGAGGAGTGATTGATAAGTTTGTGGCCTAAGGTAGAAGGGGATGAGTTATTAACTTCAAACTTTCTGCATGATCACTCAAAGAGTTGAACTGCATGTGCATATAACGAGAGCTGTATAACTCATCTCCTTCTACCTTGGGCAATGAACTTATCAATCACCCCTGCTGTGGACACTTTCTGGAGGTCCAAAATCCGTATGCTCCACGACCGCTGGACTAAGTGTGTAACTGTTGGAGGGGACTATGTTGAAAAATAAATGTACTAGGTTTTCTAAAATTGACTCCTTCTACCTTAGGCCACGAACATATCAGTCACCCCTCTTATATTCCCTAGAGTGCAGGAGAATGAGGGAGGAGGTATATAAAACTAAGTGGTATAGGTAGGTGACAGGCTTTCTTTTTTTCTTTTTCTCCCTCCGGTTGGATGAGGCTAGAACTAGAGGTCATAGGTTTAGGGTGAAAGGTAAAATATTTAGAAAGAATGTGAGTGGAAACTTGTTGACTCACAGCAGTGTAGGTGTGGACATGAGCGGCCAGCAGAAGTGGGAAATGTGAGTTTATTTGTAACATTTTAGAGCATAGATACATGGATGAGAGGGTTATGCAGGGCTTTGGTTGGCACAGACTAGATGGGCCAAATTGCCTGTTTCTGCTGTTGTGCTTTCTGACGCCATTGCCTCTGCAGACTTGTTAGGCTGTACAGCCCATTTTCATACTGCAAAATTCAATTACTCAAAGAGGATTAATAGATAACCCTCTTTTTGCCTTTTATGCCAGTTCTTGAATGGTCCAACCATGCTCATCTGTTTCTGCCCTAACTATCTACTCTTGATAGTTGGATATGTCCAACACCTCTGCAACATGTCAGCAGGAGCATTGTGTATGCGCACAGAATATGGCCATGAATTTCTCAGGTAGGAACAAGAATATATGAGGAATTGGAACCAAGGCACTGAATGTGGTCAACACTAGGACCAAGACCAGGAGTGGTAGCTCAGAGCGTAGCCCAGGATGAGACAAGCGACTTCAGAACTGGATCAAGACTGAGATATCCTCAGAAATGAGAGTGTAGTGTTGGAACTTTACTGCATAAAGGTACAGGGGCAGGCTTCTACCAGGAGCCTTGGGCTCAGAGTGTGAGTACAGTTTACAGCTGGGAGCTGTGGTTGGGTGTGTGGGCATATGTGCCCATGGGATGGAAGGGTTGTAAGGGCAGAAGGAAGATGAAGCATTTTCCAGCCTACAGTTCTTAATAAGTAAAGTGCTTTCAGAGCCTCCAGCTGGTTCTGAAGCAGTAAACCAAGGCTGATATTCTTCTGTAGCAACAGATCACAGCACTGCCATCTCCTACCAACCTAATCATGAATGTGGAGGTAATTAAATTAAATTGGTTATGGGAAAGAGATGATCGAAAAATATCGCCATCTTTAATGATGAGACAGCCCAGCATGCATGGCTAAAGCGTTCACAAACATGTTGAGCCAGAAGTGCCGAATGGAGCAATCCATCTTGATTTTCACGAGAGAGCCCCACCAACAGAGGAGCCAGCCTTCAGCCCAATTTGTATCCAAGTGGTATCCAGAAATAACTCAGAGCACCGAATACAACAAAGGCAAGGGCACCATACAAACACTTGGCTGGTGCTTTGAAAGCCTGCACTCCAAAACTAGCTGCAATTCCGATGAAATAGCAGCATTGGCATATACCAAACAATGTGGAAATTTGCCCGATATATCCTGTTGACCAAGATCTGGACAAATCCAATTCATCTAAGTTCTACCCATTACTCCACTCTTGCCACCATTGTCAGTACTGTCCAGCAGCATTTCCTCACAATTAACCAATCACTGATAACCAGGTTAGTGAGATACTTTGCTCCATGTGTCATGAAAACCTTGGTTCAAATGCAGATCAAATAGCTGAATTCCAGAGAACAAGGAAGATTGATCTACTTAATATCAACACAGCATTTGACTTAGCGTGGATTTGAATTAGGGCGTGCATTTAAGATGGGAGGTGTTAATTCAAAGGGGATGTGTGGAGCAAGTTGTTTCTTTAACCAAAGAGAGTAGTGGGTGCCTGGAATGCACTGTCCAGGATGGTAGTGAACACAAATATGATAGGGATGTTCAGAGACTCTCAGATAGGCACATGGATTGCAGAAAATGGACCAACATGGGCATTACATATTGGCATCTAATTACTAATTGAATTAGTTATGCACAAAATTGTGGACCAAAGGGCTTGCTCCAGTGCTGTACTGTTCTATGTTCTATCGTAAAGCCCTTGTAAAATTGAAGTCACTGCCGTTCCGATGAAAATATTCTAGTGTTGGAATCATACCAAACACTAAAGAAAATAGTTACGGTTGTCAGAGATCAGTCATCCCATGGATTCATTGCAAGAATTTCTGAGGTTATTATACTCGGCCTTCCTTTCATCACAGGGTCAGAATTGGGGATGTTTGCTGATGAATACACAATGATTAATTCAATTTGCAGCTCCCAGGTAAATGTGACTGTACATGCTGGCATGCAGTAAGACCCAGGCAATGTTTGCAGCAGATTGATAAGTGGCAACTAGCAAATTGCCACAAATCTTAACTGTATGTCCTTGATAATGATGTGATGTGTTGTTGTTTCTCACTTGAAGGTCACCATTGTGCAGAAATTCATCTAAACCAACCAGATAAGTATCATGGTTATAAGAACAGGGGAGACAATTGGTATATGGGAATAATAGGGTTGTCGTAGTCAGTGATTTTAACCTCCATAATATTGACTGGGAATGCATTAGTGATAATGAATTGGATGGGGCAGAATTTGTTGAGTGTATTCAGGAAATTTTCTGAAGTAATACGTAACTGGCCCTTATAGAGAAGGTGTTAGACTCAATTTCATTTGAGGAAATAAGGCTTGGTAATTAGTTGACATGTTGGTGGGGGTGGGGGACCTTCGGGACAGTGACCATAATTTCATTAGTTTCAAGGTATTCATGGAAAAAGTAAGAAGTGGTCCTTAAACTAATTTGGAAGGGGGATGGGACCCGGAGCAATAGAGCAGTGAAAGAAGTGCATGCAGTAAAGCCAGATCTAACATATAGAGAGGCTTTGAGGAAAGAGAAGCAGAATAAACGGTATAAAGGTAGTAAGGTAGAAGGGCTGAAATATGTGTACCTCAATGCAAGAAGCATCAGGAACAAAGGTGATGAACTGAGAGCTTGGATATGTACATGAATTTATGATGTAGTGGCCATCACAGAGACTTGGTTGGCACCAGGGCAGGAATGGATTCTCAATATTTCTGGATTTCAGTGCTTTAAAAGGGATAGAGAGGGGGGAAAAGGGGAGGAGGGGTGGCATTACTGGTCAGGGATACTATTACAGTACAGAAAAGGTGGGTAATGTAGCAGGATCCTCTTTTGAGTCAGTATGGGTGGAAGTCAGGAACAGGAAGGGAGCAGTTACTATACCGGGGGTATTCTGTAGGCCCCCTGGTAGCAGCAGAGATACAGAGGAGCAGATTGGGAGGCAGATTTTGGAAAGGTGCAAAAATAACAGGGTTGTTATCATGGGTAACTTTAACTTCCCTAATATTGATTGGCACCTGATTAGTTCCAAGGGTTTAGATGGGGCAGAGTTTGTTAAGTGTGTCCAGGACGGATTCCTGTCACAGTATGTGGACAGACCGACTAGGTGGAATGCCATACTAGATCTAGTACTAGGTAATGAACTGGGTCAGGTCACAGATCTCTCAATGGGAGAGCATCTGGGGGACAGTGACCACCGCTCCCTGGCCTTTAGCATTATCATGGAAAAGGATAGAATCAGAGGACAGGAAATTTTTTAATTGCAGAAGGGCAAATTATGTGGCTATAAGGCTAGAACTTGCGGGTGTGAATTGGGCTGGTGTTTTTGCAGGGAAATGTACTATGGACATGTGGTCGATGTTTAGAGATCTCTTGCAGGATGTTAGGGATAAATTTGTCCTGGTGAGGAAGATAAAGAATGGTAGGGTGAAGGAACCATGGGTGACAAGTGAGGTGGAAAATCTAGTCAGGTGGAAGAAGGCAGCATACATGAGGTTTAGGAAGCAAAGATCAGATGGGTCTATTGAGGAATATAGGGAAGCAAGAAAGGAGATTAAGAAGGGGCTGAGAAGAGCAAGAAGGGGGCATGAGAAGGCCTTGGCGAGTAGAGTAAAGGAAAACCCCAAGGCATTCTTCAATTATGTGAAGAACAAAAGGCTGACAGGAGTGAAGGTAGGACCAATTAGAGCTAAAGGTGGGAAGATGTGCCTGGAGGCTGTGGAAGTGAACAAGGTCCTCAATGAATACTTCTCTTTGGTATTCACCAATAAGAGGGAACTTGATGATGGTGAGGACAATATGAGTGAGGTTGATGTTCTGGAGCATGTTGATATTAAGGGAGAGGTGGTGTTGGAGTTGTTGAAATACATTAGGATGGATAAGTCCCCGGGGCTTGACGGAATATTCCCCAGGCTGCTCCACAAGGTGAGGGAAGGGCTTGCTGAGCCTCTGGCTAGGATCTTTATGTCCTCGTTGTCCACGGGAATGGTACCGAAGGATTGGAGGGAGGCGAATGTTGTCCCCTTGTTCAAAAAAGGTAGTAGGGATAGTCCGGGTAATTATAGACCAGTGAGGCTTACGTCTGTGGTGGGAAAGCTGTTGGAAAAGATTCTTAGAGATAGGATCTATGGGCATTTAGAGAATCATGGTCTGATCAGGGACAGTCAGCATGGCTTTATGAAGGGCAGATCGTGTCTAACAAGCCTGATAGAGTTCTTTGAGGAGGTGACCAGGCATATAGATGACGGTAGTGCAGTGGATGTGATCTGTATGGATTTTACTAAGGCATTTGACAAGATTCCACATGGTAGGCTTATTCAGAAAGTCAGAAGGCATGGGATCCAGGGAAGTTTGACCAGGTGGATTCAGAATTGGCTTGCCTGCAGAAGGCAGAGTGTCATGCTGGAGGGAGTATATTCAGATTGGAGGATTGTCACTAGTGGTGTCCCACAAGGATCTGTTCTGGGACCTCTACTTTTGTTGATTTTTATTAACGACCTGGATGTTGGGGTAGAAGGGTGGTTTGGCAAGTTTGCAGAGGACACAAAGGTTGATGGTGTTGTAGATAGTGTAGAGGATTGTCGAAGATTGCAGAGAGACACTGATAGGATGCAGAAATGGGCTGAGAAGTGGCAGATGGAGTTCAACCTGGAGAAGTGTGAGGTGGTACACTTTGGAAGGACAAACTCCAAGGCAGAGTACAAAGTAAATGGCAGGATACTTGGTAGTGTGGAGGGGCAGAGGGATCTCGGGGTACATGTCCACAGATCCCTGAAAGTTGTCTCACAGGTAGATAGGGTAGTTAAGAAAGCTTATGGGGTATTAGCTTTCATAAGTCGAGGGACAGAGTTTAAGAGTCGCGATGTAATGATGCAGCTCTATAAAACTCTGGTTAGGCCACACTTGGAGTACTGTGTCCAGTTCTGGTCGTCTCACTATAGGAAGGATGTGGAAGTATTGGAAAGGGTACAGAGGAGGTTTACCAGGATGCTGCCTGGTTTAGAGAGTATGCATTATGATCAGAGATTAAGGGAGCTAGGGCTTTACTTTTTGGAGAGAAGGAGGATGAGAAGAGACATGATAGAGGTGTACAAGATAATAAGAGGAATAGATAGAGTGGATAGCCAGCGCCTCTTCCCCAGGGCACCACTGCTCAATACAAGAGGACATGGTTTTAGGGTAAGGAGTGGGAAGTTCAAAGAGGATATTCGAGGAGGGTTTTTTACTCAGAGAGTGGTTGGTGTGTGGAATGCACTGCCTGAGTCAGTGGTGGAGGCAGATACACTAGTGAAGTTTAATAGACTACTAGACAGGTATATGGAGGAATTTATGGTGGGGGGTTATATGGGAGGCAGGGTTTGAGGGTCGGCACAACATTGTGGGCCGAAGGGCCTGTAATGTGCTGTACTATTCTATGTTCTATGTTAAATTAATGCCGTAAATTGGAGGAAAGCTAATTTTGATGGCATCAGACAGCAACTGCACTCTGATTGGGGAAGGTTGTTTGAAGGTAAAGGGATGTCTGACAAATGGAGGCTTTTAAAAGTGAGATAGGATGAGTTCGAGGCCAGCATGTTCCTATTAAACTGCTCAGGACAAGCTCAGCAAGATGAGGGAAACTTGCTTGATAAGGGATATTGAGGTTCTGGTCAGGAAAGCAGTAGGTAGGGAGGGAGTAAATTCCCTTCAAGATAAATATGGTAATATGTATCGACCTATGGGAAATCACTAAAGAGTACTTCATGTCTGTATTTAGCATGGGAAAGGCATGAAGGATAAAGAGTTCAAAAATTCTGCAACATATCAGTAATTCAAAGGGGGAGGTGCTGGAGGTCTTGAAAGACATAAAGATGGATAAACTTCTGGTTCCCAAGGATGTTATGGGAAGCAAAGGAGGGGATTGCTGTGGCCCTGACAGGAATTTCTGTAAAGTTATTAGCCACAGGTGGGGGATTGCTAATGTTTTGCCTTAAGCAGGATAAGCCAGGAACTACAGGGCAGTGAGCCTTTCATCAGCAGTGAGTAAAATATTGGAAGGATTCTGAGAGAGAGAGAGCAAGCTTATTTGCATTTTG
This sequence comes from Mobula hypostoma, assembly GCF_963921235.1. Lineage (NCBI taxonomy): Eukaryota > Metazoa > Chordata > Chondrichthyes > Myliobatiformes > Myliobatidae > Mobula > Mobula hypostoma. The sequence goes on from NC_086104.1 coordinate 44,941,880, forward strand.
AAAGGCAAATTGATTTGAGATAGTCAGTATTATTTTGTCCATGAAAATTTGTGTCTCATTAATTTGATTGAGTTTTTTGAAGAAGTGACCAAGATGATTGATGAGGGTGAGGTAGTAGACATCGTCTATGTGGATTTTAGCTAAACCTTTAACAAGGTCCAACATGACAGTCTGGTCGAGAAGGTTAAGTCCAGAAGGGAACTAAGGTGAGTTTGTCGGTTGAATAGAAAATTGACTTTGTGGTAGGGGGCAGAGGTTGGTAGTGGAGGGTTGCTTTTCAGATTAGAGGCCTTTGACGAGTAGTGTGCTGGTACTCGGTTGATTACCATATACTGTATATTAATAATATGAATGAGAATATAGACGGGCATATTTAACAATTTTGTAGATAATATTATTACTGCAGTGGACAGTGAATATTTTTGGGCAATTACAACAGAATCAACGGGGAAAGTGGAGAAAAAAATGGCAGATGGAATGTAACTCAAATGAGCAAAGTGTTGCATTTTGGGAAGTTAAACCAATGCGGGACATACAAAGTGAATGGCAGGACCCTGAGAGGTGTTGTTGAGCAGAGAGACATAGTGATACAAGTACATATGTTGTTCCACTCAGATGGCAACTCGAGTAGACAGGGTGGTAAAGGTGGTATCATCGATCAGGCGCCGAGTACAAGAGTAGGGATGTTGTATTACAGGTGTACAAAATGTTGATTCAGCTGTACTTGGAGCAGTTATGGTCACCACATTACAGGAAGGATGTGAATACTTCTGTCATCCTTTTTATCTACAAGATGTTGCCTGGCTTGACTTACAAAAAGAAATTGGATAGACTGGGTCTGTTTTCCCTAGAGCAAAGAAATCTGAGAGGTGACAAGATAGGAGTTATACAGAATGGTGAGAGGCTCCGATAGAGAGACAGGGTCTGTTTCCCAGGGCAGGGGTGTTTAAAACTGGCATAAGTTTAAGGTGAGAGGGAGAAGGTTTAAAGGGAATTTAAGACGCAAGTTATTTTATGAATTACTTTGCTTCCCCCACCTACTCTTTTGGTTCATTCCAAATACCAAAATTCTTTTGGTACCTCGAATGATTTGACAGAGTAGGTGGTGGAAGCAGGCACACTAACAACAATTAAGAGACATCTTGGCAGGTATTTGAGTGAGCAAGGCACAGAGGGATATGGAGTTAATTCAGACAAGTAGGTTTAGTATTGATAGGCATACAGGTGTCCCCCACTTTTCGAACGTTCGCTTTATGAAACCTCACTGTTACGAAAGACCTACATTAGTACCCAGTTTTTGCTTTCAGAAGGTGTTTTCACTGTTACGAAAAAAATCAGCGCGCGATAAAAAAATCAGCGTGCGCCCTGAGCAGCTGCTCCTCCCCCGGGATTCGGAACGGCATTCTCGCCGGCGTTGCTTAAACACATGCCTGTGAGCAGTCGTTTGCAATATGGGTTCTATGGTATCGGAAAAGCCTAAAAGAGCTCATAAGGGTGTTACACTTAGCGTAAAACGAGACATAATTAAGCGTTTCAATCGTGGTGAACGAAGTAAGGACAAAGTAAGTTTGGCTTGTGGAAGCTGACGAAGATGATGTTGAAGAGGTTTTGGCATCCCATGACCAAGATCTGACAGATGAAGAGCTGATGCAATTGGAAGAAAAAAGGATAGCAATCGAAACTGAATGCAGTAGCAAACTGAACATGAAGCAACTGTGTGAGATTTTCGCTGCAATGATAAAGTACGACTTTAATTTTGAAAGGGTACGTAGGTTTAGGGGATATTTGCAAGATGGTTTGAGTCCTTACAAAGAACTGTGTGATAGAAAAATGCGCGAGGCTCAGCAGTCAAGCAAGCCTTCCACATCAGCCACAGCAGACGACAAACCTCAACCTTCGACATCGAGGCGGACAGAGATAGAAGATGAGCTGCCTGCCCTAATGGAAACAGACGATGACGAGATGACACCCCAGTGTCGCACCACCCCAACCCCCAGGCTACGGACAGATGCCGATTCGCGGAGAATGCAGAGGTAGTCGGGAGGCACACAGCACATCTTTAAGAAAAAGGCCGAAATAAACATGCTTAATTAATTAGGTGCCACCCGACACGTAATTGTCAGCCCAGATCAGAGATGACGTAATCGGAAATCGGCACTGATCTAGGCTGACAATTACGTACCGGGCGGCACGTAATTAATTAGCATGTTTGTTTCGGCTTTTTTCTTAAAGATGTGCTGTGTGCCTCCCGGCTACCGCTGCACCCCCGCATGCTTCACGGATCGGTATCGGTTGGTGGCCCGGAGGGTGGGGGCCACTGCACCACCCCAGCTCAGTCTAACACACCTCATCATCAGTGTGCTCGGTGCTGTTTTCCCAATTCCCGTACGTGATACTACACTGTACATACATTATTTCTACTTTATATAGACTGTGTATTTTTACGTGTTACGTGTTATGATTTGCAGCTTCATAGCTTAAAGGTTATTGGAGAGAGTGTTTTTGCCAACAGCGCTTGCGTGAGATTTTCGCTACAGAGAACAGTGCAGTAATGATTGTGGAAAAGTATTTCTACTTTATATAGGCTGTGTATTTATCATATCATTCCTGCTTTTACTATACGTTACTGTTATTTTAGGTTTTATGTGTTATTTGGCATGATTTGGTAGGTTATTTTTGGGCCTGCAAACACTCACAAAATTTTCCCATATAAATAAATGGTAATTACTTCTTTGCTTTACAACATTTCGGCTTACAAACCGTTTCATAGGAACGCTGTACCTTCGGATGGCGGGGGAAACCTGTAATGGTTGACATAGATATGGTGTTTATATGCTGTACAACACTATGACCATCCAAGATGAAGCAACCCATCCACCAACCTGAGCATTAATTTCCTCCATCAATGGCACATAGTGGGATTAGTGTTTACCAAGTACAAAGTACATTGCAGTTTTTTGCTTAAGTTACTTAGCTTAAGCAGTTCCCAAACTCTCAACCTCCAACACCATCAACATGTGAACACCATCACGAGCAAGTTCCTACTTGCTAATATATCATAGTTCTTTAATTATCACTGGGTCTAAATCCTGGAAATCCTAGGGAGGGTTGCCACCAACTTCTCAAAGGCAATTAGGGATAGACAATAAATTCTGATTTTGCAGTGATGACCATATCTTAGAAAATGAAAAACAATTTTAATAAGGTTAAAGCCATTTAATTGCTATTTCAGTTACCCTACGGCAGTTTTATCAGTGGAATGTAATTTTATGTGTTGCTTCGAGGAAAAATAAAAATTTCTGTTCCTGGAAGTAATGGCAACCTTTGTTCATCCTATTAACAGTAAAACTTCTGAAGAATAATAAACAAAATTAACAAGAAGTCAAATACAGTGATACTTACATAAGGGAACAACATTTGATGGTAGAGATAGGTTTTCAGGATACCATTAAAGCAGGGCAAGAGGGTAGCAGGAAGTTTTTGGAGAGGTCACATCCTAGATAAGGTATCCTACCAAGAGAAGGGCAAAGAGAATAAGACTTTGGTAACCAATTATCAGTCCTGCACAACACATTAATAAAAACAATTTCCAAATTTGTATGAAATAGAATAGGAAAGAAGTATCATTTTTCTTTATATAAAAAAAACCCATGATACTAGGTGAATTTTTAGCTATTTGAAAAATTGAACAGATATTTGATTTATGCAAATTATTACACTGCTGATATTCAATACATTTCCCTCTTTGTATTGAGCAACAAAATTAATATTGATATACCTAAATACTGATTTCTGAATTTACAGCAAGTTCAGCTTGGAATCCAAGTGAGTATTTTTGTTTGCAATTGCGAGTTAAGTAATGAATAGCTCTCTTTACATCTGTCGCCTTAATGAAAGCACTTAAAAGATTTTATGCTGTTTGTGGTAGTCATTTGTTTGACTTGCAAAACCATTCCAGTTGAAAATATCCAAATGTACAAAAATCAGACATTTTTTCCCGTTGAGCTTATTAAATGAGCAATGAATTTTTCATATTAAATCGAGATTAAAAGTCAGAATGTTCGAATTCGGTTTATATGTTGGAGAGAAAAATTAAATGACATTTTCCTTAACTCCCAATTTTAGAGTTCATCTCGTTTTGCCGTACTAAACTACTAGCATAAGTTGCATGAAAATTAATTCAGCAAGATCCTGCAAACAGTTTATTAACAAGAAGTAAATATCTGTAATTGGCGTTAAGGTCATTACGTATACCAAACATTACACCCGGCTTCAGGTACTGAAACATCTTCTATCCCCACCGTATTGCTTCTTATCCAACATCAATACAGGCACTTTAGAATCCAAATTACTAAACAAACTGCCAATTAGGCCTGCAGTCATTTGGATAGATTAGTGGCCACAGAGACTGATACAACATTTTCATCCGAGCCAATTATGTAAGTATACTGTCCTTGAAGGTTTCAGAGAAAAGGCTGTTTTGTTACAGCTATAAAACAAATTCAAAACCAATAATGCAAGATTCCACTCTAAGATTGCCTACTTTGAGACTCCTTCAGAATGAATTTTGAATGATTATGAAAAAGTTTTTTTGAGGAAATCAGCAAAAAATGTTTGTTCCTTTAAACCTTCAGCACAGGAGTGCGTTGTGCAAACTTCCAGTGAATTCATATTTAAGCTAACACGTTGCTGTATCAAGAAATAGTTTTAAGCAATGAAATGGGCATTTTAACATGTAAAGCAGACAGTTTTAAAATAAAAGCAGAGCCAACATCTATATAAAACTACCTTTTTGTAATTGCTGTGGCAAACAAAACAATAAAACATAAAAACAAAGGAACTCGTCTTTACATCCTACACTTCCATTCATTTCTGAACACTTCATTGCAAAATCTATTTAGGAAATAAATTTTGCTGATGACATTCCATATTGAAACAAAGCAGCAAATTTCTTAATGAACTTGTGCCTAAATTTTTTAAACCAGGATTTTGATCACTAATTTTAATTGAGTTGCTTCAAAATAGTGTTGAATTTTGGATGGTTCATATGTGTGAAGAAATTCCTATGACTTTGTTAAAAAAAAACACCAACATTGCAAGAGCAATACTAAACAGTATTTTTGACATTGGCCCTGTAATGATAATGATGCTCTTTATTACAAGTTATTTACAGGATTGACATGTTTTAAAAATTCAACTAAGGCACAAGTGGAATTAGTTAGTTTAGTTAGTTTACACTAAAAATATAGTTGCTCCCTCGTATCGTTAACTCTTCTCTTGTAAAAACATTCTGTAGCATAAGAAACATTATGCTTTGGTAACACTGAAGAACTTATTTTCCTTAAAACACTTGGACAACATTGGGAACAACACCCAGACGACACTGGCTACAACACGCGGACAATATTGGCTAGAATGGTAACAAGATGCACCATTCCATCCATATGTAATATGGTTTCCAAGAAAATTATTAAATTTATGCCAATTCAGTTTGTACTAATCTTCTTCAACTATGGGTATTTCAACCAATGGAAGAGAATTACCTTCCCTCTTTGTAGTGGTTATCTATCCTCCCATCATTATAATTGATTGCATTTGTGTCATTTTAGCAGTTGAAAGATTGTCTTTAGCTAGACAGTATTGAATCCATTTTCAGTCTGTGGGCTTGAATTATTTTATATGAGCAAATTTTAAACTCTGATCCTGCATTTTAGGGTTCTAAATCATTTAGCCAATCTTGTAAAGGAATATAACCAATGTCCCAGTGATACTGTAATTTAGTATTTTAAGAGCCATGGCAGATATTCCAAAGAAGCCTTATAAAATAAGAGATCCCAGTGGTTTGGACAACACCAACTACAGCACTACAAAGTTCTAACTACTTTTTTTTAAAAGCATTAAAAGCTTACTCTATTAATTTAAGGGTGCCCAGTACTGTCAATTCATAATTGTTCTTACTTCAGTGAGTATTGACAAGAACCACTCCATATCTGTCAACAAATTTTCACTCTTTTACTCAGTATTTGTTTTGAATTTGGTGTACAATACAGATGTAATAATAAATAGAAACATTTTACATAAAACTCAGAGTTTGTATGGTATGAAGGAATAGCATCAATACTGTCTTATTTCAGGTATTTGCCTCAATTTAACACTCTCTTATTGTTGAAAATACTGTGCTGGTAAATATAGGCTGTGCTTTTCCACTTAGCTAGATCCCTTCAAGATAAAAAAAAAAGCATCAGAGTTCTCCTTATACTCTGGCTCACAATTTGTCCCTCAACCTAAACTTATCTGGTCATTTACCTCATTGCCATTTATGAGACACAAATACCTATATTTTCCATGTCTGTAATTGAATCCTCAATTAATAAGACTATTATGCCACTTTTCTTGCCCTCTTTAATTTTATAGCCAAGAATATTAGGTTTTGAATCATGCTTTGACTGAAGCCAACATTCCATCAAATTTATGGTGTTGTATTCTTCCATTCTAATAAACATCTCCAGCACTCTAGCTTTAGTTCAAATGCTCTGTGTGTTGGCATATAAATACTGCAACCTGATCCATTATATTCCTCAATGCACTTTTTAACCTTTCCATTGCACATTTTCTTTTTTTCCCCTCAATCCTTCTACACAATCTCATTCTGATTTTTCTTATAATGCACATCTCCATAAGCCATCTTGAGCTTTCAGTTTGTTTTCTCACTCATTCGCTTTTCTCATGCTTAAATGCTCCCTTACTAATTCCCTGTACTTTCCATCCATGGAAATATTTAGCAATTGGGATGTTTGAAGTATATCCATCTGTCAAGTTTGCAGAGTGGTTAGCACAACTCTTTACAGTACCAGTGACCCGGGTTCAATTCCTGCCGCTGTCTGTAAAGAGTTTGTATGTTCTCGGCGTGACCACTTGGGTTTCTTCTGGGTGCTCCGGTTTCCTCCCACAGTCCAAAGACATACCATTTGGTAGGTTAATTAGTGATTGTAAATTACCCTGTGATTAAGCTAGTGTGAAATCGGGGGTTGCTGGGAGGCACAGCTCGAAGGGTCAGAAGGGCCTGTTCCACACTGTATCTCAATAAAATAAATAAATAAATAACTGCCCTTTACCTAAAATTGTCTGGGGGTGGGGGTGGGGGTGGGGGTGGTCACAGAACATCTTTCTGTGTTATTTTTACAGCCAACTAGCCAATCTGTACCTCTAATTTTCTCAAATCAATTCACTGAGTGTTTACTAACCGGTTGTTTGCAAGGTCTTGCTTGATAATTGAGAGTGTAGCTACTCAAGCTGAAAAACCACCATTAAGGTCTTTTCTGTGACATCGCTGCCTCTGTGGATCATGATTTGCAACTAGTTGCATTCTATTTTCATAGACTACCGACCTTTTCTGTTTATCAGTGTTTGGAGTACAGCATGCGATTCAACTCATCATGTGCAAAACAAGGATATCCACTTGTTCCATGATTGCTGTTGAATGCACTCCCTTGTAGCCCTGTCTCTGCTTGCATCATAAGCATTAAATCAGTTGGATGAGATCAGATCCACAGATATTCCTGATTACTGGGTAATTGCCTTTCTCGTCCTTTGCCAGATCAGAGCTGACACAGGTGCAGAGGCTCCTGTCATTTTAATAAAATAGGGAAAGTACATTTATTTTTAAGCATTTTGCTTTAATGTTCTTCACAATTTCTAAGTATTTACTGAACATCTTAATTTTTAAAACTCTAATGATGTACATCAACTGTAATATTTTTTAAATATCTGAATGTCAGCAACATTAAGAAAAGCCTTTAAAAGAAATTTGAAAACAAAAGTGAGAATTTTGCAATCCTGGCGTAATGTAGCAGCAAGTAATTGTATTCAGCAAGTGCAAAGGTGACAGTTAACTACAACAATTCTAGTTAGGACAAAGGGCAGAAGTTCTGAATGGCCTCAAGTTTTCACAAGGAGATTAAAGTGAGGAGTGTGTTGGAATAGTTAAGTCTGAAGCTAACAAAGGCATGAAAGAGGGTTTTAGCACTAGATAGTTTTTAGTGGGGTAGAATTTAGCAAAGATACAGAAATGGGAATTGTGATAGCATTCTGACAGGCTGCATCAGTCTGGTATGGGGGGGGGGGGCTACTGCACAGGACCAAAAGAAGCTGCAGAGGGTCGTAAATTTAGTCGGCTCCATCTTGGGTACTAGCCTACAAAGTACCCGGGATTTCTTCAAGGAGCGGTGTCTCAGAAAGGCAGCGTCCATTATTAAGTACCTCCAGCACCCAAAAACCTGCCCTTTTCTCATTGTTAGCATCAGGTAGGAGATACAGAAGCCTGAAGGCACACACTCAGCGATTGAGGAATAGCTTCTTCTCTGCCATCTGATTCCTAAATGGACATTGAACCCATGAACACTACCTCATTTTTTAATATATATTTATGTTTTTGCATAATTTTTAATCTATTCAATATACATATTCTGTAACTGAATTTTTTTTTCTTCTATATTATGTATTGCATTGAAGTGCTGCTAAATTAACAAATTTCACAACACATGCTGGTGATAATAAACCTGATTCTAATTCTAATATCTGATTAATAAATACCAGCGCAGAACAATAATACTGTTCAATGACTTAAGATTGATTAACACAGATGTATAAAAAAAAGTGTAAAGCAAAACAATTCTACATTAAAAGGAATGTACAATAGATTCTTCACACACACTGTTCGGTATTGTTTCATTTTCATCCATTCCATTTAAATAGTTCCCTCCAAAATTTCTAACATCATTTGCTTTGCAACTTGCTGGACTACAGACTTGAGATGGACATTTGTTTTCTCCCTCTGCCTAGAAACCAGAGTGGTTGTTGAATTACCTTTAGTTTCACATGGATTGTCTAGGAATTTACTCTTCTGTCTTGTGAGGATATCCATGATGAAATGCTCAGTGGAAATCAATATCATGTTTCATTTATACTTGATACCTAAGCCTTCTACTTGCATTTTAATATATTCATTTGTCCTAAAAGTAAAGTTTAGTTAAAGGCCAGTTTGTTTTTATTTAATATAAAAGCTTGACAGAACATACTTCCATCATATGATTGCAAATTTTTGTGAGAACATTATCAAGAATTGCTTTGGGCACTTTGATTTAACAGAGCCAGTATTAGCAATACTAGTTTACCTGAGACAGGTTTTCATAGTAGTAACTCTGACAGTGATAAAAACAAAACCATTAGAATAATTTTCCATCTGATAGGATATTGCATAATAACTGTGTTTCATCGGTGCGTTAAGCTGTTATAACATCAGAGAGTGATTAAGCAGATGTCTAGCTTCTGGCAGCTGTAGACCTATGATCTGCCATTTAGTTTAGCCTGGTGGAGAAGAAATGAAGTATGGCTTGAAAGTATAACTAAGCAGTTGTGTTTTTAAACAGACTGGCTTAGGCACAGGTCAAGTTTAATTTTGATCAAATACAGAACTATTCAGATAAATTAGAATCTAATGGAAACATTACTTTTCGAATAGATTTTTTAATTATTGGTATTTCATTTTAATGTCACAATATTCAGCAACTGTTTAATGCAGCAATGTCTTCAAAGCTCTTTGATTTTTTGCCAGCATTGCTTGGAAATTTATTTTAGAAATTCGTAGAATAGACGTCAGGAAGCACATATTTTACTTAAAGCAAAAGTTGCAGATGTTGAAAACATGAAATAAAACAAAAAGTGTTGAAAAATACTCAACTGGTCAGGCAACAGTACTAGACAGAGGAACAGAGTTCCACTTTCAGGGTGATGATCTTTTAACAGGAACTAAGAGAAAACGGCTCGACATTTTGCTCTTTTCCATAGATGGTGCCTGGCCTGCTGAATTCCTCCAGTATTTTGTGTGTGTAGCACTGACTTAACCCATTTCCTTTTCTCTGGATAATAATTACTTCAAGTTATTGAGTCAGTTGGCACAGAAATAGGCCCTTCAGTTGAAATGATTCAGCCTGACCAAGTTTCCCAGCTAATTTAGCTCCATTTGGCCCCTATCCCTCAAAACCTTTCTCTGTTACCTTCCCTATTTATATTCGAATTTCTTTTTAATGTATTCATTTTTTGGGTCAAAGGTATGGGCAATCTATATTTTATACAATTGTACAGCCTTTACTAATCCCATTTAGACCATAAAACCTAGGAGCTACGAGTCTGCTGTGCTGTTCCATCATGGATAATTTATTATCCCTCTCAACCTCATTCACCTGACTTCACCCCATAACCTCATATGTTCTGTTTTATCAAGAACCTATCAACTTCCACCTTAATTATACCCAGTGACTTGTCCTGCACAGCCATCTATGACAAAGGATTCCACAGGTTCAATATAGATTTATAACAGAAAAAAATGCTACTAAACAAACTACTGGGGCTTTTTTTTGAGGTTGTAACTGATAGACAAAAGACAAGCAGTGGATACAGAGTGTTTGAAGTTTAATTGGGTCTTTGGCTCTGTATCTGAATGCTTAGACCATAGAGATAGGAGCAGAATTAGGCCATGCAGCCCATCGAGTCTGCTTCCCCATTTCATCATGGCTGATCCTGGATCCCATTCACTCCCATATACCTGCCTTCTCACCATCTCCTTTGATGCCCTGACCGATCAGGAAACGATCAATTTCCATCTTAAATATACCCCAGGACTTGGCCTCCTCTGCAGTCTGTGGCCAGCAATCCACAGATTCACTACTCTCTGGCTAAAAAAATCCTCCTTACCTCTGTTTCAATGATTGCCCTTCAATTTTGAGGCTGTGCCCTCTAGTTCTGGATAACCCCAACATAGGAAACATCCTCTCCACATTCACTCTATCTAATCCTTTCAACATTCAGTAGAGTTCAATGAGATCCTCATGCATTCTTCCAGTGAGCACAGACATTTCTGGCATTCTGCTAGTGTCTTCCATGGTGAAGTCTGACACAAAATGCTTTTTAATTTTGTCTGCCATTTATTTGTCCCCCATTACTACCTCTCCAGCATCACTTTCCAGCAGTCCAATATCCACTCTCCCTCTTTTTCTCTTTATATATCTGGAAAACATTTTGTATCTACTTTTATGTAATTGCACAGCTTACCTTCATATTTCATCTTTTGTCTCTATTGCTTTTTAGTTGCCTTCTATTGGCTTTTAAAAGCTTCCTAATCCTCTTCCTACTAAATTATGCTATAGTATATATCCTCTCGAGTACTTTTATGCTTTCTTTGGCTTCCCTTGTCAGCCACTGTTGTTTCAGGCTCTCTTTAGAATACTTATTCATCTTTGGGAAGTATCTTTCCCAAGCGTTCTGAATTTCCCCCAGAAACACCAGCCATTGGTGTTCTGCCATCATCCCTGCTAGTATCCCCTTCCAATCAACTTTGGCCAACTACTTTCTCTCGCTGGTCTTCTCTCTTTCAAACTGCATAGTGGATTCTATCATATTATGATCACTGCCTCCTAAGGGTTCCTTTACCTTAGGCTCCCTAATTAAATCTGGTTCATTACACAACACCCAGTCCAGAATTGCTATTCCTCTAGTGGGTTTAGCCACAGGCTTCTCTAAAATGCCTTCTCATAGGCATTCTACAAATTCCCTTTGTAGGGATCCAACACCAACCAGATTTTCCCAATCTACCTGCATATTAAAATCCCCCATGATTATCATAACATTGTCATTTTTACATGCCTTTTCTATCTCCCTTTGTAATTTGTAGCCCACATCCTGGCTACTGGTTGGGGGCCTCTGTATAACTTTCATCAGGGTCATTTTACCCTTGCAGTTTCTTATCTCTGTGCACAAGAATCCTACATCTTCTGATCTTGTCATCACTTTCTAAGGATTTGATGTCATTTTTACAAATAGAGCCAGCCAATCCACAGTGCGAGCCTGCCTGTCCTTTCCATACAATGTGTATGTATCCTTGGATGTTAAGCTCCCCATTATTTACTGGTCCATTGCTCATAGCTTTCTATGCCTGTTGATTCAAGTGTTTATCAGAATACTTAATAAATGTGATGAATGTACCCCTCTTACCCACCCATTCAGAGAATGTGCTCCAGACTTCAGCCACCTACTTGGTGAAGAAAATCATGCTCAGATCCCCTCTAAGTATTTTACTCATTACATAACCCTGTGTCCACCAGCTTTAGACACTACTGCTATAGTTGAGGATACATTTATAATAATGGATAATTTTACAATTTTTAAACATTTCACTGTTCAATTTTTTTAAATGGTAAAAGGACAAAATGGTAGTTAATAACAAAGCATATTTCTTATTGTATAGTTATTTTTCTAATTAACTTTTTTCTCTGATTCTTTTGTGATAATATACCCCTTCTCAGCATTTCTTTATGCCTATTATTTGTATTGTATCAGGAATTGCAAATCAAAGACATTAAATTGGCTGAATGTCATTTTGGGTTTCCCGAGGTTGTAAAATGTGCTTTAGAAATGCCAGTTTTTCATCTTCTGGCAGAAATAGTGGTCCTTTCCCATGTGAGAAGAATGCAATTAATTAAGTTGAAATTTGGGAAGTTAGTGGCATGATAATTAATACAGCATTAATTCACTTTCAGAAAATGTTGTCGAAAACTGGTTCATTGCTTATTTTTAAACCTGTCATTCTCTGAACCCATAAGGGGTATTCAAGAGGTTATCATGTGCCAAGGCAAATTGATTTAATATTTAATCAGGTAAATTGAGAATTATAAGGTTTAGATTTTAGTTCAGATTGTGCTGCTCTTTTCAATGTGTCCACACTAATTAAATCTCTGCATGTCTTACTTCTAGTATTTGTAGGTGAAAATGCCAGCCCTATTCCAGAAACCAACATTGGTAGTCGGATGCTGCAAACCATGGGATGGATTCCTGGCACAGGCCTTGGACCAAATGGCAGTGGGATTGCTGAACCCATGAAAGCATTATGGCGACCAAAAGGGGTTGGACTTGGCTTCTGCTGACAGGCAGCTATTCAATTTAGTGGAAACTATACACATTTCAGTGGAAGTGACTTCACTAACCTTTGCTCAAGAAAGGTCAAAACATCTATTTCTATAGTGACAAATGGACATCCTAATAATGTGATTATTAATTGTGTTTTGAAATCAACACATGCTTTTTTCTGATCAGAGTTAATGTTGATGTGCTGTATTAATTATAATTGGGGATTCCAGATATTAGGAAGTGATTTTCATTGTTGTACATCAATACACAAGTTCAAAGTTTTTGCAGGTACTAATTCTATCTCATCCAAAGTGTGGTGTCTGAAAGTAGAGGCGACGGATGTGAATTTATTGTGAAATTTGGCAGTGCGATGCCTCTTCCAATCCCCATGATATGAATATCTCTGTATGATTTGTAAGTTTGTCATTATGTTACCACTGCTGTGCTTCAATTGAAAAAATGATGAAATAGATGTTTAGAAATGTGATAACAGTTCTGCAGCAAGCAACTCGGAGCAAGCAGTTCAGAAATGATTTTCAGTGGTTGCATATTATCTGTAAGCCTTTTGTTTGTCTTTGTTCAAGTAAATTTATTTTAAATTCAACATTCAATTTCTTTAATGTCCAAAAATATTATGTACATTCTCCAAGACTGAAAGGATTTCATTAGCATAACAAAATGTCCTTCAATAGATCCCATAGTATTAAATATACCATTTTCTAAAATACAATTTACCTTAGATTCCAGTTAGTGTGTAGATATCAGGTTTTTTAATGAAATATTCTGTCTTGCTATATCATTTAAAAATAAACCATGTATTGCCATGACATAAGGTCTTAGTGCTGAGCCACATTTGAATGAACAGTGAATATTGTTGTGATAATAATCAGAATCAAAATCAGGTTTATTATCATTGACGTGTCATGAAATTTGTTATTTTGTGGCAGCAGTATAGTGCAATATGTTAAAAAAAACTACTCTGAGTTACAAATAGAAACATTAAAGTATAAAAAGAGAACAAGATACTGAGGTTGTGATCATGGACTGTTCAAAAATCTGAAAGCAAAGGAAGAACTTTCATGCTTTCTTTTATTAAAAGAAAGCCAGGGTACAGCAGATTACTGAACTTATGGTTTAATCAGGTTGATGTACCGAGTTTTAGTAAACAGAACTGGTTTAAGATTTGTTCTCAGATTGTCTTTCTAAAACCTTAATGCAATTTAGCTTCTGCATTTTACATATTGCCTCCCATCTCACTAAGCAAGCACTTGACGGCTCATCCATCCGTTACTTTCTTCTGCAGTTTGTAGTGAATAACCTTATTTAATTCTCTATATGGCATTAAATTTAAAATATATATTTTTTTAAATGTGAAAATAAGTTGTGAGTGCCTGGTAACCATGCAAGTACCACTTATCATTTTTGCTCCTATACAGATGCTTTCCTAGGGTTGAGAGTTGTTATCTTACTTAGTATTTTAAGCTTGGACTAGTTTATTTCTTTCAAAAAGTATCATTGTTTGTATCAAAATTGTACTCTTCAGTTGATGGTTTGTTGCTTTGTAGTAGTTACCAATTGATGAAATATATTAAACTTCATTAACGGGCTAGACAAACTAAGGCTACTGTTGCCTTTCTTAAAGTAAGCAGCAGTTATCATTTGAAGGGTGACTTACATTACTTTACATTCTGTGTTCTAATACAAGATCAGTGTAATCCCATCTATGTCAAGAGCCTTAATTGCACAACTCTGCTTCATGACAAATCTTCAAACAATCAGGAACTATTAGGTTATTGAGCTGAAGAATGCAATAGGAAAGATAAAGGGAACCTGCTCTCCATTTTAAATTAACCGGAGAATGAGCATATTTTCATTGCTTCAAAAGCTGTCATTTTGCTTTCTGTGAGAAGTAACAGATTACTTACAAGCAGTTCTAATGTACAGAAATGGCATCACTGAAGCATTGCTAAGTACATTAGATATGAATGGGGGGAAAAACCTGCTTAAAACAATATTTATTATTATTATCTGGATTTATAATTAAAAGGGGGACAAGAATTATTGTCGGAATGGACGATTGCGTAATTTACCAAAATCAGTGTGGCTTGATTAATGTATATAATTGAAAATTATATTTTTCTTGTCTTTTTTCAGTGTATTAAAGCAGCCACTGATCAGAAGTTATAGCTTACCTCCCACAATACAATCAGAGTCAAATCCCATGTTATTAGCAACAGTGTGCTGGAGAGAAGGCTTGGCATCTTGTAGCTTTGGATTTGCTGTTTACTTGGAACATTATGAAAATGACTTTTAACAATTAATTCCTGTAGTGCTGAGGGTTCTGTCAAAAATTACAATTAAATATTATGGGTTTTATCAAAGTTATGTTTTACGTTGCGTATATTTGTACTTGCTTCTAGATTTAATGCACATTGGCAAAATATCCACCTACTACAAAACAATCTGAGGCTTGAACAATCAGATCTGCTTTGTTTTGCAACAATGTTAATTTTCAGTGTAATTTCCCTGCATCAATTATTTGAGAGATTGGTTATTAGAATGCCCAGCAGTTTAACTCTGTATAAGCACCCTGTAAAATCGAGGAAACTCTTACCTGATATTCTACAAACAGATAAATAAAGAACATCTCACAATCTTTTTGTGTGATTATTTAAATTTTCTTTTTGTATTCACTACCTTGTATATTTTAAAATTTATTGGCCTGTGCCTCACAAAACTAGTCAAACTTGCACTAAAATGTTGCAAGGAATAAATCCGTATTGCATCCAATATGTATTTTTTTTTGCACTTAAGACTCTTAAAACTAATCTGTTTTCTATTTGAACATAAGGCTTTTTAAAGTTTTTGGTCAATTATATTCGTGACACCACACTTAGACTATTGTGTGCAGTTCTGGGCTCCTTATTTTAGAAAGGATATACTGTCATTGGAGAGGGTTCAGAGAGGGTTCACAAGAATGATTCCAGGGATGAAAGGGTTACCATATGAGGAACGTCTGGTAGCTCTTGGGCTGTATTTCCTGGAGTTCAGGAGAATATGAAAAGGCCTGAACAGGTTGGATATGGCGAAGTTATTTCCCATGGTAGGGGAGTCCAGGACAAGAGGGCACGACTTCAGGATTGAAGGACGTCCATTTAGAAGAGAGATGTGGAGAAATTACTTTTGTCAGAGGGTGGTAAATCTGTGGAATTTGTTGCCACGAGCAGCTGTGGAGGCCAAGTCATTGGGTGCACTTAAGGCAGAGATAGATAGGTTCTTAATTAGCCAGGGCATCAAAGAGTATGGGGAAAAGGCAGAGGGAGTGGAGATAACTGGAAGAATTGGATCAGCCCATGATTGAATGGCAGAGCAGACTCGATGGGCTGATTGGCCTACTACTTCTCCTATATCTTATGGTCTTATATTACATAGAACCTGCCCACTGTGCACAATTGCGATCAGTAAGTATTTCTGTATGGGTTTTAAAGATATTTTCACATATTTAACATTTAGCTAGCACCACAGAATGAGATAGGTGACAACTCAAAATATGCCATTATGGGCTAATTCCATTTCCATACAAATCAGATCAAATCATTTAACAGTACAATGCAGATTAAAGTATAATGGCTACAGAGAAAGTGTAGTGTGGCTAAACGATAAAGGTGCAACATCATAACAAGATAAAACGCAAACAACAGGAATTCTGCAGATGCTGGAAATTCAAGCAACACACATCAAAGTTGCTGGTGAATGCAGCAGGCCAGGCAGCATCTCTAGGAAGAGGTACAGTCGATGTTTCAGGCCGAGACCCTTCGTCAGAACTGACAGGACGAAGTTAGTCCTGACAAAGGGTCTCGGCCTGAAACGTTGACTGTACCACTTCCTAGAGATGCTGCCTGGCCTGCTGCGTTCACCAGCAACTTTGTTGTGTGTTGCTTGATCATAACACGATAGGATGTGAGGTTTTGAAGTCCGTTTTATCATGCTAGGAAACCATTCTATAGCCTTATAACAGTGGAGTAGAAACTGCCTTTGAGCCAGGTGATGCTTTCAGGCTTTTGTATTTTCTGCCCAGTTCAAGAGGTGAGAAGAGAGAATGTTTAGGATAGGTGGATTTTTTGATTATGTTGGCTCCTTTACTGAGGCAGCAAGAAATATAGACATAGTCCAAGAAGGGAAGGCTACCTTCTGTGAGGTGCTAAGCCATGTCCACAATGCTGTGTAGTGATTTACAGTCACATGCAGAACAGCTCCCATACTAGACCATTATGCATTTAGAGAGGGTGCTTTCTATGGTGCATCAATAATAATTGGTGAGGGTCAATAGGGACATACCAGGTTTCATTTCCCTCCCGAGGAAGTAGAAGCATTGGTGAGTTTCCTTGGCTGTGGCATCTACGTAGTTGGACCAGGTCAGGCTATTGGTGATGATCATGACCAGGAATATGAAGCTCGCAGTCCTCTCAATCTCAACACAATTGGCTGGAGCATGTGCTCTGCCTGCCTCCTGAAGTTCATAATCTGCTCTTTTGCTGACAGTGAGAGAAGGAATGTTCTCATGACACCATGTCAAGCTTAGCACGCTAGCATAGTGGTTAGCACAATGCTTTATAGTACAGGTTCAATTCCCACTGATGCCTGTAAGGAAATTGTATGTTCTCCCCGTGATCACCTGCGTTTCCTCCGGGCGCTCCGCTTTCCTCCCACAGTCCAAAGACGTACCGGTTAGTAGGTTATTTGGTCATTGTAAGTTGTCCCGTGTTTAGGCTAGGATCAAATTGGGGGATTGCTGGGTGGTGTGGCTCAAAGGGCTGGAAGGGCCCACTCCACACTGTAACTCAATATATAAAAAGATAAACAAGCTCATTGTTATTTGGGATGTGGATCACTAGCAGTTAGAGAAGAATCTGACCACGCAGTCATGAGGGTATTAGGGGGCTAAAGACAGAAAGTTATGGAGCACCATTGTTTGGAATAATTGTCATGGTGGCGTTGCTGCCTTTCCTAATTGATGCAGTCTGTTGATCAGGAAGTGAAGAATCACAATCAGGTTCAATATCACCAGCATATTTTGTGAAATTTGTTGTTTTCTGGCAGCTGTACATTGTAATACATAAAAATATAAAATATAATGAGAAGTATATATAAAAAAAATAAATAAGTAGTGCAAGAAGAGAGGGAAAAAATTAGTGAGGTAGTGTTCAAGGGTTCATTGTCCATTCAGAAACCTACTGGTGGAGGAAAAGAAGCCGTTCCTGAAACACTGAGTTTGTGTCTTCAGGCTCCAGCATCTCCTTCCTGATGGAAGCAATGGGAAGAGGTCATGGCCTGAGTGATAGCGGTCCTCAATAATGGAAGCTGCCTTTTTAAGTCATCACCTTTTAAAGGTGTTCTCGATGCTGGGGAAAGGCTAGTGATCATGATGGAGCTGCCTGTATTTACATCTTTCTGTAGCTTTTTCCGAACCTGTGCAGTGGCCCCTCCATACCACTCAGTGATGCAACCAGTTAGAAAACTCTCCACAGTACATCTGTAGAAATTTGCTGGAGTCTTTGGTAACATATCTTAAGCTCCTAATGAGATATAGCCACTGTCGTCCCTTTCTTGTAACCCCCCATCCCCCCTTTCTGAAATCCAAAATCAATTCATTGGTCTAATTGATGCTGAATGCAATGTTTCTGTTGCGACACCACTCAAGCTATCTTGCTCCTACATGCCTCCTTGTCACCATCTGAAATTCTTCCAACAATTGTTGTGTCACCGGCAAATTTATTGGTGTACTTAAGCTGTGCCTAGGCACACATGCATGGGCACAGAAAGAACAGTGGGATAAATATGCATCCTTGAGGTTGTCATTGTCATTGGGGAGAAGATGCTATTTATGATCCATACACACTGTGGTCTCCCAGTGAGGTTCCAGTTGCAGAGGGAGGTACAGAGGCCCAGGTTTTGGAGCTTTTTGATTAGAACTGATGGTGTGATTCTGTTGAACGCTGAGCTGTAAGCAATAAACAGCAGCCTGATGTAGGTATTACTAATGAGGTGATAGACAAATTGCAGTGGAAGGGAGAGTAAAAAAAAATCAGATGCAGAATGTGATGCATTTTCTTGGAATTATGGTATTGAAAGCAGAACTGGAGTCAATATACAATTGTATGATGTAGATGTCTTTCCTGTCCAAATACTCCAGAGATGAGTGTAGGGCCAGGGAGATGGCATCTACGGTAGGCAAATTGAAATGGTCCAATGTTGTCCGGAAAGCTGGAATTAGTGCATGCAGCAGGAGGAAGGCATCAGAGGTGGTGTTATCCAGCAAACAGTGCAAAGGATTGTATTGCATTTTTTATTGTGATTCTCAAAGCACTGAATAAAATTCCATTAGATCATCATGCTCAAGTATATCAAAGATATTTATAAAGAAAAATGCAGAATACCAAAACACTGTTTGCATTATTTCATAACAGAAATTTGAACAGAAACATTGGCTTTCTGATTGTGCCCAAAACAGAATCTTTGCCTCATTTACTTTTGAAAATATTGTTAGAATACCAACTCATAGCAGTCTAGCCATATTGATGAAGGCAGAGAAAGAGTCGTCTACTGAATATTACATTCAACTACATTGGCAGATGGAATGCTAAATATTCATTTGAAGCACTGTTGAAAATTTGGATATCCTGTAATTAGAAAACATTTAGTGTCTGGATTTTGCAGTCAGTTGCAAAAAAATTATACCCTTTTCTGATGTTTCCAGATCCAATGCTTTCTTCCATGTCAGGTGTAGATTTTATTTTTCAACTTTGATTACTTTCAGGTTTCAATACTTGAGAGATCTCTGATCTATGGAAAACCTGCCATGACTGAAAAGTAGAGATTAATATAGAGACTAAAATACCTTCCTTAAAAGTGGAATAAAGACTATAGTTTTAAAATAATATATTTGAAATAATAAAGGAATGAGAGAAAGAAAAGGAACAAAACTGTGTTAAGGATGCAAAATGCTGGCTAGAGCTCTTGCTGGAATCTGAATTCAAATGGAGAATGCTGGAACTGCCTAACAGGTCAAGCAATATCTGAAAAAAATCTGAGTTAATATTACAGATGGATAACAATGCAGTAGAACTGGCTAGAAAAAAATGAGCTGTCTGAAATAGCTGAATTTATAAAGTCTCAAAGTCTGGGACTTTAGTGCTGCCCACAGTACTACTCCAATACAAGTCAGAACTACTTTAGAGGACTGTATGGTATTTTCATTGCATACAATGACAAAAGGTGCATAGGGTGTAACTCAGGACCACTGGCTATTCAGCAACTGCAAAATACCCACTTTCACTACTGTCAGGATCACTTGGCTCCAGTCCTCATTACAAAATAAACTCAATTCCGGAGATGAGTTAAGAGTGACAGCTCTTGATATCAAAGCAGTATTTGTTCAGTGTGGAACAGAGGAGAAATGCTAAAATTAAAATAAATTCTGATGAGGGAAATCTATCAACTCAAGTCATTCTAGAAAGATATGTTTGACAGCAAGGTCAGTTATCTCAGCACGAGGATATTGTAGATAGTCAGCACGGCATCATGGACCAACCATATGATGATGATTCTTCAAAGTAAAGTCCAAAATTTTACTGATAGACAATGTTATCACATTTAATCACCATTTCTCACATAATAAAACACTTCTTTCCGAGCAGCAAAAGGCCTGAACAATAATCGGCCTTCTTCTGTTATGAAATAAGTAGCATTGTAAGTAATGGCCAACATCAACAAGAGAAACACATCAATCAACATCTGGGAGGCCACTGTTGACAAAGAACTTAACATGACCAGCTCCACAAAGACAGTGATCTAAAGAACAGGTCAGAACTAGGGATTCCATTGTGAGTGACTCACATCTATGACTGCCAAAGCATTGAAACCATTTACAAGCAGTAAGTCGTGAGGGTGTTGGAATATTCAGGACTTCCCTAGATAAGTGTAACTCCAGCAGCTCTCAAGGAGCTTATCACCATCCAGGACAAATCAGCTAGCCTGATTGGCATTCCATTAACAACTATTTTAAGATCACATATTTACTGTGGATCTATGTATAACCTCAAAATACACAATACAGATTTACCACGGCTTTTCAACAGGACTTCCACTACTTTGAATGACAGAGACAATATGTGCAGTTGAGTGCCCTCCAAGTTAGACACAATCCTTACTTTGAAGTGTATCCGTTTCTTCTTCATGAGGTCAAATTCCTGGCACTCCTTACCAAGTACCACTGTGAGAGTACTTTCTCCACAAAGACTGCAATACTTCCAGAGTCTACCCCAGCACCATGGATCGAAACAAATGCTGACCTTGCAAGTTATGCCTTCATTGCATTGTTGTGAAAATGTTTCACAGTACCATGTGACTGGAATTACAAAGATCTACAGACCTGATCCTGAAAAGTCAATGCCTGAAAGCCTTACATCTCAGCCTCTTCCTCTTCATCCATCTTTGACTCTAAACTTGCCATATGCAAAGGTACTCCTAAATATTAAATAATTGTTTCTACTAGGGAGTGCCAGACTAAGTTTGCTCAGGTCAGTCTGGATGAGGAGTATTGTTACAGCCTTTTAACTAAACAAATTGAAAAGTCATTGCCAAGGTATCCACCCATCTGGGATTTCAGCAGGCTGGCCCTTTAACACAGCTAGAATCTAAGTGTTAGCAAACAAGCAATAGAGCCAAGTTTTAACTGGGACATTCTAGCTATTAGTGGAAATCACAGCTATCATTTGCATGTAATTTATATTGTTGCACCCTCTTCAGGCTCAGTTAGGTATAGAGTTAGATGTATCAAAGAACAACTGCAGTGTTATTCGAAAGTAAAACAGGAGCAAATGATTTATTCATGTTTTTTCAGGTGTTCCTTTGGAGCTGGGCTGTGGAAGTCATTCCTGTTGTCTGCTTCGAGTAATACAAAATTCCATTCCCTTTCCCTTTTCTTCCATTCCCTACTCTGGCCTCTTATGTCTTCTCCTCACCTGCCTATCACCTCACCCTGGTGCCCCACCTTCTTCCACTTCACCCCTGATCCACTCTCCTGTCCTATCAGATACCTTCTTCTCCAGTCCTTTACTTTTCCCACCCACCTGGCTTCACGTATCACCTTCTAGCTAGTCCTCATTCCCCTCCCCCCACCCACTTTTTTCTTTCTGGGTTCTTACCCTTCCTTTCCAGTCCTGAAGAAGGGTCTTGGCCTGAAACACTGACTGTTTATCCATTTCCAGAGATGCTGCCTGACCTGCTGAGTTCCACCAGCATTTTGTGTGTGCCGCACTTAATACAACAGTGTATTTTGGACAGGCTGAATTCATAGTTCTCCTGTGCAATGCCCTGCAATGTTCAAGAAAGTAGACGCTGAATGTAGTGATGACCTTTATAGCCAAGGAAGAGTTATCCCATCTTTAAAGCTTGAGCATCTGACTGGAACCAGACAGCTTAGCTCTGGTGCAGACTTTCCAGTGAAGCAAAGAGGTCTCCCTGAGCACACTCAGGTATTTATCAGAGGTGACAAATGTGGGTCCAGAGATATTGATAGATGTACACATATCCTTTGCAACATCAATACACTTACACATGACAACCTTTCGACAGTTGTATTTCCCTGCACAATGCTGGAGAAAACAAACAAAAAACAAACCCATATTCCAGTGCAGCAGCAATATAAAAATGTGATTGCAGAAAAGCCTTTTGTTTTCCCAAAGATGGCAGAAGCCATTACTGGAAGCACCTTGAAGAAAATGCATTGGTACAGATATATTACAAGAATGCAAGTAGCAAACTTGCTCTGAAATGGTAGCAAAGCATACAGAACCTGTGAATTGGTCAAAGCACCCAATTCAGAATCAGAATCAGAATCAGGTTTAATATCACTGGCATATTAGACCATAAGACAAAGGAGCAGAAGTCGGCCATTCGGCTCATCGAGTCTGCTCCGCCATTTTATCATGAGCTGATCCATTCTCCCATTTAGTCCTACTCCCCTGCCTTCTCACCATAACCTTTGATGCCCTGGCTACTCAGATACATATCAATCTCTGAATTAAATATGTCATGAAGTTTGTTGTTTTGTGGTAGCAGTATATTGCAATACAAATGCAATATTGCAAAACTATAAATTACAATAAAGAAGTATATATAAAAATTAAATTTAGTTAAAGAAGTAGTGCAAAAAGAGAGAAAAAAACTGAGCTGGTGTTCATGGGTTCATAGTTCATTCAGAAATCAGATAGTAGAGGGGAAGTTGGTGTTCCTGAAACACTGAGTGTGTGTCTTCAGGCTCATGTACCTCCTCCTTGCTGGTAGCAATGAGAAGAGGGCACGGCCTAGGTGATTGAGTCCTTAATGATGGATGTCGTTTTTTTGAGGCATCGCCCTTTGAAGGGGTCCTTGATGTTGGGGTGGCTAGTGCCCATGATGGAGCTGTCTGACTTTCCAACTCTTTGCAGCTTTTTGCAACCCTGAACAGTGGCCCCTGCATACTAGACGGTGATGCAACCAGTTGGAATGCTCTCACAGTACCTCTGTAGAAATTTGCAAGTGTCTTTGGTAACATTCCAATTCTCCTCAAACTCCTAATGAAATATAGGCACTGTTGTGCCTTCTTTGTAACTGCATCACTACGTTGGTCCCAGGATAGTTCTTCAAAGATGTTGACATCGGGGAATGTGAAACTGTTTGCCCTTTCTATTGCTGATCCCTCAATGAGGACTAGTGTTTGTTCCTTCAACTTCCCCTTCCTGAAAATCCCAATCAATTCCTTGGTGTTACTAACATTGACACCTCTATCACTCAGTCGCCCACTGACTGAGCTGCTCTATCTCACTCCTGTACCACTCCTTGTCATCATCTGAAATTCTGCCAAACATATTTGTGTTATCAGCAGATTTGTAGGTGTGTTGGAGCTGAGCCTAGCCACGTAATCGTGAATATAGAGAGAGTAGAGCAGGGGGCTAAGCATCCATCCTTGAGGTGTTCCAGAGTTGATTGTCAGCGAGGAGATGTTATTTCCGGTCTGCAAAGACTCTGGTCTCTGGGTAAGTAAGTCAAGGATCCATTTGCTGAGGGAGGTACAGAGGCCCAGGTTTTGGAGCTTGTTGATTAGAACTAAGGGTATGATTGTGTTGAACACTGCACTGTAAATAAACAGCAGCCTGATGTAGATATTACTATTTAACGGGTGATCCAAGACTGATCTATGGGGGAGTTAATTCTAGCCATGACCAACTCCTAAAAGCACTTCATCACTGTAGATGTGAATGCCACTGGGTGATAGTCATTAAGGTAAATCACCCTGCTGTTCTTGGGCCCTGGTATGATTGTTGCCCTTTTGAAGCAGGTGGGAACCTCTGACTGCAGCAGTGAGAGGTCAAAGATGTTCTTAAACACTCCCACCAGTTGGTTGCACAGGGTTTTCAGAGCCCTACACGGTACTCCATCGGGGCCTGATGTCTTGCGAGGGTTCACCCTCTTGAAAGATGTTCTGACATTGGCCTCCAGGACAGAGATTGCAGGATCATCAGATGCTGCAGGGATTCGCACAGGTGTAGTTTTATTCTTCCTTTCAAAGTGTGTATAAAAGGCGTGAGCTCATCTGGGAGTGAAGCATCACAGCCATTCATGATGGTAGGTTTCGATTTGTCAGAAGTAATGGCCTGCAAACCCTACGAGAGATGATGTGCATCCAATACCGTCTCTAACCTCAAATGGAAATTTTTTTTTTGTGCTTAAAATAGCCGTTGCATAGGTCATTCCCAAACTTCTTGTATAGTTTTGGATCACTGGTCTCGAATGCCATAGATCTAGCCCTCAACAGACTACGAATCCCTGGTTCATCCAGGACTTTTGGTTTGGACATGCCTGGTGTGTTCTCCAAGGCTCACACTCACCTGCACAGTTCTTGAAGTCAGTGGTAATTGTGATGTATTCATTCAGACTTGAAGATGAACCCCTGAATATTGTCCAGTTCACTGACCCGAAATACTCAAAGCAGTCCTGTCAGCGTTCCTCCACCTCCCTTGTCAATACCATTTTGGTCCTCACCTCCGGGGCTGTGTTCTTTAGGTTCTGCCTAGGTGCCGGGAATAGAAGTACAACGAGGTGATTAGAATTTCCAAAATGGCATGGAATAGCACCGTAAGTGATCTTGATGGTGGTTTAACAGGGGTCAAGCGTGTTGGCTCCTCTGGCTCCACAGGTGATAGGATGGTGGTCATTGTTCAGAGACTTCTTCAAGCTGGCCTGCTTGAAATCTCCTACAGTGTTAGGGAAGGCATCAGGGTGTGCAGTTTTATGTCTGGACAGGCTGAGCATCAGGTGAATATACATTTAAATAGCCAGAAACTTATTGCCATATTTAACTTGAGTCATTCTTTCATGGAATTAAGTCTTGAATTTACCAGTAGCACAGCCTTCTTATCTGTGGCATCTCTCCTGTTGCAAAGCAGGTTGCTTCACACTCAATTTTATGTTTGGACATCTGCTTCCAATGAAGCTTATTATAAACAGGACTTCAATGAATATGATTTTAACATCTATCTTTTTCTGTTTAATTAAATAGCATTCATGTGTATTATATTAGTCCTTCCTGACCCCATCCCCCTCCACCCCAGCCCATGCTGCAGAACTTTATTCATGCTATTGAGTCACTTTTACAAGGAAGATCTAAAGCAAAGCATTCACATAGTATCCAAAGTCAGAGTTCTATACTGCAATGTGTGACAAATGCCTAATTAATCAGTTTGCTCATTCAGACACTATAGCAATTAGTAGATACATTTATTACAATGCACATGCTGCCAGCTTGAATTCAGAGTCAATTCCTAGAATTTAGTGGCTATTACTGTTAAAATGACAGACAGTCTTAGAATGTAAGTCTGAATTAATGGCTGCCTGACAGCCAATTTAATAAGTACATTATCTGCTTCTTCAAGATGGACGATGGTTTTTCACAACTGGATGCAGACTACCTACTTGTCACCTATCACCCTTCTAACTGGACAAACAAGCAGCATTAAAAGTGTGCTTGGATGACTGAAATATCCTATGTCACAAACGTATCAAGTTGTAAGCCTTGTAAATCATCCTGTATATTTACAGGCTGATGACTCATCAGACCAAAGGGTTGGCTTTAAGTGCTTTCTGTGCTGCTGGAAATTGTATCTCATTTTAAATACCCATTCCTTTAGCTGCTTTTTTTTTGCTGCAGTTGATATGCAATTGTCAAGTGGACCATGAAGGCCCCTTCTTTTAGCCTCCTGCCAAGCACAGATGCATTACTTTGTGCACCTGACATTTTGAGTTGTCCTGGCTTCCTTTCTTCACAGTCAGCAACACTAAATGCCAGTTCTCTGTTTGTATGATCTAGTATTGCAGCACTTGGCCTTTTCTACACTTGAAACTCATTCCTCTGAGTCTTTGCATCCATTTTTATATTTCCAGATGAGATAAATCACTCTGATGTTCTATTAATATTATCAGCGGTGCATCTTAAGTTAGGATTCACACATGTGCCATTCCAAAGTTACAGCATCTCTTCTTATTGCACCTGTAGTAAATATTAAAACAGAGCGATAGTGCTGAGGTCAACCTCATTCATTCGGAATTAAGTATCCATGGATTTAAAGCTGATGGTGAAGGATTATTAATAATTGCATGATACAGGGAATTGAATTACTTTTATAACAATGTAATCTAATTGAGGTAATTACAAAAGTGTATTATTTTTGGATCATTTTAAAAGCAATCACGCACAAGCTGCTCCTGGAACTATCAGTTTGAGCATCACTGTCTGTCGCTATGATCAATAGCAGCAGTAATATCTCGGCTACATCAATGAAATTCACTGAAGTGTTAGATTATTAGAAACAAAAAGTCAAGAATGAATTTCAGATTATTTAGAGTTCAAGAACAGTCAAAATTAAACTTTTAAATTATCGCTAGTTGATCCCGCATGGCAGTTCATCATCTGCGTAGAAGCCTGAAAATTTTGCATTCAAATAACAGCTTATCACATCTTTCTGAAATCTGTTAAAAGACTATGATTGCATATGTTTAATATATTTACTTTGAACTGAGTTGTTTCTTGTTAATATGGCAAAAACAGCAAGATACCATGAATATCAAAGAGATGGAGAAGTTAAATCTATTTTTAGTGTTATTATTTGAGGATGTAATGTTGAGCAGAGACTGCAATGGATTCCTTTCCCTCTTCAAACAATGACATGGAATCTAGCATTCACGTGAACTACTGGAAGAGGCTGTAGGGCCCTTATTTTAACTAACAGTCAGTGCTTTGCGCAATGCAGCTTCCTCTGTATCGAGTCTTAGCATAGATTCTGTGTTCACTTTCTGGGTGGAACTTGAACTTGAACTCACTGCGAGGTAAAGCATTTGACAAAGATAAAGCCACGTGTTTCAATCCAGGAGATGTTGCCATTTGTGTTTACCAATGTCTTGTCAGGGTGTTTGTCAGTTTTCTGCTTGGAAGGTTAGCTGAGGCTCCGGCCTATTATGGCTAAATGCACTCTCTGTAAGGAAGGAGCTGTCACATGTCACTTGTTCCTCTATAATGCATCTCCTATAGATTAATTTTAAAGCAACATCACAAAAAGAGTCAGAACATGGTAGCCCCAAAAAGTGAATTTGCATTGTAGAAAAATGAATATTTTCTGTAATCATTCACTCATATTAATAATGATAATGAAGCTTCATTTCTGCCCATCTGGAAAAGTAAATATCATTGATGTTAAAGGGTGTTAAGAATGGGTGAACAGAGAGATTTTTCACCAGATTCTACAATCCTTAATTTTGATCTTCTATGCCCATATTCCTTGCTTTGTGATTTTGCAGCTGTGAAGTTATTTCACTGATCATTTCTCCCTAGTTCTTTTTAGCTTCAGCAGATGTCTTTTAGAGTCATCAGCTTCTAAAATATTCTTGGGCTGAACAACAAGTTTATACATCTCTGACATTCCTGTATTAGACTGTAACACCACACCCAATACAATAAACATTATAATCACCAATAACTTCCCAGTCTACAAAGCAAATCTGACAGCAATCAACATGCAGACAGTCTTAATTAAAACAGTGACACACCTTAAAGACAACATAACACCAGCTTTCAAACCTCTAATAGACCAGAAAATGGTCTTGTAGAAACATACACAGCCATTGAAAAAAGCATTATTGGCCTGTTGTGAAATTGATGCCATGGGCCAGAAATAACTAAGTGGTCTGTACACATATGATCTCTACTTAATTTATTAAAAATTGCTTCTAACATCATTAATGCACGAAGATTGAACAGTGTTAGAAGGTGTTAGACATTTTGGAGGCAGGTGCCAAAGGATTAGATGTCTGTATTGCCATTTCCAATTACAATGCCTTTGTTGATGTCTGTCATGTCTATCCACGGCCTCCTCTACTGTAAAGATGAGGCCACACTCAGGTTGGAGGAACAACACCTTATATTCCGTCTGGGTAGCCTCCAACCTGATGGCATGAACATTGACTTCTCTAACTTCCGCTAGGCCCCACCTCCCCCTCGTACCCCAGCTGTTACTCATTTTTATGCACACATTCTTTCTCTCACTCTCCTTTTTCTCCCTCTGTCCCTCTGAATATACCTCTTGCCCATCCTCTGGGTCAGCCCCCCCCCGTCTTTCTCCCTAGGCCTCCTGTCCCATGATCCTCTCGTATCCCCTTTTGCCTATCACCTGTCCAGCTCTCGGCTCTATCCTTCCCCCTCCTGTCTTCTCCTATCATTTTGCATCTCCCCCTCCCCCTCCAGCTTTCAAATCCCTTACTCACTCTTCCTTCAGTTAGTCCTGACGAAGGGTCTCGGCCTGAAACGTCGACTGCGCCTCTTCCTATAGATGCTGCTTGGCCTGCTGCGTTCACCAGCAACTTTGATGTATGTTGCCTTTGTTGATGTTGGCATTGCTGTGGTCCATATTGTTGTCCTAGAGAAAAAGAGTCACGTTGAATCATGAGCCACCAACTATTCCAACAATTCCTTCATAACATGTACAGGAACGAGTATATCATCTGTTGCTAGGTTTACTTGTGTTTACTTCTGATTGATCAACTCTGATTTAACTTATTATTTATTTATTGAGATACAGCGCAGAATACGCCCTTCTGGACCTGCGAGCCATGCTCCCCTCCAACCCCCAATTTAATCCTAACTTAATCAGGGGATAATTTACAATGACCAATTAACCTACCAACTGGTGTGTCTTTAGACTGTGAGAGAAAACCGGTGCATCTGGAGGGTATCCACGCAGTCACAAGGAGAACATACAAACCCCTTACTTACTCTTCTGATTGCATCACCCATTTAATGTGCATTGGCTTTCCTGAGATATCATAAGAGATGGAATAGGAATTGGAATTAGTTTTTATTGTCACATGATAATAGCTTGACTTGCATACTGTTCATATAGATCAAATCATTACATTCTGCACAGCGATAAACAATACCAATACAGAATTAAGTGTAACAGCTATAGAGAAAGTGCAGTGCAGGTGACAATAAGATGCAAGATCTTAGATTGCGAGGTCAAGTGTCCATCTTATCATACCAGGGAAACACTTAGCCTTATAACAGTGGGGTAAAAACAGTCCGTGAGCCTGATGTCTTCCCTAAAAATGCAAATAGCCCATCAAAAGGCATTATGAGCAGTGGCTAAATGTTTCCAATGCCTTGTAACAAATTAACGCATTGCCTGTGACCATGTGAACAAGCCTCTTTGTACATGTTTATAGTTATGGTTGAAATTGCATGCCTAAAAATCAGCCTCAGATAATATAATTCCAGCTGTTGCTTCTAATTTGCATTGTTTTGAATAATGAAAATCTTAAATATCTTGCATTATAAAATCCAATGTGATTTTGGCAATAGTTGACAAAGCTAAAATAAAGAATGTAATCGACGCAGGGTACATGGTTAAAGATTTTCAGAAAGATTTTGCATTTAGGAATGAAAATGGTTAATGTAATTCAGCACACAGAGAGGTCAGAATTTACTGACTACCCCTAATTGCCATTAGACTGATGAGCTACTTTTTTAACTCCATGCATTGATTTTGATGAGGGAATTCTGACACTCCAGTTATGGTGCAGCTCCAGAATGGCGATTTTCTTTTATTTATTTAATCATGGCCTTGAACTGGTCCATTTCAGAGAATCCTTAAGTATCAACACTAGAGTCACTTAAAGTGTAAGGGTGGCAGATTTTCTTTCCAGAAGGACATTATAAAAACCCACATAGATTTATTACATATTAAGTAGTTTCAAATTACCAGCTCATATTGGCTTTTTTTTTAAATTCCAGGTGAACTTAACTACCTGCATTCTTCAATTAACAAGGTAGGGGTTGAACTCCTGACACCAGGACCAGGCTTTGAGATACTAGTTCCTAGATACACTCTTGATAACTATGTTATCATATCCAGGATAGCAAGGACACAGAAGAGGCAAAATATATTTCCCGAGAAAGATGTTATTTGGCTTAGTATCCTCATCACAAGTTTTGGAGTACCCAATATATTGCAATGTACAGTACTTTTAGTTGGGTCTCCATTGACAGGAATGCTTTAAAACAAAGTACATTCAGCAAGCATCAGATCGTGGAAAGATTTAGCAGTTAAGTTTATCAGAACAACAGGAACCTTCTTAGAATAAGCAACTCAGGCATAGAAGCTCTGCCCGCAGGAGGTGACACATATGAGTCCTTATCCTCCTTGAAAATCTTAGCCTTTTCGCAAGACTGGGGACAGGCTATGGTCTGGAGATCCTAACAGCCAGAGTCATCTGAAGTCATATTCACTTAAGATGACTCTGGCTGGTAGGATCTCCAGTCCAGAACCATTCTGACCTCATCTTCCAACAATCCTTTGCCTTTAGTCCCTACATTTTGTTTCATGTGATTCTATAGAGTCCCCAGTATCTATCTTTTATACCAAGACAAATAGGGTTAACCTCTAAAATGCTTTGAAATCATCTGAACGTCCAAATGTCTATGAATGGTGTCTGCTCCAGCTATTTTCTCAAGAAGACCTCAAGGAGATCAAGATCTGGCTCTCTTAGTATTTTAGTTGCACGCATGTGAATTAGTTGCATTAGGAAGGTGTTGACTGCATGACACTGATCCTGCCTACTTCATGTACTTCAGGTGTGAGTGCTTAACGTACACATAAAAGTATATTCGAACACTTCATTATGCACATCAATTTTATGCCTCAATTCAATCTGTTACCATTTAAAAATCATATGCTGAGTGATCAAATTTCTATACCAACATTTGTTATCTTGCTTGATTTGCACTAAGGTGTTTATTTGAAAATCTTTGAAATCGCGTATCAGAAGTTAGTGTGAGCCAGACTTATTTCACCTTAGGGAGCTGGGGTTTTGTAAGAAAATATTATTATATGACTTCATTTTGTTTGATGAAAAAGACACATTCCTCAAAACTAAACCAAAAAATCCTGAATTCAGAAGTACTACACCATAATGATATGTAACTTACCTTAGTTATTGTTTATAGTAGATTTACATGTGTTTATTTAGACTCGGAGAGGGAGCAGCATTGTGGTATATACTAATACTAGGGACTTCGTTCCAAAATGTCATCTTAGTAATATGAAACTTAATGGGAACATTTTGCAATGGGCGTCAGAATGCCCTCAGTCACGAGGTGAAAAATTAGCTGAATACTCGGCAGGGAATTCAAAGAATTTTGCCAGGTAGCATGGGTCAGTGTGGGGAACTCCATAAGCTTTGCCTCAGTCCTTGGCAAAGGAAGATGGTGTGGATGTCAGGTTAATAAAGTGCAGCAGTATTTGCTATGCTTCTATTATTGGGAAGATTGGAAGAGGGGATTAGTTTGAGTAAGGGGATTTTTTTTGATAAATATAACTAATGCATACTAGCAATTTTAAAAACTATTCAGGCATGTGAATGCATTGACTAGGTTACACTGGAAAATATTCATAGATTTAATGCAATAGCAATCCAAGTTGAAATTTAGGTATAAAATGCAAAATAAACATTTAATTAAGGATTAGATATTTCATCATGAATGCATTATAATTCAAGGCCTAAAAACTGCACTGCATGAGCTGTCTTCCTTTAATGGGAAAGCAGCAAAGAAAAAGTGTATCTGCCAGCTGCCTGCTCTGTTATATAGCCACTGCTTTCCCTGCCAGCTATATTCCAGAAAATTTGCTGCATTTATAATTTGTTTCCAAAACAAATAATGAACTTTGTAACAGGACAAGCTAAGGCTTCTAAAGATAGACATGGTATGATCACTTTGGACAACTGTTCCCACTAGTAAGGACTATGGGAACGCTAAGAATATGCGTTTGAACTACAGTGAAGGGCCTGATCATGATATAAATGATCTGGGAGCATGTTATAAAGAGAGGGATCTGCTTAAATAATCAGCATACCCAGGCCTTTATTGTGGCCAAAATATGACAAGTATGTTTCTGAATCAACTGATACCCAACTGACTAGGCACAGAAATAATTGAGGAAAAAAATACAATTACTTGGCCTGTCCGTGCACTTTTCAAAACCCCTACACAAGTTATTAACTCTCTCTGTGCTGCTGTTACATTTGCCTGGAAAGTTTTCTTCAGAATTTACGGTTTTCTTTAGATTTTGATTTATCAACCACCAATGTTTACAATGCATGCATCAGAATTTTTAAAATTTATTTCAAAAGGATTTCATTCTTAACTCAGAGTATTACAACCCAACAGGGAAATTATCAGTAATTTAATCCAACAAACAGAAAATGTATATTAATTGTGGAACTTCTGAGAAAATGTATACATTAAACAGTGGAACACATGGACTAAGGGGGTACTTAACCACCTGCACGCACAGGAATGGCCACGTTTTAATGTGTCCAGTTTTCTTTACAAATATTAAATGCTCAAAGTGAGTGATTTACACAGAGGCTGTAGAAATCAGGTTGTAAATGTTCACAAGAAACAACTTTGATTTTGATAAAGGGGTGGTCTTTACCATATAGCATATGGGCTATTAAAGTTCTAAAGATGTGTTTACAGTGTGTTATAAAATATCTTCCAACAAAGTCTCAAAAGTGACACTATCTAATGAGGTTCAGAGACCTTGTCTGGCTGATTGAAATAGGTCAGGTACACTCACAAGTGCATTCTTAAAAACATCAGAAGTATGTAATCAAGTTTAATAAACAAAAGTGTTCTTGCCTATCAATGTTTTTGAAGAGAACAGCATTTAATAACTTGACTACTACTGGGTGTACTTAGATATTGAAAATGATCTCCAGTCTCATTCCAATTTCTGGAGACAATTGCCTTGAACATGAAGGATTCTGATTCAGATTTATTTATTTATCACATATACTTTGAAACATACAGTGAAATGTGTCATCTGTGCTAACACCCAACACAATATAAGGATGTGCTGGGAACAGCCCACAAGCATCGCCACACAGTCTGGCACCAACATATCGTGCCCACAATGTCCAGCAGAACAAGAGAAGTAACAACAACATAACAACAGATGAACGTGACAACATGAATAACAACATGATAACAGCAACAGAACAACAGAAAAACAAGCTCTTTAGCTATCTCGCACCCACCCACATTCACACATGAACACATAATCCTGTGTCAAATGACACAGAAAGCACATGTGTCTGCAAATATAGTTACATATGATGTAAATGACGCATGGTGATGCATTATGAATGTACTTTGAAACATCTGGGAAATGGCAAGGTTACTAGAACAATTGTGAAATGCTTAATATTATTCTGAAAAATTAGAATGCATTTTAAGTCATGACGGCACCGAGAGAGGTCTTAGAGAATTGTCAGATCTGATTGTCACAACCATTGTACCTGTTGGAGGATGGAGAATTTAGATTGGAAGTTCCTCATCTAAGTTATCAATAGGAAGGATGAGAAATTAAAAGGAAAAGACAATAGAGATGATTGTGGACTTCAAGAAGGCACAGGTCGACCACTGTGTTGCACATCAATAGCTCTGCCAGGGGGAGTGAAGAGCACAAAATTCCTTGGTGTGCACTGAACGGACATCTTAATGTGGACCCACAACTCCTCCTCATTAATCAAGAAGGCACAGCAGCATCTACACTTTCTGAGAAGATTTAGGCGTGTAAAGCTCCACACCCCCATTCTAACAGCTATCCATAGGAGTACCAGCAAGAGTATCACGCACAACACGCTTGTTGACTGTTTGTTTCCATGGATGCTGCCCGACCTGCTGAGTTCCTCCAGCGTGTTGTGTGTGTTGCTTTGACCGCAGCATTAGAGTATTTTGTGTCTACCATCAAGAGCATCCTGTCTGGCTGCCTCATTGTGTGGTACAGAAGCTGCAAGGCATCGGACCACAAAACCACACAGAGGATGGTAAAAACTGCTGAAAATATCACCGGTCTCCTTCCCACCCACCCACCCCACCCCCAATGGCTATTTGTGACATTTACTGGAAGTATTGTATACGAAAGGCCTAAAGCCTTGCTGAGGATCCGTACTACCGATCCTACAATCTCTTTGCCCCACCACCGTCAGGAAGGAGGTACAGGAGCCTCAGGACTAGGGTTGCCAGACTGGGTAACAGCTTCCTCCCTCAGGCTGTGAGACTAATAAATACTGTACCCTGCCCCCACTGAAGCCTCATCACTAGAAGAGCGAGCTGTTTACTGTTTACTGCTTACCCGTACTGTGCACTGCATACACCTTGAATTATATTTTTTTAACTTATTTGTGGTAATATTTTGTTTTATGTGCCTGTGTGTGATATATGTTTTGTGGGTGCATCGTGGTCCAGGGCACCATTTCATTATTTCATTTGTTTGTATATATTTACAGTCAGATCACAAAAACCTTGAATTTGAACTTGAAATTGAATACTGAAGAAATCCATGTTCACATTTGGGATGATATGTTAAACCACATCTTTCTGTATCTTCAAGTTTCCTTTGTCCAGTTTCTCATGCTGCATTTCAAATGCATTATAGTCTGTAAAATTAGCAGCTCTCATGTAATCTTCAAGAATATGACGTCAGTTTAACACGAATCTTGATTAGACATCAGTAAAATCTGCTCTCACTAAGGTATAAGAGACAAGATATAATTTTGTTGAAACTTGATTTGTGACCTTTGTGTCAGAGCCTAAATCCATACCAATGACAAGTTTTCTGCCAAGTGAGGAAAATACCAGTTATGTTTTCTCTTTGATAGGCGACAGTTTAGTCACTTCACTGTTATGTTAGATTTTCTCACCATAATATTGCATGTTATCTATAACAACTTTCCCGCTGGTGTGGTGTACCAGACAAATGGGACTCCATGTAACATCCATTTCAGAACAACTCCAACCTCGGTTATTGAACTGTGGCTCAGAGCCGTGCTTGTGTACACTTAGAGACTAAGTTTGAAGTCCTGATTCACTGAAGTATGTGTGAAAATGGGCCCTAAAAAAATCTGCAAAGACAAGGCTTCTATCCACTTGCTTCATTGCACCTCACCTGTCCCTGTGATAAATGTCCATAACTTAATTTTCATATCTCGGGAGCCACCTCTCAGAAGTCGATACAATTCTCTGCATCTTTTAATACACCAGAACAACTTTCAACTAATTGGGAAGAGTTTCTAAAAAGATCTCAGATCCAAAACATAGTTCATGTCTATCAAAGCAGTCTAATCATTACCCTGCATATTGTTTCAGAGACGTGGACTACTTATAGCAGACAACCTGACACACTCGAATTCTATAAGCTCTAAGGTGGCTGATGAGGTCAATGTAAAACTGCTTTGGGGATTTTGTGTCAGCTATATAGCTACTGTGGCCTACAGAGTTGGCAGACACATTAATGTTTGTTTTTATTTTGTTCTTCCAATGGATTTGTAGGAGCTTTCAGAAGCATAGTTGATGGTGGGATCTCCAGTGGGATAGCTAAAATTGTCCACAAAGCTTTGTGATAATGAAAGGAAAATTGGCCACTGTTTCCTTTTTATTACTAGCCAACAAACCCTGTTATTCAATCATGTCAAATTTGACCCAAAGTAAAGCTCCCAATTTTGAGTAAAAATAACATCATTCTCACAGATGACCAAACATCATCTGTGATGCAAGAGGGGACCGAAGTCTACTTCAACTGGCGTTGGGAGAGGAGAGGATTAATATGAAAGATGAGCAAGATTCAATATTGTTACTGCATTATTAATAAACTACAGTTAAGCACCATAGCCATTTAACACAATGGTAACAGCATTCAGCTGTGTACTTAAGAACATGCCATATTTAATTCCATTGAGCATGATTTTGTAGAGAATTGCTGGCACTTTCACATGATTTGCTGGCTTTATCCCATGGAAGTGCCTGCAAGTTTAGCATTTTCGCACCTTTGCAGAAGTGGTTGTCTCAGATCTGATGCCAGCTGTTCACCAGAGATTTGCCAGCGTAGTTCTGATTCTTGAAGAATATGCTCCATGTTAGACCAGGCATAATCATTTCTCTTCCAGTAATTTGGGTGGAGGTGAATGGCTGGAAGGTGAATAAAAAAAGAAAGACCTGGAGAAACTTAACAGGTCAGGTAGCACCTTCTGAGAAACATCAATGACTTTACTTTGGAACTCACATTCTAACACTTACAAGATAAATATTAGATTCTTTTACTTGTTAATGAAATGTTTTCAAATGATTTAAGTCTTCTAATATTTACTTTTTAAAAAGTAATCTTCATAAAAACACAAGTGGTGTTATATCTATTTTTCAATTGTAAAGTAGGCACAAAGAATATTGACATTGCAGTGGTTTCCACTTTTGTTCATTACACGCGTTTGTTAAGTAACAAGGCAGAAGGGCAGTGAGATTCTTCAGCCATCCATGCAATCAATAATGAAAGGCAAGTTCCTGAAGTCAGAAGAAACTGGGATGCTCCTCAGCTCCAGAGAACCACACACCCTGTTCCACACTGGCCTCTCTCTCAGGGTTACCTGAATGCAGCTGCTGTGAGGCAGACAATCTGCTAGAGCATCTGAATTCTGTTACCGTCTTGGAGGCAGTTTGCCTGGAGAAATGTGGGCAGAATGGCAAATCGCTCTGATTGTGTTACTGGAACGATGGCACCAATATCTATTGATTCTTGGTATTGGGTTTGGGCTCACACAGATATTTCTCCCCTTGATATGAAGGGTGCAGTGTGGGGTGAGTGCTGCAAAAGAAAATCAACTTCTGTTTGTTAGTCCAGGTTCCAGCATCTCAGTCTCTGGTATCTCCAAAATCAAATCCACATTGATTCTGGGCTTAAATGCTGATAATAAGACGGCGTGCCAGTGCTATCAAATATGGTACAGAGAACGAAACCTGCAGTCAAACAGCAATTAAAGAGAAGCAAACACATTTTCTGCCATAGCTCAATTGGCTTGGTTATTATATAATTGAGTGCTCCACAGCAGGAAGGTACAAAGTTCAACCTTTTGTCTGTGCAATTGGCTGGTCTCAATGACTTCACGTTGTTGACCATAAAATATGATTAGCACTGACACATCTCATCACTGCAGTAACCCTGCTTAGCAGATGTCAGAAAATAACATCACAAACACTATGCCCCTTAACGAGTTAAGAAATAAATATTTTTTTCAATTGATTTTATCTTACAAATTCAAGAAAATAAAGATTTTACTTTGCAGAAGTCCTCACTGATTCTTAACTATACTATTTTACATACAAATTCATATGATATCTGACATTGTTTATTGCAGAATAAATATAACTAGGAGGTCAATCAGAACTATTGAGTCCATTTATGCAGGAACAATCCCACAAACTCTTCTCCCTTAGCCTTTCTCCAACATTGATTCTGCATTAAAGAAGGAAGAACTACTGCTGCAACTCTCACCATACCTTCATATTAGTAATAGGGTGACATCATTGATTAAACTACTAACTTTTCTTTGTGTTTAAGCTTTGTAATATCTGTGACAGCTGAAAAACATATCAAACAAAATTCTGATGGTGCTACATTTATCTTCCAGATGCATATAATGGACAAGAAAGCAAATAAAATAGCAGGCGGATCGCAAGTGCATTGCGAAGCGGAAATGCTTTGTCTACTAATAATGGAGAAGGCAGGTCAACCACTGTTTTCAATTGTAACCAGAAATCCCTACCTCTGAAAAGCATTCCATACTTTACCATCAATGCGCTGTGCTTGTTGCCTGTGAACATGAGTGGCCATATCAAAAAGATCTGCCTATTTTTAAAAAAAAAATCTTTTTTTCGTCTGTTGGGTTAATTTTGTTTTTATTTTGTAGCACTTCAGCGATGTTATTTTGTAGTGTATCTGACAAGCCAAAATATGCGTGGAGATCAGTGAGCACCAGACTGCACCTTCAAATCTCAGTCTTCCTATCAGTGAATTGTTGAAGGCAATTCCCTCAGCTTGCTCCCAATCGGCAGAAGAGGAGAGGACAGGATGCAAGGCTTTTCACTCCTGCTCCCGAGTTGTGGACAGGCATGAGCTTGAGTGAATGAACTATAAGTCTGGTGAGAACTTGGTTTAGGTGAGTTTTAACCTAGGAAACGGTATTTGGGCACTGCACATAATGAACGAATAGTATTTGGCAAGATTTCATGGTATTTTCTCTATTCTGGATATGATTCTGTAGGGTAGTCCTTCTCATCCATGTTCCTTCCTCATCTTGCATCTATTCCTAATTCCTGCAAGTGCTGTATGCAGAATTGCATCTGGCCATCAGATTTTGTCTGCTTTAATGGGGGTGGTGACAATTGGAACAGAACCTTCTTTCAGCCACTTCTTGCAGAAGCACATGCTCTTCATAGCAACCCAGGTCCGTATTACTGTAGTGCTTTGTGTTGTCTCTTCAAACACTCTCCTGTTTGTCTCATATCTACCTTGAAGCTTAGAATTAACAGAGAACAGCAGTGATTACATTAAAGGCTCAAATAAGTATATCTTTACAACTATAGTCTTCAGCCAGTCCATTAGAATTACTAAATTGAACTCAATTGATTGAGAGTTTGCAATTTTACACCTCATAATCTGTCTGTGCAGAGTTACAGTATTCCATCCTCACTCCTACAGACCTTTAGTCCTTCTGTTATTCTCTCTCACCACATCACCCTCCTTTCTCACCGGACATTTCAGCAGCCGACGAAGAGAATGGAACCATTCCTCAAGCGTTCTCCTGGGCCAAAACAAGGTCCACATCAGGATTGTATCATCAAAATATCCTTGGTGTCGGCATTCCCAGCATTTTTTATGCTGTGGACCAATACCATTAAGTAAGGAGTCCATTGACTCCAGGCTGGAAAACCCCTAGTGTGTGTTTATCAAAATACTTGACAGTTGGAAACTAAAAAAGGCTAAGTAGTTAATATATCATCAGAACAAGTTTTCCTATAAAACTCAGAATTTTGTACACAAATCCTGTCATTCTGGGGGAGTGGAACACATTTGTATCGATCTCCTGATGTTTTCATTACCTCTTTTTATCAGCTCTATTATCTTTTCATCTGGTTTTCCTTGTTATCAATCTACTAAGCATCCAGTCAGCAACTAAGAGAAGTCTTGAGCTGATTGGGATAAATCTCAACCTTCTTTTTCCTTTTCTGATAATGCCATGGATTGGTAAAGAAGAATTAAGGCATCAAGAAATAGGATATTTAACAGTCCTGACTTAGCCAACCCGATTTTGACCTTGTTGTAAGTACTAGGAAATGGGAAGATAAACCTAGCCAGCAATCACCCAGTCTCTTGAGTTTA
The DNA here is from genome assembly GCF_963921235.1 of Mobula hypostoma. NCBI lineage: Eukaryota > Metazoa > Chordata > Chondrichthyes > Myliobatiformes > Myliobatidae > Mobula > Mobula hypostoma. The sequence continues at coordinate 44,981,701 of NC_086104.1, forward strand.
ACTCAATTCCCAGTGCTGCTTTTCTTTCACTTGTTTGAACAGACTGGATGGGCTGAACAGGCTATCCCTGTTCCCCTATTCCTATCTGTGATCTTACTAGCAGAAGACAGGAGGCTAACAGTTACACTGCTATTAACTGTAGCACAAAGACACCGACTTTAAAACTGCAGCCACATTTATATACTTTAATGTAATTTATGTAACAATGCCATTGGATAGGAATTCAAAATTTGCGTGGTAATTTATTGCAATGCTTTAGAATGAAAACCTAGCCATATCCTTTTATAGAGCGGTCTTTCATTTAGTGTGAAAGTGGTAGAGAAGCACCAAAAATGGAGAGGAACAAAAATGATGCTGTATTTTCTGTGCAGTTTATACCTTGTTTTCCCAGCTGGTTGTATTGAACCCTGGAGTACTCACAAAGGTCCAATGTCAGACCCAAAACACTAATAACTGGGCATTGGATGTCTCTTCTGCAATTTCATACAATGATTGAAGTCAAGCCAGTCAGACGAGCAACCACAGATATTATTCTGGGCAGTAATACATGGGGAAAAATTGAATTGATTTTAAAAGGAGAATAAGGCATTCAGGCCAGATGATTAGTTATAATCTGGATCATTAGATTTTTGATTTGTTAGGTTCTGAGACCCAGTTTATTGTATTTTACACATGACGAACACATCTGAAGTGTGAAATAAGTCTCCATTACTCTCTCTGGAAACATTTTATCAAACAGTATCCTTAAAAAGGCAACACTATTATTCAATTTTGTTGAAACTAGAACTCTGGGAAAGCAGAAAGAAATGGTCTTTCTTGGCTCTGTCTTTCAAATGCCTCTGTATCTAACCCCCATTTGAGATGACCTTCAGATAGTGTGCAGCATTTTAAAATCTGCTAATAGGCTATAAAATCCATTAGCTGCCTCTCTGCAAAAGTAGTTAGTAGATTTGAACTCTTGACCTCTACCTGTGTTCTCCCCTCCTTTCTTTGTTCTCTTGGGCATCTTCACTTGTCCTTGTTAGTTCTATTAAAAGGAGATTCTTCCAGGCTGGTCATGCCAATCATGATAAAGAATTATACCCAAAATCCAAACATACCTGTCTCTTTTGTATGCTGATTGGTCCGTAGTGCACTTGCAGGACATTTTAAATTATATTTCTGGGAGAACTGGCAGTGGCATAACGTGAAATGCTTTGTTTCTCCTTCAGTCCATTACTTTGAGTGGACACTAAGGTCTTCTATCTGGGGCATGAAATGGCATCTTCATAGTGGTGAGAATTTTCTACTTTATTTGGTCACAATGGGGAGAAAAAGCCAGGAATGTAGAAACAACCTCTCCTATGCCACAATCCCCTTGAGCTCGTAGCAAACCACTTGCCTTGAAATTACGGAAGCATTTGACATTTCACCTAAACATCTGTCCATCATATAACCGTAGTCTAACTGTTAACTGCACGATAATATCATAAATTATTTTTAGAACAGAAGCAATGAATCAGAGAGAAATATTAATGAATAAATGCAGAGCTCTGCTTATGTACCTGAAATACTTGCCATCCATTTACAAGATTTTATTGAAGAGCATCTTTAATGAGATTGTCCCAAAAACAATCTTGAAGGTTTAAAGTCTAGCTCTCTAATACTGGTATCATGCTGGGATGTCTCATCCTTGAGTATCATATCAGTAGGCTACCAATAAACATGAAGCTAGCACATTTCATCTCACCTACATGTCTCTAGGTAACAAGGGATGCCAGCATGTTGATTGCCATCCACACTCTCTTGTCTCTGTAATTGGATTTTTACAGTTTAAGATTTCTACTGGTATAGTAGATCCTAAATGGATATGGAAAGCAAAGCTGTGAGTGCCCATCCTAAATAAATATCTTGAGCTGATATTTATCAAAATTGATTTTTGAATCCTAAACATTGGGTTTCAACCTATAAGCCAGCAGGTCTATACATGAGTAAACAAAGGTGGTGGTAAAACCTTTGTATTAAGTAGAACACAATTTGGTTAAATTAAATCCATACAGATTTTCAGTGTTTGGAATGCCGAGGAGAAATGATACACATTTATTCATACAAGCAGAAAATGATGGATCACCAGCAGTATTAACAACACCACAGAATACTACCGATGATGATGCCATACCACTTGTTCCTATTGGTAAAATATAGAGAGAACGGGAATTTTTAATTTAATAATTTCTTAAACCCATTTTTTTGCTGGTTACAAACAGGTTATTTTAATCTATGAATAAGCATGGCATGCTTTGGTAAAAGTATTACAATGAGCATGTTGTTGATATGATGTCACCTTTTCCAATAGGCCATCACAAAGTTAACATGTAATACCATGTACTTTCCCTTCTGACAGTGATTTGGCCTCCACAGGCAAGCAACAAATCCTCCAGGTTATAGGATTTTGGTGCTCCACAGTCACTTATATGCTATTGTTTGCACTACAGGGTAGCTCAACTGTAAGCTTGCCATCAAAGGCAGCCTTGGAAAGTAAATGGGATGTAAAACATACAGAAGATTTCCATGTAATTTCAGGCAGTAGCAAGCAGTATGTCATTATGACTTTGTGACAAAAGGCTACTAATGATCTCCCTGCACCGTAATCAAAGGCTGCTCTCTCTGAGTGGCACAATGTTGTATGTATGAACTAAATACTGGAAGAGCATGATAGATGTTAAACTATATTCTGAAGCTGGAAATTCCTGCCAAAGTGCTTTTTTCATCTAATTACTTTGTTATGAAGCACATTGTGAGCTTTTAGAACACCAAAAGTTCCTACACATGAATATAATTTGTGAACTATTCACTTACATTTAAAAATACACAGTACAATACAGAAAGATTGAATTAACTAAGCATAAAATATGCTGCAAGTAGCCACATATTATATCTTTCAAAAATTAGATAAATAAAATACTTAGGACATTTAAATCTTTACCCTCTGCATGGCCTTAACATAACGAAGTTTATAGGTGACACAACTTGACTTCCAGTATTGTGGTCATGTTATCCAGCACCAGCATTCTTTGTTTAATCATACATACAGAATAAAAATGAGAGGAATCACAAGGTCCCGTGTCTTGATGGCATCACATGACAGAAGGAAATGCCTCCATTTCATTAATCTTCCACCTCACTCAGATGTGAATTCATGGGGAGAGATAAAAAAGTGAAACTAAGCTATGCAATGAAAGTCAGCCATTGCTTTGCTTCAAGGCAGTGGACAGAAGATTTAAAAATTCCCATGAAGGGTGATTATTGCTTTTTAATGATGTTCTGACCTGTAAGGCTTAAACCCAGGAGTATTGCTGTTGTACATGTACTCAGTTAAAAGCTAGATTTGGGAACATGCAGGAAACAGCATGCAACTTACCAAGGCACTTTCTTTGAGGTAGAACTCTCTAGTTTCCTGGGCTGCTTTGTTAACCACTGCACTGGCAGAAGAAACAGATTTTTTTTCCACTGTGTGAGTGATTGTCTGCACAGCAGTGACAGATGTGCAATATAGCAGCTTCTTCAGGAAAAATTAACAGTTTGTCCAGCATGTCATCTCCTTCTTTTTAGTGCTTCGAGGTCCTGGCCCCATTACGGATGATTTAGAAATTCAGGCAAGCAAAGTACCAGCTGCTTGTGTTCAAAGCTTTAGATGTAAGACCTCATCTGCATTCTTCTATTCACTTACACATATAAATTGTTAAGCTCCCTCTGGCCAGGAGATGAGTATAGGATGACAGTGGCTTGATTTGCTGAGAGGATGGATAAATGGGGTTTTTGGAAGATGAGGAAATATCACCATTACTAGCCAATTTACAGCTTTTTATCTGTTCCTCAAACATATCACTTTTGTTATTGTGGCTTGGTAATTACATAGTATACAGGGAAAAAATAAATTTTGGTTTATATTCAGATGGACTGCAAAATCCTATAAAGCTGACAAATACCCATTTAAAAATACTGGTGCCTGAAAGATTAATTTTCATTTTGAATAGCAGAGCAGCTGTAAATAGAAGAATTGTTGCTCAGGAATGTGATTGTCTTAAAACATTAACCTCTTGGTGTCTTATTTTTTTTCAAAGGCTTTGTTCTACTGAAAACCTTAACAGCCGCCTTCAGCTCCATTTATACTGAGTCTGTCAGCAGAAATGAGAACAAAAAAAGTGGAACAGTTTTACTTTCATTTAAATGGAGCAAAGGGAATTATAATGAATAGAATAGGCAGGGCAGCCAGACATGAACTCAGAACAACAGAACATAATCTTAAAATGAGAATTAAGATAGCTGAAAGCAAATCCAGACTTTGTTTTCTTCTTGGCAAAGGGAGCTGCAAGCTGCAAAGATGTAGAATGAACTATTGCACAAGGCCATAATAGCAGAAATTTTTGGAAGGTTTAAAGAGCAGGTAGGTCCTTATTTGAGAGGGAATGATAATGAGGTAGGTATAGAGTTGGTAAGCAATAGGAATAAAGAGACAGAACTGCCTTGGCATCCAAAAATAGTGGAACAAGGGCAGTTTAGTTGGGTAGGGATGAAAATGTTGAATAAATTAGGAATTTGGAGTTCTCCTTGGTTCTTAGGCAATACAAGTATTTCTGGAATGCATTAGATAAATTAGACCAGATGTACATATGGTGTGATGGAGCAGGTTTTCCATCTACCTGAGTAGTCCACCCCCTGCTTGCAATCACCATTACTAAAAATATTTCTCTACATGATCCAGAGGATATTCCCAACTACCTTGGTGAATTCACTTCAGGAAAAAGGGGGAAAGTTCTGTAATAGACCACTGGCGTATGGAGATTGGTGGAAGATAAAACTTAAAGCCCCACTCAAAATATTTTCCAGCACTGCCAATCTGACCAGAGCCCAGGTATTCAATATTTCTGACATTTGGCCCAACCTGAGCACAAGCCTGCACAGGAACAGAAAAAGCTGCAGAAAGTTGTAAACTCTGCCAGTTCCATATTTTTATATATATACTTACTGTAGTTTTATAGTTTTTATGTTTTTGAATATAACTGCTGCAAAACAACAAATTTCATGTCATGACAGTGATATTAAGGCTATTAGACCATAAGATACAGGAGCAGAATTAGGCCATTTGGCCCATCGAGTCTGCTCCATCATTTCATCATGGCTGCTCCAATTTTCCCCTCAGCCCAATCTCCTGTCCTCGCCCCATATCGCTTCAAGCCCAGACCAATCAAGAATCTGTCAACCACTGCCTTAAATATACATACAGACATGGCCTCCACAGCTGCCTGTGGCAACAAATTCCAAAGATCCACCACTCTCTGGCTAAAGAAATTCCTTCTCATCTCCATTCTAAAAGGATTCCCCTCTATTCTGAGGCTGTCCCCTCCGGTCTTAGGTTCTCCCAAAATAGGAAACCTCCTCTCGACATCCATTCTATCAAGGCCTTTCAACATTCGATAGGTTTCAATGAGGTCACCCCTCATTCTTCTGAATTCCAGTGAATACAGGCCCAGTGACATCAAATGCTCTTCATAATCAATCCTGGAATCATTTTGTGTGAACCTCCTTTGAACCCTCTCCAATTTCAGCACATCCTCTCTAAGGTAAGAGGACCAAAACAATACAATACTCTGTGGGGCCTCACCAGTGCTTTATAAAGTCTCAGTGCTACATCCTTGCTATTATATTCTAGTCCACTCAAAATGAAAACTAACATCACATATGCCTTCATCACCACGGACTCGACCTGCAAATTAACCTTTACAGAATCCTGCACAAGCCCTCACAGGTCCCTTTGCTCCTCAGTTTTTTGTATTTTCTCTCCATTTGGAAAATAGTCAACCCTTTCATTTCTTCTACCAAAGTATTCCAGACACTGTATTCTATCTGCCACTTCTTTGGCCATTCTCCTAATCTGTCTAAGTCCTTCTGTAGCCCTTCTACATCCTCAAAACTACCTGCCCCTCCATCTATCTTCGTATCAGATGCAAACTTTGCAACAAGACCATCAATTCATTAATATATAACATAAAAAGAATCGGTCCTAACACAGACCCCTATGGAACACCACTAGTCACCAGCAGCCAACCAGAAAAAGGCTCCCTTTATTCTCACTCTTTGCCTCCTGCCAGTCAGCCACAACTGTGCTAGAATCTTTCCTGTAATAACGTGGGCTCATAGCTTGTTAAGCAGGCTCATGTGTGGCACTTTGTCAAGGGATTTCTTAAAATCCAAGTACACAACATCAACTGATTCTTCTTTATCTATCCTGCTTGTTATTTATTCAAAGAATTCCAACAGATTTGTCAGGCAAGATTTTCCCTTAAGGAAACCATGCCGATAAAGCCTATTTTACCATGTGCCTCCAACTACCCTGAAACCGCATCCTTAACAATTGACTCCAACATCTTCCCATCCACTGAGGTCAGACTATCTGGCCTACAATTTTCTTTCTTCTGCTTCTCTCTGTCCTTTATAAACCTGATTCTGAATCTGATAGAGGTCAGGTAGCCAGAGTCAGCTGCACCTGCTGTAACTCAAGGTCAGGAGCTGTGGAAGTACCTCTTATTGTGTGGCATATTTATAGCGCCAGTGCTCATGATGAATCTTTAAAATTGTAGTATCATCAGAAGCATAATGTATCCCCTTGTCTTCATTTCCAATTACATCACATTTACTTTGAATTTTACACCTCAAAATGTGAACGTGGCTGATAAGTTCATAAGTTAATTTCCATCCCCAATTGTTCTTGATTTCTTACAATGTTACTCTTCTTGTGGACTGAGTAGCATTGTGTTGTTAGACAGGAAGTTCCAGGATTTTGACCCAACGACAATAAAGACTTTGAAGCTAAAGCAAATGCACCCTGGAGGAAACCTCCGGATGCTGGTTTTCTTATAGATCTATTATTCTTCTCTGGGAGCAGAGCTCACAGGTCTCGTGTTGCTGACAAGGAATATTACTGAATGACTGTGCTATATTCTGTACTGGTATTCAAAGTGCCCTGCCATACAAGAGGTAGAAGGAATTTTTTTTGGGTGGTATATAGGGTGCCATTCAAGCACATTACTGTGACCTAGCTGGTGTTGAGCTGTTTCACTGGTGTCAGAACTGCGCATCCAGGCAAGTGAAAGGTGATCCATGGGAGTCTTGCCTTGTGCCTTGTAAGATGGAGAGAAGGCTTTGGGGAGTCATGAGGTGAGCTGCTCACTTTAGGAAACTCAGCATCTGATCTGCCCTTGCAACTTTAATTTATATGTGCCCGGACCAGTTAAATTTTTGGCCAGTAGTAATCCCTAGAATGTTGCTGGTGTTGATGATAAATGACTGAAAATATAGCTCATTAAGTATTCCAGTCATTTGCAACACATTTTAATATGCTCATCTATGTTTGGACAGAGGTACAGGAAAGCCATTATCACTTCTCTTTGGATGTACACAAGACAGCTGAAACCCTGCCTGTCCAGTAATCTGCTCCTCCCTGTCACCGATACACTCACATTTCAGAGAAAAGAAGAGGGTAGTAGTTTCCTGCCATTTTCCTAATATTCTTACTATTCAGTCCCATCATCTTAAAACTGTTACATTACATCTTTTGCTTGTTAATTGTGTTGGTATCCCCTGTCTCAGCTGTATATTCCATATTATTCATTCTCTCTCCCCCCACCCCCGTTCTGTATTGTCAACAAATTTATGCTTCATTTATAATGGTTTTAGGGGAATGTTTGTTCTGCCAGTTCCCAGCATGTGTGTCTCTTGCACCCTGCAGGAAGACCATTGCTACTTTGCCAAGCGTGGACTGGCTGCCAAATTGACTCATACCTTAACTGAATCATCTTGGCGGCCAGTCTTAAAGAATCTGGTCAGTTTGCACTGTTCTTATGTTGAACTTACACAGATGCTTGAACAAGACCTGAAAGACCTGCAGGATATGAAGGTCTACATCCAGATCCTGATTGTGCTAAAGACAGAATAATGGCCCTATCACTGACTCTGAGTGCACCCAGCTAATCAACATTTTTCATTCAGAGTTGCTCTGTGTACAACTACTCTTTGTTTCCTTGGACTATAACAACTTATTGTGGAAATATCCACCAATTCCATGCATTCAGCCCTGTGGACTGCTCCATCTGAGGGGCTATACTTAATGCTGTAGATTTTGACAGAGCTGCAAGCTAAGACAATTTTTATAAGTAAATGATTAACATTTACAGTTGCAGTATTGACATCCTGAATCATTAAACTAAGTTGGATTGTTTTAATGCCTTGCTTTTTCAAGAAACATGGGAGCAGACTGCACAATACTAGAAAATGGGCTGTGAGGTTCTGATAGGTGGTTAACCCAGTTCGGTTTTTCCTGTTGCAGACTGCACAAAAAACTCTCATTATTACCATTTCAATGGCTAGTTAATATTGTCAAACCTTCATTAACACAAAATACTCTGCAGATGCTGGGGTCAAAGCAACACTCACAACACGCTGGAGGAACTCAGCAGGTCGGGCAGTATCCGTGGAAACGATCAGTCAACGTTTCGGGCCGGAATGTAGGGTTGAGTCCTGATGAAGGGTTCCAGCCCGAAACATTGACTGATCGTTTCCACGGATGCTGCCCGACCTGCTAAGTTCCTCCAGCGTGTTGTGAGCGTCAAACCTTCATTGATGTTTATGATCAGTTTAAAGTTGTGAGTTCTGATTAAAACCTGACGTAAAGGAGCCCGATTGCTGGAACAGAGAGTGGGAGTAATTCTAGAGGCTTCTACAGCTTTCCAGAAGCTCAAGCTGTACAAGTTCATGAGTGGACGCTGAAATTTTGAAATCCCTTTTTAGTAGGAGACCTTCTTCCCCCTTACTAGGATTTCCAATTTAGCATTACGGGTCATGCTAAATGAGATGATGTGTTGCCTTAGTCTTCAGGGATCAGGGAACCCTTCATGCAAACACTATTGGAGGAGATAGCTGCTGAGATGACTGCATGGCATCTCTTCCGACGGGCATGGACACAGTATCAATAGTTCAACAGACTCACATGTCCAACACCCATACACTCAACCATAACTCATGCACATATTTTAAAATTCATTTTCAGTGATTCAAATATCATTAAGTATCCAAATAACCAACTGCTCTTCTGACTTTCTCGTGTTCATATGTACTGTACATCAACACACATGACCAAGGATTGTACTTCCCTCAATTGCAGGACTCTGCAGAGTGGTGCGGACAGCCCACTGCATCTGTAGATGTGAACTTCCCACTATTCAGGACATTTACAAAGACAGGTGTGTAAAAAGGGCCCCGAAGGATCATTGGAGACCCGAGTCACCCCAACCACAAACTGTTCCAGCTTCTACCATCCGGGAAGTGGTACCACTGCATAAAAGCCAGGAACAAGAAGCTCCGGGACAGTTTCTTCCACCAGGCCATTAGACTGTTTAGTTCATGCTAACACAATTGTATTTCTATGTTATATTGACTATCCTGTTGTACATAATATTTATTATAAATTACTATAATTGCACATTGCACATTTGGACGGAGACGTAATGGAAAGATTTTACTCCTTATGTATATAAAGGATGTAAGTAATAAAGTCAATTCAATAGCCTCTTCTTGTTCATAAGAATTGATCTAAGAAATAATACCTGAAGCACTCCATAACTACTTCTTCAGTGGTTCTATTGTAGATGAAAATCACCTGTTAATCACACTTCCTTCCCCACGTATTTCCTGCCTGTCACACTTTGATTTTCATTCACTCCTTAACTACCTTGTCATACTCAGCAACACACAAAATGCTGGAGGAACTCAGCAGGTCAGGGAGCATCTAAGGAAAAGAATAGATTAGGCGGCAAGAACTCTGTGCTAGTCTCTAGTTACTACTCATTGCTAGTGGAGTTTGTGACTGTTAGATGCAGACCATTTTATTTACCATGGGAATTCACCATTGTCCTTACAGTCGGTGTCTATATTCCTCCCAGCACTAATGCTAAGGAGGCGCTCTGTGAACTGTATGGGGCTATTAGGGAACTGCAGAACACATACCCTGATGGACTGTTTATTGTTGCCGGGGATTTTAACCATGCGAACCTTAAGTCAGTGCTCCCCAAATTCCATCAGTATGTGGACTTTGCAACGAGAGGGAAGAACGCGTTGGACATTGTTTACACAAACATTCTCGATGCGTACCGGTTGGAGCCCCGCCCCCACCTCGGTTACTCAGACCACATCTCTGTTATGCCAATCCCAGCATACAGACCGCTCGTCAGGCACTCCAGACCAGTTCAGAAGCAGGTGAAAACCTGGCCAGCAGGAGCCATCTCTGCTCTTCAAGACTGCCTTGAGCACACTGACTGGCACATGTTCAGGGAGGCTGCAACCGCTGGGGACTCCACCAACTTACAAGAGTACACAGCATCAGTGACTAGCTACATCAGCAAGTGCATCGATGACGTCACTGTGGCCAAGACCATCACTACACACGCTAACCAGAAGCCATGGATGACCGTGCGCTGCTGAGGACCCATGACTCCGCCTTCAGAGCAGACGACAAGGCAGCTCTAACAACAGCGAGGGCCAAACTGTCCCGGGCCATCAGAGAGGCAAAGCATGCACACGCCCAGCGAATCCACAGCCACTTCCAGGACAGCAGCGTCACGCGGCACATGTGGAAGGGCATTCAGGATATCACCAACTACAGGACATCACCTGCCTGTGCTGGTAATGCCTCCCTCCCAGATGTGCTGAACAACTTCTACGCTCGTTTTGAGGTGGAAAATGACGTGGTGGCGAGGAAGACCACTCCTCCTCCCAATGACCCAGGTGCTGTGTCTTACCGTGGCCGATGTGAGGAAAACTCTATGCAGGGTCAACCCACGGAAGGCTGCTGGACCAGACAATATTCCTGGCAGAGTGCTTAGAGGATGTGCAGACCAGCTAGCAGATGTTCTCACTGACATCTGCAACATCTCTCTGAGCAGCACCGTCATTCCAACTTGCTTCAAGGCCTCCACCATCATCCCTGTGCCGAAAAAGTCTTCAATGTCCTGCCTCAACGACTACCACTCCGTTGCACTCACATCCATCATCATGAAGTGTTTCAAGAGGCTCGTCGTGAGGTACATCAAGACCCTACTGCCCCCCTCACTGGACCCCCTGCAGTTCACGTACCATCCCAACTGCTCAACAGACAACACCATTGCCATCACCCTCCACCTGGCCCTCACCCACCTGGACTAAAAAGGCACGTACATACGAATACCGTTCATAGACTTCAGTCCAGCATTCAACACAATCATTCCTCAGCACTTGATTTGAAAGTTGAAACTGCTGGGCCTGAACACCTCCCTCTGCAACTGGATCCTAGACTTCCTGACTGAGAGACCTCAGTCAGTCCAAATCGGGAGCAGCATCTCCAACACCATCACACTGAGCACGGAGACCCCCCAGGGCTGTGTGCTCAGTCCACTGCTGTACACTCTGCTGACCCATGACTGTGCTGCAACACACAGCTCGAACCACATCATCAAGTTCGCTGATGACACGACCGTGGTGGGTCTCATCAGCAAGAATGATGAGTCAGCATACAGAGAGGAGGTGCAGTGGCTAACGGACTGGTGCAGAGCCAACAACCTGTCTCTGAATGTGAACAAAGCAAATGAGATGGTTGTTGACTTCAGAAGAGCATGGAGCGACCACTCTCTGCTGAACATTGACGACTCTAGAGATTGTTAAGAGCACCAAATTTCTTGTTGTTCACCTGGCGGAGAATCTCACCTGGAACCTCAACACCAGCTCCATAGCCAAGAAAGCCCAGCAGCGTCTCTACTTTCTGCGAAGGCTGAGAAAAGTCCATCTCCCACCCCCATCCTCACCACATTCTGCAGAGGTTGTATTGAGAGCATCCTGAGCAGCTGCATCACTGCCTGGTTTGGAAATTGCACCGTCTCAGATCGCAAGACCCTGCAGTGGATAGTGAGGTCAGCTGAAGGGATCATCAGGGTCTCTCTTCCCGGCATTACAGACATTTACACCACACGCTGCATTCGCAAAGCTAACAGCATTATGAAGGACCCCACGTACCCCTCGTACAAACTCTTCTCCCTCCTGCCATCTGGCAAAAGGTACTGAAGCATTCGGACTCTCATGACCGGACTGTGTAACAATTTCTAGCCCCAAGCAATTAGACTCAATTCCCAGAGTCTAGTCTGACACCAACCTATATATATATATATATATATATATATATATATATATATATATATATACACACACACTCTCTCTCTCAACTGAACACCACTCCACTCCCTTTACAATTTTTGCTCATTTCCTTTTCAATTCCTGCTAAAACATTGTTTACATTTACATCATTTATTATATTGTAAATTGTCCTTTACTGTGCCTATTGTCTTGTTTATTAATTATTGTACTGTCTTGCACTGTTTTGTGCACTTTATGTAGTCCCGTGTAGGTCTGAAGTCTAATGTAGTTTGTGTTGTTTCACGTAGTCTAGTGTAGGTTTGTGTTGCTTCATGTAGCACCATGGTCCTGGAGGAAAGTTGTTTCGTTTTTACTGTGTACTATACCAGCAGTTATGGTTGAAATGACAATAAAAGCGACTTGACTTGAGATAGTTGTCATTTTAGGCCAAGACCCTTCTTCAAGACTGCCATGTCATACAGTTCTCTCATTTCTTTTTGATTTTTAAATAACATTATTTGAACTCTGCCTTAAATCAGTTTAAAGCCTTGTCTATCACCCTGTCAGGACACGAGTCCCTCAAGGTTCAACTGAAGCTCACCTCAATGGAACAGCCCCTTTCTTTCTGGTGCCAGTGTCCCACAAATGAGAATTTATTTTGCTATGTTTCCTTCTCTAAACATATTTACCTTCTACCTATTTGCACATGGTTCAAGTAACAATTCTTTTCTGATATGAAGGTGAATCCAACTATCAATTGATCAACCCAACCCTTTCTTGGGTTTAAGACACTCAGGTTGGAGGAACAACACCTCATATTTCATCTGGGTAGCTTCTCACTCTCTCTCACTTTATTTCCTTGCTGCCCATTGCCTCCCTCTGGTGCTCATCCTGAAACCAGACGCAGATTGGGGAACCGCTTCATCGAGCACCTCCGTTCCATCCGCCACAACAGACAGGATTTCCTAGTAGCCACTCACTTCAACTCTGCTTCCCACTCCCATTCAGATATGTCCATACATGGCCTCCTCTACTGCCGTGATGAGGCTAAACTCAGGTTGGAGGAGCAACACCTCATATACCGTCTAGGTAGTCTCCAGTCTCTTGGTATGAACATAGAATTCTCCAACTTCCGGTAATTCCCTCCCCCTCCCTTCCCCTATCCCTATTTCACTCTGCCCCCTCCCCCAGCTGCCTACCACCTCCCTCATGGTTCCGCCTCCTTCTACTACCCATTGTGTTTTCCCCTATTCCTTCTTCACTTTCCTGCCTATCACCTCCCTGCTTCCTCTCCCCCACCCCTTTATCTTTTCCCTTACTGGTTTTTCACCTGGAACCTACCTGCCTTCTGCTTCCCACCCTCCCCCCACCTTCTTTATAGGGCCTCTGCCCCTTCCCTCTACAGTCTTGATGAAGGGTTGCGGCCCGAAACGTTGACTGATCGTTTCCACGGATGATGCCTGACCTGCTGAGTTACTCGTGTTGTGAGTGTTGCTCCTCCCCTTTTCTTTTTTCCATGGCCTTCTATCCTCTTCTATCAGACTACCTCTTCTCCAGCCCTGTATCTCTTTCACCAATCAACTTCCCAGCTCTTTACTTCATCCCTCCTGCTTCAGGTTTCACCTATCACCTTTGTGTTTCTCTCTCCCCTACCCCCACCTTTTAAATCTATCCCTGAGCTTCTTTTTTCCCCAGTCCTGCCAAAGAGTCTCTGCCCGAAACGTCGACTGTACTGCTTTCCATAGATGCTGCCTGGCCTGCTGAGCTCCTCCAGCATCTCGTGTGCGTTGCTCACATTGAAAATGTCTGATTCCCAATGTCTCACCCTCCAATCCAGCAGCAGCAGAAGCCACCTGGCATTTGGAGTGCACCAATGCACAGTAAACTGCTCTCTTGCAAACGCAGATGGGCAGGCACACAAATAGGCAGCGAAGAGAGAGGAAGGGATGAATTATGTACAGACAGAAGGGATTAGTTTAATTAGGTGTCATTAGCTTAATTAGTTCAGTACAACATTGTGGACCAAAGGGCCTACTCCTGTGCTGTACTGATCTATGTCCTGTAACAATCAGTCATTTAAATTCAGACTGCTACTTTCATGGCTTTGGATGCGAGTACTGAAGGCAGCTGGGATGGATCTCCAGCATCCATCCTCTAACAAGTCCCCAGCATTTCCTCTCATGGTGGGAGACGGAGGTGTGGCTAGGTAGAGTATGAATCTGCCGTCTTCTCTTAGAGTAAAAAGACTGCCACTCTGACAAAGTCTGTGCCCCACCTAAGCACTCTAGCTGCTTTCTGGCAGCTGGTTTGTGGAATCAGCTGCTGCTCATGGAGAGAGAGTGCAGTTCCAGAGCTGCACAAGGTTGTTCTCCAGCCCGCCTGCAGTCTCCATCATTACAAGAAGGGAGGTCACCGTGGCAGCATAGCGCTTAGTGTGACGCTATTACAAATCAGGGTGTCAGGGTTCGGAGTTCAACTCTCACGTCATCTGGTACGAGTCTGTACATCCTCCTCATGGAATGCATGGGTTTTCTCTCACAGTCTGAAGACATACCAGTTAGTAGGTTAATTGGTCATTGTAAATTGTCTGATTAGGCTAGGGTTAAATTGGTATGTTGCTGGGCAGTGTGGCTCGAAGGGCCTACGCTGTGCTCTGCCTCTAAATAAATAAAGGCAGCCATCTTACAGCCCTAAGGGAACATTGTACACAAGTAGTAATGACAGGCGATATTACATGGAGTGCAGGTTAGTGAGGGATGTACAAAGGTGATTAGTTGAGTCCAACCTTGTTCTTATTATGTTTGGCAATAACTTGGAAGATTGAGTTTATGCTAACTTTAATTCTGTTGTGGTCAACAAAAAGGAGGAAATGTGGGATCGCAAGTAATGGTGTAAAGATGGTGAGCACCAAGATTTCACTCCACTCACTTGGCAATGACCACAGCAGCCAGAAACTATTCAAAATATTGCCTCCTCTCATTTCTTTTCATCCTCCTCCTCCATCTCTTTCTCCAAGAGTTCTTCTAAGCAATTTGTGCCAGATCCATGCTAATTATTTTGCCAGACATGGCAAGTCATGCTTGATAAGCCTTTTTTAGGAATTGTTGAAGAAGAAGTTGAATTGTTGAAGAACATTAATAGGATAGAGTAGCAGATGTTGTTTATTTAGACTATTGCAAGACCTTCAGTAAAATCTTGCATGGTAAGTTGGTCTAGAAACAAACTCTGAATTAGGTTTAATATTACTGGCATACATTGTGAAATTTGTTGCTTTGCAGCAGTACATTGCAATACATAATAAAAATAACTATAATTTAACTTCTTGATATATATACTTATTGTAATTTAAACAAGTGGTGCAAAAAGAGTGAAAAAATAGTGAGGTTGTGTTCATGGATTCATTGTCCATTCAGAAATCTGATTGTGGAGGGGAAGCAGCTGTTCATGAAACATTGTGTGTGCGTCTTTAGGCTCCTGTACCTCCTCTTTGATGGTAGCAATGAAAAGAAGGCATGTCCTGGGTGATGGGGATTCTCAATGATGAATGCTGACTTTTTGAGGCATTACCCTTTGAAAGTGTCCATGATGCTGGGGAGGCTCGTGCTCCTGGCCAAGAGGAGCGAGCTGAGTTTGCAACTTCCTGCAGCTTTTTCCTGATTACATGCAGTAGATCCTCCATACCAGATGATGCAAGTTAGAATGCTCTTCACAGTACATCTGTAGAAATTTGCAAGTGTCTTTGGTGACATACCAAGTCACCTCAAACTCCTAATTAAATATAACCACAGACATGCCTTCTTCATAGTTGGATCAATATGTTAGGCCCAGGATAATTCTTCACAAATGATTGTGTTGAACGCTGAGCTGTAGTCAATAAACAGCAGTCTGATGTAGGCATTTTCAGGAAATTCAAGGCCAGATGCAGAGCTGGTGAGATTACAGGTGATTCAAGGCTGAATGCAGAGCCAGTGAGATTGCATTGCTGTAGTCTATTGTAACAACAGGCAAAATACAGCGTCCAGATCCTTGCTTAGGGAAGAGTTGATTCGAGCCGTGATCAACATCACAAAACACTTCATCACAGTAGATGTGAGTGCCACTGGGTGATAGTCAATGAGGCAGCCCACCCTGCTCTTTCTGGGCACTGGTATGATTGTTGCACTTTTGAAGAACCTGAGAACCTTCGACTGCAGCAGGGAGCGATTGAAGATGCCATTTAATACTCCTGCCAGTTGATTGGCACAGGTTTTAAGTACCCTACCAGGAAGAACATTAGGGTCTGACACCTTGTAAGGGTTTACTATCTTGAAAGATGTTCTGATGTCAGCCTCCAAGACAGAGTTCACAGGGTCATCAGATGCTGCATGGATTCACATGGATGTCGATTTATTCTTCCTTTCAAAGCATCCAGAAGAGGCATTGAGCATCTGGAAGCATCACAACCATTCATGATGTTAGGTCTCACTTAGTAAATAATGGCCTGCAAATCCTGCCACAGCTGATGGGCATTGCCTTACATAGGTCATACCCGGACTTCTTGTATAGTTCTGGATCACTGATTTTGAATGTCAGAGAACTTGCCCTCTGCAATGAAATCTCCTGTTTCATCCATAGCTTTTGGTTTTTGGTATATTTGGTATATTCTCAAAGGCATACACTCATCCACACAGGTCGTGATAAAGTCAGTGATATCTGCGGCGTATTTATTCAGGTTCAAAGATGAAATCCTAAATATTGTCCAGTCCAACAGTCAAAGAAGTCTTGTAAGTGCTCCTCTGACTTCCTTGTCTATACCTTCTTGGTCCTCACCACTGGTGCTGCAGTCTTTAGTATCTGCCAATACATTGGGAGTAGAAGTACAGCCAGGTGATTGGATTTCCCAAAGTGTGGGTAGAGAATAGCACGGTAAGCCTTCTTGATGATGGTATAACACAAATCAAGTCTGTTGGTTCCTCTGGTTCCACAGGTGATACGTCGGTGGTAGCTGTTCAGAGATTTCTTCAATATGGCCTGGTGGAAATCCCCTACAATGACAGGGAAGGCACTAAGTTGCACTGTTTCGTGTCTGCTGATTATTGCTCAGCTCCGGCTTGCCTAATGTTTGTCAGAGGTGAAATGTATAGAGCTACCAGGATGAAGGAAAACTCCCTCAGCAAATAAAATGGATGACACTTCACCACTAGGTATTCAAGGTCGGGAAAGCAGGACTGAGACAGAACTACCAAGTCTATGCACCACACTGACAGAATCATAAGGTATACTCCTTTAAAACTCTGAGCTGTCCTGTTTTTGCAGCAAATAATGAAGCCATCGGTTTGAAGTACAGCATCCGAAATGTTGAGGGTGGGTAGCCATGTTTCCATAAAGCAAAGTACACAGCGGTCTCTGATGTCCTCTTGTATGGACAACTTGCTCTTAGGTCTTCAATTTTATCTTCCAGAGACCATACATTCAGCAGAATAGTCAGGAGTGGGGTCTTAAGGCCTTGATGTTTTAGTGGTGTCTGTAAATCAGCTTGGCTTCTACGCTTCTGTTTTCTTAAAGGGGAAATGCATTCACAGCCCAAGTCTGCCATCTGGGGTCTGTCGATGTTTGGTATCAATGGAATTTTAAAAATTCTTAAAACAATACTACTTACTGAGGTACCCACGGCTGTAACTGTGGATTTCAACTATAGTCTTAAATGGGAATATTCGATGATCTCCATTGGTGAATGCAAAGAGTCAGCACTTATTGTTACCCTTTTAAGGGATTTCTTTGGAATCCTGAAAGAACTAGTCAAGTGGATTCAAAATGAGTGCAAGAATAGGAAATATGTTGCAGGCCAGAGGCAAGTGTTATGCCACAGGGGTCAGTATCAAAGCCCTTGTTATGATTTGGATGCAGATGCACAAGGTTCCATCGGTAACTTTGTGGATGACACAGAATTAGAAAGTGTTGTTAATAGTGAAGGTTATTGTAGATTACTTAGTGTAGATTGCTTACCTCAAGCAGTGGGCTGAGGCGTGGCAAATGGATTTCAGTGCAGATAGTGAGGCAATATAGAACTTACAATATGTGTTGGGCAATTGGACAGTGTAATGGAACAGAGGGATTTGATGCACAAGTGCATAGATGAGCTTTTGCGGGGGGCTTTGGGGTTCTAACATTTAACTATCATTCATTTTTTGGGGCATTCTGTTTTTGTGGATGTTTGCGAAGAAAAAGAATTTCAGGATGTATATTCTATACATTTCTGACATTAAATGTACTTACGTAACCTGTTGAAAAGACATTGACAGGCTGCTTAGCATGGTAGCCTTCATCAATCTGGACACTGAAAAAAGGCATTGGGACATTACATTACATTTGTATGTCATCGGTGATGATGATGATGATGATGATGTAGATGTACTTAGCATACTATGTATAGTTTTGGCCATACTAATATTGAAACGTGCAGAAAAGATTTAGGAGGATTTTGGCACTACTAGAGGGCTTGAGTTATAGGTAGAGATTGGCCAGCTAGGTATTTGTTCATTAAAACATAGGAGAATGAGGGGCTACCTTCTAGAAATGTTTTAAATTATGAGAGGCAGATAAAGTGGATGGTAACAGTCTTTTTTTCTGAGGCTAGGGTTGTCCAAAACTAGAGGATATAGATTTCGGGTGACAAGGAAAGATTCAAAAGGACCCGAGATGCAACTTTTTCCATGCAGAGGGTGGTAAATATATGGGACAAGCTACTAGATGAACTGCTTCAGGTGAGTACAAAAGTATCATTTAAGAAGCTCTTAGAAAGGTATTTAAAGGGGCAGGACTGAGAGGAATATGGGCCAATTGCAGGACTAGCTGGTTGGGTACTGTGGTCAGCATGGACTCAAGCTGAAGGACCTGTATCAGTTCTGTATAGCTCTGACTCCATGACTATGACACTGACACTGATGATATTCATGCATGTGTGTGTTGGTAGGTGTCCCCAGTGCAGCTCAGGTATCGGAAGTGATTAAAAAAAAATTATATATTCATCTTCAGGATCCGGGCATTGTTGAAAAGGCAAGCATTTATTGTCCATCCCCCATTCCCATTGAGTGAGATCACAATGCTCGCTGCTTGATCCTGACTTCGATGGTTTGGCATTTGGCAGATGGTTTTGAGCACTCTGCTTCTGCGCATGCAGTTTGCACTGGGATCAAGACCCATGTGGCTAGAGGGTGGGCAGCATCTCCGCTTTGGTCAGAAATGTGCACCACGGGTACACAAAATATAAACATTTTGCAGATTAAATGATGGGCTAGCCACAGACAAACTGCATACTTAGTGAGTGAACATCCTGGCAACTTGGAGCATCTGGGTATTCTTTCGAAGGAAGTCCGAGTCACAGCAAATTCATGGAACTTGTTATCTGCTTCAGTCTGCCACGGGAGAAATAGATTCTACTTTCAGAGTATTGAGAGTCTGTGGACTATTTAATATATTGGTGTTTTGCAGTAATGAAATGTTGTAGATGTCTTTGAGCAAACTCAGAAGATTTAGAGCCACTGAAGTTGATGAAGTCAACTCTAGAGAAGTACTCGCTAAGTAGCCTTTTCTCATTCTTCTCTTGCTATTTCCTTTCTCCTCATGCTCTGCACACCTTCTCCATATTCATTGAGTTTGAGTTCTTGAAGTATTTTCAAGATTCCCATTAAATGGGAATGTCAGAATTCTATTGAAATTAGAAATCAACAGAAATATGTTTTCTTTGGAAAACCAATCAATTTAGGCTCAAAGCAACAAACAAAGTGTTGGAGAAACTCAGCAAATCAAGCAGTGTCTATGGAAACGAATAAACAACCCTTCTTAAGTACTGGAAAGGAATGGGGAAGATGCCAGAGAGAAAAAAGATGGGGGTGGGGGGGGGAAGAGGGCAAGGATGATTGCTAGGAGGTGATAGGTGAAGTCAGGTGGGTAGGAAAGGTAAAGGGCTAGAGAAGAAGGAACCTGATAGGAGAGGAGAGTGGTCTATAGGAGAAAGTGGAGATGACCCAGGGGAGGTGATAGACAAGTGATAAGTAGTAAGAAGCCAGAGTTTTATTTAAACTAGGAGAAACCGATATTCATGCCATCACGTTGGAGGCTACCCAAACAGAATATGAAGTGTTGCTCCTCCACCCTGAGGGTGACTTCACCGGGGCACAAGAGGAGGCCATGCATCAACATGTCAGAATGGGAACTGGAACTAAAATACTTGGCGGATGGATCAGAGATACTTGAAGCAGTCCCCCGATTTATGACGGGTCTCACCAATGTAGAGGAGGCCACATTGGGAGCACTGGATACAATAGGTGACTCCAGCAGGTTCACAGGTGAAGTGTTGCCTCACCTGGAATGACTGTTGGGGCCCTGAATGGAGGCGAGGGAGGAGGTAAATGGGCAGGTATAGCACCTTAGCTGCTTGCAGGGATAAGTGCCAGGAAGGAGACTAGTAGGGAGCATTGAATGGACAAGGGAATCACAGAGGGACTGATCCTTGCAGAAAACTGGGTGGGGGTGGTGGGGGGGGGTGCCATGGAAGTGAGAAGATAACAATATATTTGGCTTCAAACCATCAATGATCCTTTGGAGCCAATATTAGACTTTATTTCACCAATTAGAGCTTCCATTGTTCACTGTTCAAAGCGATGAAGGAGATTGAAAGATGGAGGCACATGTGGAAGGTAAGTGCCAGCTAGCTGCCTTTTGATGGCTGGGAATCACTCTGCCATCTGAGAGGGGAGAGAGCACCACTGTACCCAGAGAATGCTACCCAGGTTTTCTGTGTCTCAGATATGGACTCTGACTGTAGACCTTTTTTCTTTCAGTCTTACAGTTTTTAAAAAAAAATTCTGTGTTTTTCACCCAATCTTTCTCATTTTGTGTGTGCGGGCAGGGGATCTGGGGGCAGATGTGCCTGTTCCATTTTTGTTGTGTGGGGAGAGGGTTGATGATCATGCTGTCGTTTTTTTTTCTTGGTTTTATGGCTATCCGGAGAAGAAGAATTTCCAAATTGTACACTTGATAATAAATAAACCTTTGAGCTTTTAAGATGGTGGAAGTTGCTGAGAATGATGGGCTGGATGTTGAGACTCATGCAATGGTGGACGAGGACAAGAGGGACTCTATCCCTGTGAAGGCGGTGGGAAAATGGGGTGAGCACGAATGTCCAGTAAATGGAGGAGATGGAGGTGAGTGCAGCATCAATGATGGAGGGAGAGAAACCCAGTTCTTTGAAGAAGTAGGGCATTTCTGATGTCTCAGAAAGGAAAACTGCATCCTGGGAAGAGATGCAGCAGAGCTGAAGGAACTGAGAAAAGGGATTACCATTTTTAAAAATAAACAGGACGCAAGTTGGAAAGCAGTATAGTCAAGATAACTGTGGGAATGGGTACGTTTATCAAAGATGTTAGTCAACAGTTTGTCTCCAGAGATGGACATAGTGATCAAGGAAGTGGAAAGAAGTGTCAGAAATAGACCAAGTCAGTTTAAGGGCAGGGTGGAAGTTGGAAGCAAAGTTGATGAGATTGACAAGCTCAGCATGGGTGCATGAAGCAGCTCCAATGCAGTCATCAATGTAACAGAGGAAAAGTTGCAGAGCATTACCAGGGAAGGCTTGGAACATTGACTGTTCTACATAGCCAATAAACAGGCAGGCAGAGCTGCAGCTGTTGCGGTTGCCCATGGCTAATCGTGAGACTGGAGGAAGGAGAAGGAGCCAAAAGAAAAATTGAGGTGAGGAGCAGCTCTGCCAGATGTAGAGTGGTTGTGCAGGGGGAACTATTAGGTTCTTTTATTTACAAAGATGCGGAGAGCTTTAAGGATGTCTTGATGGGGTTAGAAGTGTACAGGGACTGGACTGAACCAAGGGAGATGGCAGGGAATCCAGACATGAAGACACGAATTCAGTAGGGCAGGAGCAGACAGAGATCATCGACCTACCCAAGCAATCAGATTTGACCATCTCAGGTAGGAAGTAGAAGTTAACTAGTGGGGGGAGGAGGGGCAAGTGAACTAGGTGTTTGGTGGGAGTGGATGGAGTTCCCCAGAGTTGACAAGGTCAGTGATAGTGTCAGAGACAGCTTTCTGATGGTCTGGAGTGGGGTCATCTTCAAGGGGTGGGTATGAGGTGGTGTCTGAAGTTGTTGACTGGCCTCAACATGGTAGACATCAGTCCACCACACTACAACTGCACCCTTTTACCACAAGGCCTACAAAGAATCTAACCCCTATCTTGTTCTGTACAATGTTCAACCAGCAACAAGTATAATATAAATGAATGGGCCCTTTTACAATATAGCTAGGAGTAGTTCCTGTTGCTAAAACATTTTTTCCTCTGAGTGTGTTTAATGCATGGAATTAGTTGCCTTGTTGAGGTCCAGGTTGACAGCACTGACAGATGAACATTGACTGATGACACAGACGATCAACATTGCTTACTTCTGGTGTGCACGAGCATCGCATGTACTCCCACTCTTCCCAACTTGTCTGGCAGAACGAAGAAACTGTATATTGAGGACAGACTCATTGTGCACACTAACAGCACATCACTACCTGCATGGACCAAATGGCAGGTGCTAAAGAACCAAATTCACTGAAATACACATACTGATCTTGTATTGCTACATGGAACTTGGCATGCAGCCAGATTCAGAATGTGAAAGAACACTGTGTAATAGTTTTTCCTAAAATAATTCCATTTCTCTTGAATAAATTGAGCTTTCCAATCTCATAGGATGACTTTACCATTGGGATAGCCAATACATTTGTTGAGACTGAATGAAGCATGACCCCTATTAAAATATATTCCTTTGTAGTTATTGGCTCTTCAGAACTTCACCTCTGGAAATCTGTTCTAGGCTTGATAATGGGAGTTTAAATTATTAGATGGCGTAGAAATACAAAACTTTTTTGCTGAGCTATTCTGAAGTTATGCATCTGAAAAATTTTGTTCAGCAATTAAATAGTGTATTTAGAAGGAAATCTTTAAATACAAAGCCAGTTTATTTAAAATATCAGCTTTGCCTTTCCAAAATCCAGTTTATAGTGACTGACTCATTAGATAACAATATTGAGATCCATGTACAAAGTTACAAGTACCCTTAATGATTCATCTTAGCTGAAGTGTGCATGTGTGGTTTTTAAGAATACAAGCTCTGTTATTACAAGATGTTAGAAAGTATCATTTTTATGGTATGGTGTCTTTAAATTAAAACCATTCTAAATGCATATGACATTCGTAATTAAAACTGCAAGGAATGTAATATCCATGGAAAGTGCATTTTCTAATTTAGTATTTTATAGAAAGCTTATCCTCAGATAAATGGTACAATTTCTAGCTGCCATGATAGTTGCATGTCCAGTATTTGTCTAGTTCTCTTCTTTCTAATTTCTTTTCTAATTTAGATGAATAGGGAATGTATATTTGCTGTTCCCTTATGTGCTGTTGGAATGTCATGGGTCAAGTAAGTGTGAATTGGTCAATTAACCCCATGGCCTCTGTTGTGACTTATCCCTATGTAATTTTCAGCTAACAAGTGCAATCATTAATATAGCATTTCTTTATAATTATACTGTAATTACTCTTATTAAGAAGCAGACATATTGCCAAAATAAACAGTAATAATAAATAGTTCAAAATACATTAGGAGCAGAGCACAAATAAAAGGAGCAGTGTGAAATTAAATCAGTCAGGGATCAAGTAGAAACATGGTTCTTCCCATGGGGACAGGAGAGCTGAAAAATCAAATGGCAACTTAACTCAGACCATGTTTGACAATCTGCATGTATCCAATTAAATGCCTTACGTAAAATGTCCTCCTCCTCTTTCACTCAATACCATTTGATCTGCAATTTTCCATCTGTGAAAGAAAGAACCTTCCTTTGAGTTTAGCACAGATACAGTTTTTGGGTGGAGATGGGTCTCCACCAAAAGGAGGAGCAAAGTACTCCTTCCCTCCATTAGCCTGCAAGTCACCCTTGAGCAAGTTGTGCACCTGCTTAGCTTCCCCATGGGAGCAAGTGATGGATGGTTGTATGGTGTATATCACAAGTCCTGGTTATGCAACCACTGACGTCAGGCGGACATCTCTGAAGAGTATTGGTAACAGCTGGGCTCAACTATTTTGTAAGGACACTGCCCAGAAGAAGGCAATGGTAAACCATTTCTGGACAAAAATTTTCCAAAAATAATCATAGTCATGCAACCATAATTGCCCATGTTATACAGCACACCACATAATGATGATGGATACAATTAATGCCTGTGCCAGTTTGTGATATGTAGAGCTGAATACAAGCACTGTAGCACTTTACCATTCCCTCCCAGGCCAGCATCCTCAGCACAGAGGACCTAGCTGCTCAAGTTGGTTTCATTGTGCTGCGTGTACCAGTCCTAAGATTAGACTCCTGAAGCAGCCATCCTATTCCAAGCTCTATCATGCAATGGCATTATCAACCAAAGCAGAAAAATATACGAGAGTGTACATTGCCCTCAGGTTTCCTTACTGACTCCAAGGAAACTTTGACCCATGACTAAAGTGCAGAAAGAACATTTGGGATGGTATTAACTAACCTGAAAGTCGTGCATCAAGAGCAGAAGCCTTGCACAAGCAGCTGAAAATGCACACTGTTTCACAAACTACTCATTTGGTTGCTTTGGCAATCATTGCCTACCCCATTGATACAAGAGTCTGAACTTCTGTCACAGTCTTCATTAGCCACCTTAGAACAAAAAAACAGAATGGAAGTCTGGGACCAGATGCCACAGCCTCAGAATAGAAGAGTATCCCTTTAGAATAGAGCTGAAAAGGAATTTCTTCAGCCAGAGGATGGTGAATCTGTGGAATTCATTGCACAAGCAGCTGTGGAAGCCAAGTCATTGGGTATATTTGAAGCGAGGGTTGTTTAATAGGTTCTCGATTAGTAAGACCATAAGACATAGGAGCAGAATTAGGTCATCTGGCCCATCAAGTCTGCTCCGCTATTCAATCATGGTTGATTTTTTTTTTCTCCTCAACCCCAGTTCCCAGCCTTCTTCCTGTAACCGTTGATGCTGTGCCCAGTCAAGAACCCATCAATCTACGCCTTAAATACACCCAACAACCTGACCTCCACAGCTGCATGTGGCAACAAACTCCACAAATTCAACATCCTTTGGTTAAAGAAATTTCTCCGCTTCTGTTTTGGAAGGGTGCCCTTCTATCCTGAGGCTGTGCCTTCTTGTCCTAGATTCTCCCACCATGAGAAACATCCTTTCCACAGCTACTGTCTAGGCCTTTCAACATTCGAAAGGTTTCAATGAGATCCCCCCTCATCCTTCTGAATTCAAGTACAGACTCAGAGCTATCAAACTTTCCCCATTTGATAACCCTTTCATTCCTTGAACCATCCTTGTGAACCTTCTCTGGACACACTCCAATGCCAGCACATCTTTTCTAAGATGAGGGGCCCAAAACTGTTCACAATACTTAAGGTGAAGCATCACCAGTGCCTTATAAAGCCTCAGCATCACATCCTTGCTCTTGTAAGGATGTCAAAGGATATGGGAAGAAGGCAGAAGAATGGTGTTGAAATGGAAAATACATCAACCATAATCAGATGGCAGCGCAGACTTAATAGGTGAATGGCCTAATACTGCTCTTATGTCCTTATGATCTGAGGGACTGATAGTCTGATAAATGGGTTTATTAATGTCACATGTGCAGCAAAAGACTCATCTTATACCTTCCCTACACATTTCATTACCACAGTACACTGAGGTTAAAATAGTAAAGTAGGTTGAACAAGGAAAAATAATGGCAGTGTGCAGAATAAAGTGTGACATTTACAAGGAAAGTGAAGAGTGACTAGACGATAAGGTGCAAGGTCATAATGAAGTAGATTGTGACATCAAGAGACCATCCCATCACACGAGGGAACAGTTCAATAGTCTTGTAACAGCAGGGTAGAAACTGTTGAGCCTGGTGGGACTTGCTTTCAAGCTTTTTTTTTACCTTCTGCTGATGGGATAGAAGAGAAAGTATCCTGAGTGGGTTTGTTCTTACACTGGATGCTTTCCTGAGACAGTGAGTGGTATAGACAGAATCCATGGAAGGGAGGCTGGTTTCCATGATGTGCTGTGCCTATAACTCTGCAGTTTCTTGCAGTCACAGAGCTGTTGTCATACCAAAACATCATGAATCCAAATAGAATGCATTAATAACAATTGGCAAAGACTTGCCAAGTTTCTTTAGCCTCCTGAGGAAGTAGAGGTGCAAGTGAGCTGACTTGGCCATGTTGTCTGCATGGTAGGACAAGAATAGGCTATTTATTGGTCCTGACGGAGGGTCTCAGCCTGAAACGTCGACTGCACCTCTTCCTAGAGATGCTGCTTGGCCTGCTGCGTTCACCAGCAACTTTTGTGTGTGTTGCTTGTATTTATTGGTGATGTTCACTCTTAGAAGCTTGAAGTTCTCCATCCTCTTGACCTCAGCACCATTAATGTAAACAGGAGCATGTGCATTGCCACCCCCCCCCCTTCAGTGAAGTCCATGACCAGTTCTTTTGTTTGCTGATATTGAGGGAAAGATAGTTACTACCCAAGGGAAAAAAAGAATGAATCCACAGTCACCAATAACCCCATACCGACTCTCCCAAACAGTCATCTTTTATCTGTAAAATGGGACAATGATTTTAATGGGATGTTACATTCAATGTCAGTTATCTTTTGAATGGATAGCCTACATCAAATTCCTTACAGATCCAATCATTTGCAACCTATCAACCTCTGCCTTTCCCTTCTCCATCTGCCCATCATCCCTCCTCATCTGAATCCACCTATTGCTTGCCAGCTCTTGCTCCACCCCTTCACCCCACCCCAGTACCCTGTCGATCTCCCTTCAATGTTTCAGTCCAAATGGAGGGTCTCAAACCATATCTTTCACTGTCTAATTCCCTCCATAGAGGCTGCCTAACCTACTGAGTTCAGCCAGCATCTTGGTTGTTGCTCCTGATTCCAGCGTTTGCAGTCTCTTGCGTCTGCAATAGTTGCTGGTTTGGAGAGAGCCATCAGTTGCAATACAAATAAAGCTTTGAGGCCTTGGCCTATACAACTTTACACACTAAGCATTTGATTTCAGAAGCATCAGATTACTTCAAAAAGTCATTTCATCTCTAACTGTACTTTAACATGGATAATATTTAACAGCACTCTACCAAAGTAAAACCACTGCATGGTCATTACCTTGGAAACAAAGGTTTAAATTGAATTGCGCTATGGAAAAATAGATTGAAGGTTGACTAATTGAAGAGTGTTGATTAAGGAAAAATACCTTACCTTGGCACAAATGTCAGCTACAATGTTTCTTTAACTGTACTGAAGCAGATTTACCAGCACTTACTCTCACAAGTTGCAGGCAATGAGACTAGCTTGGATAGCATGCTGAGTAGGTCTGAAGAGCCTGGTTGCTTGCTATGTACCTATGTCTCTCTAACTGAAGGCACTAACAGAATTTTCCTCAGAAAGTTTTGAAATCCTCACCTCAGTCACTGCCCAGGGATTGGAAAAAGCTGCAGATAGTTGTAAACTCAGCCAGCTCCATCATGGGCAGCTAGCCTCCCCTGCGTCCACAACACCTTCAAAAGGTGATACCTCAGAAAGGCAGCATCGATCATTAAGGACACCCATTAACCAGGGCATGCCCTTTTCTCACTGCTGCCATCAGGGAGGAGTTACAGGAGCCTGAAGACACGTTTCAGGAACAGCTTCTTCCCCTCCATCACCAGATTTTGAACACTTCCTCAGCATCTTTTCTCTTTCTGCACTGTATACATTTCTTATATTTATAATTTTTATTATGTATTGCAATTGGTGCTTGGAAGTAGGTACAGAGGAGATATCAGGAGCAAGTTTTTTTTATATTATTAAGTTAAACACAGACAGTGGTGAGTGTGTGGAATGGGCTGCCAGCGACGGAGGTGGAGGCGGATACGATAGGGTCTTTGAAGAGACTCCTGGACAGGTACATGGAGCTCAGAAAAATAGAGGGCTATGGGTAATCCTAAGTAATTTCTCAGGTAAGGACATGTTCGGCACAGCTTTGTGGGCCGAAGGGCCTGTATTGTGCCCTAGGTTTTCTATGTACTGTTGCTGCAAAACTAATTTCCCAATATGCCACTGATATTAAACCTGATCCTAGTTTCGCTGTGTTTTGATGCTCCTTAGAGCTCAGTCCGCCAATACACCCACATTCTGTCTGTGTCATTGGATGGTCTGTGCTCTAACCAGTCCTGCTAGTAGCACCTACCAAAATCTGAAAAAAAAAAATGGCAAGTAGCACTTCCAAATTTATCATGTAATCATATCCTCTGTAAAATTCCTCCATTATACTGTAACAAATTGGACAAGCCTCAGTCTTTCTTCCCTCATGCCTTGAATACACAAGGGTTGATTTTCTTGGCCACCATTTGTCATTGTGCTTAACTGAAACACTAACTAAAATGAAATGCAGTTCTCCAGCACTGAGCAGCCAGAGATCACTCAGATGATATTTAAATGCTCCAGAAGATATACAATCACTGATTGAGAGCAAAGCCCACAGAGACAGAATATGGGTAGATCAACTAGAAGGTCTGGTTTCTGGGATTTTCGGGCTGATTTTATCCATCAACTGACAACAGTTTCCACCTGAAATGTTAGCCTCTATGTGGAACAAGTGAAAGATTTTGTAATAACGTTCAGATCCTCTACCTAGAACCAAAAATCTCCAGAAAACTTTCTAAACCCCCTAAATATCCAGGTTCTCTTTAGCCTCCTCCTCTAGTTCCAATTAAGTCAAGCAGAAATTCAGTCGTGGGGCCATCCCTTTTATAAACTGAACTGATAAAAAGGTAGAGTTTTGGATAGTGAGGAAAGTTGTCAGAGCATACACAGGATACAAATCAGTTGGAAATA
This sequence comes from Mobula hypostoma, assembly GCF_963921235.1. Lineage (NCBI taxonomy): Eukaryota > Metazoa > Chordata > Chondrichthyes > Myliobatiformes > Myliobatidae > Mobula > Mobula hypostoma. Next base: position 45,010,823 of record NC_086104.1, read on the forward strand.
TGGGTAGAGAAATGGCAAATGGAGAGAATAAATTGTCTTTTGCCCAGAGTAGAGTTGTTAAATATTAGAGGACATAGATTTATGGTGAGAGGGGGAATACTTAAAGCACCTTATGAGTCAAGTGGTGGGTGTTTAGAGTGCGCTGCCAGAATGGAAGTGGATATGACAGCAATATTTTAGAAGTATACAGACTGATTCAGGCACATGGATTAGTTTTAAATGGTAATATAGTCTGCAGAGACATCACTGGCTGAAGGACTTGTTCCTGTGGTTCTATGATCTGTTTAAGAATGTTCCTGAAGCATATGTATGCAAATGAAGTGCTCAGAGCTAGTCTGTATAGGAAAAATCTGTCTGACTGCATTTTCTTTAGATCTTGTCAAATGCAGGAATAAGACGTTTTCTGCATTATTACAAATCAATATTTGTACAGTAAATAGGCATCTGACATAGACTGTTACAACACTGACAAGGATGGTAAGACATGGAACAATACAGCAAAGAAAAAGGACTTTCAATCTACAATGTCTGCACCAAACAGGATGCCAGATTAAACAAATTTTCTCCCACCTGTATATGATCCATTCCCTGCAAATTCAAGTGCTTCTTGAATAACTCTATTATATCTGCTTCCACTAATCCACTGGCAACCTTTGAGGACCTGCACTCTGAAAAAAAAAATCTTGCTCCTGAATATCACCTTTAACTTCTCACCCTCTCACCTTAAATGCACGTTTTTTAGTATTTGACATTTCTACACTGCGAGAAAAATTCTGACTGTCTATCCTAATTTTATCTCTTCTCAGTCTCTGATGCCACAGAGTAAACAACCGAAGTTTGTCCAACCTCTAATTCAGGCAGCATCCTGATAAACCTCTTCTGCACCTTCTTCAAAGTCTTCACATCCTTCCTGTAATGGGGCAAACTGAATTGCACACAGGACTCCTAGTGTGTCCGAACTGAAGTTTTATATAGCTGCACAATCACTTCCTGACTCTCGTACTAACTGCCCAGCCAATAAAGGCAAGCATGCCAAAAGCCATCTTTCCCACCCTAACTACTTGTATGACCACTTTCGGGAAGCTATGGACTTGGATACCAAGATCCATCTGCACATCAATCCTGTTAAGAGTCCTGCCATTAATTATGTACTTACCACTTAACACCTCATGCTTAGTTGCTTTGAACTCCATCTACCATTTGTCTGCCCAGACAGTATCTATAAGTGATCTATACTCTGCTATATCCTTTAACAGCTCTTTACACTGTCCACAGCTCTGCCTCAGGAAGGTGGAGTGCATCAGTAAGGATCTCCACCATCCAGGACATGCCCTCTTCACACCGTTACCGTCAGGTAGGAGGCACAGAAGCCTGAAGACACACACTCAGCGATTCAGGAACAGTCCCTTCCCCTTGGCCATCCAATTTCTAAATAGACATTGAACTCATGAACATCACCTCACTACTTTTTCAAAAATTTCTTTTATTTTGCACCACTTATTTTATTAACATTTACCAGACACAGTGCCTATAGAAGTATTCATCCTGCCACCCCCACCCCCCCCAAGAAGTTTTCATGTTTTATAACATTGAATGTTGGTGGTGTTGTAGATAGTGTCGAGGATTGTTGAAGATTGCAGAGAGACATTGATAGGATGCAGAAGTGGGCTGAGAAGTGGCAGATGGAGTTCAACCCAGAGAAGTGTGAGATGGTACACTTTGGAAGGACAAACTCCAAGGCAGAGTACAAAGTAAATGGCAGAATACTTGGTAGTGTGGAGGAGCAGAGGGATCTGGGGGTACATGTCCACAGGTCCCTGAAAGTTGCCTCACAGGTAGATAGGGTAGTTAAGAAAGCTTATGGGGTGTTAGCTTTCATAAGTCGAGGGATAGAGTTTAAAAGTCGCAAGGTAATGATGCAACTCTGGTTAGGCCACACTTGGAGTACTGTGTCCAGTTCTGGTCACCTCACTATAGGAAGGATGTGGAAGCATTGGAAAAGGTACAGAGGAGATTTACCAGGATGCTGCCTGGTTTAGAGAGTATGCATTATGATCAGAGATTAAGGGAGCTAGGGCTTTACTCTTTGGAGAGAAGGAGGATGAGAGGAGACATGATAGAGGTGTACAAGATAATAAGAGGAATAGATAGAGTGGATAGCCAGCACCTCTGCCCCAGGGCACCACTGCTCATGGCTTTAAGGTAAGGGGTGGGAAGTTCAAGGGGGATATTAGAGGAAGGTTTAAAAAAAAATTTTATTTATATATATATGTACACACACACACACACACACACACACACACACACACACACACACACACAGAGTGGTTAGTGCGTGGAATACACTGCCTGAGTCAGTGATGGAGGCAGATATACTAGTGAAATTTAAGAGACTACTAGACAGGTATATGGAGGAATTTAAGGTGGGGTGTTATATGGGAGGCAGGGTTTGAGGGTCAGCACAACAATGTGGGCCAAAGGACCTGTACTGTGCTGTACTATTCTATGTTTTATGAATCACAAGGGAACAAATTGGCCTTTTTGACAATGACCAACAGAAAAGACTTTTGTGTCAGTGAAAACAAATTTCTACTAATGTGTCTAAATTTATTACAATTATTAAACAATAAATAATTGATTGCATAATTACTCACCCTCTGCAAATCAGTATTTCGTAAATGTAGCTCTAGCAGCAATTGCAGCCTTGAGTTTGTGTGGATAGTTCTCTATCAGCTTTGCACATTTGGGTACTGCAATTTTTGCCCCTTTCTTCTTCACAAAACTGATAAAGCTCTGTCAGATTGTTTAGGGAAAGTGAATGAACAGCCCTCTTCAAAACCCAGAAACAAATTCTCAATTAGTTTAATGTTTGGACTATGACTTTGCCATTCCAGGACATTAACTTCATTGTTTCTGAGCCACTCCTGTGTAACTTTGACTTTACGCTTGTAGTCATTGTCTTGCTGGAAGACAAATCTTCTTTCAAGTCACAATCCTCTTACAGACTGCATCAGGTTTTCCTCCAGGCTTTCCTTGTATTTTGCTGCATTCATTTTTCCCTCTACCTTCACAAGCCTTCCAGGGTCTGCTGCACTAAAGCATCTCCACAGCATGATGCAGCCACCACCAAGCTTCACAGTAGGGATGGTGTGTTTTTGATAAATTCCAGTGCTTGGCTTAAGCAAGCAATGCATTTAGGCTGATGACCAAAAAGTTCAATTTTGGTTTTATCAGGCCATAAAACCTTCATCCAGTTGACTTCAGCATCTCCCAGTTGCCTTCTGGTAAACTCTAGTCAAGATTTCATGTGAGTTTTGTTTTCAACAGCAGCTTTCCCTTTGCCATTCTCCTATAAAGCTGTGACTGGTGAATCACCCAGGCAACAGTTGTGGGATGCACAATCTCTCTGATCTCAGCTACTAAAGCCTGTAACTCCTCCAGAGTTGCCATAGCTCTCTTGGTAGCCTCTCTCATTAGTCCTCTTCTTGCATGGTCACTCAGTTTTTGAGGACGGCTTGCCATATTCTTTCCATGTTTTGATGATTGACCTAACAGTATCCCAAGGAATATTCAGTGACTTGGAAATTTTCTTGTATCCATCTCCTGACTTGTGCTTCTCAATAACATTTTCCCGGGGTTGCTTGGTGTGTTCTTTTGTCTTCATGGTGTAGTTTTTGTCAGGATACTGACTCACCAGCAGTTGGACTTTCCAGATACAGGTGTATTTTTACTACAGTCAATTGAAACACCTTGACTGCACACAGGTGATCTCCATTTAACTAATTGTGCAACTTCTCAAACCAATTGGCTGCACCAGTGTCATATTAAAGGTGGTGTATACTTATGCAATCAATTATTTTGTGTTTTACATTTGTAATTAATTCAGATCACTTTGCAGAGACACACATAAAAGTTGCTGGTGAACACAGCAGGCCAGGCAGCATCTCTAGGAAGAGGTAGCCCTGATGAAGGGTCTTGGCCTGAAATGTCCACTGTACCTCTTCCTAGAGATGCTGCCTGGCCTGCTGCGTTCACCAGCAACTTTTATGTGCGTGGCTTGAAGTTCCAGCATCTGCAGATTTCTTCGTGTTTGTACTTTGTAGAGATCTGTTTTCACTTTGTCATGAAAGAGTCACTTTTTGTTGAACAGTGTCAAAAAAGGCAAATTAAATCCATTCTGATTCAATGTTATAAAACAATAAAACATGAAAACTCCCAAGAGAGGTGAATACTTTTTTTTATAGGCACTGTCTATTCTTAATGTAACTTTTTTTTCTCCATTTTTCTTTATCATGTATTTCATTTGTAATGCCGCCATAAAGTTAACAAATTTCACGACATATGCTGGTGATACTAAATCTGATTCTGCTTCTGATCTTTGTGTCAGCAAAGTCATACAGTCACCAAGCACTACAGTACACAAACAGATTTGGCCAATCTAGTTTGTGACAAACTGTTATGCTGCCTATTACCATTGACCCACACCTGGACCATAGCCTCCCATATCTGCTCCATCCATGCACATATCCAAATTTCTTTTAAATATTGCAATCAAATCGGCATCCACGAATTCTGCCGGTAGCTTATTCCACACTTGAACCACACTTCGCATAAAGGAGTTCCCTCTCAGGTTCCCCTTAAATATTTCACCATTTTCCCTTTACCTATGACCTCTAGCTCTAGACTTGCCCAACCAAACTGGAAATGTCTGTTTGCATTTGCCCATTTGCCCTATCTATACCCATCATAATTTTGTATACCACTATGACATCTCCCCTCATTTTCGTACACTCCGAGTAATAAAGTCCCAACCTATTCAACCTTTCCCTATAACTCATCCACAAGTACCCGCAACATCCTTACTGATGTTCTGTGTACTCTTTCAGTCTTATTGAAATTTGATCCTCTCGTATCCCCTTTTGCCTATCACCTGTCCAGCTCTCGGCTCTATCCCTCCCCCTCCTGTCTTCTCCTATCATTTTGCATCTCCCCCTCCCCCTCCAGCTTTCAAATCCCTTACTCACGCTTCCTTCAGTTAGTCCTGACGAAGGGTCTCGGCCTGAAACGTCGACTGCGCCTCTTCCTATAGATGCTGCTTGGCCTGCTGCGTTCACCAGCAACTTTGATGTATGTTGCTTGAATTTCCAGCATCTGCAGAATTCCTGTTGTTTACACAATGCTCTAAGTTTGGCCTCAGCAATGTCTTATACAACTTGAACACAACATACTAAACAAGAGAAAATCTGCAGATGCTGGAAATCTGAGCAACACACACAAAATGCTGGAGGAACTCAACAGGCCAGGCAACATCTATGGAAAAGAGTGAACAATCAGCGTTTCGGGTGAAGACCCTTCGGCAGGACTGGAGAAAAAAATATGAGGGGTAGATTTAAAAAGTGGGGGAGGGGAGAGAGAAACACAAGGTGATAGGTGAAACCAGGAGGGGGAGGGATGAAGTAAAGAGCTGGGATGTTGATTGGTGAAAGAGATACATGGCTAGAGAAGGGGAAGTCCAACAGGAGAGAACAGAAGACCATGAAAGAAAGAAAAACGGGGAGGAGCACCAGTGCGAGGCATTGGGCAGGCAAAGAGATAAGGTGAGAGAGGGAAAAGGGAATGGGGAATGGTGGGGGGAGCATGACCAGAAATTTGAGAAATCAATGTTCATGCCATTAGGTTAGAGGTTACCCAGACGGAATATAAAGCGTTGTTCCTCAGTACTCTGATTTATGAAGACCAATGTGACAATAGCTCTCTTTATGACCCACTTTCAAGGAATTATGGATCTGTATTCCCTGATCCCTTTGTTCTAGCATATTCTTCAGTACCCTACCTTTCACTGTGCAGGACCTACTCTGGTTTGTCCTCCCAAAGTGCAACACCACATACTGTCTACGTTAAATTCCACGCACTATTTTTTCAGCTGCTCCTGATCCCACTGCAAGCTTTGATTAGAGCAAAAGACCATAAAATAGAGGGGCAAATTAGGCCATTCTGCCCATCAATCTGCTGCACTATTTCATTATGGCTAATCCATTTTCACTCTCAACACCATTCTCCTGCCTTCTCCCCATAACCTTTCAATCCCAACACAGACCCCTGCAGAATCCAGTACTCACTGGCAGTGAAATGGAATAAGCTCCCTTTATTCCCACATTTTGTATCCTGCCAATCAGCTAATCCTTTATTGATGCCAAAATCTTTCCTGTAATATCATGAGCTCTTATCTTGTTAAGCAGCTCGTGTGTGGCACCTTGTCAAATGCCTTCTGAAAATCCAAGTATACAAACGTCCACTGATTCTCCTTTGTCTATCATGCTTGTTATTTCCTTAAAGAATTCCAACAGATTTGTCAGGCAAGATTTTCCCTTAAGGAAGCTATGCTGACTTTGACCTAGTTCATCATGCACATCCAAATAACCTGAGATCTCATCCTCAACAATTGACTCCAACAACTGAGGTCAGGCTAAATGGCCTTTAATTTCCTTTCTTCTGCCTCTCTCCCTTCTTGAAGAGTGGAGTAGCATTTGCAATTTGCCAGTCCTCTAGAACCATGCTTCTCTGCCAGATGAACTCAACACCTTCTATGCACGCTTTGAAAGGGAGAACACAACTACAGCTGTGAAGATCCCTGCTGCACCTGATAACCCTGTGATCTCTGTCTCAGAGGCCGATGTTAGGCTGTCTTTAAAGAGAGTTAAAGAGAGGTTAGTTAGGAAAATTCAGTCGCTAAGTATACATGGAGAGGTGGTAAATTGGATTAGACATTGGCTCAATGGAAGAAGCCAAAGAGTGGTAGTAGAGAATTGCTTCTCCGAGTGGAGGCCTATGACTAGTGGTGTGCCACAGGGATCAGTGCTGGGTCCATTGTTATTTGTCATCTATATCAATGATCTGGATGATAATGTGGTAAATTGGATCAGCAAATTAGCTGATGATACAAAGATTGGAGGTGTAGTAGACAGTGAGGAAGGTTTTCAGAGCCTGCAGAGGGACTTGGACCAGCTGGAAAAATGGGCTGAAAAATGGCAGATGGAGTTTAATACAGACAAGTGTGAGGTATTGCACGTTGGAAGGACAAACCAAGGTAGAACATACAGGGTTAATGGTAAGGCACTGAGGAGTGCAGTAGAACAGAGGGATCTGGGAATACACATACAAAATTCCCTAAAAGTGGCATCACAGGTAGATAGGGTCGTAAAGAGAGCTTTTGGTACATTGGCCTTTATTAATCAAAGTAATGAGTATAAGAGCTGGAAAGTTATGATTAGGTTGTATAAGGCATTGGTGAGGCCGAATCTGGAGTATTGTGTTCAGTTTTGGTCACCAAATTACAGGAAGGATATAAATAAGGTTGAAAGAGTGCAGAGAAGGTTTACAAGGATGTTGCCGGGACTTGAGAAACTCAATTGCAGAGAAAGATTGAATAGGTTAGGACTTTATTCCCTGGAGCATAGAAGAATGAGGGGGGATTTGATAGAGGTATATAAAATTATGATGGGTATAGATAGAGTGAATGCAAGCAGGCTTTTTCCACTGAGGCAAGGGGAGGAAAAAACCAGAGGACATGGGTTAAGGGTGAGGGGGGAAAAGTTTAAAGGGAACATTAAGGGGGGCTTCTTCACACAGCAAGTGGTGGGAGTATGGAATGAGCTGCCAGATGAGGTGGTAAATGTGGGTTCTTTTTTAACATTTAAGAATAAATTGGACAGATACATGGATGGGAGGTGTATGGAGGGATATGGTCTGTGTGCAGGTCAGTGGGACTAGGCAGAAAATGGTTCAGCACAGCCAAGAAGGGCCAAAAGGCCTGTTTCTGTGCTGTAGTGTTTCTATGTTTTTTTTCCTATGAAAATGCAGGATCGAAATACACGGAGAGTGAACCCTCGCAAGGCGGAAGGTCCCAATGGAGTACCTGGTAAGGCTCTGAAAACCTGTGCCAACCAACTAGCGGGAGTATTCAAGGACATTTTCAACCTCTCACTGCTACAGGTGGAAGTTCCCACTTGTTTCAAAAAGGCAATAATTATACCAGTGCTTAAGAAGAATAATGTGGGCTGCCTTAATGACTATCGCCCAATAGCACTCGCATCGACAGTGATGAAATTCTTCGAGAGGTTGGTCATGACGAGACTGAACTCCTGCCTCAGCAAGGACCTGGACTCATTGCAATTTGCCTATCGCCACAATAGGTCAACGGCAGACGCAATCTCAATGGCTCTCCACACGGCTTTAGACCACCTGGACAACACAAACACCGACGTCAGGATGTTGTTCATCGACTATAGCTCAGCATTTAATACCATCATTCCCACAATCCTGATTGAGAAGTTGCAGAACCTGAGCCTCTGTACCTCCCTCTGCAATTGGATCCTTGACTTACTAACTGGAAGACCACAATCTTTGTGGATTGGTGATAATATATCCTTCTCGCTGGTGATCAAGACTGGCGCATCTCAGGGATGTGTGCTTAGCCCACTGCTCTACTCTCTATATACACGTGACTGTGTGGCTAGGTATAGCTCAAATACCATCTGTAAATTTGCTGATGATACCATTGTTGGTAGAAGCTCAGGTGGTGACAAGAGGGCGTGCAGGAGTGAGATATGCCAACTAGTGGAATGGTGCCGCAGGAACAACTTGGCACTCAGTGTTAGTAAAACTAAAGAGCTGATTGTGGACTTCAGGAAGGGTAAGACAAAGGAATACATACCAATCCTCACAAAGGGATCAGAAGTGGAGAGAGTTTTAAGTTCCTGCTTGTCAAGGTCTCTGAGGATCTAACCTGGTCCCAACATATCGATGTAGTTATAAAGAAGACAACACAGTGGCTATACTTTATTAGGAGTTTGAAGAGATTTGGCATGTCAACAAATACACTCAAAAACATCTATAGTTGTACCATGGAGAGCACTCTGACAGGCTGCATCACTGTCTGGTATGGAGGGGCTACTGCACAGGACCGAAAGAAGCTGCAAAGAGTTGTAAATCTAGTCAGCTCCACCTTGGGTACTAGCCTACAAAGTACCCAGGACACCTTTAGGGAGTGGTGTCTCAGAAAGGCAGCGTCCATTATTAAGGACCTCCAGCACCCAAGGCATGCCCTTTTCTCACTGTTACCATCAGGTAGGAGGTACAGAAGCCTGAAGACACACACTCAGTGATTCAGAAACAGCTTCTTCCCCTCTGCCATCCGATTCCTAAATGGACATTGAATCTTTGAACACTACCTCTTTTTTTTAACATACAGTATTTCTGTTTTTGCATATTTTAAAAAAAATCTATTCAATATACATAATCGATTTACTTGTTTATTTATTTTTGTTTTAATTTTATTTATCATTATTTATATTCTCTGCTAGATTATGTATTGCATTGAACTGCTGCTGCTAAGTTAACAAATTTCATGTCACATGCCGGTGATAATAAACCTGGTTCTGATTCTGATTCTGATCTTCCTGAGGCTTGCATGTAGATTGATCCATTTGTGGGATAGTCACAGCAGGGAGGCCTGGAACTTAGTTGGGCCCACTGGGCTGTGGGACAAAGTGGAGCTATGAAACTAATATAGGCAACAAGGACCAAGATGGGATGGATCAAGCCCAATCCACCCAGTAGTCTCTAGTTATAAAGCCTGGATTCTCATTTGCTTTACAACTCACTCTCAAAGCAATACACATCCAGATTCCTGCCATTCCTACTATAGCGCTAAACAGTCTGTCCAACTGTATGATGAAAACTCACATTTTAATTTTGGGCAGTCCCTCTTCTAGATATCACAAACATTGCTGCAAAGGAAGTTGTCAGGGACGTGTACTAGAATATCATTTCTATGGAATTTGTACCCATTCCATTCTTTCATTCACTAAGGAAGTTAAACAACTAATCTTCAGAGCTTTGCTGTCCTCTTCCAGAATTAATGGCACTCTCAGGTCTGTTGAGCTAATGCTGTTGCAATCACATTTGCCAATTAGAGATACCATTAAAGTATGGCACTGGTGGGTTTTCTAATTTAAACGTCTATGCTATTTCATCTCCTATTATTTTCATTCCACTCCGAGCTTAACTGCATGGAGATTTATCGATCAATTTGTAGCATTGTCTATTCTGTTACATCAAATAATTTATATAGATCTGTGACAAAAGAAAGTCTATAAGTAATAAAGCTCCTCTAATTTTTGTTCTGTGTTGTGTTGTTGGCCTAATTTTTTTCAAGTCTTTCACAGTTAATTTCTCTTTGCCCAAAAAAGTCACTTCACTTTTCTGTTTACTTAGTGTTTTTAAATAATCCTATTGATGCCTCAGTTGACATAATTTCACCCAGAGTTCAACTCAGTGGCTTCACTTCTTGTCTCAAAGGCCAATTCTTGTGTTATATTCTGAAGAGTTTTGCAAAACTGTTAGTTTAAAATTGGAGAACTAGGAACAAAATACTTTTATTTCCATTTGTTGTCAGAAAATCCTGGCAATGAGTGCACGACCAATGTCCATTTTTGGCAGAAAGAATTTGAAGTGAAGTCTAGATCAGATACCTAGAAGATTGAAAACCAAAGAATGGCAGAAGATGGAAATCTAAAATAAAATAGAGAATGCTGAAAACATTCAGCAGATTAGGCAATATCTATGAAAGAGGAGTAAAACCTAACCCCTCAGAAACATAAAACTTTCTTTATTTCTCATTGTCCCTGTTTTGGTGAAGGCTGTTTTATCTGACATGTTAACTCTGTTTCTTATTCCTCAGCTGTTCCTAGGCAGACTTCCTGCCTTACAAATGACTTGGGTCATGAAATCACATTATAGTAATGGAAAGGTTATCCCTGTGCAGTGCCATGGTAGTGTAGTGGTTAGTATGGTGTTATCACAACTCTGGGCATTGGACTTCAAAATTCAATCATGGTGTTCTCTGTAAAGATGTTTGTACATCCTTCCCAAGAAGTGCGTAGGGCTTCCTTTGGGTACTCTGATTTCCTCCCACAGTCCAAAGATATATTGGTTAGTAGGTGTCAGGTCTGTACATGCAGGCATCTCCAGTCTCAACCCAGCTAACAGGTGTCACCTGCCGCGCATTTCTAACTCATCACCTGCAGCCTATTTAAACACAGCTGTCATCCACAATCCTTGTTCGCTTATACAAACCAGCCAGCTTCAAACAGTTGCTCCTAGCCTTCAGTTACTTTGTTGCCTGAGGTGTTTAATATCTATTCTCACTTGTCTTGTGGCTTGTTATTTTTGAAAAAAAATGAAGCAGTGGAATTGGGTTCATAGTATATTTAAAAATCTGATGGTGAAGGGGATGAAGCTGCTCCTAAAATGTTGAATGCATGTCTTTGAGCTTCTGTACCTCCTCCTTGATAGTAGCAATGAGAAGAGGTCATGTCCTGTGTGCTAGGGGTCCTTAATGATGGATGCAGCCTTTTTGAAGCATCATCTTTTGAAGATGTCCTCAAGGCTGGGGAGGCTAATACCCATGACAGAGCTGGCTACGTTTACAACATTCAGCCCCACTTTCTGATCCTGCGCAGTGGCCCCTCCATACCAGATGGTGATGCAGCTGAACAGAATGATCTTCACATTTCATCTGTAGAAATTTGTTAGGGTCTTCACTGTCATATCTTAAACCCCTAAAGAAATACAACAGCTGACATGTCTTCTTTGCAATTGCATCAATATTTTGGGCCCAGGATAGATGGTCAGAGCTGTTGACATCCAGGGACTTGAAACTGCTCAGCCTTTCCACTGCTGATCCCTTGATGAGGACTGGCGTGTGTTCCCTTGACTTCACTTTCCTGAAGTTCATAATCAATATCTTGGTCTTACTGATGTTCAGTGCAGTTGCAATGTTATGAAACCACTCAACCAGCTGATCTATCTCACTCCAGTACGCCTCCTCATCACCATCTGAAATTCATCCAATGATAGATGGCAAGTATGTAGATGGTATTTGAGCTGTGCCTGGCCACTCTCCCATGGATGTAGAGAGAGTAGAGCGCTGGGCCAAACATGCATTCTTGATGGATGTCAGTGTTGATTGTCAGTGAGAGGCAGATATTATTTCTGATTCAGACTGACTGTGGTCTCCCAATGAGGAAGTCAAGGATCCAGTTGCAGGGATGAGTACAGAGGCCCAGGTTTTAAGTCTTGTTGATTAGTACTAAGGGCATGGTGGTGTTGTTCAAAGATCACTTAATTAGAAAAACTACCAGGGGCAACAAATACATTGCTTCTAATGGTCATAGATTCTTCTCTGATAACTTAATTTTCAGATAAGCCTTCCTGAACACCATAGCTAGTGAAGTGAACTGAAATGATAAGACTATCTCTAGAAATAAACAATTTAGTTTCTTTCTGCTTTGAAACTATTCTACAAGTACTCAAGGATAAACCCTCCCAGAGCATTGGACTGGAAGGTGTGTAAAGCCACAACAAAGACATGCAAATAAGGAAACCATAGTCTATTTAAGAATAGCTAGTAACACATTATTAATCTCATCTGAGGCTTGTTAATTTTATATCTATGCCTTCTCCGTCAGAGGTTGCTCCTTACTGTTACACTTCGGTCTGTGTGACAATTGGCTATTTGCTTTTCACCTGTGTTAAATTTTAGTTTTGTTCCACTTTCCGGTTTATGCAACAAGGCAGATTGCAATGATTTGACATATGGGCAGCCATAAGAATTAACTGAATGAAAGCACAGAAGAAGCCCTTACCTCATCTCTTCAAATAGAGCTTAATACTTTTATCCCATTTTCCCAGCAACTCTTATGTAGGCAATGTTTGGAAAATATAGTCATGCAGGGTGCTTCACACTGTGTATTCACCTTTTCAGCTCGAGTTCAAATCCAACAAAGACTCTTGGGATGAAAGGTGTTTCCATCAGTTGGCTTTAATGAACCAGAATTAAAATAAATCTGGACTATTTTACCCCAGTTCTGAGTGGACCTTAAGTGCAACATTTTCCATAATTGAAATGAAAGAATTTAATGGGAGAACCCACAAGGTAAGTAGTCTGGGGAAGAGAGATTCATGCTGATGCAGTGGAGAGGCAATCTTCTGAGGAATGTGTTAATCCATTTTATTAAGTGATGGTTTCACTCTATAGTTGGCAGTGCTATCCCTGACCCAGGAATGTCTGAATAGGTACCTAGAATGGGAAAATGTTCAATTCCCCCTCCTGGATATAACTCTTTCAATCTTGTGCAGAAAGCAACGTAGTGCAATAATTCTATTGAGGCTACCCCTTAGCACACTTACAATTAACAAGTCTGCAAGTGTTAACAAACATAGCAGCAAAAATCACAGAATGAGCAAAATCTTATTTTCACTCCTCCGTTCATCCTCTGGTGACTTAAGCACAAAGACAATTTCCATTGATTTGAACTGTAGCCTGCTGAAATTACAGCACGAAGGGAGCCATTCTATCCCAGTGTCTGCTTTTCAGCTCATATTCCCATATTCCAGAAACGGCTAAAGTTCTTGACAAATACTTATCCAAATCCTTTATAAGTCCTTTTAGAGTCTTTGCCCTCATAACCTCTTGAGGAAAAACTCTCAATCTATTGAACTATTTTGTGTGAGAAATTACTTTTCATTCACCCCATTGTTCTTCGCTATTCACCCTTATTATTGACTGATAACCAACTCAAGTAAATTACTAATCATGCTCTCAGAACTGTGCATTTTTGAAAACTTCCCTTAGATTTCCTTTTGTATCTCCTGAGCACAATATAAAAGTCATAAATAGCAATTCATTTTATGTAGTGAATGTGAAATGTTCTTTGTAATTAATGACTAATGCATATTACTCCTCTTCTGAAATTTGGCACCACAATATCTAAGGAACCAGATAGCAAAAGTGGATGTTTACAGTATAGAACTGATCAAGCCTTTTTCTTATGATGCAATTTTTCACTTTCCTGCTGTCAATTTAATGAAAATTTACCTACTACTCCCACTTACAAGATATTCAATGATAACTCAAGGAATCCCAGATGTGGCTCATGTTTTCTTCTTGCTTGTAGAGATCATCTGTGATCTCCTCTGAAATCAGCATGTTTCTGATTTCTATAGTGATGCATCAAAGTGTAGAGGTTAAAGGTGATCCACCACTAAGTGAAGGGGTGAAATGCTGATGGATGTAACAGAGGGCTGGATATGAAAATGCTGCTTGTCTTCCTGCGTATTTCCAAAATTCTCTGTTTTTATTCTGCAACATTCCAATTAAAGGATCAGCTTAGCAAGCAAGGAGAGACTATTTGTTCTGGTGGTAGATAGGTGGAGGTGATCTGGGAATAAGGGAGAGAGCTACACTACTCATATTCAGTGAGTGGCACCAGAGTCAGGAGGTTCTCTGTTTAAAACCCAAGTATAGAGATGAGTAAACTTCACCTACCTTTACTATGTCTGTCCTACTTAAATCAACCATTATGGATTTCCATCATACAGCTTTCCTTTCCTTCATTCATTAATGAATCTTTGCCTAGAAATTAGATTGTATGGTGCCACACGTGCAATCCAAGTTTTATGAGAAATAAAATCTTAGTTAAATTGCATAAGATGAGAAGAGCACAATATTTATTCCACATTCCTCTGGGCGTATATGTCCATGGAGGACCCCGGACTTATGCAACAGTGTTCAGCGATATGGGGTACAGGCTTAAATATTTTCCAAGGGGTATAAGCACTGTCCTGCATCTCACATCTTATGGCCTCTTGTTCAGGAAAAAGAGTTTGCCTGTGAATTTGTTGCAGCTTGACCTGAAGGAAATCTCCCTCTGCAGGTCTTAGACTAGTGCTTGTGGAAACCTGACATTGGAAAGTCCCCTTTCAGCAATTTAGAGTCAGCAGCCTAGACTACCTCCTCTTCTCTTTCCCTCATGCCTCCCAATGCCACATTTTATTTGTCCCTGAACCTCACTCAAGTTTATGACGTTTTGCAGCTCACTGCAGCCTGAACTGACCCGGTTTTCCTCCCAGCGCCTGACATAGTATTCACACACTGAATTCTATCCCCTAATCATGATTCATAGCCGCAGACCATTGATCCCTAAGTTACAGAACCTAAGCAACCCAGACTGTAGTCCCTGAATAGATTGCCATAACCCTAATGCAAACCTTAGCTCAATACCCATTACCCATTGCTGACCACCACTGATACCCTTCCAGTGAAGCCTCCAGCCAACTCTCATCCTAGAAACCTTTCAACTGACCACTGTATCTACTTGCCAAATCCATGACCCTCTACTACACCCTGAAGCCTCTCTTTCCTATGATCCTTTGATTCATTATCTCCAGATTCTGCCTGAATGATTAATCCAATTCCTTTGTGCGCTCTGTAATGGGAAAGAAAGCCCTACTTCATGTAAAGCCAACTTGGCTTTGTTCATCATAGAACTTGCTAGCAGTTGGGACACAAAAAAAAATCATTTACTTTGGCATGGCAATTTCTAGGCAATCATTTGCATAAACACAAAAATGAACGAATCCAAACAATTTCATTCACTATATCCAATAATGCTCATGGATCCATTTAGCGTTAATGTCTGATTTTAATTCTCCCTGCCATTCTGTGTTTACGTGCAGCCTTAATATTTCTAACAAATCTATCATGTGGCTTCATATAGCTTCTTGTCAAATGATACTTGAAAGCTGATATGTTTACCAAGTGCCTTATTCTATTTACCTACAGATATAATTCACAGCTTTTCATTTGACTTTATCTCTCATGAATCCATCTTACTGTTAGAAATTCACCTGTGCTCACTAACTTGTCTGTTCATGCTAAAGGAATATATTTACAAATTTGTGCTGCTAGAGGGAACCATCTGACTGCACAGTTCCTATGCTTTTATATACAAATGCCCACCCAAATTTCAAATCCCTGCTGATAGTGGGAAGGTGCACATTTAGAATGATTTCCTAAGGGATACTGAAAAATAAGATGAAGCAAATGGCAGATAATTCTCTGCCATTCATATGTCCAGTTTCTTGAAGATCTTTATTTTCTCCTGTCCTTTGACACTATTTTATTTTCCAAACAAGCACTGGAAAAATCATAATTAACACCTCTGTTATTTCTCTCCTAACTGTGGAATATGTCTGGCAACTGAAAACAACTGCCAATAGTACTGAGGAAAACACCTTAACCTTTGTTCTGTTGCACCCATGAAATGATGGTCCCTGAACTTGAATTTTACCTCATACCTTATGACTGACATTTGTTTTTCCTATGCTAGGATCTAATTTATTTTCTAGGGAGACAGGGCTGTGTTATAACCTTCTTATACCATCTCAGCTCCAGTACAGATGATTTCTAATTTCACTTGAAGGTTGAATTAAAATTGACGACCCTCTGGATGCGAGTCAATTGTGCTACAAGTAGAGCCACAGGCTTCCCTACACTAAAAATGTTTAATGCAGCAAAGTCAGATTTTGCCAGGCTGCAAATGATAATGTGAGTTATTCTATGTGATACAGCTGCTATCTTCATTGACAATCTGCTTAAAGTACCCTTCGTCTCATGACAAGGTTGGAATATGTAAAAGAGAAGGGTCTGTAGATTTGATTCTTCATTACTTTAAAAAGTAACCCAATCTAAGCCTAATGAAAGTAATACCATCCCTTTAAATGCAGCTCTTCCACCATTTAGAGATAAGGCTTTATATTTTTTAAATGTTTTAATTAGTATAGAGACAATTTACAATGAGAATGCCTCTGGTGTGTGTCTTAACAATGCACTTGGTCTCTCATTTGTATTCTAGACATTATTGTTGGAGGTAAGTCATCCGATTTATCATTTAGAGAAAGCACATGTTCAAAAAGTCAGCCCTGGATATTAAATGATGATTGTCTGCAATGTATTTTCTTCCTAACACCCACAATGACAATTTCACCTTATTCTTCATTCCATTTAAGTTTAAGTGAGAGGTCTTTAACATACTAAAATGAGATTCAGTACATTGTCTAGCTGAACATCACGTTTCACAGGCTTCATTTAGTCTATTACAGAGGGAACAATAAAGTTTATCAACCTGCAGAAGCATCATATCATACAATTTATTACAAAAATAAAAATGAAGTTATGCATTTCAAAGGGCCCCAAGATAATTTCTACGTTTACTAGCCAGATGCTATTAAATCTAAATATTTACTAGCCAGTAGGTCTGTTCTTTGTATTTTATACTAAAAAAAGGGATTTTTTGATATAGCAAGAATAATTGTTCAAATTCAAATGTTTCCACAATGCTAGTACATCAGAGAAAAATTTAGATTTTTTAAAATTTGAGTTTTTTGAATGTATATTAAAATGTGGGATAATTCCTTTTCAGGTTACTCATGATTACATAAGTGCTGATTTATTTGTAAAACGTAACCTGTTTTATAAGTCTACGTAGAGTGCAATGAGATCATTCGTTGAGAGAAGGATGCACAGAACCACAGTAGCAAATAGAGTGGATGAATAATGATACATGAATTGAAATGCTATGTGGGCTTAGAGGGTAATGTGAAAGAAGAGAACTTGTTGTATGGGGTCATAACCTCATATGAAATTTACAATATTCAGTGGATATGTCATGTATGTTCCAAAAGCAAACTACTGCAGGTACTGGACATCGGAAGTAAAGTATAAAATGTTGTAAATGCCCAGCAGGTCAAGCATCAACTATGGAAAACAAAAAAAGAGAATGATATAGTTATTGGTTAAAAAAAAGTAGAGCCAGTTGTAGAATAATACTTGGGTCTTCTGTTCTGGGGTTATGTGCTGGATATTTGGTTAGGGGACCTGGAGGTTAATTGCCACTTTGAAAATGTAGTAAGCCTGGAAGTTAGAAAAATAACTGCAAAATCTGCATTGAAGCCCAATTGACAATGTGTTGTGTTTTAAAAGGTGTTTCTCCTATATGAATGGGTCATGTGTAATTCCAATGTAGTTGACAGATGTCTGGGTTCAACAAGCAGATCAGCTGTGAGATAACAGAACAGAATGGGGATAATCTGATCAATATACCTGCAACTGCAGAGACATCAGTTTTGTACAGGACCCAAACAGGGGTGCAGTGCTAATTTTTTAGATGGTGGAGCTGACAAAATGCTTGCCACTTCCTATATCCTCTCTCTATATATATATCACACCCAATTTGTGTACCTGCTCATTTCATGTACTGGGCAACTTCCTTGCCCCATTCATGTGATGAGCAGGTACACAAATTGGGTGTGACATATATATATATGAATAGGGCTTCTTATAATGTCAAGCACTAAACCAAGATGAAAGGAATATATGAATTCCAGAGCTCCACAGAAATACAGTGATAGTTAACACATTAACTAGATTATAGCCTATCACTACATTTCAGTGTATAACTGGTACAATAAAACATAAAATACTTAATTTAATAATATGACAAAGTATTGCACGGTTGCACTCACTAATATCATAAAATATAATTATCAAGCAAGTAAAGAAAAAGATGGTAATCGTGTATTTTACCAACTTAAAAGTAATTATCTACTTACCAAATGCCACCAATGAGAAGGTTCACAATAATTTCCACAAAGGGTCAGGTGTAATATGTGTTCGGGGGTCTGAAGCAACTCTTGTCCTGGTGTCATCTGCTGATCTGTGGTACCACAGCCATGATGTGACATATGGCTCAGGATTCCACTGAACTAGAGGAGGTCCGTGTTGCTTAACAAACATATGTGATGATACATGATTTATGAGAATTCTTGAGCGTGTTGTTGTTATTATCAAGTTCATGTGACTGAATCCTTTCTCACACTCAGCAGTACTAATAGGAATAACACCAGTATACTTTAAAACATCTCTAGGTTACTTATAATACCTAATACAATGTAAATGCTATGTAAGTAGTTGTTATACTGTATTGTTTAGGGAACAATGCTTAAACAATGAGTGCTGGAGAGAGACTGAGGATCTGTGAAATGGTGGGAGGCTACAGCAGGGTATGCTGGGACAATGGGTCGAGCGAGGAGGAATACCTAAATACCTAAATACCTAAGTAAAAAAACAATCACAGCTCCAGGATTTCACCAAAAATGATCAAATAGCCTAATGTTATTAATGGTATTTTCCCCACCAGCCACCACCCCCCTCCCCAACCCCCGCTTCCGTAAAATTCCCTCTATTTAATATGCAGCCACTGTTAAATTCCCCGCTTGCTTATTTTGACTTTTTTTTTAACAGAGGTTCCGGACCCAAAGAACTTCCACTCATACAATCACACAAAATCTTTCTCATAACATCTAAAGACTGTCAACCCTGTTGGGACAAATGTTCTATTATTGGGAGTTTATCCTGCCTAGGGATTTTCCTCTCACTGGCTGTTGCTCTTTGTAGCTTCTAAAAATTGAACACCTCAAGTTTGAACTAACTTACTCCTCATGGGCTCTGGCTCATACCTCATGGGCTTTGCTCCACCCATGTTAGGATTTTAAAAGTTATGAATATCATAAATCTCTCTAATACTCCTGCAAAATGAAAATTCAGACCATACAAAACAGTCATATAAAAAGCAGAATTCTTAAAAGCCAGTTATGTTGTTGCCCAATAATACAATGGCACTGCGATGTAATCTTGAAGGCAAACCATGAAGAGTTTCACACTGGCGAATCAATAGGCCAGAAGACTGCAAACTTTACTGCTCCACCATGTAAAGGAATTTCCAATTCCACAATCCTGATCACAATCTACAATATCTCTGGAATGTCTGTTCTCAGTGCTTCTGATCTACAGCTTTCTGTGGCCAGGTTGTTACTCCTGGAATGGGTGTGAATTTGAGAAACAATATTGGGTTGACGAAATGACCTGCTATGGCCATCTTACCCTTTCAAACCAGTAATGCTGCTGTCATCTCCATGTTGGGATGCATTTCATTCCTTGCATGCAGGACCTACCATTAGAGAAATGTTTATTAATTATGAAGCAGAATTTAGAAAGCTCCACTCAGGCACTAGCACAAAATACTAATTTGCTGTATTGGGATTAAAAGGTGTTTCACAGAGACAAGAAGTGACATGTTAAGTTTGAGATACAAGCTGAGAGTTATAGTGGTATATGATGTCAAGGAGTTTAATATGCTAAAAGAGTACTATATGAGAATAATGAATGATATATAGGAATTAAAAAGTTACATTGGGTTAAAGAGAGGTGCATGTGGTAGACAATGGTTTATGAAGTTGGAGGAATGTGTATAGATGTAGGTAACAGTTTATGGGACTAGAGAAACATGTATGAGGTGAAAAGGGGTTATATAATATCAACAAATGATTTATGGAGTGATCACAGTTTATGGAATAAGTGTTTTGTTTTAATTAAGAAAATGAGACAAGATGCCAAGTCACCACTAAGGCTGAAAACAGTAAAAGAGAAAGTAGGGCAAAGTAAATGTATGAATTCTGTAACTGCAGACATAGTTTTAAAAGCCTGAAAACTGATGAAAGAAAGTGTCTATTAATTAATTGTCAGGCCATTTGAGCTAACAAACTCTCTGGCTTTGTCAGTGCTTTATAATTTGACTCTAACATTTATGAAATTGAAGTTAAAGGAACTGAATTTTTGACCCTGTTTGGCCCTGTTATATGGTGTACTTATTATTGGCTGAGCATAGATTTCTAGGTACAGTTATTTTCTGTGAAGAATAGTTTTGGGGTAGTTCTATGGAGGGAGGATGGAGATAATCAATGTTGTATGCTTGGAACTAAAGCCCAAAACTGGTGGTGTTGTGGCATCTGCACCAGCCTTCGAGGTGAATGGCCCCAAGTTCAAATCCAGCCAGCTCCTTGCACACTTTCCGTCCGTGCTGGGTTGACAGTCAAGTTAGCAACTTAGTCTCATAAAAAAACAGACAAAATGCTGAAGAAACAGCAAGGTTGCTGCCCAAGGCACCACAAAGTGCGAAGAGGAACAACATGCTTGGAATTAAGGATAAGAGAAGAAGAAGAAGAAGGAACAATGGAGTATAGAACATAGTTCTATGAATTCAGGGGCTTTGGGAAGCTAAAATTGGGAGAGTGCTCATCCTCTGAAATTTTTATTGCATTTTGTGCAAAAAAAAGTGTTAAAAGAGCCTTCCAAAATAAAAGACCTTTCCCATCAATTTCATGTGAAATTTTCAGAGGACACAGGACTGTAGAGACTAAAGACATTCTCAACTCACAGTTCTAGGATGTAGTTTTAATGTAGGGGAAAACTATGAGATATGAGTTGGTATGTGAAGAAGGGCTGAAGGGCTGAAGTAAGATTTATGTTGCACATGAGAAAGAGAGGAACACAGATCTTTAGCAGTGAAGGAAAGAAAATTACAAGACTACAGCGAAGGCAACAGGGAAGTTTAAGAAAATTCTATTATTGCAATATGAAAGGAAAAGAGGTTGCGAGCACAAATAATGCTGTAGTTCTCTGTTGCTGAACATCAGGCGGAATTCCGAGGGAGGGAGTTTGGATAAAGAATAGAGGAGGTGGCATTTGAGATCATTTGGTGAGAGAATGATTAACAGAGCTACTGTGGTAAATAGTGCAGGAGAAAAATAATGCATTAATTGAAATGAAACTTGGGGTTAGAGTGTAATTTGTGAGGACAGAGCTTGTTATATGGAGCCATAACATAATATGAAACTTCAACATTTTTAATGGACAGGGAATATGTGATCCAAAAGCAAGATCCTGCAAGTATTGGACGTCTGTAATAAAACATCAAGTCCCTGCAAATTCTTGGTAAATCAAGCAGTGGCATAGGAAATAGGGAATTACTAAATGCTAAGTATATTTGGAGAGATAATGGAAAGAGCAGGTGATATAGTTTGAGAAAAGTTATTGTTAAAGAGGTTTGGTAGAAAATAAAATATAGAGTCATAGAGAAATTCTGTCCACCAGGTCCATACTAAGCACCAATCACTAATCACACATTAATCTCACTTTTTAAAAAATATCACCACATTTGCATCAACTCCACCCCGTCCACCTGACTGCTTTCCACTTTGTAGTATATATCTGAATGGAATTCGGAGAATTTTTTACACAATTGATGACAAACCTAAAAAAAAATGAAAAACATCCAATAATCAGGAAATAATTTAACTGTTAAACGGCTTTTTCTAAATAGAAGTGGAATGTTGTATTTAAATCAATGAACTGAGGGTGCATAAATAAGCAATGGAAAGATGAGAATTCAACATATATTTTATGTACAGTATTTATAACTAACTGAAGATAATAATTTGATTAAGTTCAAAATATCTCCTAACTGGTCCAAATAAATAATTATGTGAAAATGTAGGCTATGTTAGCAGCACAAGACAAGTTTTTAAAAACAAATTTGCTGCATAAAAGAAGGCAACAGACACTGGGCTTGAGGCGTGGTCAGTAAGAACTCAAATGGATCATTGGGATGTAAGGGCACCAACACAATGGAATTTAACTTCAAAAATAAAACTATCTAGTAAAAGAATTACCCATCGATTTACTGCTGCTGGTTTTGCAGGAAAGTGGAAAGTGCCTTGGTGAGCATTGCCTCTAGGTCATACACCTGACATGTCTACTATCTGATAGTGTGTGCAAGTATATAGATAAGTTTGGAGGGGCAGAGCGAAGTTATGATGGAGCTAAACAGAGTCTCCTTTGCTTGCATCTTCAGAAACAGCTCTATTTCCATCTTTCATTTTTCTTTTATTGCTTTTCAAAATTCTTTTGAAGATCCTGACCTGGAGCTACACAGAAGCTCGACTTAAATGGTGGAAGGAACACACCAGCTCTCAAAACTACTGAGCCACCTATCTTGCCAAAAAAACCCACTTGATTTTACTCCCCCACCACCCCCCCAACAGAATCTACATTTCCCACCTTGCCTTCATCAGCACCTCAAATCCTCAGAACTAGAATGCAAGCAAGTCATCTCAATGTTAATGATACACTGAAATTTCTGGATATGTTTTCCATAGACGCGCATTTTAGGGGATTACAGAGCTAAGAAAACAGGTATGTACAAATAAATTTAAAAGTGACCATTTTCTTTCTTTGAAATCACCTATGATAATTAGGAACAAAGATGACAAAATTATTAGATTCCAAAATCTACAAATTTGGGGTCCATAGTATGTATTTTACAGATTGACTTTCATATGGCACATGATATAAGCAGGGGTAACTCCTGTTCTGACACATGTAGTTTTTGCACAACCACTGACTACTGAAAGTATGCAGATTAGGCAGCTCATGACGTCAGTCAGCATGCAATTCCGATTTGGTGCCAGCTCTGCCAGTTTGGAACTCATTCAGCAGCTGGTAAAACCACCCCCCTCTACCACCAATGTGACTAAAGGAATCAGCCACAACCTGCTGATTGATTCCTGCTGGCCTTTCTCAGCTGTCTATTGATGACTGAATTTTTTTTGAGCTTCTTCAATTTGCAGAAGTCTACAGGGGTGCAACTGTAGGTTCCAAAGGACCTTTCCATATTCCAAACCAAATGCACTCAGACCAAGGTGGATCAATATTCATCCCATAAGACCTCAAGACACAGAAACAGAGTTAGACAATTCGCCCCATTAAGTCCGCTAGAACAAACATTCCTTAAAGTTACCATAGCCAGGGGAGTAGTGGGGATAAGGTCCCACGACCTATTAAATGCTCCCAATGGTGCGAGTCACAAATAGCCTAAAACAACCAAGTGCAACCCCTGGCCTTTATGTGTGGCTTAGCTAATAAGCTCCACAGAACTCTTTCTACTAACAGGAGAAGGGGAGAAGGTGGGTTACTTCTGCCTTAAAAGCAGTCACTTCAGGCAGATGAGGCTCATCAACCATGGTTGGCATTCATCTAGGAGAACGAAAACTCTGATCTCAAACCTCCACTGCCTTGTGGCTATATCCACTCATAGGGAAGGCTTCGGAAGTAAACCCAGAAGAAAAATCTGGAGCTGGAGTCCCTAAGGTAGTCTTACGTTGAATCCAACACTGACTGGCAAATCCTGTGATGTTGCTGGTGCTAAACAGTATCGGTCTCTGCCATTCCTTTGGATTCATCGGCTGTGTGGAGCTGGGGAGCCTGCTGCCTGGGCATCAGCTTGCTCGCCATATTGTACTGCCATGGCTTGTGTATTATGTAGACAGCTAGGACGCAAAATCCGTGGTTGACGCTGACCAACAGAGGGCCTCAATCGTGACTGGGAGAATGAAAAGGCAGCATACAGTGCTGACAAACTGCCAGAAGATTCGGGGGCGGGGGCGGGGAGGATGATGAAGAGGAACTCTCTCTGAGTGACAATGGCTATCTGCAGATGACAAGGTTCATGACTACAGTGTGCAAACCACACATGCATAAGTAACGATGTTTATCTGGTATGTACTGACAGTGCATTTTCAGTGACTATCCATGTGAGGTCAAAGGATTGCCTGCAGCACTGCCATCCAGATCTTTTTGCAAATGGTTTTTGATGTGTTTGTGTTGGCCCTCTGCACGTCTCTCCTTTCTCACATCAGACTGAATTTTCAACTGGTGACAACTACTTGTTGCATTCGCAGACCTTTACGAGATACAAATTGCCTTTGAATCATGTAAGCTTGCTCTAAGTAGTAGTTTTCACTTTTGATTTTGGACACCAGCTGAGGGACACAGAATCATTGCTCTGCTGGACAGGTACAGAGTAACAGGAGGCCATCTGATCCAACAAGTCTGAACCAACTGAAGGCAGTCTAGTTAGTGCCACTTGCCCACACTGCACAGAGCTCTGCAATTTTGTTTTCCTTTCTGGAACCTATCCTGCTCTCTTTAGAATTCTTTAGTTGAGCCTTTGTCACTTCTTCCCAGAAGTTCAATCTAGACTCTAACCATATACTGGGACAAAAAATCCTTATATCACTTATGAACAGTACAGTTAATTCTGGCTGCACATGGCATCTTTTTCAAAAGGCCTAGTTCTTTGGAATTGGCAAGTTGCCAATGTTGAAAGGATTGGGTACAGGTTACTGGTACACAGATATGCTTACTTGGTTCAAATTCCTCCTTAGAGGTTGCAATACAACACAATTTTCCTGAAATTTGCTGGAAACCTCACAGAAGCACTACTGTTCCCTGTGGCAAAGCAAAATCTCTTTTCTTACTGCCTTGATTCAGTTCAGGTCAGAGCAGCATGAGCACAGACAACACTCAGATATCTCACTCATATAACAATTAATGAGTCTGTCAAATAAGTTTAAATAAAGTATTTGTCTGCAGAGTTCTTCCTAGCCTAGCCCAATAGATTTTCAACCTGACCAATATGCAATTATTCTGTTGAAGAGGTGAGGGTAAAGTATGAGCTGCATTTTGTAGCAGTCTGGAGTTGGATTGATCTGCATTCTGGACCTTACTAACTTGAAGCACTGACACCAATGTTGGCTTTAATTATTGCTACATTTGAGGGCAGCAGCTGGTAAGGATGGTGGTGGGCTTGCAGGTTATCCTGCAAGGAGTTGGAGTACAATTTCCTCTCTCCAGATGTTCCAGAAAATCAGTTTTTAATCTTCATATACAAATGTCTTGCTTTCAGTCAAGTACATAAGAAAATAGGACTTCAATGCTTTTAGAGGCATTATGAAGGAGAATATATTGCATTGCAATAAGGGCAATATTTGCCAGACTTGCTGCACGTTTCAAAGAAAATTTCAGGAAAATGATTCTGTGTCACAAGGTGATGCTTGGACTCAGGTGAGAAGGTAAATAAAGTTTCTCCAAATTACCATCACCACAGTTAGTCTACTCTATACTGAAACAGAATTGCCTGCTGTGCCACTAGTCTGATTTGGCAGGGATTCAATCTTTGACCTATATTTAATTTTCTCTCAAGTGACTTACTATTGCATGTGCAGATCACCCTATCTTACATCAGTTGCTCTTGAACATTAAAGGAATCCAGACTCCATCATTTAGAATAGGATAGCTAATCAAACCATTAAAACACTACTGAAGTTCAGTTGTTTGATATTCTAAACTGTTTTGATGGCTGAAAGAGAAAGGTTAGAAAAAAGGTGAAATGCAAGATTTAATATCATAACATGTTTTTACCAGTAATAAATTGCATTGCTCAATATTGTTCATGATGGTATAATTTAACCAAGCAAAGTAATCATTTGTTTGTCAGGGCACTTGGACAAACAACATGTTCCAGGAAGCTACTGGCATAGTATGGTTTATCTATTGGTATGTTATCCTGCAAGGAGTTGGAGTACAATTTCCTCTCTCCAGATGTTCCAGAAAGTCAGTATTTAAGCTTTGCCTGTTAAGTGAGGAAATGGAAACATGCCCTCTGTAGAAGAGAGGAAGAACATCAGAAGTTGATCGTACTCATACTTATGTGCTTCTGACTTCAAAATTACTTATGCTATGCAAAGGCTGCTCACACCAGGATGGACTCAGTTGAATTTTCAGACACAGAAAATGGTGTTTATAGTCATAGTCATAGTCATACTTTATTGATCCCAGGGGGAAATTGGTTTTCGTTACAGTTGCACCATAAATAATAAATAGTAATATAGCCATAAATAGTTAAATAGTAATATGTAAATTATGCCAGTAAATTATGAAATAAGTCCAGGACCAGCCTATCGGCACAGGGTGTCTGACCCTCCAAGGGAGAAATTGTAAAGTTTGATGGCCACAGGCAGGAATGACTTTCTATGATGCTCTATGCTGCATCTTGAAGGAATGAGACTCTGGCTGAATGTACTCCTGTGCCCACCCAGTACATTATGTAGTAGATGGGAGACACTGACCAAGATGGCATGCAACTTAGACAGCATCCTCTTTTCAGACACCGCCGTGAGAGAGTCCAGTTCCATCCCCACAATATCACTGACCTTTCGAATAAGTTTGTTGATTCTGTTGGTGTCTGCCACCCTCAGCCTGCTGCCCCAGCACACAACAGCAAACATGATAGCACTGGCCACCACAGACTCGTAGAACATCCTGAGCATCGTCCGGCAGATGTTAAAGGACCTCAGTCTCCTCAGGAAATAGAGACGGCTCTGACCCTTCTTGTAGACAGCCTCAAGTGTTCTTTGACCCCTCCAGTTTATTGTCAATTCGTATCCCCAGGTATTTGTAATCCTCCACCATGTCCACACTGACCCCCTGGATGGAAACAGGGGTCACCGGTACCTTAGCTCTCCTCAGGTCTACCACCAGCTCCTTAGTCTTTTTCACATTAAGCTGCAGATAATTCTGCTCACACCATGTGACAAAGTTTCCTATAGTAGCCCTGTACTCGACCTCATCTCGACCTTATTCCATTTACTGTACACAAAATTTACTTTATAGGCACAGTCCATGAGGGAAATGGATAGGGAAAGCAAAACCAAAACATCTTGGATGACCAAAATGACAAAGACAAAATGAAAGAAGATATGACAGATGTCAGGCTGTCAACAAAGATACAAACTAGGTTGAATACAGAAAGTTCAGGAAGGACATTAAAAAGGAAACAAGAGAGGGAAATTGACAGCATGAAAAAAAAACTGACAACAAACATAAACGGAATCCAAAAATATTCCAGAGCCATGTGCACAGGAAAAGGGTTGTAAGTGGGGCCAGTCAGGGACACCAAAGACAATATACTCATGGCCTAAGTTTGAGTATTGTGTGCAGTTTTGGTCACTTATCTAAAGGAAAGATGTAAATAAGGTTGAAAGAGTACAGAGAACATTTACAAGGATGTGCCGGGCCTGACTTATAAGGAAAGATTGAATAGGTTAGGACTTTATTCCGTGGAGTGTAGAAGATTGAGAAGAGATTTGACAGAGGTATACAAAATTATGAGGGATATAGATAAAGTAAGTGCAAGATGGCTTTTTCCACTGAGGTTGGATGGAACTATGACCCGAGATCTTAGGTTAAGGGTGAAAGGTCAGAAGTCTAAGGGGAACAAGGGGGAAACTTCTGCACTCAGAGGGTTGTAAGAGTGTGGAATGAGCTACCAGCACAAGTGGTGCATGTGAGCTTGATTTCAACATTTAAGAGAAGTTTGGATAGGTAGGGATATGGAGGGCTATGCTTCCAGTGCAGGTTGATGGGAGTAAGCAGTTCAAATAGTTCAGCACAGACTAGATGAGCCAAAGGGCCTCGTTTTGTGCCGTACTTTTCTAAGACTCTATGACTCTATGAATCAGAGGGTATGATCTGAAGTACTTGATGAGTACTTCACATCAATTTCCAGAAAGGTAGAAGATGTTGTTTTAGTTTCAGCAAAGAAAGATGTGGTTTGATTAAAGACTGTTTAAGAGGAGGATCTAGAAAGGCTTGTGTCACTTAAACTGAATAACTTGGCTGGTCCAGATTGGATGGATCATCAGTTCCCAGGAAAAGTAAGGGAGCAAATTAGAGAGGCTGTGGTCATTATCTTCAGTATGTTCAGAGGTGGTGCCCGAGGATTGGAAAATTGCAAATGATACACCATGTTCAAAAAAAAGTGAAATAAATGAAATACCACAATCCAATCTGTCTAATCTCAGCAAAGAGGAAAGACACTGGAATAATAATCATGGACAGAATTAAGCAGTCACTTGGATATGAATTTGATTAAAATGAGCAAACTTAGATAAAGGCAAATTATTCCTGACGATCAAAAAGAGATTATTGGTAGTATGACCGCTACCATTATGATATCATTATGACCACTACCAATAATGATAATCATTATTATCTTAATGATTTGGACATGGGTATGTACAAGGCAAAACTTTTAGGGTTCCAGTTGACATGGAGCTTGGAAGTGGGTGCAGTGAGTTATGAGGACAATAGTAATGGTCCTCAAGGAGATATACTGTGACATGCTGGTGGAATGAGCAGATAGGTAGAGGAAGAAATTTAATTCTTTGTGGTGTTCTCTTTGTGGAAAAAAACATGGAAAGAGAATATAAAGTAGCAAGCACCATTTTAAAAGAGGTGTAAGAATAAAGAGATGGGTGAGTGTATGAGCATAGTTCATCAAAGGTGAGAGACCAAGTTGAGAAAGTGATTAACAAAACACACAGACATCTGGGCTTTCTAAGAAAGGCATAGATGAACATTTGTAAAGAAGTGTGTCAGCAATAAATGGGATTTTATGTCCAGTTCAGGATGCCACATTTTAAGTAAGACTTTGGAGAATGTGCAAATAAGGTTCGAGGGATGTGGGGCTTTAGGAACTGTATGTGGATTTACTGGGGAACAGGAGATTTTTCAACTTGGAACAAAGGAGGTAGTGAGGAGATCAAGATGAGTTACTTAAAATTATGAAGCTTATTGACAATGTAGATGGAGGGAGGTTATTGTCACGTGCTGATTAATTGAAGATAATTAAGAAATGAACCAGAATCAGAATCAGGTTTATTATCACTGGCATGTGACGTGGAATTTGTTAACCATAGGTGAAATGAGGAAGATCTTTCTTCTACAATCTGGAATGAAGAATGAGAGGGAGAATTGGAGGTAAGTTCAACTGTTGTGTTAAAAATGAGCCAGACAGACATTTGAAAAGAAAGAATTTGCAGGACAGTGGTGAGGGGAAATGGAACGGGACCAGTTGCATTTTTGCTTGCATTGATACAGCTGCCAAATGGCTTCCTTCTATGCAGCAGCCCTTTTCTAGTTCTGTCTTTGTCTTATAGGTATTGCTGCACTAAAAATGAAGTATGATGGACATCACTCATACCAAAAGCTATCAGTTGCGGACACGCACTGTGAGTGGGAAATTGAATGTTGGGTCGGTGTGATTATTTTTCTGTTCTTCTGTAGTTGCCCAAACTTCCTTTTTATCTGATGATAACAACTGACACAGCACAAAGGGGCAGTTCTGTTAGATAAGTGCAGAATGTATTGTTGTTTCTGTCAGGTGAGTCATGAGATAATGATGATGGTTAACAAGCTTTGAGCTTCCTATAATGGAAAAAACATCTTCAAGATATTAATTGAACTGAAATTCTTAAATCTTTTCAAAGATAAACCTGCAGAGTTTGATGGAAAGAAAGTTTATAGCAACCTCACTCAAAAATATGAGTTGGACTTCCACCACTGATTGGTCATTATAGGAACTTGAATGACATTGCAAAAATAGCATCATCATCTCACTTGGTTACTTAAGCTCACAGGCTCTTCCTTTCAAAGGAAACAGCAGTCAACAGGAGTTGAACAAGTAAACATCAGCAACATATAAAAATCTGTCATATAAAACATGTGAAAAAGGTGAACCCCTGGTTATGTTGTGAGCTCTGAGGGAGTAGCTCTCATTTCTGCTTCATGTCAGAACCATCCAATTGCTCTCACTTCCCTGCTGAGACCTCCCACCAGCTGCGAGAGCGGTGTTATAGTGTATGTACCCAAATTATAGTCAATCATCCTGTTCTAAAATGGCTTAAGATAAACAGCAAATTCCATATGAATGATTTTTAAGATGCAAAATATTGATGAGAGAGAGAGAGAGGACAAAATTCATGCTGACAGTTCAAAATGTTACTGAACGCATGCTGCACTACTTGACATTCGACCTTATAGATGAAACATTAATTTGAGGTATGTTTTGCTCCCTCCAATGGAAGGGCAGAGGAATAATACTTGGTGTTCCTCTGGCCAATAAAGAGCCAGCATTACTAGAACAGAATACCAGGTCAGCATCAAATTACTGTTTATGGGAGCTTGCTGTGCACAAATTGGCCATCGTTTCCTACATTGCCACAATAGCTACATCTCAGAAAGTGCTTAATTAGCTGTAAAGTACTTTGGGACGCCCTGGGGCTTTGAAAGGCACTCTGAAAAGGCAAGTCTTTCTTTATTTCTTTTGAATCTTATAGGATTTACTGTATCCAAAAAGAGTCCCACTGAGTTATTATTAAGTAGCAAAATGCTCTTTGAACCATGGCAAAAGTTTGCAAGATAAAACCTCAGCTGCACACAGTAAAAATTTCTCTCTTCAACACATCTGACTAGTGGAATTTACTGATCCAAGCAATGGTCATCACACTTCCATTATAATGTTCAGATACTGTGGAGATGCCTTTATACAGACTCAGAGATTTTGTTTTATGCCCGAAGATCTTACTTCAGGGATCAAATTAATGCATAACTGATGTCCCTCATTCTAATTTTTATGCACATCAATAAAAGGCACAACATGCTGTTATTTGCTCAAGATTTTGTGCAGAGATTTAGAAATGTTTTACAGAGCAACTGCAAAGGCAATTTTGTGTGCCAAATATAAGTGAAAAATATGTATATCTCTTGCACTTTAATTGACCCTTTTATTTTGGCAAGAACCACTAGCTATCATCCCTTAGGCTGGAGTCAGCTAATAATAATCTGTAAAAATTATGTTGTATGCTTGAGCATTCTATACGGCAGATGCCAACCTCAAAAGTATAGATTTGCCATGATTTACTAACAATGCAACATGTTTATTGCCTTAGGATGTACAATTAAAAAACAGACTTAAAAGTATTATGCAATTGGAATGTCCTTCTGTAAAGCAGGTGAAATTTAGAGTTTGATATTTCAATATGTAGGTTGAAGTATAAAGCAAGTTCTGAGGAATTTCTGCTCTACATGGAGTATTGGGGTAACAGCTTCAAGACAATGATCTGGTTTTGACTGGCAACCTGCCTCCACAAATGGAGGAAGCAGATTGTCTCTTGCCTGCATGCTCCGAAGAGGTACTGATTTAATAACAGTGGACAAGCGGCTGGGAGCTGTGCTGTCAGCCTGTCACAGGCTGACAAATCTGTTGTTCATATGCAGGCAGGGTGCACTGATAGACTGCCATCATTGGCATCCAACCACTGCAGGCACGCAAACGTAAGCAAGCTCTCCAGCACTCAGAACGAAAATACTCCTCATTCTCTCTTCTTTTGAAAGCATCAGAGAATGGAAAAACAAAGTAACCTGCATCTCAAGAGGATCACTTATCAATGATGGAGATATTGAGTTAGAATTGTCAGACACTGCAGAATCTTCCATTAAGTGTTGAAGTGATCAGAAAACACTGCTATTAAGGAGACAGAGTTCCTTTTGCTGCAAACATAAGCCGTATTTATGAAAGTGTCAGAAATCAAACTCATAGCTTTTCACTTTATCCAGATATTTTTAACTAAAATGTAGTCAAATCATGATGGTACGAATTTCAGTGTATATTTACTTATCTGTTAGCAATTCACAAACCTGCTGCATTGAATAGAAAACATGGTGTAAATCACAATCAGGAAAAATATAATTAATCTTTCCTCCATTTTCTTAAACACTTATTACCTCCTGCTGTGTTTCAGCTGAGTAGCATGTGAAACAGGGGTGGCCTGAATTTACCCCTGATAGCCGGCAGTGGCAGGAAGAACTGTTTAAGTGGATGGGTTGAACGGTTCGCTTCCTTATAATGTTTTATCCAGTGTCTTGTCTAAAAAGTGGAAAAGTCATCCACCAGGGGCAAGAGAGTTCAAATACCATATAGTCCTGAGGCTCAAATTCACAACCTTCTGTTTCACAATCAAGCACTGACCCATTTCAGCTAATAGGTCACACTACCCACAGGTACGTTTGATTTAACATATGTGCCATATTGGACATCAGCAATCCATAGGGAGCCCATTCTTATGTATGGCTAGGTATTTATCAACTCTGATATCTAGATTGAAGTCTCACCAGCAATTTCAGTTGACTTTTAATCATTTTATTTTGAAGCTGCATCAGACATTATATATTCATTGTTTTCTTCATTGAATCTGAGTGTAATTTTTGCAACAGAAAAGTCATCGGCACACAGTAAGTTCCTATTATTTCAGAATCTCATAAATATCCGCTTCATAAATTCATCAGATGCTCCGAAGATTTTCCTTGCAGTGTGATCTGAGAAGTTAGAAAATATATTGTTCCAAGGTAATTTTTTATAATTTTGTATCCAATTTATGAGAAATCTGGGTTTTTTAAACTACCGAGTCGAATAATAAACACTGACTGACAACAATATGTACTGAATTCTCTTGAGAAAATACTTAAAAGATTACCATAGGAGTAGCAGATCCACAGGATCACATGAATCCTTATAAATATCTGATAGTCTTATGGTTTTTTATTA
The DNA here is from genome assembly GCF_963921235.1 of Mobula hypostoma. Taxonomy (NCBI): domain Eukaryota; kingdom Metazoa; phylum Chordata; class Chondrichthyes; order Myliobatiformes; family Myliobatidae; genus Mobula; species Mobula hypostoma. The sequence continues at coordinate 45,043,906 of NC_086104.1, forward strand.
TACTTTACTTTGCTTTCATGAGCTTCATTTTCTCATTTGGAAAGTGTTCAATTTTATATTTGCATTGAATTTATTTGAGCCAGTATTTTTAAATTAAATGTCACTGGACCCACCAGACAATTGTTAAAGCCATGAAATACTGTTTTGCAAGAGGGAAGTTTGAAGGTTTTCTTTACTTTTCTTCCAGTCAGATACAGCATACATCTACCAGCCCGAATACAAATGGACTCCATTTGCCCAACAGGCGGTGATAATAAATTGGCTGAAGCTGCTTCAACCACTTATTTGCCCCACTTCATACAACTCGCATTGCAGAGAGGAATATTTATTACAGGACTGTTGAAATGAAAGGCTTTTACATTTTAATGAGCACTAAATAGGCACAAAGAAATATTGTTCATTAGCTGTAATCTGTGGAATTGCTTGAGTGAATTTCCTTTGGAGGCTGGTTTAAACTGTTCACTCAAGTAAAGCAGTTTGTATGATAATTAAGGGAGCATTTCTCTGTCAACATCTGTGCTGCTATTTATAAGACTGAAGACAGCTGATTACTCCACCAGTGCAGCTCTAGGAAGACAGACTTTTTTTCACCCTCGGAAACAATTCTGTCCACCATTGCGTGATACAAAGAATTATCTATCTGACATCTCTTCATTAATCATATCATAGCTTCACAATGCTGGGAAATGCAAGCTGCTCGGCAGATGAGAGTGGCATGCTGCGCTGATAGGCTCACCCCAGACATGAGGTAGGAATACCGCAGCTGTTGCTGCCATCATCCACAAACTTATCACTGTGCCTTCACATGATGCCAAACTAGTGAGGCCGAGGGCCACATTTTCTGGATCAATAAAAAGCCTGTGGCCTGAAAAAGCACAGCCAATCTCTACTAAATAAATAACTATTTATTTAGCTCTCTCACATGAATCCCTACTGTGATTGCAGCATTGTCTTTGTGCCAGACTGTCAAATGGCTGCTTTATGGGAAGATTCTGTTTTCTTTCTATCTATTCTCTAACCTGGAATCACTGTGTAATGTTCTGGATTGTACATGTAAATCCTGCAGCTGAGGCATCTGCTCCATTACCCATATTTTTGGCCAGGTTCTGCTTTAGGAGTCTCCAAATTCTTGGTAATAGTAAGCACATTTTTGCAATCAGGAAAGTATCAAGGGTTGGCACCGGCTTTGAAGAGGCATTTCAGCAATTGCCTTTGAACTGCTGATAATTCTGCTGCTGTACAAAATAACTTCTTCCAACCAGGAGATTAGTAAAGATCCAAGCAAGGGGCTCTCCCAGAGACCTAGCTAGTAAATGCAGTAGGCAGTGTAGATGTGAGGTACATAGATGACCAAAGATGCAGATAGGCCTGTGCTTTAGCTATTCTAATCTGAGGTGGATAGGAGCTGGTGCAATTGATCACTGTGCAAATTGGCCAGGTAGTGGAAAACCCAATCAGAGCCGTTACCGGAGGTACTTGCACCAATAAAGAGAGGATCAAGTTTTGCTCATGAGTTCCAGTATCAAATAGCAAGCCAATGCTTCCCTGTCTGGGCATATAAATGAAAAATAACTCATTGTGCGATACTGGTGAACACCAGGAGTTTGCAGAACAATAATCTAGCATGTGTAGATGTGTTCAGGGCAAAAGGAGGAAACACAAACCAACCACAAACCACAAAGGTTTGCAATATATTTCTGTGGTTTATTGTACTTTATTTCCAAACTTCACTTCATGAACTATTTTTTCATAGTTAACTTTTCAGGACATTGCTAATAAGGCTAGCATTTATTGTCCTTAAAGATTTGATGATGAGCCTTTTCTTGAATGTTCTTGATTTGGAAGGCGCTATTGAATTAGCCTGGACAAATCATTGCAGTGCATTGTATGGAAAATGTGCCAGTGACCGAAGGAATGAATATTTAATGTGGTGAGTGGGGTGCAATCCTGTCGGCTACTTTGTCTTGGATAGTTATAGATTCATAAATTCATTGTATCAGACTCAGGTTTAATATCACTGTATCGCTGGCGTATGTCATGAAATTATAAACTTTGCAGCATCAGTACAACGTAATACATGATGATAGAGGAGATCAAAACTGTGAATTACAGTAAGTATAAGATGTATATAAAATAGTTAAATTAAATAAGTAGTGCAAAAAATAAGAACTGAAAAAGAAGTGAGGTTCATGGGATCAACGTCCATTCAGAAGTCGGATGGCAGAGGGGAAGAAGCTGTTCTTGAATTGTGTGTGTGCAGCATGGAAGTGAGCCTTCGGTTCAGCTTTAAGGTGAGAGGGGGAAAACTTCACACAACTGATGAAGGGTCTTGGCCCGAAACATTGATTGTTTACTCTTTTTCATAGATGCTGCCTGACCTGCTGAGTTCCTCCAGCATTTTGTGCGCTTTGGATTTCCAGCATTTGTAGATTTTCTTGTGTTTTTGGTATCTATCCAAATGCCTTTTAAACATTGTAATGTACCTGTCTCTACTACCTCCTCTGGCAACTTGTTCCATATACCCACCATCCTATGCAGGAAACCCACCCACAATTCCTTATTAAATTTTGCCCCTCATATTAAACCTATGCCCTCTAGTTTTAGATTCCCTATATGCAAAAAAGACTGTGATCATTTAAACTATCTATACCTCTCATAATTTTATAAATATCTATAAGTTCACCCCAAGCATCCTTTTCTCTAGTCCCAGCCTATCCAATCTCTTCGTGTAACTCAACCCTACTGATCCAGACAAAATTCCTATGAATCTTTCCTGCATCCTCTCTCACTTAATTCCATCCTTCCTATAGTGTGGCATCTAGAACTACACACAAAACTCCATGTGAGGCCTAACCAATGACTGTCAATTTCATGATGTCCAACCTCCTACTCTAGGTCAGAGCCAATGAAGGCAAGCATACTATATGCTTTTTTCACCGTTCTGTTTCCCTGTATCACCACTTTCAAGGAATTATATACCTGTATCCCATGACTTTGCTGCTCAGGGCCTGCCCTTCACTTAGTATGTCCTGGCCTGGTTTAACTTCCCAACTGATTCACATGATATATTTCTGAGTTGAATTCCCTTGCCCAATTCCCCAGATTATCCTGCTATAACCTTGGACAACATTCCTCACTGTCCATTATACGATCAGTTTTGATGTCATCTGCAAACTTGCTCTTCTAGTTCATTAATATATATGACAAACTATTAAGTGGAGTATATGATTTGTGCCTTGTAGATGTCAGGAAGGCCCAGAGTATGTCAGAAAGTAAACATGTGGCCTCTAACATGATCTTGGATATTAATGGTGAGGTACATTGTGATGTTAATCCTATTGAATTTTGAGGATAGGTTGTTAGACCCTCTCTAGTTGGAGATCGTTATTGTCTGGTAATTGTGTGACACATAAAGTTATTTGCTATTTATTAGCCCTTGCCTGAGTATTGTCTATGTCTAAATGCATGCTGCTTCATTTGCTAAGGAAGTGTAAATGAAGCTGAATATAGTATCATCTCAACTGAACTTCAGCAAAACACTATCATCTTCTAACCATTGAAATATTTTCTCCTGCCAAACACTGACTTCAGATTTACCAGGGAATCTTGATGTTACACTTGTCAAATGTTGCCTTGATGTTAAAGGACCTCCCCTCTGGAATTCAACTCTGATCCATATATGGACAAAGGCTGTGATGAGGTCTGATGCCAAGTGATTCAGATCAATCCACACTGGGCACTGGGTATCAGTAAGCAGGTTACAATAAGTGAGTGTCAGTTGATAGCACTTTTCTAAAGATTGATCATAATCAGCAATTAGCTCGATTGGATTTATTCTGCTACTTGTGGAATTTGGAAACAGTGTAAACTAAATATCAAGGGCGAATTTCTATTTAACTACAAGCATTTAAATGTATAACATTTCAGTAGCGATTTTGAGTCTGTCTTCTAATTAATGGGCTAGATCAAATCTAATTACTGGTGTCACAGTTTATGACATTGTTGGAACTCTTGATTAAATTTCTGGCTTGCAATCATTCTTGGCATCCATTATTCTTTTTGAGGTTTCTCCACTAAGTCACCAAATTATCAAAGCACAAATCTTTGTTGAACCAGGATGGTTAAATGCTAGTGTAGTAACAACATTGTAAACTCAACTGTAATGGCAGCAGCTCCAAAGAGAACAGGTTGTAATTTAGCTGCCATACATCCATATATTCTGGACGACCATGCCTCATTTTTGCAGGTGCAAATCTCACACTGCAATACAGTTGAGCTCCTAGTGGAGTCTGGTGATAGATCCTATTTGTACTGGGATTGCCCAGCATTAGTACCAGAGACTTCAGCTTTCTATCCAGCAACAGTTGGTCCTCCATTGGATCAAAGTCATATGAATGGGGATTCCTGAAATTTATATTTGGAAGGAAAGATGAGTACAGTTAGTTCATTTCATTTATTTTAATGATTTTGATGCTTTATTATTGTTTAATTAGTTTTCAATAAATTTGGAGAAGATTAATATTTTTTAAAAGTAGTTAGGGTATTTTATAAACTCAAGAAATTCTGCAGACCTCTGTCTGGGTAGCCTCCAACCTGATGGCATGAACATCAATTTCTGCAAATTCCGATAGTTACCACTCTTCACCCCACCCCCTTCTCACTGTTTCCTTTCCCATTCTGGTTACCCTCTCACTCCTTCTCTTCTCCTTGCCTGCTCATCATCTCCCTCTGGATCCCCTCTTCCCTTTCTTTCATGGTCCACTGTCCTCTCCTATTAGATTAATTCCTCTTTAGTCCTTTTCCATTCCCACATATCACCTCCCAGCTTCTTACTTCATACCCTCCCCTCACCTGGTCTCACCTGTCCCCTCCACAACTTTCTTATTCTGCCCCCTCACTTTCCAGCCCCAATGAAGGGTCTCCGATCAACTGTTTATGCCCCTCCACAGATACTGCTTGACTTGTTGAGTTTTTCTAGCATTTTGCTTGTGTTGCTTAGGGTATTTTATATTTGTATATATAATTTTGACAGGGACAAAGCCCCATACTCAGTTTAGCCTCTTTTCACTGTGTTCCGGAGGTACTGATTCACCTACAACTAGCCCAGTAGACATTATGTGCTAGTTAAACTCTCACTCTATGTTTATCAGATCCAAGATGATTGGACTCATATTTGCATGGATATTGGGAAAACATCAGGGGCAAATCTGAGCACCAAACCTGATGCATTAAGGTAATAAACTGTATGTTTGTACAACCCATGACCTTACATGGCAAATATATACCTCTTTCACCTCAGACTGTTGAAGAACTTTGGTATGGGGCCCCAAATCCTAAGAACTTTCTACAGGGACACAATTGAGAGCATCCTGACTGGCTGCATTAGTGCCTGGTATGGGAACTGTACTTCCCTCAGTTGTAGGACTCTGCAGGAGTCAAGGTGGAGAAGTTTTTCTGCCCGTCCACCTAAACCAGCTGCGAGGTTAGATCACACTAAGTGCCAAACCGATTTGGAGAGGCCGAGAATGGCTTCAGGCTGGGTGCAAAGTCTAGGGCTGGTGCATGGTGGGCCATGACTCAGTGTTTGGATGATTTGAATGCCGGAAAGGGGGGTGCTGGTACCAGAGGCGATGGTCGGGCCAATTTTGCTCGCTCTCCCACAATGTTCACTTCTCTCTCTGTCACACTGAGACTAAGTCTGCTCCTGCTGCTATGTGCCTCATGCCTGTGAGCTGTGCAGTGGCTTGCCCCACAAAATGATGAACTCGAGAACGAGACTTTGGACCTACCCCTGCTGCTCTGGGATTCAGGTCCATGGACTCAATTTGGTTCGGAATGTTGATGCTTGCCTTTATTGTTTGCACGATTGTGTTTTGTTTTCTCTTTTTCTGTGTATTGAGTGTTGGTCTTTCTCTTTTTTTTAATTGGGTTTGTTCAGGTTTCTTGCTTTGTGGCTACCTGTTTAGCAGCCAAATCTCATGGTTGTATTATTTATTCATACTTAGATAATAAATGTACTTTGAGTCTCTGAATTCAAAAAAATCTGTGCAACTACTTTGAAGAAGACCCGAAATGTTATCTCCAGAGTCCTAGCCAATTTGTATCTCTCAATCTGCATCAGTATAACAGATCAGCTAGTTAATTATCATACATGGAGGGTGTCTGTATACAAGTTGGTTACCACAATTTCTACATTACACCATTACTAAACTTCTGAAGCACTTCATTGGCTAAGATCTACTATGAGTTAACCTGATACTATTTTATTTTTTTTATTTATTCAGATGCAGAGTGGAAATTTTCCAGCCCTTCCAGCCGCGCCACCAAGCAACCCCCCCATTTAACCGTAGGGACAATCAAGGGACAATTTACACTGACTAATTAACCTACCCATTGGTACGCCTTTGGACTGTGGGAGGAAACTGGATCACCTGAAGGAAACCCAGGAGGTTACCGGGAGAATGTACAAACACCTTACAGATAGGAGTGAGAATTGAACCTGGGTTGCTCGTACTGTAAAGCGTTGGGGTAACTACTATGCTACCATGCCACCCTAAGAGTACTAAAATATAAAATATTATGCTTCTAAAAGTATTCTCTAGGTCTTTCTCACACCTTAATTGTTGGGCTCCCAAACCTCTTTAATCTTTGTTGTTGCTTCATTGAGTCCTTTTTTTGGAAAAGTCTCCATTCATGAGACTGACAAAATTCCTAATAATAAGATTCATTTCTTACAATTGTGGGCCATTGCTTTAATTAAAGTTTTTGGTATTCAGTTGTTCTTGTCCTGGAAAAAAAACTGTTATGACAGCTGATCAGGGTAAAACTGAAGCCGTTAGATCTCAACTGTCGCATGATGCAGCATGGCTGACTTTTAAAACAAACTGGCAAGGTTGCTCTTTTGATTGCTCCGCCTTGTGATAATTCATGAATTGTGACACATAAAATAAAGGCAGAAGCTACCCTACATTATAGACCCCACCACCACCATCAATTACAAGGATTGAATCAAGAGGAGATTTCATTGTTCTGTGATAGTTTAAAGGCTCAGTCAACAAGCTGCCAAACAGTGAAAGTGAACTTAACCACATTGCTGTGAGCCTGGGTCCTTCCCAGGCGTCCACTGGAGACCCATGTTGTACAATGAGGGGGAATAAAATACAGAATTCAACAGTTGACTGACACCCTGTTCAAGTGGACTGGGGAGTTCATGGAGCAAAGGCAGGGACACAGAGCTTGTTCAGATCTGTCTGTTTCTCTAGAGTACTGCAAGACTGAATACAAGTGGTACTGAATATTCCCGTTCAGCACCTGCAAAGCTGCATGAACAAGGCACAATTAAGTTGCAATATATTGGTGTATCTTGCTCATTTAGAGTATCATAGGCCATTTGCCAGTTCCCTCTACACTTTCCTCTTATCTTATTTAATCAATTTCCTATTGAAGATTACTACTGAATCTATATCTGTCATCATATTAGGCAGGATGTTCTAAATCCCATCCAGTTTTTACATATAACGGTCCTTTTGCCAACCACCTTAAATCTGTGCCCTCTGGAAACTGACCTGTCATCCCATTGGATACAAATTCACTTAATTTACTCAATCCATATTATCAAAGTACAAAGTTCAAAGTAACTTTCTTATCGAAGTACATATATGTCACATATATAACCCTCAGATTCATTTTCTTGTGGGCATACTCAATTAATCTATAATAAGATAATAACCATAATAGAATCAATGAAAGACCACACCACATTTAGCATTCAACTAGTGTGCAAATGACACAAACTGTGCAAATACAAAAGAAAGAAATAATAATAAATAAACAATAAATATCAAGAACATGAAATGAAGAGTCCTTGAAAGTGAGTCTATTGATTGTGGGAATATTTCAGTGATGGGACAAGTGAAGTTGAGTGAACAACACGTCAGAGTCTGTCACACTGTGTGCATCAAAAACAGTTCACATATGTCATGAATGCTTAGGGATAGTGAAATTAGAGTAAAAAGTACTAGTTGAAATGTTCATATGATCCACATAGCAGATGATGGTGTTTTGTATCCCACTGATAGTATGGTGGAAAGGTAAATTCAAAAGCATGCAATCACTAGACGGGTCATCAGCAGAATGAACAGGCTGTACAAGTTTCACTTCAGCAACTTGGTCTACACATGGGCCAATACATGAAGGAGTCTGAATTGCTGGGGCTGGAACACAGGAGGTGTTTCCTAGAAGTAACATGGATGAATCAATATGGGGAAAGGTGTGGCTGCCAAGGAGGTGTCTGTGGCATGGAATTTTATTCAAAGGGAGCCTTTCTTCCATTTCCTCCAATATAAGTCATAACTAGAAGATGCAAAAACTGGCTACTGTGAAGATTTTTGTCCAACAAGAGGTTAAAGAACAATTGAAAAAAGATTTAAATTTGATCTTTTCGGCAGGTGGAGCTTTTGAAGGAGCTTTGGTTATGCATTCTTCTGGTGGATTTAACAAACTGAAGAAACCCCAGTAACGTGAATCTCTTTTCTCGCCTTCTCTGGTCAGATGGCTGAAATTTTTTGCAGCATTACTTTGCTGTCCAGGGGAATGTTGATTTGTCATGCAAGGTCTCCGCCACCTCCATCCTTTCCCACCTCTTGACCTCAGGTGAGCACTGAGATATGACTTCCCTCTATATTATTCAAGAGGGCCTACAGGGTCTCATCAGCAAAGTTAAATGCTCTCTTCCTGACCTTCTCTTGCGAATCAGTCATCTGTGAGAGGGGAGAAGTTTGAGACAGTTTAGTCTCTCAAGAGAGCAATTTCAGTGAATTAATTTAAAAATCTACAGGACAGAGAGCTGAGCGCTGCTTACCTTGCACTCCCCAGCCTCACTATGAAGAAAAACTGTTTTTTCTTTGACTTTTATGTCCCTCCATCCTTGCACCTTGAGACCTTATTGGCCCTGTTTCAATTATATTTGAACCTCACTGAAAAATTCCATGGAAGAACACTTATATTCAAGTTTTGGGCATGTTCAAATTAGGCTCTGAGAATATAATAATTTAGTTTGACATCAGCAAGGTATTCGGAACAACTCTCAGAATTTCAGACCTAACTTTGGTTTCTGTCCATCATGCCCCCTTGTAGAGAAAAAAAGCTGTGACAGAGTTATCTGTTAGGAGACAGTTACTGTTCATTGTCTTCATTAGATGGGTGGGATTTTTACCGAATATTTCTCCTCAGAGTTTATCAAGTAGAAAGCCGTGATTGATAAGGGAAGCAAGAAACAAGGGAAACATAGAAACATAGAAAATAGGTGCAGGAGTAGGCCATTTGGCCCTTCGAGCCTGCACCGCCATTTATTATGATCATGGCTGATCATCCAACTCAGAACCCTGCAACAGCCTTCCTTCCACACCCCCTGATCCCCGTAGCCACAAGGGCCATATCTAACTCCCTCTTAAATATAGCCAATGAACTGGCCTCAACTGTTTCCTGTGGCAGAGAATTCCACAGATTCACCACTCTCTGTGTGAAGAAGTTTTTCCTAATCTCGGTCCTAAAAGGCTTCCCCTTTATCCTCAAACTGTGACCCCTCGTTCTGGACTTCCCCAACATCGGGAACAATCTTCCTGCATCTAGCCTGTCCAATCCCTTTAGGATTTTATATGTTTCAATCAGATCCCCCCTCAATCTTCTAAATTCCAACGAGTACAAGCCTAGTTCATCCAGTCTTTCTTCATATGAAAGTCCTGCCATCCCAGGAATCAATCTGGTGAACCTTCTTTGTACTCCCTCTATGGCAAGGATGTCTTTCCTCAGATTAGGGGACCAAAACTGCACACAATACTCCAGGTGTGGTCTCACCAAGGCCTTGTACAACTGCAGTAGTACCTCCCTGCTCCTGTACTCGAATCGTCTCACTATAAATGCCAGCATACCGTTCGCCTTTTTCACCGCCTGCTGTACCTGCATGCCCACTTTCAATGACTGGTGTATAATGACACCCAGGTCTCGTTGCACCTCCCCTTTTCCTAATCGGCCACCATTCAGATAATAATCTGTTTTCCTATTTTTGCCACCAAAGTGGATAACTTCACATTTATCCACATTAAATTGCATCTGCCATGAATTTGCCCACTCACCTAACCTATCCAAGCCACCCTGCATCCTCTTAGCATCCTCCTCACAGCTAACACTGCCGCCCAGCTTCGTGTCATCCGCAAACTTGGAGATGCTGCATTTAATTCCCTCATCCAAGTCATTAATATATATTGTAAACAACTGGGGTCCCAGCACTGAAGGGGTTCCCAACCTAGGATCCTCAGACCCCTTGCTTAATGGTATTGGCCCGTGGCATAAAAAAGGTTGGAAACCCCTGATTTAGATGGACAGGATGTATTAGCATTTGGATAGATAGAGTCTATTTAGGAGAAATCAGCATGACTTGGTGCATGGAAGACATGTTTGGCAATCTTTTTAGAGATTTTTGAAGAAGTAAGCAAGAGATAGATGAAAGTAGAACAGAGAATGTTGTCTATTTGCACCTCAGCAAAGTCTTCAACAAGGTCCCACGTGGTAGTCTAATCTAGAAGGTTGTGTTCCATGGAATCCAGGGAGAGATAGTTAGGTGGGATTAAATATAGCTGGATGTAGGAACCAGAGTGCTGTGGTTGAGGCTTTTTTCTTGGAATGAAGGCTAGTGTGACAAGTGGAGTTGGAGTTGGGATCTTTGAAATGTGTTATTTATATAAATGCACAAAGCTACATCTGTAAATTTATGGGTAACACAAAATTAGCAAGTATTGTTGATAGCAAAGAAGATTATTGTAGATTATAAGGGGTTCTTGATCAGGAAAGTGGATTAAGGAGTGGCATATAGATTTTAATACAAGAAAGTGTGAGGTGATGCATTTTGGAAAGTCAAACCAGCATAGAAATTATACTTTGAATAAGTCTGATAGGACATTGAGGACTTCAATAGAACAGAGGGACCTAGAAATACAAACTTATAGTTTATTGAAAGTGGTGTCACAGGTAGACTGGATGTGAAAAAGGCATTTAGCATGCTGGCCTTCATCAGTCAGGACACTGGGTATAGGAGATAGGAGTTGGAACATTATATTGCAGTTGTTATATCATTGGTGAGACTGCACCTGGAGTACTGTGTACAGTTTAGGTCATCCTGTTATGAAAGATGTGGTTAAACTGGAAAGAGTGCAGAAAAGATTTACAAGGATGTTGACAGAACTGGAGGGTATGAATAATATGGAGATGAGAGATTGGCCAGGCTAGATCGTTATTCCTTGAAACGTAGGAGAATGAGGGGTGATGTTATCGAAATGTTTAAAATTAAGAGAGACAATGAGCTGAATGGTAAAAGTCTTCTCCTGTGTGGGGTGTGTGTGTGGGGGGGGGTCCAAAAATAAAGGGAATAGACAGAGTGAGAGGGGAAAGATTTAAAAAAGATCTGAGGGGTAACTCTTTCATGCGCAGCGTGGTGAGTGTATGGAACAAGATGCCAGAAGAAGTGGTTAGGTTAGGTACTATGGTGTAATTTAAGAAGCATTTAGATAGGTAAGAGGAGGGACAACACTTAAAGGGATAAGAGCTGAAAGCAGGAAATAGGGATAAGCTCGATGAGCACCATGGTCAGTGTAGACTTGTTGGGCCAGACAGCCTGTATCCAAGCTATATTGCCCTATAATTCTCTAACTGGTCTGTGTTTTATTTGGTTAATAAATGAATGACTTTCACCAAAAGATGTTCTTCCTATTTGTTACAGTATTTATGGCTACCTGCTTGAACTTTTATGCAACCCTTCTGACGATAAATCCACAATTAAAGAATAGGGAGGGGGCAACAGTGCAGTATGCTTATTTTCTTATTCCAGCTTCCTGTTTCTACTTTCTTTAGGTCCTCAGTGTGATGTCGACCTGGCTACGCTCTATTACCTTAGGGAAAGGGTTGTGTCAGCGGCAGGCTGCAAATCTACATGACATGGATACCTTAATTTCTTCTTTTGCCTGAATTAATTTTTTCTTTTTTGAAGACACTTCAGCCGCAGACTGGGGGTTTCATCTGACACTTACGTGCAGTTCACAGAAGGAGAAAGGCAGATCTGTGAATAGACCATTACTCTGGTTTTTCCCGTCACCTAGGTGCTTGGTGCTCACTGTGGATTTCCATACAAATATATTGTGAAAGACCCTAGACAAACACTACCTTTCAAGACTAAAACCAAGGCTTTGTAAATTGAAACCCATATTCAAATATTAGTAAGCACAATGATGATGAACAATGCCTCATCTGCTCCTATATGACTTTTATCTTCCTCTATAGCTCACCCCAGTGCTAAAAGAAGGTTCCAGGATCTCTGCATTTCTGCACAGATATCAGAACTCAGTTATTAACACCAAGAGATTTTACAGATGCTGGAGATTATTGCAACACAGAAAATGTTGGGGGAAATCAGCAAGTTAAGCATCATCTAAGGAATCAATGTTTTAGGCCAAAACCATTCATCGGGACTGGACAGGGAGGGAGCAGAAGTTAGAATAAGAAAGTGGGGGGAGGGAGAGGACGTGAATCTGGCAGATAATAGGCGAGTCATGGGGAGTGGGTAGATGAGTGAGGGAGGGAGGAGGGATATGTAAGATGCCAAGGTTCCTCATGAAGGGTCTTGCCTTGAAACATCAACAGTTTACTCCACTCCATAGAGCTGTGCTGTTGTAACTTTCTTAACCATTTCTCACCAAGAATAGCACAGATTTTGGTAATGAGCATGAGAATGGAGGTCTGTGTGGGAGGGAAGAGTTAGATTAATCTTGGAGTAGATTAAGTGGCCTGTTCTGTGCTGTACAGTCCCATATTCTATGCTCCAAGAACTTTTATTAATGTATGAGTTAGGCTTTGATGATAGTTCCTGAATCTGCCAGGCGTCTTGTCATGGGGGGGGGTGGGGGCAGGGGGCGTTGAAGTGGACCCAAACGCAAGACACAGACACTGAAGTACTAGGAACAGGACTTGACTAGAGAGCTGGGACAAGAACACAGACTTGGGCTAGGACATTGGCAAGGCAAGCCGGATCAGGACAAGGAGCTGGGAACTAGGAACCTGGGCTTGGACTCCAAGCCGGAGACTGGACAAGGACCCAAAACCTGGGTTTTGACTCTGGCTTGGACCCCGGAACTAGGCAAGGACATGACATGGCTACAGGACACGACGAGGCTTGGCTTCTTCGAGGCGAGGACACGATGAGGCTTGGCTTCTGACTCCGAGCTGGAGACTGGACAAGGACCCAGAACCTGGGTCTTGACTCGGGCTCAGACTCCAGAACTAGGTGAAGACATGACGTGGTCTTGGGGGACAGGATGAGACAACACATGGACAGGACGAGAACACAAAGCCTTGACTTGGTACTCAGGAACAGCCGAACCTTGGACTTGGGATGACAGGAACCTCAGAACCTTGGACTTGGGACAATACGAATGCAGAACATGGAGCCTTGGTCTTGGAGAGACAGGAATACAGGGGCTTGGTCCACAGCACAGGAGCACAGAGCCTTGGACTTGAGAGACAGGAACATAGGGACATGGAACACAGAGCTGGGACCCCTCCTTGGGAACAGGACTTGGGGCTGGGGCTCTACACAAAATACTGAACACGACGAGATGGTTCCCAACACTAGGTAGCGGCAAACAGCCAGACCTACCTAGCAAAGGCATGGACACAGTTCCAACTCAACAATAGACAGTTGCTTATCTTGATACAGCAGGGCTCCGGTCTCATTCCAGTGGTAGAACTTGACGAAGTGGCAGGCAAGGCTTCAGAAGGAAGGGGAAGGGAAGGGAACAGTCCAGCCTCAGGGTACCAGCAAAGACAGTCTGGCTTACCCAACAGAGGCAAGGACAGGAAGGGACAGATCGAACCATAGGGTAACAGCAAAGACAGCCTGTCTTACCCCACAGAAGCAAGGACAGGACACTGACAAAACAAATCAGCAACAACACTTGAACCCAGGGCCACTTATATTCCCAGCCCCAAGATAAGCATCAGGTGCTTATGATTAAGCCCAACTGAAACAAGGGACAGCCGGAAGACCTGGAGTCAGAAATCCACGGACCAGACCGTGAACCGGAACGCAAACTTCATGGACCGGACATGACAAGTCTGACAGTTCCTAATACAACCCTTCCTCAGCTGCTGACCTATCCATTTGCCTCAGTTTGATTAAGCTTGGTGTATTTCTTTCTTCTCCACACTAACCCACACTGATTCCCTGGGGTGAACCTCAGTGGTTGGTTGGCTAGTAAGTTGATGGAAAAGATTCTGAGGTCTTTTATGAACATTTCGAGAGACATAATATGATTAGGAATAGTCAGCATGGTTTTGTCAAAGGCAGGTCATGCCTTACAAGCCTGATTGAATTTTTAGAGAATGTGACTAAACACATTGATGAAGGTAGAGCAGAAGATGTAGCGTATATTGATTTCACCAAGGCATTTGATAAGGTACCCCATGCAAGGCTTATTGAGAAAGTAAGGAGGCATAGGAGGCATAGGAGGCATAGGAGGCGTGGGAGGCATGGGATCCAAGGGGACATTGCTCTGTGGATCCAGAATTGGCTTGCCCACAGAAAGCAAAGAGTGGTTGTAGATGGGTCATATTCTGCATGGAGGTAGGTGACCAGTAGTGTGCCTTGGGGATCTGTTCTGGGACCCCTTCTCTTTGTGATTTTTATAAATGACTTGGAAGAGGAATTGGAGGGATGGGTTAGTAAATTTGCTGATGACACAAAGGTTGGGGGTGTTGTGAATAATGTGGACAGCTGTCAGAGGTTACAGTGGGACATTGATTGGATGCAAAACTGGGCTGAGAAGTGGCAGATAGCATTCAACCCAGGTAAGTGTGAGGTGGTTCATTCTGGTAGGTCAAATATGATGGCAGAATACAATATTAATGGTAAGACTATTGGCAGTGTGGAGGACCAGAGGGATCTTGGGGTCCGAGTCCATAGGACACTCAAAGCTGCTGCGCAGATTGACTCTGTGGTTAAGAAGGTATACGGTGCATTGGCCTTCATCAATTGTGGGTTTGGGTTTAAGAGCCGAGAGGTAATGTTACAGCTATATAGGACCCTGGTCAGACCGCACTTGGAGTACTGTGCTCAGTTCTGGTCACCTCTCTACAGGAAGGATGTGGAAACCATAGAAAGGGTGCAGAGGAGATTTGCAAGGATGTTGCCTGGATTGGGGAGCATGCCTTAGGAGAATAGGTTGAGTGAACTCGACCTTTTCTCCTTGGAACGACGGAGGATGAGAGCTGACCTGATAGAGGTGTATAAGATGATGAGAGGCATTGATCGTGTGGATAGTCAGAAGCTTTTTCCCAGGGCTGAAATGGTTATCACAAGAAGGCACAGTTTTAAGGTGCTTGGAAGTAGGTACAGAGGAGATGTCAGGGGTAAGTTTATTATGCAAAGAGTGTGTGGAATGGGCTGTCGGCAATGGTTGTGGAGGCGGATACGACAGGGTCTTTTAAGAGACTCCTGGATAGGTACATGGAGCTTAGAAAAATAGTGGGTTATGTGTAAGCTTAGGTAATTTCTAAAGTAAATACATGTTCGGCACAGCATTGTGGGCCGAACGGCCTATATTGTGCTGTAAGTTTTCTATGTTTCTATGTAACACGTTTGAGTTTGTGCGAGCATCTGTTGAGTTTCAACTCTTTTTAACATCTGTCACAAGAAGGATGTACGTATGGGCCAGTTTACTTTAAGTGAAGATGTTTTTGGTCATCTATTCCAACAAGGAATAGATAACCCAAAGGCCGCATGGGTTACCTTGGAAATTCGTGGTCATGTTTGCTCCACCTTACCTCAGAAGGATCCTCCCTGGCATCCACAAGTGGAGAGCTTCCTTCTTGCACATTGTCAAGCAGGGACCAGTTCTGATATTCTAGAATCTTCTTAGCCAGCAGTGAAAATGACAAAAACTGTTAGCATTTAAAGGCACAAGGGAGACGCCAGATGCTGGAAATCTGGATCAATGCACTCAAAATGCTGGAGGTACTCAGCAGGTCCCAATTAAGGGTCTTGGCCTGAAATGGTCATTTTCCTCTATTAACACTGACCCAGCATTTATTGCGTGCAGTATTTTAAAAAGTGCTATTCACCTGATTCCATGGCTACCCTCTCCAGCACTGGTAAAGATTGCAGGGTATCACATTCCAACTACATTCATAAGCCAGTGCACTGAATTCACTCGTCTCCTTGTAGATTGCAGCACTGTTCACAGATCCAAATGAGAAAATTAACCATGATAAAACAGCGATGTTTAAGACTAAATTTCATGATTCTTATTTGTTATAAATATTTTAAAGCTGTTTAACAATGCAGAATACCTGCTATCTTCTGTTCATGTGTCTGTGTAGGAATAGGTATAGAACTACTTTAGTCAATTCAATGTGTTGTCATGTTATATAAGGAACGATCCAAAGGAGCATTCATGCCTATGGAGGCTTTAAGGTTGTACACTTAAGATGCATCCCAGTATCAGGTGGAAACCAAGTAAGCATTTCCAGTTGGCTTCTCACAAAAATTGCCATGGACACAATCCAGAGCCGATCATTATTCCCAAACAATTACAGCTCCAGTTTTGAAGGAGACAGTCACAATTCTCTTGTGGGCAATGGGTTAGAATGCATCCCATTGTAGTCCTGGTAGAGTGAAAAACTACTGGCAAAGTTCAACCCACGAACTTAGATCTGTATATCTTGATGAAGGGTCTCGGCCCGAAACGTTGACTGTACCTCTTCCTATAGATGCTGCCTGGCCTGCTACGTTCCACCACCATTTTGTGTCTGTTAAAAGGAAAACAAAGCCTACTCTGCGGCTGAAAAGAACATCTAAACATTAAATAAATACCACAAGTCTTCAGGGTCAGTTGACTTGAAAGTCCAATATCTCAAGGAAGGCCGAATGCAAACAGCAGCAAAGCGTTGCTATGCTCTGTCCAAGTCTCGACAAGCACTACGATGACAAGTATGGAGTTAAATACTACCACGATTAAATAATAATTAGCTGACATGTGCAAATTCACAAGCGCAATTGCCGTATCTACTGCACTACTGAATCTGTGGTTGTGACAGGGCCCCCTCTCTAGGCGCAGCACCTGAGGCGCCACAGACCTGAGTCTGCTGGAAGTCCTGGATCAGCGACTTGCCCAAGTATGTTCTTCTGGTCCATACCCTTCCCAGTCCACAAGGTATTGGACCTTACCATATACCTGGCAAGATGCCAGGAGGTGCCGCACAGTATAGACAAGGGATCCATCCACCAGGTGGGGAGGAGGGGGAGAGGTAGTAACTGGCTTGAGCTGGGACACATGGAATACTGGGTGGATCTTCAGTGATGCTGGTAGACGCAATCTATAGGACACATTGTTGGCAGCCTTTTCCACTACAAATGGTCCCATGTAGCACGGTGCCAATTTCTGGTTCTCGACTTTCAGGGGAAGATCCCCTGATGCCAACCAGACCTCCTCTCCTGGCTTGAATGGCCTTACCTGTTGACGGAGCCGATCAGCCTGTCGGGAATGCTGTTTCTGGGCGCGCAGCAGAGAAGCCCTGGCTCGTCTCCGGGTGCGCTTGTAGCGCTGGATCAGCCATTCAGCAGCAGGAATTTCTACATTAATCTCCTGATCAGGGAAGAGCAGGGGCTGGAATCCCTTCTGGCATTCGGAGGGAGACATACCAGTGGAGGACAACTGGAGGTTATTGTGGCCAAACCAACTGGGAGCTCCAGGACGAGGGGTTGGAAGAGGCAAGACAGCGCAGGGTTGTCTCCAACTCCTGGTTCACTTTCTCAGTCTGGCTATTAGATTGGGTGTGGAAGCCAGATGAGAGGCTGGCCATGGCTCCTACAAGACAGCAGAAAGTCCCCCAAAAGCGGGAAGTGAACTGTGGTCCATGACCAGACACTATGTCTTGAGGAAAACCATGGAGCCTGAACACATGTTGAACCATGAGTGTGACAGTCTCACGAGCCGATGGGAGCTTGGGGAGGGCAATGAAGTGGAAAATAGATCCACAATGACCAAAATGGTGTTGTTTCCATTAGACAGAGCAGCCCAGTGATGAAATCTACTGAGGGGTGGGACCAGGGGCAGTGGGGCACAGGCAGTGGACATAACAGAACTGCAGAACGCTGGTGTGATGTCTTGTTCCGAGCACAGGTGGGGCAGGCAGATACAAAGTCGTGGACATCCTGGGACATAGATGGCAATAAAAATTGTCTCTTTATATACTCCTGAGTCCATTGAATTCCCGGATGTCCAGCCTGGTGGGAGGAGTGACCCCATTCCAACACTTTGGAATGCACAGCAGCAGGGACAAACAGCCAGTTGGGAAGAACCCCATCCGGGCCTGGATCTGATTGTTGGGCAGCCCTCACCTCTGCCTCTATTCCCCAGATTACCGGGGCAGCAATACACAAGTGAGAAAGAGTGGGCGCTGGATTGGTATTGTCCTCAGATCCATCAAACTGCCGGGAGAGAGCGTTGGCCTTTGTATTCTTGCTGCCGGATGATGTGAGGACGAAATTGAACCGTATGAAGAAGAGAGACTACCAGGCTTGACAAGAGTTGAGTCTCTTAGCATCGTGAATATAGGAGAGGTTCTTGTGATCTGTCCAGACCAAGAATGGATGCTCTGCCCCCTTCTAGCCAGTGTCGCTATTCCTCCAGGGCCTCCTTGACAGCCAGAAACTCCCAGTTCCCAACGTCGTAATTCCTCTTGGCTGGAGTCAAGTGACAGGAAAGAAAGGCACAAGGGTGCAGCCGGCTATCTACAAACGAGCGCTGAGAGAGGACAGCTCCAATGCCTACATTGGATGCATCAAGCTCGAAAATGAATGGCTGCAATGTGTCTGTGTGTTGCAGCAGCAGGGCAGTGGTGAAACATTACTTTAGCTCAGAAAATGCTTGGTTGGCATCGTCCGTCCAATGGGATCCTGCCAAGGTCTTCTTGATGAGTGCATTAACTGGAGCCATGATCGAGCCAAAATTCCGGATGAAGCGGTGATAAAAGTTTGCAAACCCCATGAAGCGTGGTACCTGTTTGACTGTAGATGGTTTGGGCCATTCTGCAACTGCCTGAACTTTACTAGGATCCATTTGAACACTGGATGAGGTAAGCCCAAAAACAAAACCTGGTCTTTAAGGAATTCACATTTTTCAGGCTTGGCATATGGTTATTTTCAAGAAGGTGTCTGAGTACTCTCCAGACATGCTAGACATGCTTCTGATGAGAGCGGGAATAGGTAAGGATGTCACCTAAATACACAAACACAAACTGGTTCAACATGTCCCTGAGCACATCATTAACCAAGGCCTGGAATACAGCAGGGGCATTGGCCAGACCAAAAGGCACCACCAGCTATTCTCAGTGGCCATTAGAGGTGCTAAAAGCCTTTTTTCACTCATCCGCTTCTCTTATGTGAATCAGATTGTAAGCATTGCGCAGATCAATTTTGGAAGATATTGTTGCCCCCTGGAGATGTTCAAGCGCAGACGCCAGCAAGGGAAGAGGGTAGCGGTTCTTCACAGTGATGTTGTTCAGGGGCTGATAGTCGATGCAGGGATGGAGCTTGCTGTCTTTCTTGCTCACAGAAAAGAAGCCCGCTCCTGCCGGTGAGGATAATGGACAGATAAACCCCATGCCCAATGCCTCCTTAATGTATTCCTCCATGGCCACCATTTCAGGATGAGTGAGGTTAAAGAGCCGGGCCCAGGGAGGACTAGTGCCAGGTAGGAGGTCTATGGCACAGTCCTATGGCCGGTGAGGGGGCAGGGTGGTGGCCTTTCTTTTACTGAAAACTTCAAGGAGATCCACATATTCAGCCAGAATCCCGGACAGGTCCACATCCTTAGCTGACACAGGAGGAGATTCATGGAATGAAGCTTGAGCTCAACCCAGACAGGTAGACAGGCATGCCAGTTCTCACTCTTGGAGTACCTTCAGAGACCAATCGATCCATGGGTTATGTCGGGATAACCAGGGGAGACCAAGTACCAGTGGCAGTTCAGGTGAATTAACCAAATAGAAAGATATTTCTTCATGATATTTGCCTTCGAGCACCAGTTGGAGGGGTTGGGTGGAAAGGTGGATCTGGCCAGTTCCCAGAGGTCAAACGTCCATTGCCTTGACGTTGATCTTTTCTCTTAATTCCTGAGTTGGAACTTCCCATCTCTGAGCGAGGGAGATGTCCATAAAATTCCCGGCTGCACCAGAGTCAATAAATGCCTTAAGTTCATAGGTCTGAGACCTCCACGACAAGGAAGCTGCGAGCATTACAGAATTAGGGGAAGCTGACTGAAGAGAGAACCGACCCGACAGGATTCCCCTCCCTGCTGATGGGTATTCTCTTTTACTGGACGCTTGGAACATGCAGCCCGGAAGTCTCCTGGATCACCAGAGTAAAGGCAGGAACCCGCCCTCCGGCACCGCTCTCGTTCTCCTGAGACAGGCGCATGCGCCCCACTAGCATAGACTCCTCCGTGGGCTGCGTGCTGGGTGGTGAGGGAGAGGATAGGACAAGGAAAGACGGTGATCTGGTGGCACATAGGAAGTTTGAAACATTCTTTTCCAGCGCCACTCAGTTACCCGGTTGTCAACTCGAATAGCCAGATTAATCAAGCCATCCAGACTGTCCAGCTCATCCCAGACAGCAACCTCGTGCCAAACCCCTGCATTCAGTCCACGTTGGAAGACAGTGATGAGAGATCTCTCATTCCACCCTGTCTCTACTGCAAGAATGCGGAATTTGACTGCATAGGCTCTCACCGTTCCTCTGCCTTGGTGCAGGTCCAAGAGTCGGTGGGCAGCCTCCTGACCCCGTACCGGAAGATCAAAAACCCTCCTTAACTCCGCCACAAAATGTTGGAATGACTGGGCTGTGAGGTATCCTTGCTCCCGTAAAGCGTTGAACAGGCTGAGTGGAGGTCCATCAAGAAGATTGACCATGTACGCCAATTTTCGCGTATCATCACCAAAACGACCAGGCTGGGCTTGAAATATCAGCTCTCATTGGGTAATAAAATTTCTGCAACCATCGGGATCACCAGAATATCTGCCTGGTTGTGGAATACTCGGATCCTGTACGGACATGAGTGTCAGCTCTGGTCTGGGAGTGGGAGCAGGAGCATTATTAGCAGAGATTGTCAGGGCAGCAGAAAAGGAGGACCTGCAAGATGCTGGGAGTGGGACTGAGGTGGCCTGAAGCTGCTGAATTGAGCTGGCGAGAACGCTAATGGCTGTGAGCTGATGCTGGTTGTTCACAGTAAGTTCATGGACGGCGGCTGTGAATGCAGAAATCGCAGACACCTGAGTCCGATTGTCTGTGGTGAGCTGTTGAACAGTTACGGCTAGGGATGATACCTGTTCCTCCAAGTGAGACTGGGCTTGTCAGCACGAGGTTATCTGCCTCATTGCCTCCGTAACTTCACTGAGAACAGAATCCATTACCTGTAGTTTGTCTCCTACGTGTTCAATGAATCTCATGGCCAAGGTCAACTGCTCTCTCTCTGCTGGGTCCATCTTTGTGTTCGAGTCTTGCGGTTACCAGGTTCGGATATGGCCCAAGCGCAGAGTGAGTGACACTGAAGCAGGCCGATAGTTCACAGACTTTAATACGAACAGTGTTAAAGGGAAAATAAAACAATAAATGCAAGGCCAAACAAGGCTGTTAACTAAAACTCTCAAAAGGAAAATGAAGCCTACACTGCGGCTAAAAAGAAAATCTAAACATTGAATGAATACCCGCTAGCCTTCAGAGTCAGTTGACTTGAAAGTCCAATATCTCAAGGAAGGCCGAATGTGAACAGCAGCGAAGCATTGCTATGCTCTGTCCAAGTCTTGACAAGCACTATGACAACAAGTATGGAGTTAAATACTACCACGATTAAATAATAATTAGCTGACGCATGCAAATTCACAAGCACAACTGCATATCTACTGCGCTGCCGAATCTGTGGTTGTGACAGTCATTTACTCCATCCCTCTAACTTAACCCAAAAATGGAATCAAAATTCAAGATTCAAGATTCAAGTTTATTTATCACAGGCACATCAAAACATACGATGAAATGGATGACACAGCTCATTGTGCTAACATGCAACACACCCAAAACTGTGCCGGAGACAGCCCGTGTCTTGCCACACATTCTTGTGCGAGAAAAAGCATGCCCGCAATGCTCAGCAGAGCAACACAGAACACAACAAGAGAAAAACAATAGCAAAACAAGCCACCGTTTCTCCCTCTCAAGCATGCGCATACACAGTCATCTAATCCCTTAACAGTCTGTTTCCTTTGGCCTCCAGAGAACCTTGATTTGGACTCGGATCTGGGTGCTGACATACAGACATTAGGCCCTTGACCACCCTATCAGACACGCAGAGGTTCGCCGACCCAGGAATTCAGTCAACGGGTCTCAACTTCCAAACTTCCGATTTGCATTCGGTCCTTGATCCTTGGTCTTGACCACAAGACTTGCCGATAATTGAACACTGGGGATCGAAATCCACTCTCACTAATTCATGTATCCAGGGGTCCATTGTATCTCTCTCCTCCTAGCCACATGGAACTCCAACTCTGGAACCTGCTGACGGATGTCCCATGTCCATTGGCTGTCCTTCGAACATGGAGCAGAAACTTAACTCTCTGGCCCATTCTCTAATTCCTCCACATTTCTCTCCCTAGAACCCTAGCCCTGGAGGGGTGGAGCGGGGGCTAATACCAGCACCCCCTATCCCCAAAACCATTCCATGGGCCCAAAAGGACAAAATCTAAAACTAAGCTGCCTCCTCAACAAGTACAAGTCTTTATTCGAGGCTCCTCTGGCATTGCACATTGCTGCTAATTTTCATGCTAAATGTAATTGCTTTAGAGAAGAGGGACCTTTTTATTCTCAATTGGCTGAAGAGAGTCATAGCATAAACAAACAAGGTGAATTCTATAACAAGTACCAACGTTTCTACATAACTTAGGTTTTAAACACTGCGATATTAAATTTGATTCTGAGATACATTATTCGATTAGTAACTGAGGTACAGCCAGTGCATGAGTATTGAGAGCATGGGTTGAGATAAAAGGGATGCCAATAAGAAAGCATCCGATCCAATTGCATCACAGCTTGGTTTGGCAACTACTCTGACTGAGATTACAAGCAACTGCAACGAGTTGTGGACATCATGAAGATCAGCCTTACCTTCATGGACGTTGTTGACACTTCTTGCTGCCTGGATAAAGCATCCAGTGTAATCAAAGACCCCCACCCACCCGAGACTTTCTCTCATTTTCACCCTCCCCCAAATTGGGCTGAAGATACAAACACCTGAAAGTGTATACCATCAGGCATAGGTGCTATCTCATTGCACTGATGTAATAAACTTATCTGCATTGTTGCCATGCAAAACAAAGTTTTTTCACTGTGCAATTCAACTCCATTTCAAAATAAATAAACTTACTGTACCAATATTGCAGTGTTGACCAGAGTGAAAAATTGTTCATCTGATGAAAATTGAAGGAGATGTGAAGTTAAACAGGATCTTCAAGAATACAAATGTGCGTGTTCTTGCACATGAAGTTTATGTGTGTTTGTGTCTGTGTATTAATTTGCATATTATCATTGGTGCATGTGTTTGTACATGTGGGTGTGGGTGTGCTTCTGAGCTCGGAGACAATATTACAAAGTAAGAATATTATACAAACGTATTTTGGGTGAAGGAAAGTGAATAAAATAAATTGAGAACAGACTGCTCACGTGGGGTTAAGAAAGGAAATGCTTGAGATTTCACCATTGATGTGACTGCCGGTGTCAAGATTGTTGCCATTTTTATGTAGTCCTATGTAAAAGAACAACAGGGGAACTCGATTTTGACGGAATCTGTCATTGCAAAGACCAGCAAGGTTCACCCTTTAAGTAATTGGCACATACAGTATTGCAGAAATACTGAGTTACATTTGGTGAGTGGGTCACAAGTGCTATAGAAGACTCACTGCTGTATGCATAAGTGAAAGACTGTCACAATAGCTAAAAGCAGGCTACTAATCTTACTGACTCAATGGTTGCAGGCTTTCCTAAGCTAGGATGTCCATGATTCTGAATGAACTGAGTCACTGAAGAGATGAGTGATAGGGATAGCATGAAATGTCAGGTATGAAGGATGTGGTTGAATAACAATATTACTGATTGCATCAAGAATTAATATGGTATATCACATTGGGCCTAAGAGAAATGCTGAGATGTTATCCGGTTGATGTTGTACTGTCACACAAATGAACAGGAGCATAGCATAAAGAATAAGGTGCATTCCACAATAATAATTAACATGATGATATATATAAATCTTTTACATTAATCAAATAATGTAAAATGTTCACTGAAGAATACTAGCATAGTTTAAAGTTAAATACAATTCAGTATCTTCAATGAAGAAATATGTGCAGTAAAATCTATCGCAATGCATGAAGTAACTCATTTTGCTCTTACAAAAGTTTTTTTTTATCCTGAAATTTCATTTTACTGTTACTATTGTTAACATTTCCCAAGAGTTTAATGTAATTTCTTAATCACCGTCTCATCGCCCAGATCTCAGTCTTTACCATATTGGGAACGATAAAAGTTTCAACAGACAGCAGCATGAGGAAGGTTTAAAGAACATCGTATCTCCTAAGTGCAGTAAAGCTGCACTGGGAATGGAAATATTGCTGTTGCATTAATGTTCTGACTGCACTCCACTGATTGACACACTCTGTGTGAGTGATACTAGGGATCTTGGGAATGAAAGCTTTATACTTTTCCTCCATCAAGTACATTTTTCCTATTATGTGCTTCACAAATGAGCACTGCACAGTTTAATAAGCAAGTAAACTTCAGTAATATTAGCTCTACACTCATTAAATGAGCCCAAGATCTTTCAATGGAACTACTCTTCAATAAAACATAATTCTGTGACTTTTAGTGATAGCAGCAGCATGCTATACAGTGTTTTTTATGACACAAGGAAATTTGCTGTGTGTTTATATGTCCTGTAAATACAGTCAATTGCAAATAAATGCACACCTGACCAAACATAATCATAATTCCAATCCAAGAATAGAATGTGAATGTTTCAAATTATCACATTCATTTCAGTTGCATAGCATTTCCTATCCAAATACATGTGAAAGCGAAACATTCTTAAGTTGCTATTTTTTTAAGATGCTAAGCCCATTAGGTATTGCTAACTTTGAGTATCACTTTATAGTAGTTGGCTAAATATGAAGTTAACCCATTATAACTCAAAATAATGTCTTGCCTTGCCTCTGAGTACAAAGCTCACATGTGAATATGTACTAGAGTCAAGCACTTGCCAGCTGTATTGTTGATTAAGACTTAAAATTGAAATACAGAATTGATGAAAGGTCTTGGCCCAAAATATTGACTATCTATTCTCCTCCATAGATGCTCCCATAGTTCCTCCATTATCTTTTGTGTGTCTCCAGATTTTGGCATCTTTCAGTCTCTTGTATCTCTATGGAGTTTATTTGTTTGTAGCAGTTTTATAAGAAGGGGTTAAGCATCCTCATGACCTTTATCAACATCCACTCAGATTATCTTCATTTGACACACCCTCCCAACAGTTTCCACCATTTTTCTGATTGCCCTTACTAGGTCACCTCCCTACATCCTGCTTCACTCCATAACCTGATAGATGACAGATCAAAGCCATCCACCCCGTTCACTTCAGATTTCAATCATCCTCTGATGAATACATTTTTCCTCATGTCCCTCAAAATCTCCTACCCCTTCCTTTATGCCTTCTGGTAATGGGCATCTCTAAGAACGACACACACATAAAACACTGGAAGACTCACCAGTACAGACAACATGTGTTGAAAAGAGTACAGTTTACACTTCGGGCTGAGATCCTTCAGCAGGACTAAGAATGGGAAAAGTGAAAACCTTTTCCACAACTAACCCCAAGACTTCACCGCTCCAACAAAAATAAAGCCAGCCTGTCCACTCTCTCCTTGTAACTAAAATTTCCATCCCAAATGCATCTCCTCTGCATGAACAAAAATATAATAATTTTCTTCTTTATTGTAGCTACCAGAGCTATATAGAGTGATCAAGCAGAGGCCTCAATAATTTTTTAATATATAATTGGGCCATTACTTGTTTACTCTGTATTATATTTCCAAGCTAATGAAGGGAAGTATCTCATATATTTCCTTGACCACCTCATGTACCTGTGCATCTGCCTTCAGGGACGCTTGGACAAGGTCATCAAGGATGAAACCGAATGCAAGAAGTAAGCAAGCTACACAGATACACCTTGTTTTTATGGCAGCTTCAATAATTTATTTAAATGCCACCAGATCCTTCAGAATCATATTACCATATGCATCTCTGAGAAAGGTCTCATAGCCAAGATTGCAAAATTAGATAGGGACAGTCTGAGACACTCAGTGTTTCAAGATTTCACAGGTCTCAAAAGTCTAAGCGATCATATTAGACTACAATATGGAAGCAACATTAATCTTAATTGGCAAAAGAAAATATATTTGATGCTTGGATACATTCCAGCCAGTAGAGCACATAGTTTTGTTTCAGGTATGGTATGGGCCATTGTTACTGAGTTCTCATTCTTACTTATTACTGGAAATAGCCACTGGAAATTTTGAATGTACAGGTATCAGGTGAAGTTGGGCTTGGATTTAGTTGCATTACTTCTATCCTAATGTATTAATATGCATTGTCAATGCTAACATGTGAAAAATAATCACTTAGGTGATGTACCAGTGGGGTGGCTGGGTTTGATCCCAGGTTTGTGCTAATTAACTGATTTCAGCAGAGATTATGGCATTGCACCTCAGCATGAATTGGTATCTCATGGAAATAAGAAGAAAAATTGGGAAAAATAAAAATAAATTTGTTTTGAAACCTGCTAGATCACTCAGATTTGAGAGCTCAGCTTCGATTTTTCCTTCAAACTCAGTTACCTTCTGAGAATGAATTTTGCTGGGAAACTATCAAAGATGAAAATAATTTGTATTCCTTTTGTAAGAACAGATAATTCAGTGAGGATTGACAGTGCTGCAGACAGAAATATCTTCCACTTGCCCTATGGATCACAAGGAAAAACATATTGTTTTTTAAAATCTGCCATTGTTTTCTGGTGAAAGATTTTGTTTTGCCTCTAGATATAACAAAAAAATGGATTATTTTAACTTTACAAATTTGTTTGTGTAATATTACAAACATAGTTTCTGGACCATAATGTCTTTCTCGACATAATTTTGTTCGAAGCTGGATGCCAGAAGTGTAAAATATTGCATACATAAATATATATGTATTATAAATTCTATATGAGATAACATTCTATGTAAAATAATACATAGTTTTGTTAATCAGAAATTATGCAGAAAGATTGAAAAATAATCTAAAGACAAAAAGCAGACATGAAACAAGTAAACCTTTATTTTCTTTATTCTGGCCCATCTATTTGATAGCAATATTTCAACATCTGTCATAAACTTGGCTGTAGAAACTATCTCCATCCTGCTATCACTTTTATTGTGTGTAAATCACTCTTGGTTAGAAGTTTTATGCCCAAATCCGTTTACTGTCCTTGTTCATAGTCTTTAAATTAATATTTATAAGCTGTCCAATGCACGGAAAGCTGCAGCCAGTTTATTCCTGCTTGAGTTTAGTTTGTGCTGAATTCCCTCCTTGACCACTGACACTATTTAATTACCAGTAACCCCTTTTATTCATTGTCATTCACCATGGCCCCGACACACAAATCAGAGCATTTTGTGTTGTTTTAGTAGGAGGGACCTGAACTTTAGTAAAGTGTATGGTGTAATTCATATGAGAAATAGCTAGGCATTGATGCATGAAATAGAAGCTATCTTAACCACTTTATCACTTAAAGTACTATAGTCTGGGGTTTTGGAATTTCATGTTTCCTGTAAAATCGGTTGCTTCAACAGAAGACATCACCTTGCCACTATCCATTGATACAAATGAATATTGTGCACATTTTAAACCCAAGTTACCAAAATGGGTTATTTGTGTGGCATATTTTTTCATAGAAAAAGAGATTTGTTTTAATAAATGTGTTTTTTACTGCTAGACAGAAATTAAATACTTTTGGTATCATTCTCATATTAAGGTCTGCAGATCTTCAATCCATTAAGATATGCAGATCCTCAAATCAAAACAGTATGATTGTTTTTTTATAATAAGCATGGATTTTTATTGCTTATATTCACTGAAACTGTAGTGAGTTCAGAGACCCTGGCTGCCATAGTGACTACGAGCAAAGAGGCCGGTCCGTGAAATATTGTTGATTCATGACAGGAAGGATGGGAGAATGTCTGTGTTGAAAGCTTTTTATACTGCTTAGCAAGGATGGATGCCCTGATGCTTCCTTTAAAAAGAATGAGGGTACAGAAGTACTTACCTTGAAGTTATTGCATCTCTGAATGGAATTTTAATGTAAATTAAGAGAATTACAGAGGAACAGATATCAGCAGATATTCCCGTTGCCTCCATAAAACAAAATTTCAAAGCCATCTGTTTTAAGTCTCATACTTTTGGATTGTTTGTCACTAACAAATAGTCAGTGATGTCCTAGACACTTACGGAAATATTTTCTTTATTTTAAGCGTCTGATCTTGGAAACCAGGATACCCAGTTTTAAATTAATCATTATAAATATAAAAAAAATTTTTTGCCCTTTTTATTGAGGAATGGAGAAATGCTGTATCAAACCACATTCTGAACAAAGAGAAAACATATAGACTTTGAGAATCTTACATTTAATGTTTAAATTATTCTTAATTGAACATTTACAGTATGTTATAAAGAGAGCTTGTTTTAGGCACTACATAGCAACCAAGTGTTCAGAAACAGTGTGTGAGATGTGTGGGAACTCTTCTGATGAGAGGAATGTAAAATGCCTCAGTGTGAAATTTTTTAATGTGAGTGGCTTTCCCACACCAGCTGCTCTAAAGACCTGGTGAAAGTTGGTCCAATGGCAAGGATATCCAAGATGATTGGAGACCAGACTTTGCTGTACAACACAGGCAAAATGCTGGAGGAACTCAGCAGGCCAGGCAGCATCTATGGAAAAAAGTCAACATTTCAGGCTGAGACCCTTTGGCAGGACTGGCTGCACAGCCTCTCTATCTTTTTCTCCTTCTCATGCACATGCGAGCGCACACACACCCACACACACACAAGCTGAATGCAGGTACTCTTCATCTACATATAAAGGCAAGGATGTATTTGTTTACACATTATCTTCCTTCACCTGCGCTGACTCCCCTTCCTCCCTTGGTCAGTACCCCAAAGATCTTCATGCTCCCTTATACTGCATGCTTAGGTATATGATCAGTGACTCTGTGACACTCAACCCTCTTCCCATTTCTCTCTCCATTTCTAATCCAAATCCCCATTCTTCTTCTCTCGTCCTATTCTCCTCTGCTTTTCTTCCTTCCCTGTACTTTTTCTCTCTACTGTTCTCAGTTTCTTTCACTCCCTACTCCTCTCTCCCATTTCTCCAGCCTCAATCACTCTCTAACCTTCCTCCCTCTCTCCCCTCTGGCTTTCAGGTGACTGGCCACATCCTATTGCCTATGATAAACCTGTCCCCATATCCATCACTGTTTAATCATGGTGTGGCTTTTTCCAAATCACCAGTTATCCTCCCATTCTCCCCAGCAATGAAACCATCTGAGGCTTGAGGCCCAGTAGTGAAACTCTGCATAAGTTTTCCTCCACAATAGCCTTATTGGACTTCAGCTGCCTGTTCACTGTTGCCAGAAGGTCATGTCTGGCTTGTGAGCTGCTGGTTGGACTCTAATCCATAGAATTGACCAGTGGGTGAGGCTAGGAGGAAGGTAAGATTAGGAAGGTGAGGTTTGCAGGATTTTATGTTTGCTCACTAGTAATGACTGCTGAGGGCATTCTGAAAAGGAAAATCAGCATTTCAAGCTGCTTTAATATCATTGTTGCTCATTACAGCTGATGTCAAGCCAAAGCCAATTCATGGAGACCATTTAACCTTTAGCTATGTGTGGGAAAGATGAAAGATGCAGATGCTGTCAAAATGTATAGCTTTGGAAAACATATATTAATTTGATCAGTACAACAATTGCAGCATTCCACCAGCATTGATCATTCTGATCACTGGCTACTCACTCTAGAGATCGTTGTGAATGAAAATCCCAATAGATCAGCAGTCAGTGAGATATTCAAACCACCCTGTCTGGCACCAACAATCATCCCACAGTGAAAATCACAAAGATCACATTTCTTCCCCATTCTTATGTTTGATGTGAACAATTGAACCTCTTGACCACATCTGCAGAATTTTATGCATTAAGTTACTGCCGCATGAATGGCTGATTTGCATTAACGCACAGTTGTACAGGTGTAACTAATAAAGTGGCCACTGTGTACATAGCTAATGATCAATTCTAGTCTCCAGCCAGAGAAACTGAAATATACTTAACACTCCTTAAAAAGAGAAACAATCAGCTTCCTCAATCAAAAATGGATCTTAAACTGTAGATTTTGCAAACATTTATTTGAGTCATAGAAAAGTACAGCACAGAAAAAAGGCTCTTCAGCCTGTCTAGTCCATGCTGACTCATTTAACCTGCTTCGTCCTGACAACCTGCACCTGGACCATAGCCTATACACCTACTATCCATACACCTACCCAAACTTCTCTAAAATGTTGCAATCGATCTTCCCCTGGCAACTCATTCCACACCCTCATGACTCTCTGAGTAAAGAAATTTTGCCTCATGTTCTCTTTAAACTTAGCACCTTTCACCCTTAACCCATGATTTCTAGTTGTAGAGACACCCAGCCTCTGTGGAAAAAGCCTGCTTGCATTTACCCACCTGTAACCACTCATAATTTTGTATGCCTCTGTCAAGTCTCCCCTCAATCTTCGATGTTCCAAGTTATAAAGTCCTAACCTATTCAATCTTTCCTAATAACTCATAGACATAGTCATAGTCATACTTTATTGATCCCAGGGGAAATTGGTTTTCGTTACAGTTGCACCATAAATAATTAAATAGTAATAAAACCATAAATAGTTAAATAGTAATATGTAAATTATGCCAGGAAATAAGTCCAGGACCAGCCTATTGCCTCAGGGTGTCTGACCCTCCAAGGGAGGAGTTGTAAAGTTTGATGGCCACAGGCAGGAATGACTTCCTATGACACTCTGTGCTGCATCTCGGTGGAATGAGTCTCTGGCTGAATATACTCCTGTGCCCAACCAATACATTATGTAGTGGATGGGAGACATTGTCCAAGATGGCATGCAACTTGGACAGCATCCTCTTTTCCGACACCACAGTCAGAGAGTCCAGTTCTATCCCCACAACATCACTGGCCTTACGAATAAGTTTGTTGATGCTGTTTGTGTCTGCTGCCCTCAGCCTGCTGCCCCAGCACACAACAGCAAACATGATAGCACTGGCCACCACAGACTCGTAGAACATCCTCAGCATCGTTTGGCAGATGTTAAAGGACCTTAGTCTCCTCAGGAAATAGAGACGACTCTGACCCTTCTTGTAGACAGCCTCGGTGTTCTTTGACCAGTCCAGTTTATTGTCAATTTGTATCCCCAGGCATTTTTAATCCTCCACCATGCCCACACTGACCCCCTGGATGGAAACAGGGGTCACTGGTACCTTAGCTCTCCTAAGGTCTACCACCAGCTCCTTAGTCTTCTTCACATTAAGCTGCAGATAATTCTGCTCACACCATGTGACAAAGTTTCCTACTGTAGCCCTGTACTCAGCCTCATCTCCCTTGCTGATGCATCCAACTATGGCAGAGTCATCAGAAAACTTCTGAAGATGACAAGACTCTGTGCAGTAGTTGAGATGTAAATGGTGAAGAGAAAAGGAGACAAGACAGTCCCCTGTGGAGCCCCAGTGCTGCTGATCACTCTGTCGGACACACAGTGTTGCAAGCACACGTACTGTGGTCTGCCAGTCAGGTAATCAAGAATCCATGACACCAGGAAAGCATCGTCTACCTGCTGAACCGTGCATACGCCCACCTGGACAAGCCAGCGAGCACTGTGAGGGTCATGTTTTTTGACTTCTCCAATGTGTTCATGCTGCATTGCTGTCAGCTTCTCCCCAGCAAAGCAGGGCGGATGGTGTTGAACGCATTGGAGAAGTCAAAAGACATGACCCTCACAGTGCTCGCTGGCTTGTCCAGGTGGGCGTATGCACGGTTCAGCAGGTAGACGATGGCATTCTCAACTCCTAGTCGGGGCTGGTAGGCGAACTGGAGGGGATCTCAGTGTGGCCTGACCATAGGCCGGAGCAGCTCCAGAACAAGTCTCTCCAGGGTCTTCATGATGTGGGAGGTCAATGCCACCGGTCTGTAGTCATTGAGGCCACTGGGGCGCGGCGTCTTCGGCACAGGGACGAGGCAGGACATCTTCCACAGCACAGGAACCTCCAGTTCCAGCAACATCCTTGTGAGGTCTCTCTGTATCCTTTCAACCTTACTTACGTCTTTCCTGTAGGTAGGTGACCAAAATTATACATAATACTCCAAATTAGGTATTAACAATGTCTTATGCAACTTCAGCATAACTCTTAAACTCAATACTTTGATTTATTAAGGCCAATGTGTTAAGAACTGGCCCTATCTACCTGTGCCACAATTTTCAGCGAATTATGGACTGGTATTAATGGGCCCAAGAGCAAAACCAGCACATTTTGCCCATCTCAGTTGCTCTTGCAAAGAGTCTTTCTGAACTGCTGCAATTGATCTGATGGATGTAAATTACCATGCCCTTAAATAGAGTATACCATTATTGTGGCCAAAAGGTACTGAAGTAATAGCAACCTACAGTGAATTCCAGTTAACTGGGACACATCAGGACACTACCTTTTGGCTCAATTACACTGCTTCCCCAATTATCCGAAGTTTCATGGGAATGCTTAAAAAGGTATAAAATAGACAAACTAAATTTTAACTAAGTAACAAATTATGTATTAAAATACAGAAACACTACTAATACTACAGCAGTATTATAAAACTGTGTATTAGTTCCTTCATAGTCATTGTCGGAGGAATACATAGTGTACTCTGTTGTACTTCTGTTTGACTGTAAATGAATAAAATCAGTGCAGATAATAGACTGCCTTCATACAATTTTTTCAACAATTGTATCCTCCAAATCTTCATTTTCATTGTAACATTTAAGATAATTTTCAACACCTTCAAATTCTTTGTAGTTCCTAATTTGCTGAAGTAGTGATATCATTTCATTTTCACTCCCAGCCATTCCTGGCATCTCCAAGCCTGAATGCTCGAAACCCCAGTGAGCAACACAGTTCCGGATTGTCTAACCGCTTATTTTTTGCCAACTAACAGTGACAAAAATCACTGCTTTTTGAGCACTAGCACACACAAATGATGCTATTTAAAAACTATTTGTTCTAAGCACGGTGTAGTATCTAACGGCCATAGTTAGTTAGAACCTGTTTGTCAGTGGTCTCCTGTCCCAAATCAGTGACATATTGTCCTAAATAAATGAAGTTTCTCAATTTTTTTATGAGTTGTCCCAAATAAGCAGCTGCCCTGTTAACCAATGACCCAATTAACCAGAATTCACTATATTTCTATATCTAGATACCATGTAAATTTGAATGAAGATTCAAAGTATTGATCATCTTATACACCTTCTGTCTTTGTCCTTGCCAACAGAGATCATGAGTTCAGGAAGAGCTACGAAACACAGCTTGGCAAGTTGCTGCAGAGCATCCTTCAAAGAGTACACACTGCACACATCTTAGAGAAAATGACTGCCAATCCATATTCTCCTGATGATGTTTGAGCTGTTTGAATGTTTCTGCAAATGTGCCCATCTGGACGGTTTTCCAACATATAAATAACATGACTGATGACAGGGAGATTGGAAAGACAGAGAAGAAAACAGCATAGAATACCTTATCTCTGAATATCTATAATAAATATGCCAATAATGTGGCTTGACTAATTGAATTTCCATTAAATAGTGATCATATAGTGTTGGTGGTGTA
This sequence comes from Mobula hypostoma, assembly GCF_963921235.1. Taxonomy (NCBI): domain Eukaryota; kingdom Metazoa; phylum Chordata; class Chondrichthyes; order Myliobatiformes; family Myliobatidae; genus Mobula; species Mobula hypostoma. The sequence goes on from NC_086104.1 coordinate 45,078,037, forward strand.
GAATTAGTGATGATAAGGTCATTAATGCCAAGAGGTTTTGGTTAGACTTCCTCTTTATGAAATGTTTGCCAAGGTTTTATGTAGCATAGGTATTAGTTTCACTAACTAGCCGTCCTCAATGTTGTTCATGTCTTGCTCTGTGCAAGCATGGACTTCCTCATTATCTGAGAGGATTGCAAACAGAATTAAACATCGTGCAATCATCAATTAGCACCTAATTAAACGAGTTTAATTTTTGAATCAATGAATCTAACCTGAACCCTTTCAGGTATTTTTTATATAAGTAGAAATAAACTCTTGTAACAATTGCATCTGGCATATTAAGATTTTTGGTATTAAAATTATTAATTACTAAACAAATCTCCACAGCCTCGGGATAGAGGGGCGCCCTTTCAAAACAGAGATGCTGAGAAATTTCTTTAGCCAAAGGGTGGTAAATTTGTGGAATTTGTTGCCATATGCAGCTGTGGAGGCCATGTCATTGGGTGTATTTAAGACAGAGATTGACAGGTTCTTGATTGGACTTGGCATCAAAGGTTACGGGAAGAAGGCCAGGAACTGGGGTTGAGGAGGAGAAGAAAAGAGGATCATCCATGATTGAATGACAGAGCAGATTTGATGGGCCAAATGGCCTAATTCCACTACTGTGTCTTATGGTGTTATGATCTAAATTAGTGATGCTCCCATGGACATTGCATTCAAATGTTTAAAAATAATACACTTCTAGATTATCAAAGCAGAGGTAGACCTAAGGATCATGCATTTGGATTTAGCAAGCAGAAAAATGGTAACATATAACTTAGTATTAATGCATTCAAAAATAATAGTTTACATCTAACTTAGAGCAATTTTTAAAAAACAATTGTTGATCTCACAAGTCCTTTGAGGAAGTTGGTTCATCGTATTTTGAGCTGGGTCCATACTGAATGGTATGGGTCAGCACATGCTGCACAGTTATTAAACTACCTTGAGCACGTTGTCGCACCATCCCCTTTGAACTTACCTGCGGCAGTGGTTCCCTTTGAGGGTCTTCCTTGACCTCCAGGTTCAGCATCTGCTGATGTGGATTGAACATATGGAGAGGATGTGTCCTCTGCTTGGTAGCTTAAGGGACCTCAACCTCTGACCAACTGAAATCTGAAAGATCAACCATGTGAATCTACATTGAAGGACATGCAGAAAAGTACACAAGTGACAGTGTTACCCTTGCTCTTCATAAATGTGGAAGACCCTGAATGCACAAATGAGTTGTAAAGTCTTTCCATCTGGCAATGGAGTTCTGTGCTTCTTTGGGAAATTAAGTTATAATTTGATTCAGGCTGCTTCTGGTGACTTGTGCTATATATGTAAATGTTATTTTCCATGTTCCTTTATGAAATGCTATTAGGAATAATTAAAATGATTCAATGTCAAAATATAATTAATAATAAAATAATTATTTTAAGAGAAAAAATAGTAAATGCATTTAATCAAATAATCTTGTGATCCCCTTAATATCCTTAAATGTTTAGACATTCTAACAGGAAATTTAACCAAAAGTATTCCGGAGAGTTTGCAGAGAATAAAAATTAAAGATCTGTTCCTTTCAAACACAATTAATGGGGTGAATTCAGAAAACATTGGATGTAAGGTTGCTTAAGGGTGTCTTGGGTCTGTCTCAGCATGCATCAAAATTGAAGGGAATCGCAGTTGAACTATAGCAACACATACAAACTGCTGAGGAAACTCAGCAGGTCTGGCAGCATCTATGGAAAAGATTAAACAGTCAATGTGTCAGGCCAAAACCCTCCTTCAGGACTGAGAAGGAGGGGGGAAGATGCCAATATAAAGGGGGGAGGGAAAATAGGCTAACTGAAAGGTGATAGGTAGAGCCAGGTGGGTAGGAAAGATAAAGGACTGGAGAAGAAAAAATCTGATAGGAGAAGAGAGGGGACCTTAGGAGAAAGAGAAGGAGGAGGGGACACAGAGGGCAGTAACAGACAGGTGAGAAGAACTAAAAAGTCAGAATGGGGAACAGAGGAAGATGAGGGGTGTTGGAATTTGTTCACCAAAAGGAGAAATCAATATTCATGCCACCAGGCTGGAGGCTACTCACACGGAATATAAGTTGCTGCTCCTCCACTCTTCGGGTGACCTCATTATGGTACAGGAGGAGGCTGTGGATTGACAGGTGGGAATGGGAATGGGAATTGGAATTAAAGTATTTGACCACCGGGAAGTCACACTTGTTGCGGATGGTGCAGTGATGCTCAACAAACTGGTCCCCCTATTTATGATAGGCCTCACCAGTGTAGAGCAAGCCATGTCAAGAGCACCAGACACAATAGACAACCCCAGCAGATTTGCAGGTGAAGTGTTGTCTCACCTGGAAGGACTGTTTGGGGCCCTAAATGGAGGTGAGGGAGGAGGTATATAGGCAGATGGAGCACATAGGCCGCGTGCATGGTTAAGTGCCTGAAGGGAGATTAGTGGGGAGGAACAAATGGACAAAGAAATTGCAGATGGAGCGATCCCTGCAGAAAGTGGAGAAGGGGGTAGGTAAAGTTACGTTAAGTGGTAGAATCCTGTTGGAGATGGCAGAAGTTATGCAGGATAATGTGTTGGATGCAGAGGCTGATGGGGTGGTAGGTAAGCACAAGAGGGTCTCTATCAGTACAGGAGCAGGGAGGTACTACTGCAGTTGTACAAGGCCTTGGTGAGACCACACCTGGAGTATTGTGTGCAGTTTTGGTCCCCTAATCTGAGGAAAGACATCCTTGCCATAGAGGGAGTACAAAGAAGGTTCACCAGATTGATTCCTGGGATGGCAGGTCTTTCATATGAAGAAAGACTGGATGAACTGGGCTTGTACTCGTTGGAATTTAGAAGATTGAGGGGGGATCTGATTGAAACGTATAAGATTCTAAAGGGATTGGACAGGCTAGATGCGGGAAGATTGTTCCCGATGTTGGGGAGGTCTAGAACGAGGGGTCACAGTTTGAGGATAGAGGGGAAGCCTTTTAGGACCGAGGTTAGGAAAAACTTCTTCACACAGAGAGTGGTGAATCTGTGGAATTCTCTGCCACAGCAAACTGTTGAGGCCAGTTCATTAGCTATGTTTAAAAGGAAGTTAGATATGGCCCTTGTGGCTACAGGGGTCACGGGGTATGGAGGGAAGGCTGGGGCGGGGTTCTGAGTTGGATGATCAGCCATGATCATAATAAATGGCGGTGCAGGCTCGAAAGGCCGAATGGCCTACTCCTGCACCTATTTTCTATGTTTCTATGTCTATGTTTCTATCACTATTTATGCAGGAGGAAAATGGCAGGAGTGTGGATATATGGGAAATGGAGGAATACAGGTGACAGCAGCATCGATAGTAGAGGGAGGGAAACCTCATTTTTTTTAAAGAAGGAGAATATCTCAGATGACCTGAAATGAAAAGCTATATCCTGGGAACAGTTGTGGAGGAGGCAAAGCAACTGAGAAAGGGAATAGCATTTTTCCAGGAGTTAGGGTGGGAAGAGGGAAATTTGAGATAACCGTGAGAATCAGTAGGTTCATAAAAGATGTCAGCAAACAGTTTGTATCCAGAGATGGAGACAGAGAGATTGAGAAAGGGGGGGAGACAGAGAGATTGAGAAAAGAGGAGGAAGGTGTCAGAGATGGATCAAGTGAATTTAAGGGCAGGGTGGAAATTAGAGGCAAAGTTAATAAAATTGATGAGCTCAGCATGGGTGCAGGAAGCAACGCCAATGCTGTCATAGAAATACAGAATCATAGAAATCTACAGCACATTACAAGCCCTTCAGCCCACAATGTTGTGCTGACCATGTAAAAAACTCCAGAAACTGCTTAGAATTACCCTACCGCATAGCCCTCTATTTTACTAAGCTCCATGTACCTATCTAAGAGACTCCTAAAAGACTTTATTGTATCTGCCTCTACCACTGTCACTGGCAGTGCATTCCATGCACCCAGCACTCTCTAGGAAAAAACTTACCTCTGACATCCCCTCTGTACCTGCTTCCTAGCACCTTAAAACTATGCCCCCTTGTGTTAGCCATTTCAGCCCCGGGAAAAAGCCTCTGACTATCCACATGATCAATGCCTCTCATCAGCTTATACACCTCTATAAGGTCACCTCTCATCCTCCATCGTTCCAAGGAGAAAAGACCAAATTCACTCAACCTATTCTCATAAGGCATGCTCTCCAATCCAGGCAACATCCTTGTACATCTCTTCCGCACCCCCTCTATAGTATCCACATCTTTCCAGAACTGAACACAGTATTCCAAGTGGGGTCTAACTAAGGTCTTACATAGCTTTAACATCACCTCACGGCTCTTGAACTCAATCCACGGTTGATGAAGGCCATCATAGCATACGCCTTCTTAACAACACTGTCAAACTGTGCGGTAGCTTCGAGTGTCCTAGGACACAAACTCCAAGACCTTGCTGATCCTCTACACTGCCAAGAGTCTTACGATTAATATTATATCATTTCTTCAAATTTGACCTACTGAAATGAACCACTTCACACTTATATGGTTTGAACTCTATCTGCCACTTCACAGCCCAGTTCTGTATCCTATTGATATCCCACTTTAACCTCTGACAGCCCTCCAGACTATCCACAACACCCACATCTTTTGTGTCATCAGCAAACTTACTAACCCACCCTTCTATTTCTTCATCCAGGTCATGTATAAAAATCATAAAAGGGAGGGGTCCCAGAACAGATCCCTGTGGAACACCACTGGTCACCAGCCTCCATGCAGAATATAAACCATCTACAACCACCATTTGCCTTCTGTGGGCAAGCCAATTCTGGATCCACAAAGCAAGAACTCCTTGGATCCTGTGCCTCATTACTTTCTGAATGAGCCTTGCATGAGCAGGTAGAATCTCAGGTGGTGACGAGAGGGCGTACAGGAGTGAGATATGCCAACTAGTGGAGTGGTGCCAAAGCAACAACCTGGCACTCAACGTCAGTAAGATGAAAGAGCTGATTGTAGACTTCAGGAAGGGTAAGACGAAGGAACACATACCAATCCTCATAGAGGGATCAGAAGTGGAGAGAGTGAGAAGCTTCAAGTTCCTGGGTGTCAAGATCTCTGAGGATCTAACCTAACATATCAATGCAGTTATAAAGAAGGCAAGACAGTGACTCTACTTCATTAGGAGTTTGAAGAGATTAGGTACGTCAACAAATACACTCAAAAACTTCTATTAATGTACCATGGAGAGCATTCTGACAGGCTGTATCACTGTCTGGTATGGTGGGGGTGGGCTACTGCACAGGACCGACAGAAGCTGTAGAGGGTTGTAAATTTAGTCAGTTCCATCCTGGCTTCTAGCCTGCAAAGTACATAGGACATCTTCAGGGAGTGGTGTCTCAGAAAGGCAGCATTCATTATTACAGACATCCAGAACCCAGGCCATGCCCTTTTCTCACTGTTACCATCAGGTAGGAGGTACAGAAGCCTGAAGGCACACACTCAGCGATTCAGGAACAGCTTCTTCCCCTCTGCCATCCGATTCCTAAATGGACATTGAACCCTTGGACACTACCTCACTTTTTTAATATATATTATTTCTGTATTTTGCACAATTTTTAATCTATTCAATATATGTGTACTGTATTTGATTTATTTATTTATTTCTTTATTATTATTATTCTGTGTGGCGCGTGGCCAAGTGGTTAAGGCATCGGATGCTAGTTCAAACCTCAGCTGAGGCAGCGTGTTGTGTCCTTGAGCAAGGCACTTAACCAGACATTGCTCTGCGATGACGCCAGTGCCAAGCTGTGGGAGTCCTAGTGCCCTTCCCTTGGACAACATCAGTGGCGTGGAGAGGGGAGATTTGCAGCATGGGCAACTGCCGGTCTTCCATACAGCCTTGCCCAGGCCTTAGTCAACATCGAAAATCAATGGACAGCCGAAGATTATTATTTTATTTTGTGTTTTTCTTTTATTTTATGTATTGCATTGAACTGCTGCTGCTAAGTTAACAAATATTATGGCACATGCTGGTGATAATAAACCTGATTCTGACTCTTCAGGGGAAAAGTTGGGAAGTATAACTGGGGAAGGCTTTGAACATGGACTGTTCTACATAACCAACGAAGAGACATGCAACGCTGGGATCCATACTATTGCTCATGGCTTTGGGGAAAGTGGGAGGAACCGAGTGTCCAGTTCTGTCAGACTGAGGGGGTGTTGGTGGAGAAGGATTGGTTGGTTCTTTTGTCAAGAAATAAGCAGAGAAATTTAAGACCATAAGACTATAAGACAAAGGAGCAGAAGTCGGCCATTCGGCCCATCGAGTCTGCTCGGCCATTTTCTCATGAGCTGATCCATTCTCCCATTTAGTCCCACTGCCCTGCCTTCTCACCATATTCTTTGATGCCCTGGCTACTCAGATACCCATCAATCTCTGCCTTAAATACACCCAATGACTTGGCCTCCACTGTTGCCCGTGGCAACAAATTCCATAGATTCACCACCCTCTGACTAAAAAAATTTCTTCACATTTCTGATCTGAATGGGCGCCCTTCAATCCTTAAGTCATGCCCTCTCGTAATAGACTCCGCCATCATGGGAAACAACTTTGCCACATCCACTCTATCCATGCCTTTCAACATTCGAAATGTTTCTCTGAGGTCTCCCCTCATTCTTCGAAACTCAAAGGAATACAGTCCAAGAGCGGACAAACGTTCCTCATATGTTAACCCTCTCATTCCCGGAATCATTCTAGTGAATCTTCTCTGTACCCTCTCCAACGTCAGCACATCCTTTCTTAAATAAGAAGACCAAAACTGCCCACGGTACTCCAAGTGGGGTCTCACCAGCGCCTTATAGGGCCTCAACATCACATCCCTGCTCCTATACTCTATTCCTCTTGAAATGAATGCCAACATTGCATTTGCCTTCTTCACTACCATCTCAACCTGGAGTTTAACCTTAAGGGTATCCTGTACGAGGACTCCCAAGTCCCGTTGCATCTCAGAACTTTGAATTCTTTCCCCATTTAAATAATAGTCTGCCTGTTTACTTCTTCTGCCAAAGTGCATAACCATACACTTTCCAACATTGTATTTCATTTGCCACTTCTTTGCCCATTCTTCCAATCTATCCAAGTCTCTCTGCAGACTCTCTGTTTCCTCAGCACTACCAGCCCCTCCAACTATCTTCGTATCGTCAGCAGACTTAGCCACAAAGCCATCTATTTCATAATCCAAATCGTTGATGTGCAATGTAAAAAGAAACAGCCCCAACACAGACCCCTGTGGAACACCACTGGTAACCGGTGGCCAACCAGAATAGGATCCCTTTATTCCCACTCCCTGTTTCCTGCCAATCAGCCAACGTTCTATCCATGTATGTAACTTCCCCATAATTCCATGGGCTCTTATCTTGTTAAGTAGCCTCATGTGTGGCACCTTGTTAAAGGCCTTCTGAAAATCCAAATATACACATCCACTGCATCTCCCTTGTCTAGCCTACTGGTAATTTCCTCAAAAAATTGTAATAGGTTTGTCAGGCAGGATTTTCCTTTAAGGAATCCATGCTGAGTTCTGCCTATCTTGTCATATGCCTCCAGGTACTCTGAAACCTCATCCTTGACAATCGACTCCAACAACTTCCCAACCACCGATGACAAGCTAACAGGTCTATAATTTCCTTTTTGCTTCCTTGCCCCCTTCTTAAATAGCGGAGTGACATTTGCAATCTTCCAGTCCTCCGCAACGATGCCGGAATCTATTGACTTTTGAAAGATCATCGCTAATGCCTCCGCAATCTCCACAGCTACTTCCTTCAGAACACACAAGTGCATTCCATCTGGTCCAGGAGATTTACCTACCTTTAGACTATTCAGCTTCCTGAGTACTTTCTCTGTTGTAATTGTGACTGCGCACACTTCTCTTCCCTGCCACCCTTGAGTGTCTGGTATACTGCTGATGTCTTCCTCAGTGAAGACTGATGCAAAATACTCGTTCAGTTCCTCTGCCATCTCCTTATCTTCCATTACAATTTCTCCAGCATCATTTTCTATCGGTCCGATATCTACTCTCACCTGTCTTTTACTCTTTATATACTTGAAAAAGCTTTTAGTATCCTCTTTGATATTATTTGCTCGCTTCCTTTCATAGTTCATCTTTTCCCTCTTAATGACCTTCTTAGTTTCCTTTTGTAAGCTTTTAAAAACTTCCCAATCCTCTGTCTTCCTACTAATTTTTGCTTCTTTGTATGTCCACTCCTTTGCTTTAACTTTGGCTTTGACTTCTCTTGTCAACCACGGTTGCATCCTTTTCCATTCGGAAATTTCTTCTTTTTTGGAATATACTTGTCTTGCACCTTCCTCACTTCTCGCATAAACTCCAGCCACTGCTGCTCTGCCGTCTTTCCCGCCAGTGTCCCTTTCCGTCAACTTTGGCCAGTTCCTCTCTCATGCCACTGTAATTTGCTTTACTCCACTGAAATACCGACACATCAGATTTCGGCTTCTCTTTTTCAAATTTCACAGTGAACTCAATCATGTTATGATCACTGCCTCCTGAGGGTTCCTTCACCTCAATCTCTCTAATCACCTCCGGTTCATTACACAATACCCAATCCAGTACAGCCGATCCCCTAGTGGGCTCAACAACAAGCTGTTCTAAAAAGCTATCTCGCAGACATTCTACAAATTCTCTCTCTTGAGATCCAGTGCCGACCTAATTTTCCCAATCCACTGGCATGTTAAAATCCCCCACAATTATCATAACACTGCCCTTCTGACAAGCCTTTTCTATTTCCAGTTGTAATTTGTAGTCTGCATCACTGCAGCTGTTTGGAGGCCTATAAATAACTGCCATCAGGGTCCTTTTACCCCTGCGATTTCTTAGCTCAACCCATAAAGATTCTGCACCTTCCCATCCTATATCACCTCTTTCTAATGATTTAATATCATTTCTTACCAATAAAGCCACGCCTCCCCCTCTGCCTACCTTCCTATCCTTCCGATACACCGTGTATCCTTGGACGTTCAGCTCCCAGAGACATGCATCCTTTAGCCACGTCTCAGTGATGGTCACAATATCACACCTGCCAATCTGTAGCTGTACGACAAGATCATCCACCTTATGCCTTATGTTGCGTGCATTTAAGTATAACACCTTAAGACCAGTATTTGGTACTTTTCGCTTTGATTTCACTGCAACTTTATTGCACTGCAACTCATCCCAATGGCTACAAATTTGCCCCATCACCTGCCTGTCTTTCCTGACATCTTTACTGCTTACTATCTTAGATTTATTTCTGTTTTCCCCTTCCTCTGCTCTGTCATTCCAGTTCCCATCCCCCTGCCAAATTAGTTTAAACCCTCCCTAACAGCTCTATTAAACTTTCCCGCCAGGATATTGGTCCCCTTCAGGTTCAGGTGTAACCTGTCCTTTTTGAACAGATCATAATTCCCCCAGAAGAGATCCCAATTATCCAAGAATCTGAAGCCCTGCCCCCTGCACCAGTCTCTCGGCCACGCATTCATCTGCCTGATCCTACTATTCTTGCCCTCGCTAGCACGTGGCACAGGTGGCAATCCCGAGATTACTACCCTGGAGGTCCTGCTTCTCAGCTTCCTTCCTAACTCCTGGAAATCTCTCTTCAGGACCTCCTCCTATCTATGTCATTGGTACCAACATGTACCAAGACAACTGGCTGCTCACCCTCCTGCTTCAGAATATTCAGGACCCAATCCGAGACATCCCGGAGCCTTCTTCATGGAGGATAGAAGTGTATAGGGACTGAGCATCCATGGTGAAGATGAGGTGGTCAAGGCCAGGGAATTGAAAGTTATTGAAGAGATCGACGGCATGAGTAGTGTTGCAGATGTATGTAGGTAGGAAGGGATTGAACCAAGGGGATAAAATGGAATTGAGATATGAGGACAAGTTCAGTGGGGCAGGATCAAGCAGAGACAATAGGCCTACCGGGACAGTCCAGGTTTTTGGATCTTGGTTAGGAGGTAGAAGCAAGCAGTGCTGGGTAAGGGAACTATGTTTGCTGGCGGTGGTTGGGAGTTCTCCATTGTGGTTAGGTCAGTGATGGTGTCAGGGACAGTTTTCTGATGGTGTGGAGTGGGATCCTCCTCGGGGTGTTGGTATGAGGAGGTGTCTGTGAGTTGTTGCCTGTTCTCAGCAAGGCAAGAATCAGTTCACCACACTACAACAGCACCCTCTTTGTCTACGGTTTTGATGGTAAGATTGAGCTTGGTGTGGAGAATGTGTTCCAAGGGGATAAGTTTGGAACAGGAGGGAGGAGTACTGAAGTTGAGATGGTTAATGGCTCGTCGGCAATTTGAGATTAAAAGATCCAGAGCAGGCAGAGAACCAGTGAGGGATGTCCAGGAAGAGGAGAAGGGTTGAACTATAAGTGTGTTTATTAGTGGCAGGACAAATTATTAATGCTTATCTTCTCCGTAATGATTATTTTCTGCTGAAGAGAAATCTAAATTGTGACTTTGGACTTTCAGGTCTTTGACTCTGTAGCTACTTTGTTCCTTTCTGAAATTCAGATTCAGGTTTCCAGTAGATTCAGTGACACCTAGATACCATTGTCAACATGGCCCAGAGCCGATGTAGCTACAAGAGGAATTTAAGAAGTGTTACATTTGTGGAAGCTGCTTTTCACCCATGGCATGAAGCAATGCAATAGAGCAGGCTTACTTTGTGAATTCCATCCATTTCTCTTTGAGGCATCTCTGATTCATTGGCACAGTTGCGGCATAGGAGAGGTAAGACCAGGACTTTTAATTAATTTATTTGGAGATACAGCATGGAATAAGCCCTTTCGGTCCTTTGAGTCGCATTGCCCCACAACTCCAACTGTCCCAATTTAACCTTAACCTAATCATGGGACAATTTATAATGACCGATTAATGTACGCAGTACGGCTTTGGACTATGGGAAGAAACTGGAGGACCTGGAGAATTGCCCATGAATTCCACGGGGAGGATGTACAGATTGCTTAGAGATGACACAGGAATTGAGCTCCAAACTCCAACTCCCTGTGGTGTAACAGTGTCACGCTAACCACTACGCTACCGTGGCGCACATTCTTGTAGAACTCGCTGTGGACAAGTCTGATCATCAGCATGCGTCTTAACAAATAAAGAATCTGGATCCTTAGTCTTGCTGCTGGCTGTGCATCCAATATGTTTGGGATTGTGTTATTGCCATGTGAAAAGGCCATCACCTTGTTGCTCGATGCATCACAACATGGAATCTCACAGGGTACCAAACATTTATAAAGATTCAAGGGCATCCCTGAACAGGCATACACACAATGGAACAACTTGGATTTGGATAGAGATTTTCAATACCTGCTGTAGACAAATGACTATTTCAGTTCCTTGAAAATTTACTATACCGTGGGCATACATCGACCTGCTTCAAAAATTAAATGTGTAGGCAGAGGTGTTCTGTTTTTTCGAAGAAGTCAAGGGAAGCCTCTTTAATATACCATTAAATTTCTTACAAAGCCACTGAACTAATGTCCATAATGCATTTTATTAGAGCTGAAATGTTTTGTCTGTTAAAAGGGGCCATAATCTTTATATAAATGTTAATATAATGCAGATTTAGCCTGTTAAGTAGTTTTTTTTTATTGGAATGGAGAGCCCCTAGCAAAAAGTAAGCCGTCAATTGAAGTGCCTAATGAATGGAAGTATTTGTAAATCAAGATGGGAAAGAACTTACCCTTGATAATTTGTTTTGTTTTACTTCTGGTTTCTCTTCTTAATGTCAGCAGTCACTGAATGTGGTACTCAGTCATGGACAGCTCCCATGGAGAATGTCGGAGAGTTATTGATAAACAGGGATATTCTATGTACACTGACAAAAGAACATAGGTTGACCAGCTATAATCATTGAGTATATATGCACTTTTGATTCAATAGCAGACGTTTCTGGAGTCCACCAGCAGTTGATATAAAAGTAAATGGCATCAATTTTTCCTGAGTTCAGCTCATTTCTCAGCATGTGAATTTGCTGGTTTCAACAAGACATATCTTCAAAGACATCTGAGACTCTAGTTCCATCACATGGAGTGAAAGCTGACAGGAAGAAGAAGAGGCAGAAAGCAGCGCGACATTCACGTTGTCATGCATGGCTGAAGTGCTGCCATCACCAGCAATTAAACATTGAGAGCTACAGATATCTTTAGACAGGTTCATGTTTCCTGGCACTGCTGTGATTAGATTTTGCATTGGTTCCCTGTGGTCAATAACTGCTTCTTTTTATTCATTCACTTTCCTTTCCCCATCAAGTCTTTGAACTGTTACAGAGAATAGTTGGTGAGGTTAACAACAACTGGTCGATAGTCAGTAGAATGCACACAATAGGTTCTGTAAGCAGCAGTAGGCTTAAAAGCTGGTTTTTTTATTGTGATATTCACTTTTGCTTTTATACCACGTGTGGTATTCTCCCTTGGATCATGTGGTCATTTCATGGATCTAAGCACTTAAATCAAGGTTACGCAAACAGGAGACATGGGTCAAAAGCACTTAATATGTAAAAATAATCCTGATGCTCACTGGTAGGAGGCAATAATTAATAACTAATTGGCACATAAGTATGATATTGATAATTGCAATAAGAATCCTGATGCCTTGAAATATAACTACAAAATGTGCATCATTATAATAAAGTCAAATTTGAACAGAAATTGTTTTTTTACGGAAATTCAGTACAGTGGATTACAGTTAATTAGGCCATAGATTAATCAAGGCAGACTAAGAGAACTCTAGAGAACAAAAATTAACCAAAAAAATTGCTGGGATTCCCTCATTTACTTGGGACACTATGCTACTTAATTGGGGCAGGAGACTATTGCCAAATAGTTTCTAACCAGTGTCAGTCACGTGGGTGTTAGACACTATACCGTGCTTCAAGCAAACAGTTTTAAAATAGCATAAGTTGCGTGTGCTTGCATTCAAAAAGCAATGACTTTCGTCACTGATAGTTGCGAGAAATAAGTAGTAAGATAATTCAGAACTGTTTTGCTCACTATTGTTTCAAGTATTCAGGCTTGGAGATGTCAGAAATGGCCGGGAATGGAAATGAAACAATTTCACTACTTCAACAAGTTAGGAACTATGAAGAATTTGAAGGCATCAACAATCTTGAATGTTACAATGAAAAATAAGATTTGGAGGATGTAATCGTCGATGGCATTGTATGATGGCAGTCCATTACCTGCACAAGGTGACTGCAATGATTTTTTACCATGTACAGTCAATCTGAAGAATGTGCCTGTGTACACTGGATGAATTCCTGTGTTGATAGTTATTATGAACTAACATACAGTTTTATAGTGCTGTAGTAGTAATGGTAGTGTTCTAATTTGTTCTGTACTTTATTTAAATACTTTGTTGCTCAGCTAAGTGGTAGCCTGTATTTTTTATACCTTTTTATCTATTTCCATTAAATTTTAGCTAATTGGGCCAAAATGTACTGGTCCTGATGTGTCTCAGTTAACAGGAATGTAACATATTTTATTTTACTTTATTATCCCCTTCCATTTCTGCACCATAGTTTATGAGATAGTGCATTTGAACAATAATTACTGCTCAAAAGTTGTTACTTCTTTACTATGACCAACAGCTCTCAGAGTAGCACCAATTTATACAAAGTTCGAAAGAGAACTATACATCTTGGAGATCTCCTTGAGTGTCAATGTGACTCTGCTTCCATTCCCTTTAAATGGGCTTTGTTGAATGCTTCAAATCCACAAAGAACATCTATCCCACAATAACAACAAGGAAGGCAAAGATTCACAGACATTAATTCTTTCTGTGACAGCAGGGTGCCCATTAAATGTGATTTTTTAAAAAAAATATGTATTCATTAAAAGGATTTTGTCTTCACAGGTTGAGTTTGCATTTAATTACCCATCCATTACTGACCCTGAGAAGGAGTGGGTGATCTACCTTCTTGAACCCTGCTGCAGTACTTGAAATGTGGATGTTAATACAGTGATGGTAAAGGAAGGGAAATATATTTCCAAGTCAATATACTATGTGGCTTGGAGAAAAAATTTCAAATGGTACTGGTCCGTGCTTTTGCTGATCTTGTGCTTCCAGTTGGTGGAGGTTGTGGGGCTGGAAAGGTGTAAAGACCTTTTGGTAATTGGTAATTTGAAAACATGCATCATGCTTCTGTGTCAGTGAATGGCTGTGGATCAGTGCCTCTGAAGTGGGTTGCTATGGTCTGTAAGGAGTTAAGCATCTTTTGATTTGTTGACGATGCACTCATCCAAGAAAGTGAAGAATACTTCTTCCTGATCATTTGAATTGTGGACCTAAACACAAGGAAAAAGTTAAGACATGCAATACCAATTTCAGGATGTATATTGTATACATTTTTCTAACATTAAATTGAACTTATTGAACAATTGCAAGCAAAAAACCAACATTGCAACTGTCAAGACAATGTACTGAAGAAATTGTCAGATCAGTCCTAGAAGACTATATTGATAATCTCATAGGCTACAAGCTCTATGATTCAAACATCAAAAGGGGAAAAAAGTCTTAGCTGGACGAATAATAATATTGAAATTGGAAGTGAATGTAAAATGCTTAGAGTGAGCCTTCTGCCCCCAGACATTCAGATTTCTGGCATACTGCTGGTGTCTTCCACAGTGAAGATTGATGCAAGGTGTTTATTCAGTTTGTCCACCATCTCTTTGTCTTCTATTATTACCTCTCCAACATCTTTTACCTGCAATCCGATATCCACTCTTGCCTCTCTTTTATTCTTTATATATCTGAAAAACCTTTTTATACATACATCTACTGATCATAAAATCAATAACTGAGACAAAGGAAAACATCCAACCAGAAGTTGGATCACATTTGAAGTTGGAAACATCCACCAATTACATTGGTGAAAAACACTTCAACATTTAAAACTTGCTCTAGTGAATTCCTGTGCACATTACGAGAAAGAAATGTACAGCCTGCAATAACGAGCAGAAAGCAAAACTACCACTGGAGCTTCTATACATATTAACAGACCAACCTTGTTCGGAAGAGATCAGTTGAAAGAGTTGGTGATGGATTGGGAAAATATTTTCAGTGTAGGTATGCGACAAACAGGTTTCAAAGACTTCTGCAAAAATATGATGACATTTTTAAGGATTCAAACATGGGTACTGAGGGGTACATATCTCATTTTTATTCAAAATTGAACGCAAGTTTGAAATCCTGACCTGTGTCCTATGCATTGAAAGTGCAAGTTAAGAGCTAAGAAATCTTGAGTTCCATTGGAAGTGGGTAGGCAAAGGCCATTGTATTTGGCCCCCAGTCAGATAAAACCCTTTGGCTCTATGGAGACTACAAATTAAAAGACAATAAATGGTGAACAACATCCTCTACCTACACCTCAAAATTTGTATGCTGAGTTTGCAGGTGCAAAATTTATTTCAATTCAACTATGGTGTGGATCACCAAAACTTTGTTGATGCTTTGTTTCTTTTTTTTTAGAAAGGACGCCACAGAAATCAACATTTTTATTTTGTGGGCAGTAAAGGATGATTTTCCTAGTGGTGAAAATCACTAGAGTTATACCAAATGACTTATTTGAATTCAAGTTGTGAAAGTGCACTCAATGGGTAGACAGGTTCAATGAATGCTTGTCTGAAGTTGTTTAACCGTTTCACAATACACTTACTAGCATTGTATAAAATGGAGACACAGGGGTAGTAATCTCAAAAGAATGGCGAAGAAGATTAACGAAAAACTTGATGCACAATCTTTCTAGACAGCAATTAAAAAGGCTGCAGCTAGAGCATTTGTCCATTGGCTGACATTAAGGAAGACAGAGAACTTAGCCTGTAGGTTGCAGTGCATCATGAGCAGAATATCCTAAAGCACCACTTTATCTAAGTCTGAGTGACCAGAAACATTGGATTTAGCTTGCCTATTATTGAAAAGGAATGGACCACTTATTGGTACTAATTGACAACCATTCAAAGGGTCAAGAAGTCAAACACAAAGGTTTATACACCATTACTGATCAAATGATTAAAGAATTAAGATCTATCTTTTCCATTTGAGATTGGCCTGAAGAAGTTGTGTTAGACTATTATCATTTGCTTGAATTATTTCAATCTGAATAATTTACAAAGAATGGTGGAATAAAAAAACTGTTTCACTTTACCGCCCATCTTCCAATAGAAAAGCAGAAAGATCAGCTTGCATGGCAAAGGAGACATTGAAGAAGTAGCTGATGTAAGGTTGATTGAACATGACCCTGAAACACTGGCATGCACCATAACTTCTAAATTATCAAACAGCCCATTCATCAATGGGAAATATTTCTGCAGAATGGGAAGCTCAGAACAGGGTTGAGTGTAACCTAAGCCAATTTGGAGGGGAAACGGAGAGGAAATGTAAGCTGTGTGAGGGTCAATGCTCAAGCCACAAAGAGAAGGTATTCAGTCTGCATGTCAGAATTCATAAATTGGAATCTCTCAGCAGGTGAGTGATGAGGAAATACAGGGAAGTTCTGAAGGTGTTGTAGTGGCATCAGGACCAGAGTTCGAGACAAGTGGTCCTTGGTTCGAATCCAGCTTGCTCCTTGCTTGCTTTTCATCAATACTGGGTTGAGGATCAAGCTAGCAACTTGGCCTTGTTAAAAACATCAAATTTGCCACCCAAAGCACTACAAGATGTGGAGAGGAATGACATCTGAAGGTATTCAGGACTAGGAATTATCTAAAGAAAACTGAGTTTGATTATACTGCAACATAATTTCCAGGAGCATAGCTAGAAGGGCTGTGAAATCAAAAGTGTTTCTGATATAAGGCGCTCAACTATTTTAGAAGAGGTGACCTGAGAAATGCTGGTAAGAAAACCATAAGGGAAGAAAATCATTGCATCCAGAGGTGGACAATACTCCAACTACATCCACTGAATCTAGAAGCTGTAAGTGTTAGAGGCACCACTTTCCCCAGGTAGTAAGGCTGATCAACATCTCCACCCACTCACCCACCCCACCACCCCCAACCACCACTGCTTTATCATTTCCTGTCAGATACCTTATATAGAGACATTTCTGTGTCTAGTGTTACTTCACGGACATACAATCCATCTATTTTTGTAAGCTATCTTATGTATTTATATTTATTGTGTTCTTTATCTTTTTTCATATTTTTGTGCTGCATCAGATCTAGAGTAACAATTCTTTCATTCTCCTTTACACTTGTGTATTGGAAATTACATTAAATATCTTGAAAGGAGTTGTTTAGATCTTAAAGAAATGCAAAATTTGTCAAGCAACAAGTCTGTAAGTTATTTTTCTATTTAAAAATGGGAATCAATGCAGCATCTGAAATATTCATTGTGAACAATAATTGCTCTATTAAGAAGGCTGCCTCTTTAAGGATTATGTCATATGACAAGCAGTTCTTGGAGCAGCAAAAATACAGAAAGGGAGTTCAAGGGGAACAGACTGAATAGCCCTTAAATAAAGAGCTTATGTTGTTTTCAAACAAGAGAAAATCTGCAGAAGCTGGAATTCCAAGCTACACACACAAAATGCTGGAAGAACTCAGCAGGCCAGCCAGCATCTATGGAAAAGAGTACAGTTGATGTTTCGGGCCGAGATCCTTCAACAAGACTGGAGAAAAAAAAGATGAGGAGCCCTTTTACTTTTTTCCATGGCCTTCTGTTCGCTCCTATTATATTCCCCCTTCTCCAGCCCTGTATCTCTTTTACCAATCAGCCTCCCAGAACTTTACTTCACCCCTACCCCCTCCCAGTTTCACTTATCACCTTGTGTTTCTTCCTCCCCTCCCCCAAGCCTCTAACTCTGACTCCTCATCTTTTTTCTCCAGTCTTGCTAAAGTTCTCAGCCCAAAAGGTTGACTGTACTCTTTTCCATAGATACCACCTGGCCTGCTGAGTCCCTCCAGTATTTTGTGTATGTTATTTTGAGCTCCTTATGTCCCATGCATAGTTGTCTGAACCCTCTAAAAATTGGTGTAAATGAAAAATTCACTGAGAATGTACACAATATTCTTAATTTTAATAACTACACAGTAAAATTTGAGTTACTGGAGGAATATAATGGGTCAGGTGACTAATAGAGGGAAATGGACATTTTGGACTGAGACTCTTCAAGGTCAATTATCACTTCTTCAATTGTGTTATACATTTCTCAAGTTAACCCCACTACCAGAAGAATAATAATTGAGACAGACACAGATTAGCTTCTAAAGAAAATTAAGCAGGATTAAATGCCAGGAAGAACATTTGTGAACTTCTCCTCAGAATCCGAGAGTCATGAAACAATATAGCACAGATACATGGACTTGTGCCCAATTAGTGAGTCCATTCTGACCACATTACATTCCAATGAGACATGGAAAGGATGGGAGGGTACAAGATCTGTGGTGCACAAAGGCTGTTGTAAATCTAGTCAAGGAGAAAAGAAGAGCTTATGAAAGGTTCAAAAAACTAGGTAATGATATGAATCTAGAAGATTATAAGGCTAGCAGGAAGGAGGTTAAGAATGTAATTAGGAGAGCTAGAAGGGGCCATGAGAAGGCCTTGGCGGACAGGACTAAGCAAAACCCCAAGGCATTCTACAAGTATGTGAAGAGCAAGAGGATAAGACGTGAGAGAATAGGACCAATCAAGTGTGACAATGGAAAATTGTGTATGGAACCGGAGGAAATAGCGGAGGTACTTAATGTATAGTTTGCTTCAGTATTCACTACGGAAAAGGATCTTGGCAATTGAGGCGATGACTTGCAGTGGACTGAAAAGCTTGAAAATGTAGATATTAAGAAAGACAAGGTGCTGGAGCCTTTAGAAAGCATCAAGTTAGATAAGTCACCGGGACCAGACGGGATGTATCCCAGGCTACAGTGGGAAGCGAGGGAGGAGATTGTTGAGCCTCTGGAAATGATCTTTGAATCATCAATGAGGACAGGAGTGGTTCCGGAGGATTGGAGGGTTGCAGATGTTGTTCCCTTATTCAAGAAAGGGAGTAGGGATATCCCAGGAAAATATAGGCTAGTGAGTCTTACCTCAGTGGTTGGTAAGTTGATGGAGAAGATCCTGAGGGGCAGGATTTATGAACATTTGGAGAGGTATAATATGATTAGGAATAGTCAGCATGGCTTTGCCAAAGGCAGGTCGCGCCTTACGAGCCTGATTGAATTTTTTGAGGATGTGACTAAGCACATTGATGAAGTTGGAGCCATAGATGTGGTGTATATGGATTTTAGCAAGGCATTTGATAAGGTACCCCATGCCAGGTTTATTGAGAAAGTAAGGAGGCATGGGATCCAAAAGGACATTGCTTTGTGGATGCAGAACTGGCTTGCCCACAGAAGGCAAAGAGTGGTTATTGGCGGGTCATATTCTGCATGGAGGCCCATGACCAGTGGTGTGCCTCAGGGATCTGTTCTGGGACCCTTACTCTTTGTGATTTTTATAAATGACCTGGATGAGGAAGTAGTGTGATGGGTTAGTAAATTTGCTGATGACACAAAGGTTGGGTGTGTTGTGGATAGTGTGGAGGGCTGTCAGAGGTTACAACGGGACATTGATAGGATGCAAAACTGGGCTGAGAAGTGGCAGATGGAGTTCAACCCAGATAAATGTGAGGTTGTTCATTTTGGTAGGTCAAATATGATGGCAGAATATAGTATTAATTGGAAGACTCTTGGCAAAGGATCAGAGAGATCTTGGAGTTCAAGTCCATAGGACACTCAAAGCTGCTATGCAGGTTGGCTCTGTGGTTAAGAAGGCATACGGTGCATTGGCCTTCATCAATTGTGGGATTGAGTTTAAGAACCGAGAGGTAATGTTGCAGCTATATAGGACCCTGGTCAGACCCCACTTGGAGTACTGTGCTCAATTCTGGTTGCTTTACTATAGGAAGGATGTGGAAACCATTAAAAGGGTGCAGAGGAGATTTACAAGGATGCTGCCTGGATTGGGGAGTGTGCCTTATGAGAATAGGCCTTTTCTCCTTAGAGCAATGGAGGATAAGAGATGACTTGATAGAGGTGTACAAGATGATGAGAGGCATTGATCGTGTGGATAGTCAGAGGTTTTTCCCCAGAGCTGAAATGGCTAGCATGAGAGGGCATAGTTTTAAGGTGCTTGGAAGTAGATACAAAGGAGATGTCTGGGGTAAGTTTTTTACGCAGAGAGTGGTGAGTGCGTGGAATGGGCTGCCGGTGGCAGTGGTGGAGGCGGAAGAGATAGGGTCTTTTAAGAGATACCTGGATGGCTACATGGAGCTTAGAAAAATAGAGGGCTGTGGGTAAAGCCTAGGTAGTTCTAAGGTAGGGACATGTTCGGCACAGCTTTGTGGGCTGAAGGGCCTGTATTGAGCTGTATGCTTTTCTATGTTTCTATTATCCACCTAGCTGGTCCCAAATTCCTGCATTTGACACATATCCCTCCAGGTGCCTCCTATTCATATACCTATTATGTGCTCTGGTTATATTTTTCTCAGCCACTTCCACTGCAGCTCATTCCAGAAACTTATCATCCACTGCATGCAAAAGTTGCCTCTAAGGTCCCTTTTCAGTCTTTTCCCTCCCTCCCTAAATATATGCCCCTTAGCTTTAGATTCCTCAACCCTAAGATAAAGACTACTACTGTCCACCTCATCAAACTTCAAATTTCAAAGTAAATTTATTATCAAAATACATATTCAGTATGTCACCGTATACAACCAGGAGATTCAATTTCTTGCGGGCATACTGAATCAATCCACAACAGAATAATAACCATAATAGAATCAATGAAAGACTGCACCAACTTGGGCATTCAATTACTGTAATGTGCAAAAGATAACAAACTCTGACTCAATGTCTCTCATAACTTAAACATTTCTATTGAGTCGCCCCTCTTTCTCCTGCATTCCACAGAACAAAGACTAAGCCTGGCAAATCTCTTCACACAACTTAGTCTTGACAATATCTTCATAAATCTTTTTTGCTTTCTTTCCGCTCTTTCCTATAAAAGGGTGACCAAACTTGTACAGTTTTCCAATTGCGGACTTACCAATGACTTATACAAACACAACATAATGTCCCAACGCTTACACTCAACTCTCCTGACCGATGAAGGGCAGTATTCTGAAAGTCCTTATCACTGCCCTATCTACCTGGGTTCAAGGTTATTGTTATCTGACTGTACATATATACAGCCAAACAAAATAATATTCCTTCGGACCACAGTGCACCCACAAAACATATAGTATACACAATATATAAACAACAATATTGTCATTAATAAGTTAATGAAATATAATTCAAAATGCATGTAGCGCACAGCATGGTAAACAGTGAACAGCTCACTGTGCTAGTTTCGAGACCTCGGTCGTGGCAGGGTATTCATTAGTCTGACAGGCTGAGGGAAGAAGCTGTTACCCAGTCTGGCAGTCCTAGTCCTGATGCTTCTGTACCTCCTTCTTAGCAATAGTGGGTCAAAGAGATTGTGGGATGGGAGATAGGGATCCTCAACAATGCTCCAGGTCCTTTGTCTGCAATGCTCCTGGTAAATATCAAAAATAGAGGCGGCAGGGGTGGGAAGAGACCCTGGTGATCTTCTCGGCAGATTTACTACCTTCTGCAGGGTCCTGCGGTCTGATGCCTTGCAGCCCCTGTACCACACAATGATACAGCCAGACAGAACACTTTCAGTAGAGCTCCTGTAGAAAGGTGCTAGAATGGGGACAGGGAGGCTTACAGCTTTAATCTCCTCAGAAAGTGCAGACATTGCTGTACCGTCCTGTCTAGTGAGGATGTGTTGTGAGTCCAGGTTAGCTCATCCATTATGTGCACACCAAGGAACTTTGCACACCTCTCTCTCTCCATGGCAGAGCCATTGACATGCAATGGAGAGTTGTCAACCTGTGCCTTCCTGAATCATCTCTGTTGACTTGTCATGTTGAAGCTCAGGTTGTTGTTCTCACTCCATTTGACAAAACTCTCTACCTCCTCTCTGTATGCCAGCCCATCATTGTTGCTGATGAGGCCAACCACTGCACTGTCATCGATGAAGCTGATGATGCAGTTCAGCTGGATCTGGGGAGCACCGGTGCTCAGCATGTTGGAGTTTGAGATATCACTGCCAACTCACACTGACTGGGGTCTTACAATCAAAAAGTTCAAGATCCTATTACAGAGAGGGAAGTTGATTCCCAATGAGTACAGTTTACCTACCAGCCTCTGAGATATGATTGCATTAAATGCTGAGCTCATATGTCCATTTGTTTCATTACACTCCTCAGGACCCTTCCATTCACAGTATAAGTCCTACACTGGTTTGACTTTCCACAATTCATCACCTCACACAGTAACCTTCTTCAATTTCAATATCTTTTAATTTTGTGTCATCTACAAACTTGTTGATCAAGTTTTGTGCATTCATATCTAAGCATTTAAATAAATAACAAACAACAAGGCTTCCAACTTTGACCCCTGCAGGATACCACAAGTCACTAGTCTTCATTCTAAGAAACAACCTTCAACTATTACCTTCTGTTACCTACCTATGAGTCAATTTTGAATCCGCCTAACTTGCTCTCCCTGATTTCGTGGGACCTAACTTTCCAGACCAGCCTGCCATGCAGGAACTTGTGGAAGGGCTTGCTAAAGTCCAAATAGACAACATCCATTGCCTACACTCATCCACCCTTTTGGTTAGCTCTTCAAAGAACTCCAAAAGGTTTGTCATATGTGACTTCCACACACAAAACCATGCTGAGCCCTCCAAATCAGATGTTGCCTATCCAAATGCTAGCAGGTCCTGTCCCTCAGAATACCATCCAGTAACTTCCTGACCATTGATGTCAGGCTGACCACCCTGGCTTCTCCTTGCTGCCCTTCTTAAAAAATGGAATGACACTAACCACCCTCCACTCTTCAGGTACTTCACTAGTAAGTAACAATGAAACAAATGTCTCTGCAAGAGCTAACAAAAAAAAATAGCATCTTGCCAAATGTCCAGATTGGACAGATACTTTTTGTTTATTTTCTGAATCAAGTAGAGGTGTCATTATATTAAAATTAATTGAAAGTCACAGAAAAAAATAAGAAACAAAACACCCCAAAGACTAACTTGTGAACATCGTTTATGTTGGTGTACAAATCAGAAATGAATGCCCAGGTTGTAAGATGAAAATCTGAGCCCAAACATTAACTTGGATAAATAGCAAAAAGTGATGTCAGGTGTTTTTTTTAGATTATGGGAACACTCAGTCCTCTTTTATTGTCATTTAGAAATGCATACATGCATTAAGAAATGATACAACGTTTCTCTGGTGTGCTATCACAGAAAACAAGACAGACCAAAGATTAACACTGACAAAACCACATAATTACAACATATAGTTACAGCACTGCAAAGCAATACCATAATTTGATGAAGAACAGTCCATAGGCACAGTAAAAAAAAAGTCTCATAGTCCCCGAGTCGATCGACTCCCGAGTCCCCGATAGCGGCAGCAAAAGGGAGAAACTCCCTGCCATAAACCTCCAGGCACGGTCAACTTGCTGATAGCTTGGAAGCAGCCGACCACAGCCGACCCTGAGTCCATCCGTCCGAAAACTCCGAGCTTCCGAGCAGCCTCTCTGATACAGCCTCCTGAGCACCATCCTCTGCTGAGCGCCTTCGACCTCTCCCCGGCCGCTGAAACACGCAAAGCCGAGGATTTTGAGGCCTTCAGCTCCAGAGATTCCGGTTACCACACAGTAGCAGCGGTAGCAAAGCAGACATTTCAGAAGTTTTCCAGATGTTCCGCTATGCACTCACATCTGTCTCCATCAAATCAGGATTGTGCGCGGCACCCTACTTGACAGATAACAGATATTCATCGCTGGAGAGGCCGCGTGCGCTGTCGTCGTGTCGCCATCTTCTCCCCAAAATGGCTGATGTAATTAAAATAATGTATGGATACAAAATAAGTGCACTTTGATGTTGCTTCCTAACAAAAATAAACAATTGCTGTAGGACATGATATTAGCTGATATTTAGTTGGGTTTTGAATATTTTCCTGTCCTATGTTGTTTCATTGAAATCAATTTTTCAACAGATGTGGCTCAGCTGCAGGATCATTAATTGTGTCTGAACTTTTTGTAAGGATCAAGCTGTTCCACTTTAATTGCTCTTGGATCGTAATGCATCTGAATGCTACCAACTACCAGAATCTTGAATTATTAAACATTAATGCTAAAAGGCACACTTTTGAAATGTGTACAACCTTATTAAAAAGTCTTCCAGTGACAGATCGGCAAGAAAAGTGCAATGGAACCACTCTCAACTTTTGAGACTTTAGTGTGCATAAAACAAGATAACCAATGCTTCTTTCCAAAATGGTTCAGAAATCATTCAAGATTCCTGATAGAATCACTGAGTCTTGAAGTTCTGGGGTCCCTTGATCAGCCTAGCACAGGCTGAATTTTCTTCTTTTGATTGCTTGATTTTCTAGTAACATTTCAGTCAGGCCTGATTCCTCCCTTTCCCAGCAGCCAGAGGTCCCCAGACTCCCCCAGTTTCCATCTGTGTATCTGACTTTGGGGTCCTGATCTGCTAACAGAATTGATGCCCTGAGCATCTACCCCATCTCCTTGGTCCTCTCTTCCTCCCAATCATAACCTGCAAGCCAAACCAGCCACCTGTCTGTCTTCTTATGCCATTATGGAACAAATCAAGAAATATATTAAGTTGAGGGAAAATCCAATAACAAGCAGTTCTGATCAAGGGCCCTGGTTTCGATATGTTAATACTTCTCTTTCCACAGCATGCCACAATTGCTGAATGTCTACAATGCTATGGATTATGTTTATAATAGAATTTTACAGCAGTGAGACTTTGAAAATAACTTTGTTAGCTTCCCCACACTACACCTTTATAAGCGCTGAAGTATTTCTAGGCAAAGATGTTTCTATAACTTCAACCATCTTCACATATTACTCAATCTGCCTTATCTATTGTCAGCAAAAAGTATCACCAAGAGTCCAATTCAGATGTGCTCCCTGATTGCCATGCAGTTTACCTGGATACAGAGTTTAATGAAAGGTTCTTGTCCTTGAAACTCAGTCACAACCAGGAGCCCTGTGCAACCAAATATATTGTTTTAATTAAGCATGTTATATTGTGGTGTATTGAGGTTTTGGTGATGCAACTATGAACTGCAAGTGATATTTCACAATTATGATGAGGTCCTACATGTTTCTGCCTCTGATACCCTACTGCACTGTGCCATGAGTTGTGAGTAATTAGTGAACTAAACTGATACTACCTTTAAAGTTTACTCTCCTGTATTGTTGATGAAGGAACATCAGAGAGGCACAAGCTCCTTCTAGATAGTTAGGAGGTCATCTTCCTTTCCAAAGAATGCCTTTCCACATTAAAAATAAATATTATTCCCCCAAAACAAAAGTCTAGAAACAGGAGAGCCTGGTAACTGTTCTTGTGCAAAAATCATGTATAAAATTCTTGTGGGGCATGTTTTAACATTTTTAGACTCTTCAGCCAGCCTTTTAGGATATTGAGCAACACACGCAAAATGCTGGAGGAACTCAGCAGGCCAGGCAGCATCAATGGAAAAAAGTACAGTCAATGTATCGGGCCAAAACCCTTCGTCAGGACTGGAGAAAAAAAGCTAAAGAGTAGATTTGAAAGATAGGGGGAGGGGAAGAGAGAGATGACAGGTGATAGGTGAAACTTGGAAGGGAGGGATGAAACAAAGTGCTAGGACATTGATTGGTCATGGAAGAAAGAAGAAGGGTGGGGGGGTGGGGGGAAGCACCAGAGGGAGGCAATGGGCAGACAAGGAGATAACATGAGAGGGAAAGACAAGCAGATGGGAAATGGGGAAGGGGGAGGGGGTGGAGGCATTGCTGGAAGTTTGAGAAATCGATGTTATGCCATCAGGTTGGAGGCTACTGAAATGGAATATAGGGTGCTGTTCCTCCAACCTAAGTGTGGCCTTATCCCAACAGTGGAGGAGACCATGGATGGACATATCGGAATGGGAATGGGAAGTGGAATTAAAATGGGCAGCCACTGGGAGATCCCACTTGTTCTAGCAGATGAACTGTAGATGCTCGGCAAAGTATCTCCCAATCTACATCGGGTCTCACGGATATACAAAAGGCCACACTGGGAGCACTGAACACAGTATATGACCCCAACAGACACACAGGTGAAGTGCCACCTCACCTGGAGGACTACGGGGGCCCTGGATGGTAGGAAATTGACCTAGGAATGTCTAGAGAGGATTCAGGTCAGCACCACTGTCACCTTCTCAGTGTTATTTACAGACATGATATTCACAGTGCTTATTTATCCCATTCTTACAGAAATTGGATCAGAATATTGTAAACAGATGTAAATTGAAGTGTCCCGACTGGCCACAGAACAGCCACATTCATGTCCCCGTGACATATATTTTTCCATATGCTTCCTTGATTAAAATCAAAGCATCTTAATATTCGGCACCTCACTGAAAAATGCTATCATCAGAGGGCCCATTGCAGTCCCATACCCTTTAGTGGCTTTGGACCACTCACTGCATGATGGTCTATCAGGCCACACCATTGCACAAAGGAGTCACCATTTGCACAGCAGGGCATTGTCTTCTTCTCCCTCACTGTGCTTCTTTTCCACCACAGCACCTTCATGCTACTGTCCTGGGACTGGCAAGGAGGCAAGGACTGGCAAGGTGAAGAAACGACCGCCAGGCTGATTCAGTGTGCTGTGTGCATGATGTGGGAGGTCAGGGATACTATGGTGCCTCTGGCTCCTACAACTGTGGAAAATGTGTCCAGATTCAGCTTCTGAAGGACCATGTTGCAGCACTGGAGAAGCAACTGGATGACCTCAGGTTCATCCAGGAAAACGAGAGTTTTCAGGACAGGACCTACAGCGAGGTCGTTACACCGAGGATACCGGAAGAGAGAAGGGGGGCAATGATGAGGAAGGAAAGGATGCTTGAAGTACCGGAGACCCCGGGGGATGTACCTCTCGTAAACAGGTTCACTCTCTTGGAAGCTGTCGGGACAGAAGACACTGCCAGCCTGAGAGGTGGTCAGGTCTGTGAGTATAAAATTGGCTCTGAAGCAAAGCCGAGGAGACAGATGTCAGGCAGAGCCGTGGTAGTAGGGGACTCCATAGTGAGAGGTACAGAAAGGGGTTTCTGTGGCAACAAGCGAGATTTAAGGATGGTGTGTTGCCTCCCTGGTGCCAGGATCCAGGACGTTATGGAGCAGGTGCAGAGAATCCTCAAGGGCGAAGGTGAACACCTGGAAGTGGTGGTGCATGTCGGCACAAATGACGTGGGGAAGAAGAGGAAAGACATTCTGCAGAGTGAATTCAGAGAACTCAGAAGAAGGCTGTAAAGCAGGACTTCCAGGGTGGTTATCTCCGGTTTGCTTCCAGTTCCTCGTGCTGGAGAGGGCAGGAACAGGGAGATAATGGATCTGAATGTGTGGCTGAGGAACTGGTGCAGGAAGCAAGGATTTACATTCTTGGACCACTGGGTTATGTTTTGTGGTAAGGATGAATTGTACAAAAGGGACGGGTTGCACCTTAATAGGCGGGGGACCAGCATTCTGGCAGGCAGGTTTGCCTCTGCAACACGGGTGTGTTTAAACTAAGTAGTGGGGGGAGGGGACAATCTGGAAACATAAGGATAGAGATAAAGGGAAAGTAAGAATACGAAAAGTTAAGAAAGACAGCAGAATCAACAGATCAGAAAGCTCAGGAAGGGTTCGTACAGAATGGTCAAGTGAAATAGGAATTGATATGGGAGGTCAGGGGAGTAATGAATTAAAAGTATTATATATGAATGCACGGAGTATAAGAAATAAAGTGGATGAGCTTGAGGCTCAGTTGGAAATTGGCAAGTATGATGTTGTGGGAATAACAGAGACATGGCTTCAAGTGGACAGGGCCTGGGAAATGAATATTCAACGGTATACGTCCTATCAAAAGGACAGACTGATGGGCAGAGGGGGTGGGGTGGCTCTGTTGGTGAGGAATGATATTCAGTCCCTTGCGAGGGGGGACATAGAATCAGGAGACGTAGAGTCAGTATGGATAGAACTGAGAAATTCTAAGGGTAGAAAGACCCTAATGGGAGTTATCTACAGGCCCCCAAACAGTAGTCTGGATGTAGGGTGTAAATTGAATCGAGAGTTATAATTGGCATGTAGCAAAGGTAATGCTACAGTTGTTATGGGGGATTTCAACATGCAGGTAGACTGGAAGAATCAGGAAAGGGAGTTTGTGGAGTGCCTCCGAGGTGGATTCTTAGAACAGCTTGTACTGGAGCCTACCAGAGAGAAGGCAATTCTAGATTTAGTGTTGTGCAATGAACCAGATTTGATCAGGGACCTCGAGGTAAGTGGGAGCCATTAGAAGGTAGTGACCATAATATGATAAGTTTTAATCTACAGATTGAGAGGGAGAAGGGAAACTCGGAAGGGTCAGTATTACAGTTGAACAAAGGGAACTATGGAGCTATGAGGAAGGAGCTGGCCAAAGTTCAATGGAACAATACCCTAGCAGGGATGACAGTGGAACAACAATGGCAGGTATTTCTGGGAATAATGCAGAAGGTGCAAGATCAGTGCATTCCAAAGAGAAGAAAGATCCTAAGGGGAGGCTGCGGCTGACAAGGGAAGTAAAGGACAGTGTAAAGATAAAAGAGAAGAAGTATAACATAGCAAAGATGAGTGGGAAGCTGGAGGATTGGGAAACTTTTAAAGAGCAACAGAAGATAACTAAAAAGGTAATACAGAGAGAAAAAATGAGGTACGAAGGTAGACTAGCTAAGAATATAAAGGAAAATAATAAAAGCTTCTTTAGGTATGTGAAAAGGAAAAAAATAGTTAAGGCCAAATTTGGGCCCTTGAAGACAGAAAAGGGTGAATTTATTATGGGGAACAAGTAAATGGCAGACGAGTTGAACAGGTACTTTGGATCTGTCTTCACTAGGGAAGACACAAACAATCTCCCAGATATAATAGTGGTCAAAGGACCTAGGGTAATGGATGAACTGAAGGAAATTTATATTAGGCAGGAAATGGTGTTGGATAGACTGTTGGGTCTGAAGGCTGATAAGTCCCCGGGACCTGATGGTCTGCATCCCAGGGTACTTAAGGAGGTGGCTTTAAAAATCGTGGATGCATTGGTAATCATTTTCCAATGTTCTATGGATTCAGGATCAGTTCCTGTGGATTGGAGGGTGGCTAATGTTGTCCCACTTTTCAAGAAAGGAGGGAGAGAGAAAACAGGGAATTATAGATCGGTTAGCCTGACGTCAGTGGTGGGAAAGATGCTGGAGTCAATTATAAAAGATGAAATTGTGACACATTTGGATGGCAGTAACAGAATAGGTCTGAGTCAGCATGGATTTACAAAGGGGAAATCGTGCTTGACTAATCTTGTGGAATTTTTTGAGGATGTAACTATGAAAATGGACAAGGGAGAGCCAGTGGATGTAGTGTACCTGGCCTTTCAGAAAGCTTTTGATAAAGTCCCACATAGGAGATCAGTGGGAAAAATTAGGGCACATGGTATTGGGGGCAGAGTACTGACATGGATTGAAAATTGGCTGGCTGACAAGAAACAAACAGTAGCGATGAATGGGTCCCTTTCGGAATGGCAGGCGGTAACCAGTGGGGTATCGTAGGGTTCAGTGCTGGGAGCGCAGCTGTTTACAATATACATTAATGAATTAGATGAAGGGATTAAAAGTAACATTAGCAAATTTGCCGATGACACAAAGCTGGGTGGCAGTGTGAAATGTGAGGAGGATGTTATGAGAATGCAGGGTGACTTGGACAGGCTGGGTGAGTGGGCGGATGCATGGCAGATGCAGTTTAGTGTGGATAAATGTGAGGTTATCCACTTTGGTGGTAAGAACAGGAAGGCAGATTATTATCTAGATGGAGTCAAGGTAGGAAAAGGGGAAGTACAACGAGATCTGGGTGTTCTTGTTCATCAGTCACTAAAAGCAAGCACGCAGGTACAGCAGGCAGTGAAAAAAGCTAATGGCATGCTGGCCTTCATAACAAGGGGAATTGAGTATAGGAGCAAAGAGGTCCTTCTGCAGCTGTACAGGGCCCTGGTGAGGCCACACCTAGAGTATTGTGTGAAGTTTTGGTCTCCAAATTTGAGGAAGGACATTCTTGCTATTGAGGGAGTGCAGCGCAGATTCACAAAGTTAATTCCTGGGATGGCGGGACTGTCATATGTTGAAAGATTGGAGCGACTGGGCTTGTATACACTGGAATTTAGAAGGATGAGAGGGGATCTGATTGAAACATATAAAATTAATCAGGGATTGGACATGCTGGAGGCAGGAAGCATGTTCCCGCTAATGGGTGAGTCCAGAACCAGAGGCCACAGTTTAAGAATAAGGGGTAGGCCATTTAGAACGGAGTTGAGGAAAAACCTTTTCCACCAAAGAGTGGTGGATATGTGGAATGCTCTGCCCCAGAAGGCAGTGGAGGCCAAGTCTCTGGATGTTTTCAAGAAAGAGATGGATAGAGCTCTAAAAGATAGCGAAATCAAAGGTTATGGGGATAAGGCAGGAGCTGGATACTGATTGTGGATGATCAGCCATGATCACAGTGAATAGCA
Organism: Mobula hypostoma; assembly: GCF_963921235.1. Lineage (NCBI taxonomy): Eukaryota > Metazoa > Chordata > Chondrichthyes > Myliobatiformes > Myliobatidae > Mobula > Mobula hypostoma. The sequence continues at coordinate 45,108,682 of NC_086104.1, forward strand.
GTGCTGGCTCGAAGGGCTGAATGGCCTACTCCTGCACCTATTGTCTATTGTCTATTGAGAGTGTACTCTAAAGTTCTGACTCACCTGTCAGTTATCAATGTTGGAAGAGTATGGCAGGTGCAAGTTCTGCGAATCCTGACATCAGGAAATACAGACACAGCATGTTAATACATTAAACGTGTGCAAATCACCGTATAAGCTGTTTCAAAGTAAGTTTCATGACTTCAGTGATTATTTTGCACAATCGCTTTATTGAGTGTGAAGATTAAGAACAGCTCCCATCTAGCAACAACAAAATGGGTAAAATTCAATTTCCTTGAGAAATATTTTCTGTACCAAGTTGTATCAGTCTGTACAGTGCATGAATAATTGTTTGTGTCTGTACATAGATATTTTCACTTTGTCTTGCTAAATAGAAAGACAAGATGCGATTTTGATTGCCACTGATTGGGCTGAACAGAAGACAATTAAATGCATTGCACAGGCCAGTGGACAGGTGGGAGCCTTGTTATGAGTTTGTGGCAACGTCTCTCTTCTTTTTACTTTCCTGGTTAGGTTCCCACTCTTCACTCTCAGTTGGTTTATTGAGACAGGTCAAGTAGAAATCATTGTGAACCAGGGTGGGAATAAAGTACAAAAAAAGACATTCACTTGCGCCCGTATAGACAATAAGTTTGATCTGGAGCTGATCCAATCTCATTCATGCTGAGACCTGGTCTTGCAATCTAAAGGCCGATTAGTTCATTTGCCTGTACAGTAGTACAACTCCACTACATACTTATAATAAAGTTTCTTTAAAAGAATATCTATATATTAAGTTATCAGCATACTATTCTGAATTTGGATATTATGAAATAAAGTCTATGGAGATAATCTACTTGTGGGTGACAATGGAAGACTCAAGTAAAATGTTATCTTGCTGAAGTGGTAAAGGAGGAATGTGTTAGCCTGTCTGGGAAAGCCTGAGTCACATATTTACTAGAACTATACACCACTAACAATTCTACATTTGTCAAAAAAACTCTATATCATAAGACATAAACAGTTGGTGATTTCTCCAGAGATAAATAGAGCTTATATTTGGCTCGTGCTAGATGGGCTGAATGGCCTGTTTCAGTGCTATATTTCTCTTTGACTCTATTAGAACCTCACTTTTAATTACTGCCTGTAATAATATAATAGCAATAATACCATTCCATGGCAGAATCCAGTTATAGAAATATTATGTTGATAGTGTAGGAGTTAGAAGAAATATGACAATCCAATAATTTATGCTTTTAGTGTTGTATTTTTGGCCATTTTCATGCTCTCAAATTACTGTCTGTACATATTCAAAGGTCAGTGTTACAAAATGTGAGATAACTGTAAGGGGTTTCTTCTTTCATGTTACTGCGAAGGCTAACAAAATGGCTTCTTTGTTATGTTATAATTAAAATGGCTTTTCTGTAATAATAACTGCGATGTAAGGAGTTCTCTCCCTCTCTGCTTGTTTGGGTTATATTATTGATAAGAGAGAGAATGAACCAATTGGGTTAGATGTTATTCTTTCATGTGTGTCTGTAAGCTATTGTTTCCCAGGTTTTGGGGCAGAAGGCGGATGGGGACAGAGTGAGGAGATGCGATGCTGTAAGCTGGGTGATGGGACGGAACCCAAGCGGGAGTCTAAGGCCCAGGGTCTTCGGCGAGGAGAGGAGATGAAGACAGACTCGTGTGGAGCGTCTGGTCGACCACCGTGGTTGGTCCCAGGCGTTGAGTCGAGGGGGTCAGAGGGGATTGAATGGTGGCAAGAAGACCCCGTTCATTGAGCTCCAGCTGTTGTGCACGAAGTGGCTGAACTTTGATAAGGTTGCGCCTTTCATTTTCCTTTTATATTTTACCTCTATTAATTACATAGTTCCAGTAAGATCTATAAAGTGTAATCATTTAATCGCATATGGTGTATTGTCTGTTCCTTGGCGAGGTGGGGTACATCACACAGCATTCACACAAACTTGGTTACCCAGTTTGGCGGGACCGAAGGCTGCTCCCCCTAGACGAAAATGAGCTGAGCGAGTCTGAGGCTTACCAGGGGGCTACATTTGCTGTCGTCGTCTTCTCTTCTCGCTGAGGATCCTGGGCCTCGGACTCCCGCTCGGGGTCCGTCCCGTCGCCCGGCTTACAGCATCGCATCTCCTCACTCTGTCCCCATCCACCTTCTGCCCCAAAACCCTCTGAAACAATAGCTTACAGACACATAAGAAAGAATAATATCTATCCCAATTGGTTCGTTCTCTCTCTTATCAATAATGTAACCCAAACAAGCAGAGAGAGAGAGAGAAAAAACTCCTTACATCACAGTTATTATTACAGAAAAGCCATTTAAATTATAACATAACAAAGAAGCCATTGTGTTAGCCTTCACAGTAACATAAAAGAAGAAACCCCTTACACAACAAAATAATAACGTGAAGAGCAGCAGATAAACCTGATGGTCAGAATCAGAATCCAAATCAGGTTTATTATCACCGGCATGTGTTGTGAAATCTGTTAACTTAGTAGCAGCAGTTCAATGCAATACATAACCTAGAAGAGAGAACAAATAATAATAAACAAACAAGTAAATCAATTACAGTATACGTATATTGAATAGATTTTTAAAACGTGCAAAAAAACAGAAATACTGTTATTAAAAAAAGTAAGGTAGTGTCCAAGGGTTCAATGTCCATTTAGCAGATGGCAGAGGGGAAGAAGCTGTTCCTGAATCGCTGAGTGTGTGCCATCAGGCTTCTGTAACTCCTACCTGATGGTAACAGTGAGAAAAGGGCATGCCCTGAGTGCTGGAGGTCCTTAATAATAAACGCTGCCTTTCTGAGACACCGCTGCCTAAAGATGTCCTGGATAATTTGTAGGCTAGTGCCCAAGATGGATCTGACTAGACTTACAACCGTCTGCAGCTTCTTTCGGTCCTGTGCAGTAGCCTCTCTGTACCAGATGGTGATGCAGCCTGTCAGAATGCTCTCCACAGTACAAATATAGAAGTTTTTGAGTGTATTTATTGACATGCCAAATCTCTTCAATCTCCCAAAAAAAAGTTACAGATTCACAGATTCACACGGAAATGATGCACCTAACACCATAGGAACCCAGAAACCTGAAACAGCTCAAAAATATTACACTGAAAAATAATACATGGGAATACAGCCCCAGCAGTAGAGCACTGCCAGTTGTAATATAGAGTGGGAAAGATTAGTGGCTGTTACTCTTGGTCATTCACCTCAGATGGAAACATCTGCACACAGCTCATGCTTGTAATCACCAGATGTTGAACCTCCAATCTCACCCCTGTAGAGAAAAGCATAGAATGAAGATCTGGCATTCGTCCACAGAAAGGGAGAGGAAATTTGGCCCAAATAATTTAAATAAAAGTTTAAAGATGTTAGGAAAAAAAGATGAAAAGAATAATCAATTTTCCAAACATAATGTGCCACAGATCAGGTCATGGGATAATCTATGTGGCAAAGATTACATATACCACTTATGAAATTGTCAGTACATGTTAGACTTTTCTATAACTATTGTTTTTATTCTTTTTTTCTAATTCCAATTGTGCACTCATTCTTCAGTTTAAACCAGCAAAAGGTTCTCAGCAAAATAAAGCAATAAAAAAATATTCCTGTAAGAATAGACTAAGAATTCTCATCCCTGCCTGCAGAGTGACTGAGTGGCAGAGATGGGATCAGGGAGAAATCATTAACTATTCAATCAATCAATAAACTGAAAATATTTCATCACTTGAACAGTTTGCAGGGAAATTCTCATGGAACTTTCCAATGACTGATCTCTGCTTAGCAAGCCCCCTAGCTACAAGAACGATTTTTAGAGTTAAATGTTTTCATAAAAGCATGAATATGTGTTTTAAGTGAAAGAATAATAAAACCAGCATTTGTGTCCTGAAGAGCCTTTCGTATCTTCTGGATGCCCTGAAGTTGGCTGCAACTGGCAAAGTACATTTGAAATTCAGTCATTGTTGTAATGTAGATGATTATCATGCAAGAGTTCACTTAATCGCTTTTGTAGGAGATATTATGAAGTAAATCCAAAAGCACTGGAAATGTATATCCCATTCTTGTGATCACAGCTAATACTACTTCAAACAATGACTGTGTGAAAGTTAAATTGTACCTGGACCAGAAATGACCCAAAAGTCAATTAAGGCAAACAGAAAAGTGAACAAGATTTATTATGCTTATCCTTCAAACAGACTTGCTGCAATAGAACAGACTAAGTATTTATTGCTTCCCAAATTTTTTGAATTTGTACTGCAGTTCTCCCTGTGACTTAAAGACAACCTGGAAGGAATTGCATTTCATAAAGTTACAATCTAATACTGCAATAATAGTGCTTTTAAAATTGAAGTGAAACTATTGTAGTATTCTTAGTGCACTAGTAAAACCTTCATGTTGCCAAAGCCCACTAGTTAGGATTAAGAGCTTGAGAACAACTGTATCCTTCTCGAAAAGGCCTTGATCCATTTACCGCTGTCTTCTTTCTCTGACCAGCTGATCAACACTTTCCATCACTTCACACTTATCTCTTCATCGTGACAGCGGGAGATGAGTTCTGACAAGGTAATGGAAAATAGGGTTCCACAAGCCTTGGCAGGGATAGAAGCATCTTAGCTGTCTCATCACAACTGTTCTTTTCAAATGTCACTATTCTCAAAACTCAGAATCCTTCGCAGCATGGCAAAATTGGATTAAGTGGGATTGCTTACTAAAAACCTTGTTTCGTATCTATCTCTAAATTTGCTTGTATGACATTGCTGTAGTATTGGAACCCAAGTGAAGCAAAACTTGCTGCTATTTGAATTTTTTTTGTTTAACACTGTAGTTAGCTTGGCAGCATGTTCAAAAATGAATGAACCAGATGTACATTTTAAAAGAGTATGTTGCAGCTTTCACTTCATAATTAATAATTTTGAGAACCAAAGTACCTTTCCATCTGTCAAGATAAATACATCTTTTTTCATTTTTGACTGCATAAGATATTTGATTTTAAATTTTAGGTAACAATTTTAACAAAACAGATCTAAAAAAAAATATAGAGTTAAACACAATATCCTCGGAAAGATAAGTTGTTGTAATCTCTTACAACAAAATATTGTTTCTTCCTAATAATTGTAGAAATGCTTGCTTTAATATTAATAACATATCCATGGGATGTTAAAAATATTTATACACTGTTCAGTCTCTTTTTCTTATGAAAGCATTAATTCCTGCTGAGGTACAGTTCCATGGGGATGTCTAGTCTTTAATAATTTGCCAAAGTGACTATTCTTCATGCATGGGCATCACAGCAGGAACCAATCCTGCCTTCAATCAGTGATCAACACACACAAAATGCTAGTGGAACACAGCAGGCCAGGCAGCATCTATAGGAAGAGGTACAGTCGACATTTTGGGTCAAGACCCTTCGTCAGGACTAACGGAAAAAAGAGATAGTAAGAGATTTGAAAGTGGGAGGGGGAGGGGGAGACCCGAAATGCAAGGAGAAGACAGGAGGGGGAGGGATGAAGCCAAGAGCTGGGAAGTTGATTGGCAAAAGGGATACAAGACTGGAGAAGGGAGAGGATCATGGGATGGAAGGCCTTGGAAGAAAGAAAGGGGGAGGGGAGCACCAGAGGAAGATGGAGAACAGGCAAGGAGTTATTGTGAGAGGGAAAGAGAGAAAAAAAAATTAGGGATGGGATAAGAAGTGGAGGAGGGGCATTAACGGAAGTTAGAGAAATCAGTGTTCATGCCATCAGGTTTGAGGCTGCCCAGATGGAATATAAGGTGTTGTTCCTCCATCCTGAGTATGGCTTCATCTCGACAGTAGGGGAGGCCATGGATTGACATATCAGAATGGGAATGGCACGTGGAATTAAAATGTGTAGCCACTGGGAGATCCTGCTTCCTCTGGCAGTCAGAGCATAGGTGTTCAGCGAAACGGTCTCCCAGTCTGCGTCGGGTCTCACCAATATATAGAAGGCCACACTGGGAGCACCAAACACAGTATATCACACCAGCAGACTCACAGGTGAAGTTTTGCCTCACGTGGAAGGACTGTCTGGGGCCCTGAATGGTGGTGAGGGAGGAAGTATAAGGGCAAGTGTAGCACTTGTTCCGCTTACAAGGATAAGTGCCAGGAGGGAGATTGGTGGGGAGGGATGGGAGGTACAAATGGACAAGGGAGTGATCTCCGTGGAAAGCAGAGAGGGGGGGGAGGGAAAGATGTGCTTGGAGGTGGGATCCCGTTGGAGATGGCGGAAGTTATGGAGAATTATATGTTGGACACGGAGGCTGGTGGGGTGGTAGGTGAGGACAAGAGGAATCCTATCCCTAGTGGGGTGGCGGGAGGATGGGGTGATCAATCAGTGATCATTCACTTTCCAAACTCAAGCATTAGACAAATTAAAAGTAGAAACTCTGGCTAATTTAATTCTCCCTACCCTGGGATACTGCAGCTAATTTTAGAATTCTAACTGCTGCCCAACCTAATTCAGCACAGAGAAGGAATTAAATTGTTTATCTACCATCTTCTATCTGTGTTTCATCACAAATATATCCCTTTTTATCCTCGGTATCATTCTCTAAGAGCTTTTAAGAAAACTCTATTCTTGGTGGTAACATGTCCATATGTTGGTCAAGAGAAGACAAACATGAATTTAGTACTACAATTCAAAGATTAAAGATTGACTTTATTTGTCACATATACAAGGAGAAGATGGCGGTGCGACAGCAGCACGCGCGGCCTCTCCGGTGAATGATATCAGTAATCTGTCAAGTAGGGGACCGTACACAATTCTGATTTGATGGAGACAGATGTGAGAGTACGGAGGAACATCTGGGAAACTTCTGAAATGCTCGCTTTGCTGCCGCTGCTACTGTGTGGTAAACCGGAATCTCCGGAGCAGAAGGTCCCGAATCCTTGGCCTTGCTTGTTTCAGCAGCCGGGGCTAGGTCGAAGGCGCTTGGCAGAGGATGGCGCTCGGGAGGCTGTATCGGAGGGGCTGCTCGGAGGCTCGCAGTTTTCGGATGGACGGACTCAGTGTTGGCTGTGGTCGGCTACTTCCAAGGCATCGGCAAGTTGACGGCGCCTGGAGGTTTATGGCAGGGAATTTCTCCCTTTTGCCGCCTGCTATCGGGGACTCCGGAGTCGATCGACTCGGGCACTTTGAGACTTTTTTTTATCGTACCCATGGTTTATTCTTCATCAAATTATGGTATTGCTTTGCACTGCTGTAACTATACGTTATAATTATGTGGTTCTGTCATTGTTAGTCTTTGGTTTGTCCTGTTTTCTGTGATATCACTCCGGAGAAACGTTGTATCATTTCTTAATGCATGTATGCATTTCTAAATGAAAATAAAAGAGGACTGAGTGTTCTCATAATCTAAAAAATATACATTGAAACATTGAAACACACAGAGAAAATATGTCATTTGCATCAATGACCAACACATCCACATATATGTTGGGGGCAGCCCACAAGTGTCACCATGCTTTTTGCACAAACATAGCACGCCCATAGCTTACTAACTCTAGCCCGAACTCCTTTGCAAAGTGGGATGACACCAGAGTACCCGGAGGAAACCCGCGTGGTCATGGGGAGAACGTAGTAAGTTCCTCACAGACAGCAGTGGGAATTGAAACATTGCACCTACAGTACATCTAGCTGCATCATTAGAGAACGGGACTGAGTACAGAATATTAAAAATTATGTTGGAGGGACATATAACTTGAATTTGTTCCATGTTCTATAGCTGGTAACAGCCAGTTCCAGAAATGTGTGCTAAAATCTGGGCAAAAATTCTGCTGTCAGTCCCTTAGAGATGCACATTGTGAGGAGTGACTCAAAGAGAAATAAACATTTCAAATGAAGTTTTGAGATGTGATGGAACCAAAAAGACTTCAAAGACAAAGAGGAAATACAGAATGCTAAAAGATCTCAATTTACTTAAAATGGCAATAACCAGACTCAGTATCAAACACCTTTAACATTTATTAATATATTTAGAGATACAGTGCAGAACAGGCCTCTCTGACCAAATGAGCCACACTGCCCACCAACCCACCTATTTAACACTAGCCTAATCACAGGACAATTCACAATGACCACCTGGTATGTCTTTGGACTGTGGGAGGAAACCCACGCAGTCACGGGGAGAACGTACAATCTCCTTGCTGACAGTGCCAAAACTAAACTCCGAATTCTGACGTCCCGAGCTGTAAATGTGTCACGTCGCACTAATCATATACTACAGACACTGTAGGAAGGGATAAAAGAGGCAGAAATTTCTAGAAGTTAGTGGATTGGCAACTAAAGGTATAATGAAGCAATGAAAATTAAGGAAAGGCAGGAGACCAGATTGAAGGAAAGTAAAGGTCTTAGAGGATTGCAATTATATGGCATGAACACAGCATGATGTAATTTGAAAACAAGAATGAAAATGTTATAGCTGATCTAGAAGTGGTACAGGAGAAATTGTAGGTGATTGAATACAGGGTAATACATGACCAAAGTTAAAATTTTGCTTGTCACAGTCCCGAGGAGACACCGGATTATGCGGAGGTACAGAGAGTTTAAAAGAAACAAGTGAGAGCACTCAACACACTTTGCTCACCACAGTCCTGAGGAGACACCTGGACTGAGCAGAGCGAGAGAGACTTTAAAAGATACAAGCGCAGACAGTCGACATTTTTTGCATGCCACATTCCTGAGGAGACACAGGGGTTGCATAGAGAGAGAGAGAGAGTTTAAAAGAAGTGAGTTGGCTTATCTACATATTGTGTCAGGAAGCCTTCCTAAACACACCTAACGAATTCCATCCAATCTAAACCCCTTACTCTAGGGAGATGCCAGTCAATATTCGGAAAGTTAAAATCATCCATCACAACAACTTTATTATTATTGCACCATTCTAGAATCTGCTTCCCTATCTGCTCTCGATGTCTCTGTTACTATTGGGGGGGTCTATAAAAAAACACCCAGTAGAGTTACTGCCCCCTTCCTGTTTCTTCCACCCACAATGACTCAGTAAACAATCCCTCCATGACTTCCTTCTTTTCTGCAGTCATGATACTATTCCTGATTAGCAGTGCCACTCCCCCACCTCTTTTGCCTCCATCCCTGTCCTTTTTGAAACATCTAAAGCATGACACACTTAGCAGCCATTCCTCCCCCCGAGCCATCCAAGTCTCTGTAATGGCCACAACATCATAGTTCCATGTATTGATTCGCCTTGCTCATGATACTTCTTGCATTAAAATAGACACATCTCAAACTATCTGTCTGTTTGCTTCTTTGCTCTATCGTTTGCCTATCCTTCCTCATAAACTCCCTACAAGATGTCTCTACTTGTGTGCCAATCACCCCATTCTCTGCCTCTTCACTTTGGTTCCCACCCCCTGCAAATCTAGTTTAAACCCCTCCCCCCAATTGCATTAGCAAAACCTCCCTCCCAGGATATTGGTTTCCTTCCAGTTCAGGTGCAACCCGTCCCACTTGTACAGGTCACACTTTCCCCAGAAAAGGCTCCATTGATCCAAGAACTTGAAACCTTCCCCCTGCACCATCTCCTCTGCTACTCATTCATTTGCACTATCTTCCTGTTCTGACTTTCACTGGCTCGTGGCCTGAGAGTAATCCAGAGATTACCATCCTGGTGGTCCTGCTCTTCAGTCTCCTTCTTAACTTCCTAAACTTGCTGCGCAGGACCTCTGGCTGCTCACCCTCCCCTTCAAGAATATTCTGCAACCACTCAGAGATATCCTGGACCCTAGCACCTGGGAGTCAACACACTATACTGGTGTCTCTTTTGCTTTCATGAGCTGAAGCTGGTTGCACTTCACACAGTTGTAGTCATCAGGGAGACTATCAGGTTCCACAAATTCCCACATCCCACAGGAGGAGCCTTCTACAGCCATATCTGCCATCCTGCCTGCACTGTACAAGGGCAACCAAGACCAAATCTTCTAACCTTGATAGCTGGTTCATCCTATTACAGTTGTACAACACGGTAGTTTGCAATTGGAGTATTGTATGCAATTCTGGATGTGATATTACTGGAAAGATGTGATTAAGCTGGAGAGTGTGCAGAAAAGATTCACAAGGATGTTGGTTGAATTGGATGGCATGATTCTAAGGAGAAATTGGATACACTGGGTCTATTTTCCCGAAGAAAAGGGAGGCTGACAGGCGACATGATAATAGTATATAAAATTAAAATCAAATAGTGTAGATGAAAGTGGTTTCTAAAACTAGCGAGCATAGATTTAAGGTGAGAGGGAAAAGGTTTAAAAGGGAATTGAGGGAAAAGTTTTCACATGGTGTAGTTGAATGAGCTGCTGGAGTAGGTGGTCGGAGACAGGAACACTAACAATGTTTAAAAAAACTGCAGATACTGAAATGTGGAACAAAAAAAATGCAGGAATTCAGCAAGCTAAACATAATCTGTCATGACGAAGAGATAGATGACACCTCAGGTCATATCCTGAGAGTGTAGAGGCAAGACAGCCAGGATGTGGAACTGAGAGGCTGGGTGTGACAGAGGCTAGCCTCTGACTTTAAACCTTAAGGTGGATACAGATCAGGTGTATTTAAACACCACTCTCGCCCTCTGACAACTAGTTCCATCCACCTATCATCCTCTCCCTCCTCCCCTGGTTCTACCTATCACATGTCAGCCTACGTTTTACCCCTACTTCTCACATCATATGATGGCTATCTTCCCTTTTCAATTTCAGTCCTGATGCAGGGTTTTTGACCTGAAATGTGACTATCCTTTAGCCACTGGTGATCCTGCTTGACCTGCAGAGTTCCTCCGGCAGCTTAGTTTTTGAACAATGTTTCAGTTACACCTGGACGGACACTTGAATGAGAAAGGCAGAGTGGGGTAAGAAAATCATGCAAGCAGGTAGGATGATAATGTGTGTGTAGTATTGCCACATGAAAATAGTTGTTTGATAATATCAGCTCAGCAATGTTTGGTCAATAACATGATGGTCAGTACACAGTGAATCAAAAAGCATGTTTCAATATTGACTCTATGTTCAACTCTATGATTGTATGAGGGGTCTAGGTTGATGGAATTAAATGAAATACTGATGGAGGCAGTTCTTTAACTATTTAGGGTAGATTACCAATTTCTGTTCTATACATTCTGTGTTTGATTATGTTCCCCTGGGAGAACGTCCATCTCCTGAGGCTCAGTTTGGCCAATGAAGAACCCTCCGCATTTTTTAGGTACCATCATCCGATTTCTCTAGGTAGGATACCTCAAAATGTAAAATAGGGTTAATAATCCAAGGTTACTTGGCAGTTTCTCTATTGCCATCAATACAAACAGAGGAAAGGGAGGAGGTTTTTACACAGCCCACAAGGAATAAAACAGTTGTAAGGCCAAGCAACCTGTTTCAAATTGATCCTTTATCAACAAGTGAAATAAAAATGTGGTCGGGGTTCCGGGTTGTGTATACATTTTTGCAGTGGTGATATGACTGAGTATAACATATTTGTCTGGCATTCTAGCTCACACTATGTGGCTTAATATAATCAAATCAATATGTGCATATTATTTTACCAGTGTGATGCACATGAAATGTTGCTTAGGAAAGTAATGTGCGGCCAATATGTTATATTGATGCATGCACATTATGATTAGGTTGCATTTGGTAATACGTAAAATCCATTGAGTGCAATAATGTGGAGTGTAAAGGTGACAGTTGAATGGTATTGTCAGCAAGTCAATCTTTGTGATGACTTTTGTCATTCAGACATGTTTGATAATGGCATCAAGATAATCGTGGTGCTATGATGTCATCAACAATGGTAATAATAAGAGAACGACATTTCTGTGGTAAAGTTTGTAGTGCAATGTTTTTCATTTGCAGGAAGCAGATGTTTCCAGGACACTGCACTGGTAAAAATAGCAATGTAATGCACATGTTATAAGCCCACCAAGGAATATATCTGCCAAAATATCATTGGAACAATGCATATGTGGTAATCTCATCAGGACAACAAGTGTATGAGAATATCACCATTACATTGTTTCAACACCACAGTGCATGTGTGAAAATGTCAGTCAGCCAGTACATGTTATAATGTGAACATGGTTCTAGACCAATACAGTGTGATGATGTCACCTGAGTGATATCACAAAGACAATCTCCTTGTCATTATGTAAACAAGGTGATGACACTAGAAAATGCTTGGATAATAATGCTCACAGCACGCTGGATGAAATCAGCAGGTCGGGCAGCATCAGTGGAAACGATGAGTCGACGTTTCGGGCCGGAACCCTCCGTCAGGACTGAAGAAAGAAGGAGGGGGAAGGATTTGAAGAATGCTTGTAGGTTCAGTTGAAGGACCAGTAATTTGAAAGATAAAGGGGTGGGGGAGGGGAAGTAGGGACGTCATAGGCAGGAAAACAATGGGTAGTAGAAGAAGGAAGCGGAACCATGAGGGAGGTGATAGGCAGCTGGGGGAGGGGGCAGAGTGAAATAGGGATAGAGGAAGGGAGGGGGAGGGAACGGACTACCATCTTCTACTACCCATTGTTTTCCTGCCTATGACGCCCTGCTTCCCCTCCCCCACCCCTTTATCTTTCAAATTACTGGTCTTTCAACTGAACCTACAAGCATTCTTCAAATTCTTCCCCCTCCTTCTTTCTTCAGTCCTGACGGAGGGTTCCGGCCCGAAACGTCAACTCATCCTTTTCACTGATGCTGCCCGACCTGCTGAGTTCCTCCAGCGTGCTGTGAGTGTTGCTTTGATCCCAGCATCTGCAGATTATTTTGTGCTTGGATAATAATGTTACTAAGGAACGTGTATGTGGTAATGACATTAGGGCAAAGCTTATGAAATAATTCTCTAGCTGCATAGGTGATAAAGAGTCTGAGAGCACAGAAACAGGCACTTTGGCTCATCTAGTCCATGGCCAAAACCATTTAAATAACCTACTCCCATCACCTGTACTGGGACCTTAGCCCTCCATATCCCTACTATCCATGTACCTATCCAACTTCTCTTAAACATTGAAATCAAGCTTACATTCACCATTTGTGCTGGCAGCTCATTCCGCACTCTCATGACCATCTGAGTGAAGAAGTTTCCTTTCATGTTCCCCTTTTATCTTTCATCCTTAACCCTTGACCTCTGGTTGTAGTACCACTCAATCTCAATGGAAAAAGCCTGCTTGCATTTACCCAATCTATATCCCTCATAATTTTGTATATCTCAATCAAATCTCCCTCAATCTTCTACCGCATTTTTCAAGGATTGGAGTCCTAACGTATTCAAGCTTTCCTTACAACTCAGGTCCTCAGACCAGCAACATCCTTGTAAATTTTCTCTGTACTCTTTCAGCCTTGTTTACATCTATTCTGGTTACCAAAACTGCACACAATACTCCAAATTAGGCCTCACCAACGTCTTATACAACTTCAGCATAACATCCCATCTTCTGCACTCAATACATTGACTTATGAAGGTCAATATGCTAAATGCTTTCTTTCCGATCCTATCTTTCTGTGATCCCACTTTCAATGAATTATGTACCTGTATTCTCAGATCCCTTTGTTCTATTACACACCTCAGTGCCCTACCGTTCACTGTGTAAGAGCTACCCTGATTGGTCATAGCAAACTGCACATGTCTGCATTAAATTCCATCTGCCATTTGTCCAGCCCATTTTTCCAGTTGGTGCAGATACCTCTGCAAGCCATGATAGCTTTCCCACTGTCCAGTACGCCCCCCGCCCCCCCAATTTTGGTGTCATCTGCAAATGGCAATGACAATGCATGTGTGATATTGCCACTATGGAAGTAGTTGTTTGATAATGTCACCTCAGCAATGATGCTCAATAACATCTATGGTTGATAAAAGTGTGATAAAGTCAACAGAGCAATGCTTGTAGATAATAATATCACCACCACTTTTGTCGTGTGGTAATGTCATTCTAGAATTGCTTATGGTGATAATATCATCAGTAAGATCAACAAGTGATAATAATTTCACCAGAAGTATCCTGTCGCAATAACATTGTCAGTTCCTGGGAGTTAACATCTTTGTAGATCTATCCTGGGCTCAACATATTGATGCAATTACAAAGACAGCACGACAGTAGCTATATTTCATTGGGACTTAGAGGAGACTTATGTCACCAAAGACACTTGCAAATTTCTACGTACGTACATGTATCATGGAGAGCATTCTATCTGGTATGGAGGAGCGACTGCGAATGATTGAAAATAGCTGTAGGAAGTTGTAAACTCAGCCAGCTCCATCTTGGGTACTTGCCTCCACAGCATCAAGCATACCTTTAAAAGGCAATGCCTCAAAAAGGCGGCATCCATCATTAAGGACACCCCCCCCCCCCCACATCACTCAAGAAGAGCTGCCTTCTCAATGCTACCATCAAGGAGGAAGTACAGGAGCATGAAGTCACACACTCAGTGTTTCAGGAACAGCTTCTTCCTCTCCGCCATCAGATTTCTGAATGGACAACGAATCCATGAACTTTACCTTATTTTCTGTTCCTCCCTGTTTGCACTACTTATTAAATTTAATTTTTATACATCTTATTGTAATTTGTAGTTTTTAAACATTTTGTATTGCAATGTATCCCACAAAACAATGCATTTCAGGACATTACTAGTGATATTATACCTGATTTTGATTCTGATTCTGATTGTTTGTATAGTTATGTTATTAGGGCAATATTTGTGTGAAGATGTCACCAAGACAATGTGTATGCTACATGCCACTAGGACAAATCACCAGTGTTGATCTAACCAAGAAAATGTGTGTGCAAAACAATTCGACCATGTCACTGTACCTCCAATATCATCACTAGGGTGATCTATATTTGGTATTATTACCAGGAAAATGGGTGTCTAATATTGTAATAATTTTACCAGGGGGATGTACCTGTTGTAACATTGACACGGCAATGAGTATATGATAACAAAATGAGGGAAATATGCATATGATAACATAACAGGGCAATGGGTGATAATGTGATTAGGACAATGCAATGTGGCAATGTCACCTCAGAAAATGCATGTATGATCATTTCATAAATTAACACATCTGTAAAAATACCACCAAAGCAATCTATGCGTGATCATGCTACCAGGGTTATGCACATGTGATATTACCTGGAATATGTGTGTGTAAGACTTCATCAGTATGAAAAAAATCACCAGTGTGTCACAGTGTGAGTGTGAGTGTGTCACCAGGACACTGCAGATGTGGTACCACCATGGCAACACGTGCGTGATAATGCTACTGGGCAACTTACATATGATCATGACAATATGGAACATGTAATACGTGATACCAGGATGATTTAATTGTTGCACCTTCACTAGGTCAAAGCACCCATGATAGCGTCATCAGGAGCTATATTACCACAAGGCAGTAACAATCTACAAACATGGTGCCAAGACTAGAGGCCCTGAGTTATTGGGAGATTTTGGCCAGGTTACGTCTTTATTCTTTGGAATTCAGGAGAATGAGGATATAGAAATCTTTTAACTTATGAGAGGCCATAGATAAGGTGGACAGTAACAGTCTTTTCACCAGGGTAGGGGAGTCCAAAACTAGGGAGCATGGATTTAAGATGAGAGGGAAATAATTTAAAAGGAACTTGAGGGGCAATTTTTTTTTCCATGCAGGGTATATGCAAGGAAGGCGACGGGCCCAGATGGCGTCCCGGGACAGTTCTCCGGGCCTGTGCAAGCGAGCTAGCTGGAGTGTTTGCTGACATCTTCAGCTGCTCCTTGATTCAGTCTAAGATCCCCTTGTGTTTTAAGAAGGCAACAATAATCCCGGTGCTGAAGAAGAGCAAGGTGGCATGCCTGAATGACTATCGACCTGTGGCTCTGACATCAATTAATATGAAGTGCTTCGAGAGATTGGTTATGGCACACATCAACCACGGCCTACCAGTCAACCTTGATGCCTTGCAATTCGCCTACCGGAGCAACAGGTCAATGGCAGCCATCTCTCTGGCCCTACATTCCTCCTTAGAACACCTGGAGAATAAAGACACATATGTAAAGCTCCTTTTCATTGACTACAGCTCTGCCTTTAATACCATCATTGCAGATAAACTGATTCCTAAGCTCTGGAACCTGGGCCTTAGCACTCAGATCTGCAGCTGGATCTTCAACTTCCTCACAGACAGGACCCAGGCTGTAAAAATAGGGGACAAGCTCTCCTCTACAATCACTCTGAGTACCGGTGCCCCACAAGGCTGTGTACTCAGACCCCTGCTGTACTCACTGTACACCAATGATTGTGTAGCCAAGTTTCCACTCAACTCAATATATAAGTTTGCTGATGACACAACAATTGTAGGCCGTATGTCGGGTAATGATCAGTTTGAGTACAGAGAGGAAATTAAGAATCTGGTGGCATGGTGCGAAGACAATAACCTATCCCTCAACGTCAGCAAGACGAAGGAATTGGTTGTTGACTTCAGAAGGAGTAGCGGACCACACGACCCAATTTACCTCAGTGGTGCGCAAGTGGAACAGGTCAAAAGCTTTAAGTTCCTCGGGGTCAATATCACAAATGACCTGACTTGGTCCAACCAAGCAGAGTCCACTGCCAAGAAGGCCCACCAGCACCTTTACTTCCTGAGGAAGCTAAGGAAATTTGGCTTGTCCCTTAAAACACTCACTAATTTTTATAGATGTACCGTAGAAAGCATTCTTCTAGGGTGCATCACAACCTGGTATGGAAGTTGTCCTGTCCAAGACCGGAAGATCGTGAACACACCCCAGCACATCACACAAACCAATCTTCCATCTTTGGATTCACTTTACACTGCATGCTGTCAGAGCAGTGCTGCCAGGATAATCAAGGACATGACCTACCCAGCCAACACACTTTTCGTCCCCCTTCCCTCCGGGAGAAGGCTCAGGAGCTTGAAGACTCGTATGGCCAGATTTGGGAACAGCTTCTTTCCAACTGTGATAAGACTGCTGAATGCATCCTGACCCAGATCTGGGCCGTACCCTCCGAATATCCGGACCTGCCTCTTGGTTTTTTTTGCACTAACTTACTTTCCCTTTTCTATTTCCTATTTATGATTTATAATTTAAATTTTTAATATTTACTATTGATTTGTACTCTAGGGAGCGCAAAGTGCAGAATCATATATCGCTGTGATGATTGTATGTTCTAGTATCAATTGTTTGGCAACAATAAGGTATAAAGTATATGGAATAAGTTGACAGAAGTTGGTTGAGGTAGGTAAAATTGTATCATTTAAGAAGCATTCAGAAAGGTATGTAAGGGGGCACAGCTTAGAGAGATGCAGTACACGGTGAACACATCAAATTGGAACTAGCTAGCAGGGCACCATGGCTAGCATGGAATTGTTGGGACAAAGGTCCTGTATCCATGCTGAAAAAGCTCTATTGTCTATGACAATGCTTATGTGATAATGAGAACTGGTTGGTGTGCGTCTGTATAATCACCTCATCAGTTTGATGTTCTGATAATGTCACCAGGGTGATTCTTGCATAATAAATTCTACAAGTTGTGTATCTGATAATGTCACTAGAGCAGTGTGATTATGCTCATGATACAATGTGATATTCATCTGGTAACCTTACCAGACAAATGCTTACAATGTCAAATGGCATAGTGCACAGAATGATTTCACCAGGGCATGCAATTTTGACAATGTCTTCAGCTCACTGCTTGTGTAATAAAGTCAGATGAGCCAAGTATCTGATCATTGAAAGGTGATGTGTGACTGTGTATGATATCATTAGCACCATGCTTATGTAATGCTAATCCTTGTGTATGTGCTTATGAAAGTATTAGTCAGAATGGAGTGTAAATTACCATATCAGTGACCTGAGGCAAACATAATGACATCGTCACAACAATGCTTGTGTGATGTAATCTGGATGATGCTTGTGTGGTAACATGACAAAAGCAATGCACAGGTTAAGATACATAATGGTATACATATGATAATATCACTAGGGTGAAGTTTGGGTGGCATTTTTAGAGAACATTTACATGGCTAATTGATAATTGGATCTTTGGTATTTTAGCTAGAAAATGTTTACATGATAAGGCTTATTGAATGATGGGTGTACTTGTGGAATTTATTAGAATTCCTTTTCTTGGGTCAGAATTAGCAGAGTGATATTCCTTATCAATCCACTAGACAGAGCACTTCTTTGTATTTTTCCAGTGAATGAAGCTAAAAATGGTTTTTATTCCTATATGTCACTTGCACATGAATCAATCATGATGATTGGTGCATTCTTCTTCTTGATCTCTCTCCTCCTGAATGAAGTTCACACACTTCTTCCCTGAAAATGATAAGCTGTTAAAAATATCTCTACCTTTGCCAGCTGTCAAAGTTTGCCGGTCATCATAACGAATGGGCCATCTGTTTGTTCCACTGGCTGACAAGATGATAGAGGGCATGTGCAGAATTGACAACAGGGTAAATTCACTAACTTTAAACAGCGATTGGCCTCAAATTGTGCCATTTATGGATGAGACATTGCTGGAGCCTCTTCATGTGGGACCAGGAATTGTGAAATTGATATTGGGATTTCATTGTTATAGGGTAGATTTGAAGATACATCACTGACACTGCCTGAACTCCTACATATCTCAATTTTAAATGGCAGCCTCCTTGTCGTGTAAGTACGTACCTCATTAATTACCTTCCTACTAGTGAATATATATCAAATTTTATCCTACCATGCTCCTTCCTCCTAAATTCCAAAATAACAGGTCTAACCTTCAGCTATTCATGACAGGATAATCCTCTCATCCCAGGAATTAGTATTGTCTTCAATGCTTTCATATCCTTCCTTCAATAAGAGAGCCAAAACTGTACACTGTTCTCCGAGTGTGGAGTTTCCACATCCTGTACAAATCTTCTTTCATTTTACACTCCACACTGTAGCAATTAAAGTCCAATGTGCCATTGACTTTCCTAATTTCTTGCTGCATCTGCCTGGCACCTTCGTGTATTGGATATACAGAGTTCTTAAATCCTCCACGTTCTACTCATTTGCAGTCGACTTCTATTTAGTTAATAGCCTGCCTTTTGACTCCCCCTTCTGAAGTGCATGACCTTATACTCCCTACATCAAACTCCACTTTCACGCACTAACTCAGCTTGTCCATATCCTGTTGTAGTGCACAAATATCCTCACCCCAGCATGCCTTCTCACCTATTGTGTTTTCAATATTGTGCATATCTTTCACTCTAATTAACACACACAAAATGGGGGAGGAACTCAGCAGGCCAGGCAGCATCTACGGAAGAGCATAAACAGTCGATGTCTCGGCATGAAATGTTGACTGTTTACACTTTTTCATAGATGCTGCTTGGCCTGCTGAGTTCCCCCAGCATCTTGTGTGTAATACTTTAATTTCCAGCATCTGCAGATTTTCTCTTGTTTGTGATATCTTTCACTCTGCCCATTTCTCCAAGTCATTAATATAGATGGTAAATAATTGATGGCCAAAAACTGATCCTTCGGGAACTCCACTAATTACATCTTTTCAGTCAGAATAAGATCTATTGTTTCTCAACTCTCTGCCTTTAACTCTAGCCAGTCTTCAGTCCACATCAACATACTTCACCCCTGTACCTGTGCTCTTGTGCATCAGCCCTTCATGTGGCTTCTATTCAAATGCTTTCTGGAAATCTACCAGCAGTTTAGCACAGCAGTTACTGTACGTTTATCAAAAAATGGTCAGCTTAATCCGTAGTAGTATCTTCTAAATCAACTTAATATGAGGGACCTTATTAAATGTCCATGTTGATAACATCCACTGCCTTATCCTAATCAAACTCCTTTGTCACCTCCTCAAAAATCTTAGAAACATAGAAACATAGAAAACCTACAGCACATTACAGGCCCACAAAGTTGTGCTGAACATGTCCCTACCCTAGAAATGACTAGATTTACCCATATCCCTCTATTTTTCTAAGCTCCATATACCTATCCAAAAGTCTCTTAAAAGACTCTATTGTATCCACCTCCACCACCATTGCTGGCAGCCCATTCCACGCACTCACCATTCTCTGAGTAAAAAACTTACCCCTGACATCTCTGTACCTACTCCCCAGCAACTTAAACCTGCGTCCTCTCGTGGCAATCATTTCAGCCCTGGGAAAAAGCCTCTGACTATCCACACAATTAATGCCTCTCATCATCTTCTACACCTCTATCAGGTCACCTCTCATCCTCCGTCGCTCCAAGGAGAAAAGGCCGAGTTCACTCAACCTGTTTTCATAAGGCATGCTCCCCAAACCAGGCAACATCATTGTAAATTTTCTCTGCACACTTTCTATGGCTTCCACATCCTTCCTGTAGTGAGGTGACCAGAACTCAGCATGGTACTCCAAGTGGGGTCTAACCAGGGTCCTATATAGCTGCAACATTATCTCTCTGCTCCTAAATTCAATTCCACGATTGATGAAGGCCAATACACCGTATGCCTTCTTAACCACAGAGTCAACCCACGCAGCCAAACTTAATCAAGTTTGTAGTCCATGACATGCCCTGCACAAATTCATGCTATCTGTCCCTAAGCAGGCCATGCCTTTCCAAATGCTCCCTCAGTTTCCTCTCCAGTACTGTGAGGACCGCGAGCCTATAATTACTTAAACTATCCCTAATTCCTTTCTTGAACAATGGCAGAATATTTGCTACTCTCCAGTCCTGTGGGCCATCACCTCGTGCTATTGATGACACTGAGCTCTTTGTTAACCCCAGCAATTTCCTCAGTTGTTTGTATTAGTTTTCTCGGATATATACCATTAGGCATCCACCATAATGCTTTTCAGAAGACCAGTACTACCACTTATTCTCCACATGTTCCAGAACATCTGCATGCCCGGCTCCCACTTGTCTGACACATTACTACCATCATTGAGGAGATTACCAGAAGATGTACTCTCAACGCTTCAGGAATAGCTCCTTCCCCTCCACCATCAGACTTCTGAGCTGCTCATGAACCTATTTTGCTCTCTCTTTGCACTAGATTTTTTATATATATATTCTTAAATTGTTATGTAATGCACTGTATTGCTGTCACAAATTTCACAACATAATAAACATGAAACTGATTCTAAACTGTGGTCACTATTCCCTATCAGATCTATCATCTGCCCTAACTCATTTCCCAAAACCATGTCCACTATGCTTGTTTTCTAGTTGGACTCTGCATGTAATATTTTAAGAACTTTTCCTGGATGTTCTAAAGAAACACTATCCCATCTAAGTCCATTGCATTGAAGTATTTCCAATAAATACTGGGAACGTTAAAGTCATCCACTAAGACAATCCCGTTGTGTCTGCACTTTCTACATATCTCTCTACCTATCTGTTGCTTGGTGGTTATTGAGGGACCTATAGTATAATCCCATCCGCGTAATTGCACCTGTCTGATTTCAGAGCTCCACCTAAACTGCATCTTTGGATGAGCCCTCCAGTGTTCCCCCTCTGTGTATTGCTGTGACATTCTTTCCTATCGGTAAAGTAACCCTCCAACTCTTTTCCCCATCTCTAACATATCTAAAACAAGGGAAATCAGGAAGTTGAGCTGCCAGTCCTCTCCCTCATGCAACCAGGACTCTGTAACAGCAACATTGTTGTAATTCCATGTTCCTCCAGCATTTTGTGTGTGTTCCATTGGATTTCCAGCATCTGCAGAATTTCTCATGTTTATGCAGTCTGTGGTGCACCTCTCACCAGCTTCCAGGTATTTGTCGGGAGGACTTTGAAGTTGAATTTTACCATGTCCAAATCCAATGCCTCAATCAATGCTAGGTAGTTCTTCTAGTTTTATTCTTCTTTGCTTAAACACAGTATACTGATAAAACTGAATGGCTTTCCAGACCACCTCAAAGTGCATTTAAGGGTCAACTATGTATTGTGGATGTGTAGTAATTCATTGGACAAACTGTTAGGAAGGCCAGATTTCCTCCTGTGCAGGACAGCAGTGAACAGGTGGACTTTTAATAACAATTCTATTGTATTACGATCAAAGTTCAAAGTTCAATGTAAAATTTATTATCAGAGTACATACATGTCACCATGCACAACCCTGTGATTCTTTTCCTGTGGGCATACTTAGCAATTCTATAGAATAGTAACTGTAAACTGTAAACATCAGGTACTGTAAACTGCAAACTGCAAATGCAGATATAAATAAATAGCAATAAATAATGAGCAAATAACAATATAACAGAGTCCTTAAATGAATGTAGCTTTTGTTCAAGAACCTGATGGATGAGGGGTTCTTGAATCTGATGGTGAGAGTCCTGGGGCACTGATATCTCCTACCTGCTGGTAACAGTGAGTAAAGAGCATTGCATGGGTGGTGAGGCTTTTTTCTTGGATGACAGATGCTGCTTTTCTACAGCAACATTTCATGTGATATACTGGGCCGAATCCACCATCTTTTGTAGGATTTTCTGCTCAAAGGCATTGGTGTTCTCATACCAGGCTATAATGCAGCCAGTCAACACACTTTCCATCACACATTTGTAGAAGTTTGTCAAGGTTTTCGATGACATGCCGAACCTCTGCAGATTCCTGAGGAAGTAGAGGCACTGCCATGCTTTCTTCACAATAATATTTGTATGATGGGTCCAGGACAGTTCCTCTGAGAGAGTGACACCCAGGAATTTGGTCTCAGTCTGAGCACACACCCCTCAGCATCAGCAGCTCCACAGTGGAGAGAGTGGAAAACATCAAGTTCCTTGGGGTGCAGATCTCGGACAATCTCACCTGGTCCAGGAACACCACTGGGATTGTGAAACGGGCCCAGCAGAGATTGCACTTTCTGAGGAAGCTTAAACAAGCATCACTCCCCACTAACATCTTAACTACATTCTACAGAGGCGTGGTTGAGAGTGTGCTGACCTTTTGCATCACAACCTGGTACTCCAGCTGCAGTGCTGTCGACAAAAAAGCCTTGCAGAGGGTGGTTAGGGGAGCAGAGAAGGTTATTGGGGTCTCCCTACCTTCTGTCCAGGACCTCTTTCAGAGTCGATGCCTCCAGAAGACACGGTACATCATTAAAGACCCCTCACACCTTCTCCATGAACTGTTTGTTCTTCTGCCATCAGGCAAACGTTACAGCAGCATCAAAACTAAAACCACAAGGCTACTAAACAGCTTCCTCCCACAGGCAGTCAGACTGCTAAATAGCTGCTCTACCTGACTCTGCTTTTGGACACTTTTAACTCGCACTGGACACCTAAAACTTGATTTTAACTGACAGGTGGCTGTTGTGTTTTACTATTCAGTGTTATGTTTATTATTTAGTGTTGCGTTTGTTATGTTATGATTGCACTGCTCCTGGGAAACGCTGTCTCATTCTGCCCTGCAGAGCTCTTGTACGGTTAGAATGACGAAGTTTTTTGAATCTTGAATCTTGAATTTCTCCACCTCTGATCCTCTGACAATTACTGGCTCATGGACCTTTGGTTTCCCTCTCTTGAAGTTTGTAATCAGTTCCTTGGTCTCACTGACATTGAGTGAGAGGTTGTTGTTACACCACTCAGCCAAGTTTTCAATCTCCCTCCTGTATGCTGATTCATCACCACCTTTGATACAGCCCACAACAGTGGTGTCATCAGCAAACGTATATAGTTTTGGAGCTGTACTTAGTCACACAGTCATAGGGGTAAAGCAAGTGAAGCAGGGTGTTAAGTATACATCTCTGTGGTGCTCCTGTGCTGATGGAGATTGTGGAGGAGATGTTTTTGACAATCCAAACTAACTGGGGTCTACAAGTGAGGAGATCCAGTATCCAATTGTACAAGGGGTATTGAGGCCCAAGTAATAGAGTTTTGAGGGGATGATGGCGTTAAATGTCAAGCTGTAATCCATAAAGAACATCCTGATATATGCAGAATCAGTATTATTAAGACCAGCTTTTTTATTGTAAAGTTCAGTTTATCTGAATTAATTGCTGCCAAAGTGAGATTTGAATTTAGATCTCTGGTTTGTCAGTCCTGGCCACTGGAATGAAAGTAAAAACTGCAGACATTGGAAAATGGAAAGGAAATCACAAAATTTGGAAACACTCATCAGATCAGGCAGCATCTGTGGAAACAGAATTCCTGAACGCTTCCAGAACTTTCTGCTTTTATTTCAGGCAGTTAGGTGATGAGTACAGTAATGTAATCACCAAATCAGCTGAATACTCACAACTAGCATGCCAGGAAATCTTGTTTACAAAATTTCTCTAATTATAAAAGGCATTTCTCCAGAGATCAGAAGACGATTGAACAGATAAATCAATGGAGACTATTCCCATTCATGTGGGCACGTGGCCAAGTGGTTAAGGCATTGGACTAGTGACCTGAAGGTCGTGAGTTTGAGCCCCAGCCGAGGCAATGTGTTGTGTCCTTGAGCAAGCTACTTAATCACACATTGCTCTGTGACAACACTGGTGCCAAGCTGTATGGGTCCTAATGCCCTTCCCCTGGACAACATTGGTGTCGTGGAGAGGGGAGACTTGCAGCATGGGCAACTGCTGGTCTTCCATACAACCTTGCCCAGGCCTGTGCCCTGGAGAGTGAAGAGTGAAGACTGCCTTTATTCTCATTCATATATGTCAAAGATAACAAGTTTTAAAAATGGACAAAAAAGGGTGAAGGTAGAATTGAGGGAGTGGGTGAAATTACTCAGAGAATAGTAGACACTCACAGAGTAATAGACTACACTTATTATTCTAACCATTATTTAATCCCAGTTTCTCAGATTAAAAATCAGAATCAGGTTTATTATCACTCACATATGTCATGACGTTTGCTGTTCTGTGGCAGCAGTACAGTGCAATACATAAAAATACTATAAGTTACAATAAATAAATAATACAAAAGCAGAATAGTAATGCAGCAATGCTCATGGGTTTATAGACCACCCAGAAGCATGATGGCAGAGAGGAAGAAGCTGTTCCTAAAATGTCGACTGTGGGTCTTCAGGCTCCTTTAGCTCCTCCCTGATCATAGTTATGAGAAGAGGATCTGTCCCAGATGGTGTGAAGGTCTGTAATAATAGATGCCACCTTATTAAGGCACTGCCTTTTTGAAGATGTTCTCGATGGTGGGGAGGGTTGCTCCCTCTGCAACCTTTTGCGATCCTGTGCAAAGGAGCCTCCATACCAGGAAGAGATGCAACCAGTCAGATTGCTCTCCACCATACATCTGTAAAAATTTGCCATAGTCTTTGGTGCTGTACCAGATCTCCTTAAACTGCTAATGAAGTACAGCCTCTGGTATGACTTCTTTGTGATTGTATCAATTTGTTGGGGCCAGGATAGATCCTCTAAAATGTTGAGCTGGTCACTCTTTCCACTGATGATCACTCAGTGAGGACTGGTATGTACAGTCTGAACTTCCCTTTCAGAATTCTACAATCAACTCCTTGCATTTGCTGAGGTTGTTGATACTAGCCACTCAATCAACCGATCAGTCTAACTCCTGTACATCACCTCATCACCATGTGAGATTCTACCAACAACAGTTGTGTAATCAGCAAACTTAGAGATGGCATTTGAGCTGTGCCTAGCCACAATCATGAGAATAGAGAGAGAAGATCACTGGGCTAAATATGAATCCTTGAGCTGCACCTATGTTGATTGTCAGCGAGGGAGAATTTTATTGTCAATCTTGCAATGAGGAAGGCAAGGATCTACTTGCAGAGTGAGGTAGAGAAGTTGAAGCTGGGTAACTGTATATTCAGTTAATGTGCAGAAATTGAGCTATTTTCTCTTCTGATTTTCAACACAAATAGAAAAACAAGATGGTTGTGAATTGCCTCATACCTGCTGCTAATGATATTACTGGACTATGGAGTGCTGTTTTTCTCAAATTGATTGTATATTTAAAATGTGGAATCAGTTCTCTAATCCAGTTGGTTCTAACGTTATTGCCCTGTCTCTGATATAGTGAGGAATATATAGATGCACTCTGCTCAGTCTGTCTCTATCTATGATGGCGGCCTTGATTAGTTAGTAGGAATATGAACCAACGTTAAATTAATTTAGAATAATGCCCTTTAGTTACTTATTGTGTAGATTGATGGTAAAACCTTGAGAATTATCAATTCTATCGTTAGTAGCAACAAATTAAGCTTCTTTAAGTCAAAAATGGGTCAAATCCAAAAGCTGCAAAATACAGCAATCATTAGTGTACTCTGGAATATAGCAGAATATGGGTCCATTACTGCAGTAGGGCATATTAAAATATGGGGCATACTGCAAATATCAGCCATAGTCATTTTTATTGCTCCATAAAATGTTTGGCATTAAGATTGGATATTAAAAATTAAGATTCAAACTGAATATTGGAAGAAGCTGAACAGTTCATGCTACTTTTTATGAATCCCATACTGCATAAATGTTTAACTCTTTCACACCTAAAAAGAACACAGACAACCAAGGAAGAAGTATGACAATATAACCTACAGTGTAAACAAGAGAGACCCAACATAACAAAATCCTTGAGTGTTTCCTTTACTTGACTGAGATGAAAGCTAGTTTTCTTTCTATGAGCAATTTTGCAATAGAATATGAATAATTATAGTTTTTGAGAAGTCAGACTAGTTTTACTTCCCTAATTAACTTGCATTCAACATTACATGTAGGATAACATGCTTATGAAAAACTTTACAGAGAATTGGTTCAGACTATAAATTGCTCAATAAATACTTCCTTCCATTTTTTCACTTATTATTGTGCTTTGCTTCTAAAGCTGATTATGTTAAGCAGTGGAGTAAGGAGAATGAGACCAGATATCATCACATTGACTCACAAAAAACTGCTATTTTGTAAGCCGCAAAAATATGAATTTGGGAACAAGAACATAAAATGCTACAAGTACTCAACAGGTCAGGCCACATCTGTGAGAAGAGAAACAGAGTTAATGTTTCAGGTTGGAGATATTTTGTTAGAATTGAAAAGAAGTCAACAGGCATGTAAAACTGCAAGAGAGGGTTTGAGAGGGTGATGTCTCTGACAGGATCAAACCAGGGTGACTATGGGGGACACACGAGGAAATCTGCAGATGCTGGAATTTCAAGCAACACACATAAAAGTTGCTGGTGAATGCAGCAGGCCAGGCAGCATCTCTAGGAAGAGGTACAGTCGCCGTTTTGGGCTGAGACCCTTCGTCAAGACTAACTGAAAGGAGAACTAGTAAGAGATTTGAAAGTGGAAGGGGGAGGGGGATATCCAAAATGATAGGAGGAGACAGGAGGGGGAGGGATGGAGCCAAGAGCTGGACAGTTGATTGGCGAAAGGGATATGAGAAAAAAGCTCCAGGCTCCATCCCTCCGCCTCCTGTCTTCTCCTATCATTTCAGATCTCCCACTCCCCCTCCCACTTTCAAATATCTTACCAGCTCTTCTTTCAGTTAGTCCTGACGAAGGGTCTCGGCCCGAAACGTCGACTGTACCTCTTCCTAGAGATGCTGCCTGGCCTGCTGCGTTCACCAGCAACTTTTATGTGTGTGACTATTGGGAATAAGTTGCATACAGAGTTACCTGAGCAGTGAATGCACGGGACACCAAAGAACGTGGGAGTTGCAGAATGAAATTGAGTTATTATGCTTTTTAAGAGTGAAAATGAGGAACATCTGTGACTGAGCATTTGTTCCCAATATCTGCAACAACAACAAAGCTCATATTGGTAAACAACTGAAGCATCTTTAACTTGTATTTAAAACCACAAACTCAGAGGAGCATATCTGTAACATTTTGAGCTGTTCACTTTCCAGTTCTTACATTGGCTGCCCTTATGATCTGCTTGAATGAGACTGAAAATTTAGGGGCAATTTGTATTGTATTAAAGACACTTCTATGCTGAAATTCCACCTGTGGGTTGATGTTGACCAAAGCTATTTTACAGTCATCCATATCAAAAAACTATTTGTCATTGCCTGTAATATGTATACCTAAATTCCAACTGTGCTACTCATTTCAGTCATCTCATATCGATTTTGAATGTAAATGGTGGTGATCAAATATATTTTTAGTAAATGAGAAAAAATAGTCAAAGCTAACTGTGGTTTGGGATGAACATTTTTTAGAAAATCATTTAAAAAAGGTTAAAAGGTATGGAAATGTTAAGCTTTGGCAAAGATGCTGCGGGTTGGGATGAAGTCTCAGAATATCAGACAGACAGATGTGTTTCCTGAAAGATTTTGCATTGCAAACAGAAGGTAAGAGACAACTGGGGCAACAGAGAACAAAATAGCCAGACACAGCAATTGAGAGATGGCACACATAAGTAGTCACTGTAGAAATGCAATGGACCAAGACAAGAAATAATGGATATACTGGTACAAGAAAAAAGTATTGATCCAGCATGAAGGACGTGATAACTATGATAACTATTAAGAAAAAAATATTTATTAAACTACATTTTTTCAGTGATAATTCAAGTAGTACACTGCATACTTCATTTTATATAGTTTAAACTCTTGCCTTCTTCAGTTCAAAGGTACAATTGCCTTACAAGTTATTAATCCTTTTGTCTCACACTATTTGCCTCACATACTTATTAGTCCCATAATCTGTGTACTTGGTGTTTTTTCTTCTTCCATTTCTTTGCATCAAGGTACTACTTATTTAGTACTTTGATGGAAAGAAATGGAAGACTTTTTAGCTTGGTTTAATTTGCACCTATATCTTCTTCAGTAACATTACCTTGTGATCAACTACTATGCAGTATGTAAAACATATACCACCTTTGACATGAAACACTAGATTCTCCAGACGCAATATTTTTTAAAAATGAAATTGAATCATGCTTTTATTACAAATGGCTTTTATTCTGCCTGATCCCAAATAGTTTTCACTAAATAATAATGTTTAAGAGATAGCAAACCTAATTTCTTATATCTTATAATTTCTTTGACATTAACCCACTATTGCCAAATTGTAATTTGTAATCATCACAAATTTTTTGGAATTTTGACATTAATATGGCACTTGTAAAGATTGTTAAACTGTTCCAAATTGATGAAACAATGCCATGCAAATGTATTAAGCATTCATACTTCAATATACTAATATCACCTAGGCTCTGAAAGTTTAATATCACAATTCCTTTCACGATAATGCTGAAATATATGCTCTGTTTCAATGCCATATCCGCTATAATGGCATTCCAGTAGACCTTTAATTAAATTCTGTAGAAAATACTTAAGTTCACCTTGATCAGAAATCCATTTCCTAGGAATGGCTTTGTCAAAATCATCCTGAAGGAATGGATTACAAAAACCCCTGAGACAGGGCAGTCAGCCTTGAGCTTGTCTAGTGAAATAAAAGCTGATCTATCTATCAGATAGATAGGAATGGCATATCTTTGTGTGCCTTGCAAAACAGTGGAGGCTCATCCTTAAAGTTTGTTCAGGTAATGCCATGAACAAAATCAAATAATTTACAGAAATTGATCAATTGGCTCATTTTAAGGATAAATACGTTAAATTTCTATAGTTAGGTGGTTCAAATTTGCACGGATACATAACCGAATCCAGTGTAGCATAAAATAAGCTGCATTAGCTTTTTTAAACTGAGCAGAATCTACAAGGCAGAACTGTGGAAAGTGACCGTATGCCCAACAGTTTGAAATTCTTGCATCTCCCTCAGAGTTCCAGTGAAAATTCATCCATTACTTCTTCAGTTATTAATTTATGGTTAGCAAACTGAGCCATTGACCATTCTGTTTTCTAAATAAGTGCTAAGAAAAGCTATGTATATCACTTGCCTTCTTTGGGTTTGTTTTGACATTACTAATTGCTTGAATTGAACATCAGGAGCAAAGAAGTAATTTTAGAAAGTGATAAGCTAGAAGCAAGAATGCCTTTGCATATGCATTTGGGCTATGAGATGATTTAAGTGACCTGCTTCGTTTAGCTTAAAGACTTAAAACATGTTTACATGAGAATAGATTTTTTTAAAATTAAGAAAGAACATTTCCTAAATTGCTACCCATATAAAATGTAGACAGAAGTTGTAGTAAGTCACAACAGTAATATGATAGGTTATATCTTAAACCAGTTTGGCTCATAATGATTGCCATTATACTGACCTCACATGCCCTCAGGTCACAAAAAGGATGAGAAAAACAGAACTTGATTACTTGAAAGTGCACTTTGATGAAAACAAAATTGAAAGGGGAGAGTTAAAGTTAATTTTCTGTGGCATAGACCATTGAAACCACAGGTGGAGAAAAGGAATATTTTCCCTGGATTTGACAGTCTGCATACCTCAGTTTCAAAATTCCATCAGTGAATTTTGAAAGAAATATAGTGAAACAAGTTAGCAGTAAGGATACCCATTGTATATGCAGATTTCAGACCCATATACATTCAGAATGGATGGTGCAGGCGTCTCTCTGCTAGCAGCAACAGCATTAAGTGTAATATGCCACAAGTTAAAGTTTCACAGCCAGGATTACCTTTCTTTACCTTATTTTAACTACAGTCCAACAATTGGTTAAATAAGGATTGTAGAAGATTAAGCCAGGAACTACACTAAATATATCAAAACATGAAATGCCAATCTGGTAAAATTCTAAACCAGGATTGCATGATTGATAAATAATGGAAGTAACGCAGTTTGGACAGAGTTAAGATATCACAGAACTAGTTATCTGTTGGAAACAGTTCCAGGAATGTGCATATGTTTATCAGAGGCGGAGTTCTGTATTGTGAATGCAAAAGACAAGGTTACAAGACTTGCAACCATATTCAGTGAGATATATTGAATCTCCACTTATACAGAAGCCAGCCAGTTCAGAAAGATGAAACACTTTAATTATGTGCACTCCTAAAAAGCAGGATGATTTCAATTAGGCTGTTCCATCAACCCACTCTTAATCATCGGCAAAGTGACGAAAGGTTTGGTTGAATTGCTTTCAGTAGCCAATTATTCATCAGTGTGTTGCTCCCTGGATTACGTCTTGGAGCTCCCTGTTGAACAACCCTGTGGAAAACTTCCACTTCAACAGCTGAAACAGTCCAGGAAAATAACTCACTACCAGCTTCTTGAGAGCAAATGGGAATAGGCATTAAAATGTACAAGAGAGCATGAATAATCAAGAAAATCTGAGTAAACAATCTTAAAATTTGTTTGAAGTTCAAAGCTCAAAATATACTGAAGAGGGAAACTGGTAAAAGTTCACGCAGCCCGCAGAAAGTTGCCGATATACACTGGCACCATCTTAGTCAGAAATATGTCATCATAGTCAGAGCAAAGTACAGCACAGAAACAGGTCCTTCAGCCCATCTAGTCCATGCAAGACCATTTAAACTACCTACTCCAATTGACCTGCACTGGGACCATTGCCCTCCATATCCCTACTATCCGTGTGCCTGTCCAAACTTCTATCAAACATTGAAATCAAGCTCACATGGACTACTTGTGCTGGCAGCTCATTCCACATTCTCACAACCTTCTGAGTGAAGAAGTTTCCTCTCATGTTCCTCTTAAACTGCTCACCTTTCACCCTTGATCCACGACCTCTGGTTGTAGTGTCATCCAACCTCAGTGGGAAAAAGCCTGCTTGCATTTATCCTATCTATAACCCTCATAATTTTGTATACTACGTGTTGTACTATGTTTTGTATACCGTGTTCATGTGTTACAATTGTCTGTTAATTTGTTCCTGCTCATTAGGCATGGTAGAAGAAGGAAGAAGGTTTTGGAGGTGAAGGACAGGTAGTCAGAGGATTCTGGTGAGTGGAAATATGAAATATTAAAGAGAAAGCTTCAAATGGTAGTGAAGGATAGCAAGATAAATAACAATCTTACGGTTAAGTACTGATAAGTACTGTCAGATAGTGAGAGGGCATACAGGTGTATCAGCGTATCTAGGCTTTGAGTCAGAATAGGAAAAAAGTAAAAAAAAACTAATTTGGAAATGTCTTCGCAATCATAACGAGAGACAAATTGATGATGCAAATAAAAGTAAGTGGCTATGATTTAATAGGCATCATGGAGATGTGATTCCAAAGGTGGGATATAAACGTTGTGGACAGAAGGCTTTATGAGGAAGATGGCCCAACAGAAAGGATAAGGGACACTGAAGAGAAAGGAAGCAATACTGATCTTGTCACTCATACCAACTCGAGTTATTCAGAGATAGGAGGAGTCCTGCTACTCTAGCGTTCATGAAAGGTGAAGTAAAAAGAATCTTTCCCCATTATTTCCCTGTTGGCTTCCAGTGGGGTCTTTAAGGATCACTGACTCTGATACAGTACGAATTGGAAAACTTGACAGAGTACCGGGTTGATTATTTTTTTATCATTTTCCAGAGAATTAATTAAAAAGTCCCATTCAAAACAACTGGATTAAATTTTACATCTGAAACACATGCCAATTTGCACAAAGTTCCTTTCCACCATAATAAAATTAACAGTGGCTGAATAAAACTCATCCCTGTTCTAAGGAGAAGAGATTTGGCATTTTCTTTTTCTCAAACTATTGTAAGTCCCAAACTTTCCATTATATCTCACTAGAGATTTAAAGGTTAATTATTCCACTAAAACACACAGGGACTTGAGCCCTTTTATCTTTCCCTTGCGATTGCACTAATGTACTTTTTATGGCAGTGAGCTTTGGTTGTTATAAAGTTCTGTTTCCCTGAAGCATCTCTAAGCAAAAATGGTATACATAGTTGCATTATTTTTATTTGAATCTGGAAAATATTGCAGCAGTTTAGGGTTTAAAAACTTAAAGACAGATCAGTGAAGATGCTCTTTATAATCAGCAACCTTCAGTGTTATAATTGAAAAGAAAACATTGAATATATATTTTAATATTGCAAGACACAACAATTTTGATAGTGTTTCATTCAGCATATAAAATAAAATCAACATAGTAATTTTATTATATTCCTTCAATCTACTGTGCTGGAGAGTTCAGCCACTGTTCGTAAGCTGCAGGAAGAGAGCTATAGAGGTGACAGTGTCAGAAGTTAACAGGATTTTGCTGTGCTATGGAAACCTATGATAGGAATCAGAAATGTTAACGTGATATCACAGCTTGACTGACAACTGTCGATAGAAACTAGATGGAGATGAGGTCAATATGGATTTTTTTAAAAAATTGTCTTCAGCTGAGCAGCTTCATGAGTTCAGTATCAAATTGTATTAATAATAGCATGTGTCTAGAACATCTTCAATTATAATGTTCTATCTCATAATGTAAATAAGATAGTGAATAACTCAGTATCTAACTGAAATCATAATAAAGGATTGGGGTTTGGATACAGGATTAAGATAAAAATTTAAAAATACTCAAATATTCCACTTCATCCAGCTGTCTCAATGAGACACACAGAGCAAAGCACAGTGGTATGATTACCAGTTTGGTGCGTGAGATGTCAGAGGTCAGTCGTAAATGCAAAATGCATTCCAGGTAAAAAACAGAATTTTCAAAATGGATCTTAAATCAGTCTTTAAAACTCATCTGGTTGCAGATGGTTGATGACTTTTAAAAATCTTTCAATAGTCCCAAAATCGGTTTCAGGGAGCCAATCCAATCAAAAAATCTTATATACTTTTAATCTTCGTTGCAGCTGAATATTCTTAAAACAGATTTTAAAAAAAGATAAACACATGTATATACGCAACACCAACCTGAATTCCCCTCAAAATCCATTTGCTTTATTTTTATGCAAACAACAGGAATTCTGCAGATGCTGGAAATTCAAGCAACACACATCAAAGTTGCTGGTGAACGCAGCAGGCCAGGCAGCATTTGTAGGAAGAGGTGCAGTCGACGTTTCAGGCCGAGACCCTTCGTCAGGACTCCTCTACTGTAAAGATGAAGCCACACTCAGGTTGGAGGAACAACACCTTATATTCCGTCTGGGTAGCCTCCAACCTGATGGCATGAACATCGACTTCTCTAACTTCCACTAAGGCCCCACCTCCCCCTTGTACCCCATCTGATACTCATTTTTATGCACACATTCTTTCTCTGTCAAAAGTTGAGAGGCCCAAAGTCCTAAGATTGGGCCCAAGGCTTTACTTTAATAACTATGATAATCTGACTAGTATCTGCTGTGAATCCAGAGGGGCAGAGGATCAATTTGAACTATGTCCTTCTCAGTGGATCCTATTAAGTTCTGCCAGCCTTCTCCAATGATTTTCTACAACTAGGAGAAGCAGGCATTGTTAATAAAATTCTCAAAAGTTAAAGTTCATGTATTCGTACCTGCTTGCTTGCAGTCCCTGGTTGCACTGTAGCGAATGCTGGGTGCTCTTAAGAGCAGAATGAGAACCTGATCAGAATTGCCTGAGGGCATGCTCTTCAATGCTCATCTCAAATCCCTGGAAAAATGCCCACAGAGTGATGAACATCAGGGAAAGGAAATCAGACAGACTCAGAATCAGGTTCACTATCAGTCATGAAATCTGTTGTTTTGTGGCAGCAGTTCAGCGCAGGCATAACAAATTACTATATATTACAATGTAAAAATAAATAGTGCAAATGAGGAATGGTGAGGTAGTGTTCATGGGTTCATGGACTGCTCGAAATTTGTTGGAAGATTGGAAGAAGCTGTCACTAAAATTTGAAGTGTACATCATCAGGCTCTGAAACCTCTCCCCAATGGCAACAATGAGAAGAGGTTGTGCCCCATATAGATGCTGTCTTCATGAGGCAACTCCTTTTGAAGATGTCCTCATTGGTGGGGAGATGTGTGTGCTTATGCCTCACTGAGTAGCATGTCTACTTATGCTGGTGCGCTTCCCTCACTTCAGTGTATGGTCTGCAAACTTTATGACTTCAAGCTACAGTCTCCTGCCTATCACATGATAATCCTCAGCCTCTCCATACCAACCGAACATCTAAACCTTTTCTGTTATCATTGGGTCCCCTTCAGTAGCAAACTCCCAGATGGAGATGTATTGAATGTAAGTCCTCCAAAGAAAGCATTCTCCATAGTCTAATGTGCAAGCCGGAGGTTATCACCATAAGACATAGGAGCAGAGTTAGGCAATTTGCCCATTGAGTCTGCTTTGCCATTCCATTCTGGCTGATTTATTATCCCTCTCTACCCCATTCAGCTTCTCCCCATATCCTTTCATGTCCTGAATAATCAAGAACCTATGAACCTCACGTTAAATATACTCAAAGACTTGGCTTCCACTGCTACACATAGCAATGAATTCCACAGATTCACCATCCTCTTGCTAAAGAAATTGCTCATAGTTTCTGTTCTAAATGGACATCCATTTATTCAGAGGTTGCGCCCTCTGGTGATAGACTTCTCCACTAGAGCAGACATCCTCTCTACATCCACACTATTTAGGCCTTTCAATATTCGATAGGGTTCAATGAGATTACCCGTCATTCTTCTAAACTCCAGCAAGTACAGGCCCAGAGCATCAAATGCTCCTAATACGTTAACCCTTTTTTTCCTGGAATCATTCTCGTGAACTTCCTCTGGACCCTCTCCAATGCCAACACATCATTTCTTAGATAAGGAACACAAAACTACTCACAATACTCCAAGCAACACACATAAAAATTGCTGGTGAACGCAGCAAGCCAGGCAGCATCTCTAGGAAGAGGTACAGTCAACATTTTGGGCTGAGACCCTTCGTTAGGACTAACTGAAAGAAAAGCTAGTAAGAGATCTGAAAGTGGGAGGGGGAGGGGGAGATCCGAAATGATAGGTGAAGACAGGAGGGGTAGGAATGGAGCCAAGAGCTGGACAGTTGATTGGCAAAAGGGATATGAGAGGATCATGGGACAGGAGGCCTAGGGAGAAAGAAAAAGTTGGGGGGAAGCCCAGAGGATGGGCAAGGGATATAGTGAGTGAGAGGGACAGAGGGAGAAAAAGGAGAGAGAGAAAAAGGAAGTGTGTATATAAATAAATAAATAAATAACGGATGAGGTGGGGTATTAGCGGAAGTTAGAGAAGTCAATGTTCATGCCATCAGGTTGGAGGCTACCCAGACGGAATACAAGGTGTTGTTCCTCCAACCTGAGTGTGGCTTCATCTTTACAGTAGAGGAGGCCGTGGATAGACATATTCCAAGTGAGGTCTGACCAATGTGTAATACTGCCTTAAGCGTTACATCCTTGCTTGTATATTCTAGTCCTCTCAAAATGAATGCTAACATTTTAGTTGGCTTCCTCACCACTAACTCAACCTGCAAGTTAACCTTTAGGACAGAGTTCCCAAACTAGGGTCCACAGATCCCTTGTTTAATGGTACTAGTTCATAGCATAAAAAAGGTTGGGAGCACCTGGTTTTGGGAATCCTGCACAAGGTCTCCCAAGTCACTTTGCACCTTTGATTTATGAATTTTCTCCCTGTTGAGAAAAGAGTCTATACGTTTATTCCTTCTACCAAAGTGCATGACAATACACTTCCCTACACTATATTCCATCTGCCACTTCTTTGTCAGTACTCCCAATCTGTCTTCATCCTTCTGCAGACTCTCTGCTTCCTTAACACAACCTGCCCCTCCACCTATCTTTGTATTGCCGGCAAACTTGACCACAAAGCTATTAATTATGTCATCCAAAACATTGATAAACCATGTAAAAAGAAGTGGTCTCAACACCAACCCCTATGGAACATCACTAGTCACTGGCAGCCAACCAGAAAAGGCCACCCTTATTCTCAGTCTTTGCCTTCTGCCAATCAACCAATCTTCCATCCATGCTAGTATCATTTCTGTAATACAGTACCATGGGCTCTTAACTTTTTAGGCAGCCTCCTATGCAGCACCTTGTCAAAGGCCTTCTGAAAATCCAAGAAAACAAAATCGACTGACTCTCGTTTGTCTGTGCCTGTTATTTCCTCAAGGAATTCCAACAGATTTGCCAGGCAAAATATCCCCTTTAGAAGACTATGCTGACTATGCTGACTTTGGCCTCCAAGTACCCCAAAACTTCATCCATAATATTGGACATCTTTCCAACCACTGAATTTGGGCAAACTGGCCTATACTTTCCTTCTTAAAGATAGAATGACATTTCCAATTTTCCAGTTCTCCAGAACCATTCAGAATCTAGTGATTCTTGAAAGGTCATTATTATTACCTCCACAACTTCTTCAACTACCTTCAGAACCCTGGTGTGTAGTCCGTCTGGTCCAGGTGACTTAACTACCTTCAGACTTTTAAGCTTCCCAAACACCTTCTCCTTATTAATAGTGACTACACTTACTTCGGCCCCCTGACTTTTCTTGGATTTCCAGCATACAGCTCGTGGTGTCTTCCATAGTAAAGACTGATGCAAAATACTTACCAAAGTCATCTGCTATTTCTTTATCACCCAGTACTACTTCTCTAGCATCATTTTCCAGCTGTTTAATACTTACTCTTGCCTCACTTTTATTCTTTATATAACCTGTAAGGTACTGGAGGATTGGAGGAGAGCTAATGTTGGTGTGCCATTTAAGAAAGGCCCTAAAAATAAACCAAGATGTTATAGGCCAATGAGCCTGACATCAGTAGTGGGAAAATTATTGGAAGGTATCCTAAGGGACCTGATACACGTATATTTGGATAGACTGGGACTGATTAGGGATAGACAGCATGGCTTTGTGCATGGTAGTTCATAACTAACCAATCTTATACTGTTTTTTGAGGACATTACCAGGAAATTTGATGAAGGCAAGGCAGTGAATGTTGTCTACATGGACTTTAACAAGGCATTTGACAGGGTCCCACATGGGAGTTTGGTTAGGAAGGTTCAGTGGCTTGGTATTCAAGATAAGGTAGGAAATTGGATTTGACATTGGCTTTGTGAGAGAAGCTAGCAAGTGGTAATAAATGATTGTCTCTCTGACTGGAGGCCTATGACTAGTGGAGTGTGGCAAGGATTGGTGCTGAGTCCGTTGTTGTTTGTCATCTATATCAATGATCTGGATGATGATGTGGTTAACTGGATCAGCAAATTTGCGATGACACCAAGACAAGGGGTGTTAGCAAAGAAGACTATCAGAGCTTGCAGCAGGATCTAAACCAGCTGGCAAAATAGGCTGAAAAATGGCAGATGGAGTTTAATGTAGACAAGTGTGAGGTGTTACACTTCGGTAGGACCAGCTACGATAGGTCTTACATGGTGAACAGTAGGGCACTGAGGAGTGTGGTAGAACAAAGGGATCTGGGAATACAGGTCCATAATTAATTGAAGGTGGCATCACAGGTGGATAGGGTCGTAAAGAAAGCTTTGGATACATTGGGCTTCATAAATCAATATATTCAGTACATGAGATTGCATGTTATACTGAAGTTGCATAAGATGTTGGTGAGGTCTAATTTGAAGTATTGTATGTGGTTTTCATCACCTGCCCGCAGGAAAGATGTAAATAATGTTGAAAGATACAGAGAAAATTTACAAGGATGCTGCCAGAACTTGAGGACCTGAGTTATAAGGGAAGATTGAATAAGTTAGGACTTAATTCCCTAGACTGTTGGTGAAAGAGGGGAGATTTGATAGAGGCATACAAAATTATGAGGGATATGGACAGGATAAATGCAAGCAGCCTTTTTCCACAGAGGTTGGGTGGGACCACAACTAGAGGTCATAGGTTAAGTGTGAAAGGTGAAATGTTTAAGGGAGGGTGGTGAGAGTGTGGAACAAGCTGTCAGTGCAAGTGGTGCATGCAAGCTCAATATCAACGTTTAAGGGAAGTTTGGATACTTACATGGATAGGAGGGTTATGGAAGTCTATGGTGCCAGTTCAGTTCGATAAGACTTGACAGTTTAAATGGTTTGCATGGACTAGATGGACTAACAGGCCTGTTTCTGTGTTGTACTTTTCTATGACTGAATGACTAACTTTACTCTTTATATATCTGAAAAAGCTTTTGATACCCTCTTTTATACTATTGGCCAGCTTACCTTCATATTTCATCTTTTCTCTCCTCATGACTGTTTTACAAACGTAGTTGCCGCCTTCTGGTTTTAAAAGCTTCCCAATCCTCTAACTTCAAAGTAATTTTTGCTATATTATGTGCCCTCTCTTGTCCATATAAGCTTCCTTTAACTTTCCCTGTCAGCCACGGTTGCCTCATGCTCCTTTTCAAATACTTTGTCATCTTTGGGATATATCTATCCTGCCAAACTGCCCTCAGAATCTCCGGCCATTGCTGTTCTGCTGTCATCCCTGATAGTGTCCCCTTCCTATCATAACATTGCCCTTATTACATGTTTTTCATATCTTTGCATTGCCTGGCATTAAATTGATACGGCAGGTAAACTGCTGCCTTTCAGGTCCAGCAGCACAGGTTCAATCCTTACCTCTGCTCTGGCACTGTTCATGACGAGCATGCTGTTTTTCCCTAAGTGCGTGTGTTGTTCTAGGTTTTATGTAGTTAATGGTGTAAATCATTCTCAATGTACAGCAGTGTGCTAAAGTCTTAGGCACATATACTGTAGCTAGGATGCCTAAGACTTCTGCACAGTACTGTAGTATTTGTTTGTATAGCATTGTAATGCTGCCACGAAAAAAACCCATAAATTTTATGACATATGATAAACTCGATTCTGAGATGGATCAATATTGTGGACAGAGTGGGAAGGGGTAGGGAGAGGGAATTATGGTTGGGAAAAGAGGAACGGAGAGGGAAGGAAGCGGGAAACAGCAGAGATATTCTATAATGATCAATAAACAAACTGTTGGAATCAAATGACCTTGCCTGGTATCTCAGGGCTGGGTGTGTCTGCACCCATGCCAACCCCCTCCCTCTCCCCCACCCCAGCACACCTTCTCTGGCACCTGTCCCACAACTATCCCGTGGTGCTCCACACTCGCCATTCTCAATATCCTTTGTTCATGCCAGGTTTACAAACTCGCTCTCCAGTCCACATTGACAAATACAGTACTGTGCAAAAGTCTTAGGCACCCTATCTAAGTCTTTTGCACGGTACTGTCGGCAGGTCACAGGAGAACCAGCAGGAATTGTGAAAGAGAATAGGACGGAGGGAAATAATTTGGGATATGGGTCAATGGGATTTTTCTGCAAACTGGCATAGATTCAGCAGGGAAAATGGCCTTCGTCTATGTCGTAAGGAAAGATGAATGCACAGCACACAGTAGAGATAAACAGCTGCGGTGTCAGCTGGGCCAGACAGAACCGGCAGTCGCTGAGGTGCAGCAGTCCACAGCTGGCGCTGGCCGCAGGCAGCTCAAAGCAACCCACACAAGAAGCATAACTTTGCTGACCCCATGGCTCATAGGAGTAGCTGTATGAGGAAACCTTCTCTGGAATGGCATCATGGATCAACACTTGGGTGAGAAATGAATGGAAAGCAATTATTGTGTTGGTAATTAAATTAATCGCGTTTATCTTATTTGGCACTTCAGTCAGAGTGTTATTTTATAGCAGCTTTGAATTTGCATTGAGAGTGTGTCATTGATATAGAAGCAGGATGAATGGTTTTCATGTTTAATGCAGGATTAAAAGTGACAAAGAATGCAAGAAGGACTTATGATGTCGGGGGGTTATGTAGGAGTTATCAGGACAGGGAAATGTCTGGCACAGTGACATTATAACTCAAGAATCTACATGCTGGTCATAAAGGCTGTGAGATTCACTACTTTAGACAGATTACTGTTTGAATTATGAAATAGGTATGGACTTTCCAAGATATTACGGCTTTCCTCCTCTGTTATGCTTCAAATCAGTCGCAATGCTTTGGGTGAAGCTCCCTGTGATCACCGTGAAACTATGGTAAAGGCATGTAAAATAAACAACTGAAAATGCTGGCAAAATATAGTAGGTTAGGCAGTATCTGTGGAAATAGAAACAGTTAACTCTTTGGCACTGTGATCCTCTGTCAGAACTGGGACAGAGAGAAATATCCGTTAGTTGTCAGTCTAAGAGAAGCTGTGGGAGGGATGCAAGGGAGGGAGGAAGAACAGGATAACTATCTGTCTGTGATAATATGATAATATGAAATAGCTAAATGGGTGCAATTAACAGCACATTTTGCTTTTTGGTCTGTGTAAATGTTGTTCATGGTAAGGTTATGATACCTGCCCGGCAGGCCAAATTTTTACAAGTAGGATAAGGAAAACAGAGCCAACATGATAAAACGGAAAATGGAAAATGTTGAAAAATCTTAGCAGGTTCGATAGCATCTGTGGGAAAAAAAAAGTTCTCATTTCAGATGAGGGACCCTTTGAGAAAGAGAGAGAGTGACAGAGAAAGTGAGAGAGAGAGAGAGAGAGAGAGAGAGAGAGAGAGAGAGAGAGGTCAGCTTAGATAGCAAAAGATGGTAATAGGTGGAACAAAGGAAATTTCTCTGCTAGATTGAAGTCATGTAGCAGATGGGATCAGATTAAACTACTGTGGCTGTGTAATTTGTTGTAGAGGCATGTGCTGTCCGTTCTCTTTTAGGGAGACAACATGACTTCATCCACATCAGTCCTTCATTTGATATCAGTCTTGGAGCCAAAAACATCTCAAACTATTTCCAGCTCTGATAAAAGTCATCAGACTCAAGTGTGATTACTCCAGAAATGCAGCCTGAGCCAGTGTGTATCGTTTAAGAGCAGTGAAAACTGAGTCTGTGTTTTCAACAAAGAATTAGATAAAACAGATCCCTGAGACAGACACTTATAGAAAATAATGTCAATGGATACAGGGAAAAGTGGGGGAATGGGACTGTGTAGATTACTCTTAAAAAAAACTAGCACAGACTCAATGGGCCAAATTTCCTCCTGTAGCATAAAGAGTCTATGATTCCTTGACTGTAAAAGAAATTCAGTGAACTCTCTAAAGCAGTGAAGATGGGATAAGACTCATCAACTAGTGTTGTCCAAATACACCTTCCAGAACGCACCCCTTATTATGGAACTTAAAATTCAAAGTTCAAATTAAATTTATTTTCAAAGCACATAAATTACACCATGTACAACCCTGAGATTCATTTTCTTGTGGGCATTAACAATAAATACAAAATAAAAATCAATGAATAACTGCACCTAACAAAGACGGACAACCACCTTGGCAGTAGTCTTGACAAGGACTCTGGCAAAAACATACAAGACAGCAAAATGAAAATACCATGTGACAATTGAAACGCAAGTCATAAGGGGAGTCATTGTGTAACAAAAGGACATAGAAATAACTGCTTTACATGTGAGTGTGTGTGTTTTTGTGTAAGTACATCTACTAGTGAATGTACTTTTCCATGCATATCATTGAAGCTCCCTGACTTCATCGCATCATCA
Source organism: Mobula hypostoma (assembly GCF_963921235.1). Classification (NCBI taxonomy): domain Eukaryota; kingdom Metazoa; phylum Chordata; class Chondrichthyes; order Myliobatiformes; family Myliobatidae; genus Mobula; species Mobula hypostoma. The sequence goes on from NC_086104.1 coordinate 45,150,941, forward strand.
CTGAGGCCTGACATGGTTATTCTGTCAGAAACCTCAAAGCAGATGGTTATAGTAGAACTGATAGTGCCTTGGGAAGACTGGATTGAGAGACCTTTGAGTGTAAGAAAGATAAATATCAAGAACTGGTAAAGCAGTGCCAGAGACAGGGGTGGAGGGCACGATGCAAGCCTATAGAGGTGGGGTGTAGAGGTGTTGCTTGCTGGTCGCTCTGCATGATATATTCTCTCCTTGGCATTATGGGGGCTACAAAGAAGAGAGCCATCAGGACCTTCATAGAGGCTGCTGAGTGAGTCTGCAGATGGCTATTGGTTAAGAGGTGTGTCATGTGGACCAATATTGCTGGGACACAAGCCAGGGCCTGATCAATCCTGGTCAGATTGCCTGGACGAGGATGTCTGATGCTGAAAGATCCAAAGCACCCAATGACCCCAGTTTACATCACTGATTATGTGTCCCAGCATGTACCTCAGCATCTGTTCTTGAATAGTATATGTGTATTTTCTGTGTTTTCTTGTGTGTTTTCTATATTTTCTTAACCGACTATCTATGTGTGTGAATATCTTAATGTGAAATTTCTACATAACTCATGAGGATTTGCAGAACTTTATTTTTATCAAAGAAGTTCAGTACAATTTTCAACAAAATTGATTTTCTAATGGAAAATCCTAAACTTAACTGTTTTTCCTAATTGCATTATATATAATTTTTTGCAATCATTACATTGACGAAAATCAGCATGCTATAAAGAATGGTCACAGAAAAACATTAACTCTGATAGTTACCTATTTATTAGATGGGCTTTGGTTATTGTGTAGGAGACATTTTCATGATCCATTAGTTCCTCTTATCATTTGTTATAAGCAGTATGTTACCTGCAACAAAAAAAATATAAAAATAAGAAATCACCAACAAAGATTCCAAATAATTGTAATTCCTGCATGATGCAGTACAAAGAAATCACTGACAAAGAGTTTCATGTTATTATAAGAAACATGTCTCTTTATTTGAAGGCAACAAACTATAAATGAACAGACAATAAAGGATAAAAAGGATTAAATAAGAAAATCTAAATACATTAAAACAAAGGAGTATAAAAACAGCAAAATGTAAGAAAACATATATGAACTAATTAAAGATAACGTTAAAATGATGAAAGGTAGTCAATACTGTTCATCAAAATTATCTAGTTTTATAATTAATCTAAAGAGATTAGTTTCTGTGAAGAAGACTGGAGTATTACAATGATGGGCTTTTCATAGCAAAGATACTAAAAACAATTTTTTTCCAACACCACTTCCTTTTGCTGACAACACAGAATATCAGCAAAAGGTAGTCTAAAATCTTTCAATGCTTTGGCTCCAATTTTCCATTAGTTTCCATCCTGCCACAAGCCAAGGATTGTTACTGTCTAGTATCTTACAAGTCTTGAATTTACTATACTTACTACTCTGCTGCTTTCTGTGTTGTCAATACTCAGTGAGAGTTAATCAAGAATAACATATGAATGGATATATAAGGAAATTAAATTGATGGCAATGCATATGACCATAGTGGAGGGAAAATGATATCACTAAAAGAACAGAAACAAAGTTCAAAGTAACTTTGTACCAGAAGGTGTATTCTCTACTTTTACAACCTCAAAAATATATGAACTTGTACCCACAATTATCCAAAATACGTTATTTTGAATTTGTCAGTTTGGTTGAGGTGCATGAAAGGAAAAAGAAACTTGATTGTATATGGTGAAGGTAAAGAATATCTCAGAACATTTTAAACCCAATTAACTACTTTTGATGTGTAATTATTGGCAGCCAATTTCCCACTAATCGATGAGAAAGGAGATTGACGAAGTGACTTATTAGTGTTGGCTGAGAGAGAAATGTCATCTACAATGGCAACACTGCTTTTCAAAATGGTACTGCCGATTCAGTCCAAACTAACATTGTTTGACTGAACTGAGCTCATGAGATCCATGATTTGGAACTAAGAGTTTGTTGCCATACTTTCTTATAATATAGGAAGGGACCTTTTGGCCATTCAACACTAAGACAGCTGTCAGGGCATCACACAGATCACACTCCCCCACTTATTTTCCTGCAACAACTTCTCTTCATAATTTTCTGACTCTATCTAAGTTCTCCCATAAACTACCTACACCAGGGGTAATTAACCTACCAATAAGCACATAAATGGGGTGTGAGAGGAAACCCTTAAAGCTACAAGGAGAACATCAGAGATCAGGTTGTTGAAGCTGTAATGCCGCAGCACGGTCCATGACACTACTGTGTCACTGAACACTATCAGCCATCACCCAAGGCTGACAACTAGAAACAGGTGATATGGGAATCGGAATCAGCCATATCGCCAGCGTATCTCATGAAATTGGTTAACTTCACGGTAGCAGCTCAATGCAATGCAATACATGATAATAGAGAGAGAAAAGAAAACTGTGAATTACAGTAATTGTATATCTAATTAAATAAGTTGTACAAAAAAGAGGAAATAAAAAAAGTATTGAGGAAGTGTTCATGAGTTGATGGGCTCAATGTCCATTCAGAAATTGGATAGCAGAGGGGAAGAAGCTGTCAAATCTTGAAACTCATGTTATAATGTACTTTGACAATTGTGAAGGTTGTAGGACATTCAAATTGTCAATTTGGGATGAATTTGGACCATATTAAAGGACCCTGTAAATTTGCTGTTAACAATTCAAAGATTTACTTGTCTCTATTAAAATTATTCCATTACTCTATAGAGAAGTTGTTCTTCTAGTAATCCATTCAGATAGAAATTAGATAGAATTTTCCTGCAAATAATATGTCAGAACTCAGCAGTCAGTACAATATGATTGGATGAAATCATATTCACAATCTATTCACAAAACTCTATATCACATGGATTTTTTCTCCTGTCATTTTTTAGGACTACTATTGATTAATAGATAGAATTTGATTGCTGTGATTAGTTAAGAACTCAATTATTATTGTTTGCTGTGACTAACAGGATTGAAAGACAGTGAATTAAATGGAATTTGGTGAGCAATTCCCTTCACCTAATCCTTGAGCATCTGTTGGGCTCCAGCCAAGCATGTTTGAAGGGCACCAGTATGACTTGGAGCACTTTAAAGCTGGGCATTAGCAGTGGAGGCTCCAGAAGGAAGGAACTGCGACATTTAAGTGACTATGTCACTAGCTTCTTACATTGTGAACTGGATAATGTAATCGCAGAACTGACAATTCTGCTGCTAGATCTTGTCGAATATCTCTTAACAACATTATAAGAACATCCATGTTTGAAATTATCTGGACAGCAGAGGCTGGTTTGTTGCCCATTGCCCTCAAAACTACAAGAGTACCTCTTAGAACAACACTTATCTTCAGGAGAAAACATATTACTGATTTGCTATCCTCATCTCCAGTGGGAAATATATAAAGAGGCAAGTGATTCAAACTATGCATTCCATTTTCATTTTAAAGAGACTTTTTTGATGACGAGCTGCCAATGTCTCCAGCACTGAAGTGAGTTTTACAAAGTACTTTTTACATAACCTGCATAATATTCCATTTCAAAGGTGAATTCAGGATTTAACTGAGGCTCTGCCAGGAAACATCTGGACATGAGGGCTCTCTTGCTTTTCTCAGTGCCCGCATCTGCCACATGAATCAAATTCTCCTCCATATCTGCTTATTGAAGTTCCTTATGTTCTTTTATATGACTTTGGCATTATTGAGGCCAGCTGTATCCAGGGATTAGCACTAGACGGTTGAGACTAAAATACTTTGTCCAACAGGACTGACAGCAACAGACCCTAATTGATGTAATAATTGGCATTGATAGCACTGAATGGAATGGGTTACAACTGTTTCACAACATTAACCTAAGGCAGTGAGCAATTCATTTAATGCATCTTCACCCACAGTTGCAGATAAAAGGAACTTTCTATAATGTCAGTGAGTTCATTATACCAATTTTATAGCTGAAACTGAAGTCAAGAACACCATGTAAAGCCCAGCTGACTATCAGTCATCACAGAAAGTCAATAGACTTCTATGCAACTTTGCATTTTATTTACTCACTTTTATAAAATATTTCATAAATCCAGTTAACTTCTTTTTAATTTTCACATTTAGACTTCTACACAATAGTATTTTTTTCTCCTCCCCTAAGATTTTTAAAAATTGTTTATGCTTCTAGCTCTTGGGTCAACCATGTTAACCTCACTTAATATTCCACTTTGTCAAACTTTTACTGCTAGGGTTGATGTGAAGCATTATTGTTTTTACAGTGTTACATTTGTGATTTCAATGCCTTTGGTGCATATGCTTAGTGAATTTCCATTCAGTTCTACGAGCCTTTAAGTTTATTTTACCAGAGATGAATAAGATTAGATGATCTTAATCAGAATCAGAATCAGGTTTAATATCACCTCGATACGTTGTGAAATTTGTTAACTTTGCGACAGCAGTACAATGCAATACATGAAAAATATAGAAAAAAACTGAATTGCATTAAGTATGTACAGTATATGTATATTAAAGAGTTAAATTAAGTAGTGCAAAAACAGAAATAAAAATATAGTGAGGTGGTGTTCATGGGTTCAGTGTCCATTTAGAAATCAGATGACAGAGGGGAAGAAGCTGTTCCTGAATCATTGAGTGTGTGCCTTCAGGCTTCTGTACCTCCTTCCTGTTGGTAACAATGAGAAGAGGTAGTGGGGGTCCTCAATGATTGAAGCTGCTTTTCTGAGGCACCACTCCTTGAAGATGTCTTGGATACCATGGAGGCAAGTACCCACGATGGAGCTGACTAATTTTTCAACTCTCAGCAGCTTACTTTGATCTTGTCCAGTAGCCCCCCCCCACCATATTAGACAGTGATGCAGCCAGTCAGAAGGCTCTCCATGGTACATCTGTAGAAGTTTTCAAGTCTTTTAGGTGACAAACCAAATCTCCACAAGCTCTTGATGAAATATAGTTACTGTCTTGCCGTCTTTATAGTTGCATCGATATGTTGGGACCTTGCAAGTTTTTATTCCTTTATAGATTAAAAGTGTCAAAGGCAAGACAAACCTCTTCCCCAGTCTAAACATTCTTCAGAAAGTGATACAATCCCAGAGCACAATTGCGTAGGAAGTTCCAGGACTTACATTCAGTGAAAACAGGAAAGTCTTGGTATTGATGTTGCCATGCACTCACTACTCTTCTCTTTCTTTGCAGTATTAGCAATGGGTTTGGGAGTTGTCAAACCAGCTCCTGTTAGTAGCTGCAGTGAGTTATCAAAGTGCCACATCCTCCAGCCAAGGGGGCTAATGGTAGAAAGATGCCTAAGGCAGAGAATGTGGGATAACAAACAACAGGGTGGCTTTGTTTCAGGAGCTGTTAAACTTTTTGAGTGGTGTTGAAGCTGAACTCCTCCAAGCAGACAGAAAATATTCCATCATACTGCTGTCTTGGGCTTTGCAATTGGCAAAATGGTTTTGGAGCATCAGGAAGTGAGTTAAATGCTAGAGAATAATCAACATCTTACCTGCTCTAGAAGAAACAGTATTTTGAGGCTTCTCTAGTTAAATTTCTGGTCAATGGTAGAGTCTTGAATGTTAACGACAAATTCTGTAGCAATAGAATAAGCACTGAATGACAAGGCGATATGGTTAGATTCTTTCTTTTTGGAGATGATAATTTATGTGGCAAATGCTATTTGCTACTCAATAGACCAAGCATAGACATCTATAATGTGAGGAGTACAAAAGGAGCTGAACATCCTGCAGGCATCAATGGACATCTCTGAATTTTTGTTTTTGTTTTTGAGAAAATGCCTTCGATGAAGATGATTGGGCCAGGAAGGGTTCTTGAAGAACATATCTAGCAGTGTAGACACAAGAGACTGCAGATACTGGAACCTATAGAATCAAACAATCTGCTGAATTAAGATGGAAGGTCAAGCAGCATCTGTGAAGGAAAGAGAAAAATTTCTTGGAGAAACAATTTCCATTTAAGCTAAGTGGTGATGAGGCCACGCTGATGGCTGGGATTCAGCTGAGCTTGATAGGAAAACACAGCTGGGGATTTGAAGAAGCAGTTTTCCAGTATGGAGAGTCAATAGTCCAACTGAATCTGGACCATGAATGCCTTTGGAGGCTACTAGCAAATCCATCTGTTTCCACCAAACAACAGCCACTGATTTTAAAATTACATTCATAATCTTGTCTTTGTCTGCCGATTCTCCAGGCCAACTTTTCACAGTGTGGCCAGAAAGAGGCAGTAGTCTCACAGTTGGTGGCTAAAGCAGTGTTGTGCTCTGATTGGCAACAAGAAGGCCTAACTTTTGAACCTCGGTGAAACTCTTGTTTGTTTATGGCTGCCTATAACTGTGTTGATATCACATTGCCCCACCTAGGCACAACATATCTGAAACCTGTCAGGCAAAGTGGGTTAAAATAGGTGCTCCACTTATGTATTCAGATTCTTTCCAGCTGCGGTTACATAATTGGTTGTTTTGTAGCATTAAAACGTCTAAAGGATAAATTATATATACAGAAATCCATATTGGGTTGAGAACATCTCACAGTCACTCGTATATTTTTCTTTGTTTTGTGAACGTGACTCTAGTTAAAACTCATAAATTGTTTTTCAGAATTACTTTTACATTCATTTTTTTATATTCATTTTTTTGCGCAAACTGTAATTTTTGTGAAATATTTCAAAGATGTTGACAAATCACAATTAAGTTCCAATATTTATGTTTTGCTTCCCTTTCTTTCAACATGGTCAGCCTTCAGAGATGAAGAAGCTGGACTGATAAGTTGCTCTTTGACCTCACGTTTACTGTTTCTACAATACACAGGTGTGTCCTTACACATAATCCCATTATTTTATTTCCTTATCCCATTCTCAACCATTCCTTGCCCTCTGCCTTCTCAACGGCCGTCAGCACCTCTCACACCTGCACAAATAACAGTATGCCAGGATTCCACTGAGCACTTCCCATAGTGGCACAACTAGTTTCAGATAAACTATCTGTGAGCAAACCCCTATCCAAGCATTCCATGCTACATTAATTCTTCACAGTTTTGTTTTTTAATAACACAAGCCAAGTCTGAACAATGCTGTAAAGGTAGTTTACAGAACACACAGGCGTTAATGTGTCACATTCTCTGATGCCAATAGTCTTTGTTTGTCTTTGTTATTGTTGCTAAGAAGGAGTCTCCAGAGTTTTATTTTCACTGACACAATCTCTCCAAAGACAGACACTAGAAATTTGCATTCCCATGCACCTTGTATTGTATATCAAATCAGCCCTAAACCAGGTTTTCTGCTGAAACCAGTATCTGCAAAACATGCCTCCTGTACCATAAGGGTTGCCTTACCTGATTCTACTTTTTCACACACACCTTGATGTTTCACATTGAGCCTTGCTGTAGTTGTGCCCACCATCACAACTAGCCTGAGAGCCAACAATCCTGCTCTTCACTGCTGGCAATGGCCCAAATGCCTTTTGAACATTTCTGGCCCACCTTACACTCCTGCTCTTAAATTTTAACACTAGCTCAAGCTCTTACATTAATAAAAAGGAATAGAAATAAAATGCTTCAGTCAGGTCAGCATCAGCCCTCCCCACCTTATTAACTGCAAACGTCATTGAATATAAATTTAGATTATCAGGCAGCAAGAGCCCAAACTCCATAGCCCCATGGCCATCTAACATTTAAAACTGTGGCATTCTTGCTCAGACTGTCAGCTTAAAGCTTTGTGATAGCAGCGTGCTCCACATCAGAAGGAAGTGCAGCTACCCGATTCCTCACCCCAACGAGAAGTATTGCTTATGCCAGGAAACAGATGTGATATGGCTAACAAGCTCCGTAGAAAATAATGTGGGCAAAAATCTGCAGTGTAAGCAACGTACCTTCCCCCTGATTTTACCTCTATCAATATTCACAAACTCATTCCCAATCAATGTGTACACACGAGGAATCTGCAGGTATGTTTATCTGAAGTCCTTTTTATGACTGGTTGGCAGCAAGTGCACTTCATAATGTCCAATTGCTCAAAGACTGCTTTCCTGCTCCTGAGCTGAAAAACAATATTACATTTTCCACAGTGAAAAAATTACAAAACCTGTCTTATTGAGGACATCATTACCTCCTTGTAAGAAGTTAAGCCTACACCACAGTAAAGGAGACATGCAGGCAATGATCAAACATCTGTTGAAACAAGGATTGTGATAAAGTTAATTTCGTTTTTCTTATTTAAAAGTGCGACACGGAATTAGGATCAGGGATAAAGGATTTAGAAGAGATTTGATGGGGTACTTTATTTCATCCAGAGAATGGCGAGTACCTGGAATGCATTGCTGGATAGAGTTGTGGAAGCAGAGTTGGTAAGCAAAGCGTTCAGGAGTTGCTTGGACAAGCACTTGAATTGCCTAGTAATTAAAGGGTACGGGCCAACTGCTGGAAGATGGGATTAATATGGTTGGGTTACCATTGATGAGATGGGCTGTATAGTCTGATAACATGTGCATGATCCGATGACTACATAATCTAAGTGTGCCTCAGAGTGAGAGAATGAAATTCCAAAGAAAAAAACAATAGTATTCAAGCAGGAAGATTCAGAGATAAATAATATATTTAGACTAAGTATCTGAGCAAGACAGAAAAAGTAAGTCAATGCAGCCAAAAATAATAGAGATAGGATATCAAAGAACAAGATAAAGCCGTGAATAAACTGACGAAATTCAAGCAACCTACCATTTTATTTAGTCTTTTTAAAGGCAATTAGTAATCGATGATTTCCAAATGGAAAACCAGACATCTCATAAGACAGATGACTAAACACAGAAATTACAAACAAGAGAAAATCTGCAGATGCTGGAAATCCAAGCAACACACACAAAATGCTGGAGAAACTCAGCAGGCCAGGCAGCATCTATGGAAAAAAAGAACAGCCGATGTTTTGGGCTGATACCCTTCGGCAAGACTGGAGAAAAAAAGATGATGAGTAGAGTTAAAAGGAGGGAAAGGGGAGAGAAACACAAGCTGATACCTGGAGAGGGAGGAATGAAGTAAAGAGCTGGGAAGTCGATTAGTGAAAGAGATACAGGGCTGGAGAAGGGGGAGTCTGACAGAAGGCCATGGAAAAAAGAAAAGGGGTGAGAAGCACTAGAAGGAGGTGATGGACAGGCAAGGAGATAAGGGGAGAGAGGAAAAAGGGGATGGGGAATGAAGGGGAGCATTATCAAAAGTTCAAGAAATCAATGTTCATGTCATCAGGTTTTGAGGCTACCCAGACGGAATATAAGGTGTTGTTCCTCCAACCTGAGAGTGGCCACGTCACAACAGAATAGGAGGCCATGGATTGACATATTGTAATGGGAATGGGAAGTGGAATTAAAAGGGGTGGCCGTTGGGACATTCTGCTTCTTCTGGAGGACAGAGTGGAGGTGCTCGGAGAAACGGTCTCCCAATCTACATCAGGTCTCTCCAATACTTTATACAGGAGGCCACACTGGGAGCACCGGACACAGTATATGACCCTACAGACTCACAGGTGAAGTTTTGCTTCATCTGGAAGGACTGTTTGGGGCCCTGAATGGCAGTGAAAGAGGAGGTGTAGGGGCAGGTGTAGCATTTGTTCCGCTTGCAAGGATGTGCCAGGAGGGAGAACATTAGGGAGGGACGAATAGACTGGGGAGTGATCCCAGTGGAAAGCAGAAAGTGAAGGGGAGGACAACAGAGAAATTATGATTTTTATTCCCTCTTTCCACTCAACATGACTTCCCCAGATGGTTATTTTCACACTTCCAGTCTATGATTTGGAAGTATAGTGCTAGTACATTCAAAGGCCAAAAATATCTAGTTTACTTTCAGGTTTTTATTCTGTTTTAATCTATTCCATTGTTCTGTGTCAGCATTGGCTCATCTGGTTGATTCCTCCCTCTGGATCAGAATGCAATTCCATTCCCAAGCTTCTGAGGTTTTGCCGATATTCCCAATGCAGTATCCTTGATGGTATAAGCTCTAGAGTTAAAGAACGTTAGAGTCCAGAAGCAGGCTCTTTGGCCCATCTTGTTCATGCCAAACTATGAATCTGCCCAGTCCCATCGACCTGCACCCGGACCACAGCCCTCCTCCAGCTTTTGAATGAGAAGTTAACCAAGATTACTTTGCTCTCACAAGTGTCATGAAAGAACTTATATTGCCATTCTGAAGAAGCCTTATTTCTAGTATCTATGTCAATATTATTCCTCATTCAGAAATGGACAATCAGGCTGTTATTAGATTCTTGACCACTAGAGCTTACTGATTACTTTTACAACAGTGATCACACTTCAGTCCAAATTTCTTCACAGCTGAATACTGCACTCATTCCATGCAACTTTGATTTTGGGATCTTGTGAAGTCCAGTGGTGAACAAAAAATTCCAGTGTGTTTTCACCTACTGCATTAGGAAATTTGCCTATGTAAACGGCATGACTTCCTCCATTTTATTTGAAAGGAACCAGCACCAAGAAAAAGAGCTAACTGTCAGGGAATTGTGATTTATTTGATCTAATTTAAATATAATTACATTTTCTGATATTTCAAATTGTTTTTGTGTTAGTTTAAAATGCTTTAATAGTTTTAAAAATATATATTTAATGGTATACATAATATGTAATATGTTTAGGACAAAGACAGACTTGTCTGATAGCTTTGATAGCCAGGGAGTGCAGCTTCGAAGTATTATCATGAGATTTTCAATTGGAAGACCCTGAATACTCAAGGTACACAATGGGTTAACCAGTGTGGTCGCCCACCACTTCAAGGATATTTAGAATGGTCCAGAACCAACAAAGTATCATGTCATATCAATTCTGTAAATTAGTAATTGTCCAGATGTGGTTAACAGCCTAAAGAATCATGAACTTTATCTCAAAGTAACCACACTACAATAGAATTCAACAGAGAATTCGGTGGGGGAAAACACAAAACAAACAAAAAAGCCCTAGATTTACATTTTGTTTGAAGAAACGGAGACTGTCCCTGGTAAACTAAGCAAGTTGGTTAATGGGAGTTGTTCCACAGCAAAAAAAATGGTAGTGTAGAAGTTAGCACAACACTTCACAGTACAGATGACCCAGGTTCAATTCCTGATTTTGCCTGTAAGTAGTTTGTACATTCTCCCTGTGACCACGTGGGTTTCCTCTGGGTGCTCCAGTTTCCTCCCACAGTCCAAAGTCATACTGATTGGTAGGTTAAATGGCATTGTAAATTGTCCCATGATCAGGCTAGGATTAAATCAGGGGATTGCCGGGCAGTGGAACTTGAAGGGCAAGAAGGCTCTATTCCTTGCTATATCTCAATACGTAAATAAATAAGAAAATCACTGGCATATTGAACTGGCATGAGTATTATTAGCTGTAGAATTGATACTAGAAATGAGAGATAACTAAAATTAAGAGAAGCTTCACATAGGAAGGCAAGGAGACCACAGGTCTTGCAAACTGGTAAAGATATAGAGATGAATAAAAGTGATTGGAAGAGCCACAAAAAGAGCATATGAAAAGAAATTTGCAAAAATGTCAAAATCAAAATTTTTAAGGAAGAGTTAAATTCGGAAAAAGATGTGATTAGGAGAAATCCGAGAAGAGAAAATCTGCAGATGCTGGAAACCACAAGCAACACACTGAGCTGAGAGAAATCTGAGCACTTTGAAAATTAATAGTGATGATGTTGTAAATGAAAGGAAGGAATTGAGGAGTATTAAACAACTTTGCATTAAAATGTGTATTCAAGAAAGAAGTACAGTACCACACAGCACATGCTGACGAGACTAATATTGCATCTGTGATATATCAGGAGTAACAAGCAAAATAATGCTCAAGTGGTAACTTAGAGTGACAAAGTCACATAAAAACAGATGATTTCCTTTCTGCGGTTTAATGCATACACTGGTCAAAACATTATAGACATCCAAGATACAATCTTCCTCAATTTTCTTGATTTAAAACCATTCCTTTAGGTTGTTTTGTGGCAGCAATACAACCTAAAAACATAAAATTCTATTAATTACAAAACTAAGTAAATATTGCAAATACAAGAATAACAAAGTCCTTGGGTTCATGGACCGTTCAGAAAGCTGATGATGGAGGGGAAGAAGCTGTTCCTAAATTATTAAGTCTGGGTCTTCAGGATACTGGACGTCCTCCCTGATGGTGGTAACAAGAAGGCATATCCTAAATGGCTATAGTCCTTAGTGATTGCCTGAGGGATCATTTCTTGAAGGTATCCTCGATAGTGGGGGGGGGGGAGGGGGGTTGAGCCCCTGACAGAGCTGGCTGGTCTATAACCCTGTACAGCCTCTTGTAAACCTGTGTACTGAGGGCTCAGGACCAGGCTGTGTTGCAACCAGTCAGAACACTCTCCACTATACATCTATAGAAATTTGTAAGAGTCTTTGGTGACTTACCAGATTCTTAAAAATCCGAACAAAGTAGAGCCTCTGGGGTGCTTTCTTCATGATTGCATCAACGTGTTGGGTCCAGGATAGCTCCTCTGAGATGATGATGCTCAGGAACTGAAGCTGCTCACCCTTTCCACTAACGATTCCTCACTGAGGACTGGTATGTGTTCTCCAGACTTCCCCCTTCCTGAAGTCCACAATCAGTTTTTTGGTCTTGCTGTCGTTGAGCGCGACGGGGTTATCGTTGTGACACTATTCAACCAGCTGATCTACCTCACTCTTATTTACTTTATTTAGAGATACAGCACTGAACAGGCCCTTCTAGCACTTTGAGCCATGTCACCCAGCAACCAACCGATTTAACCCTAGCCTAATCACAGGACATTTGACAATGACCAATTAACTTAGTAACCAGTACCTCTTTGGACTGTGAGAGGAATCTGGAGTACCTGAAGGAAACCCACTCACACATGGGAAGGAACGTACAAACTTGCTTACATAGGACATAGAATTGAACTCTGAACTCCAATAGCCTGAGCTGTAGTGGTGTTGTGCTAACCGTTACAACACTACTGTGGCATGGTGACTTGTAAGCATCCTCATCACTATCTGAGATTCTACCAGCAACAGTGGTGTCATTTATAGAAGGCAGCTGGGCTGTGCCTAGCAAATGTAGAGAGAGAGCAGCAGTGGGCTAAACTTGCATCCTTGAAATGCCCTTGTGTTGATAGTCAGAGAAGGGGAGATGTTATTACGACTCTGTGCTGATGGTGATCTCCTAATGAGGAAGTCAAGGATACAGTTTTTGAAGCTTGGTTATAAGTACTAAGGGACTGGTAGTCAAGGTGCTCCAAAGCCAAGTGGAGAGCAAGTGAGTCTGCATCTGCTGTAGACTTGTCTCAGTAGTTGGTGAATTGTAACAGGTCTAGGTTCTTGCTCAGGCAGGAGTTAACTCTAGCCATAACCAACTTCATAAAGAGTGAGACAGACAGATCACTCTGCTCGTTTTGGGCACAGATATGATTGCTGCCCTTTTCAAGCAGGTGGGAACCTCAGTCGGCATGAGTAAGAATTTTAAGATGCCCTTGAATACTCAGCCAATTGGTTAACCAGTGAGTTTTATAGGGACTGGTGTGGAGACCCCATCTATCACCAATCTACTTCAATAATTTTGATGAGGGAATTAAATATAATTTACCAGAATATGCTAATACTAAGCTGGTTGGCAGCATGGGCTGTGAGAAGGAAACAGAGGGCTTCAAAGGGATTTAGGCAAGTTCCTTCAATAGTTGAGGACCTGGTAGATGGAATACAATGTGGAAAAAATTTGGAGCCATCCACTTTGGCAGGAAAAATACAAAGGCAGAATTTTTCATTAACGGTGATAGAGTGAAAGGTTTGGATATTCCGAGAGTCCCAGCTGTCTTTGTACATGGGACAAATGGTATGTTAGCCTTTATGGCAAGAGAACACAAATACTAACTAAAATCATGAGACTGTACCTGGAATATTGAATACCTTTCTCATCTCCCTAACTAAGGAAGAATAGCCTTACAATACATAGAATGCAAAAATCGTTCACCAGATTGAATCCTGGGCTGGGGCTAGGGAAAGGTGATTGTCCTTTGAGGAAGTATTAAGCAGACCGGAGCTTATGAGTTAGAAAACTGTGAAATGGTCTCCTTGAAATGTGCCAAGTTCTTACAGAGCTTTAAAGATGATGCCTGAGGGGAGGGGTCACGGTTTCAAAATGAGGGACTGCTCATTCAGGACTAAAATTATTCTTGTTTAGATAGATAGATACTTTATTGATCGCAAAGGAAATTACAATGTCACAGTAGCATTACAAGTACACAGATATACAAATATTAGAAGAGAAGTAAGAAAGAATAAATAAAAAGTTACTTCAAACGGGAAGGGGGACATCACTTCCTCAGCTGTAGGTTGACTCATCATAGAGCCTAATGGCAGAAGGTAAGATATATAGTGCTCTTTGGAGCAGAGCAGCTGTCTTAATCTGTTACTAAAAGTGCTCCTCTGTTCAGCCAAGGTGGTATGCAGAGGGTGAGAAACATTGTCCAGAATTGTAAGGATTTTCCGTAGGGTCCTTTGTTCTACCACAGCTTCCAGTGTGTCCAGTTTGACTCCTATAACAGAGCCACTTGTTTGTTTATCTTTCACATGTACATTGAAGCATACAGTGAAATGCATCATTTGCATTAATAACCAACACATCTGCATTATGATCATAAGGATGTGCTAAGAGCAGCCCACAAATGTCGCCACATATTGTGGTACGAACATGGCATTCCCACCATGTTCAGTAAAACAACACAAGCAACAACAACAACAAGAAAACAGAAGAACAACTGAAAGCAAGCCTCTTTCTCACCCTCCCACCCACCCACTCACATACACAGAGGCATCCATCCTGGGGACAGGCCACCTCTGGGCCTCTGATCACTAGTGCTTGGCCCTGGGCTCTCAGGTTCATAGACATCACGCCTCTAAAATTCAGCTGCTGGCTTAGACTTGCAGACTCACAGACTTCTGACCCTAAGACTCACCAACTTTGGTCTTTGTTCTTCAGGCTTTGATTTCCACACACACTGACTCCTGAACTTCAACCTCTGGGTATTGACCCCAGAACTCACCAATCACAGGAATTGACTTTAACCTCCTGGCCTTGACTTCCAGGTCGCTTGGGCCTCAACCCTGGGTCTCATGAACCTGGGTGTTCACTGGCCCTCGTGCTGCCTGCAGAGACTTTCAAAATTTCTTCACCCAGAGAGTTGAGAATTTTTGGAATTCCCTTCAAAGAGGGGTGTTATTGGGTATATTCAACATAGCAAAAGATAGAATTTTGGAGCTCATCCTGGAAAGTGATGCTAAGGTGAAAAATCACGCATGGTATTATTGAATATCAAAGCTGGTTCAACAGGCAATGCACTTAGGCTTTTACTTCTTATGTTCTGATGAATAATGGACCAGTACTGTACTCAAATTGGCATAATTCATAAGGATCTGTAATAAGCACAGATGATGCTAGAAATATTCAGCTGGTGAGACAGCATCAGAAAGAATGGCACAGAGTTAATGTTTCAGAATCATGTTGAGATGACAACAATTCAACAAATGTACGTATATGTATTCCATTTAGATACTGGGCTAGAAAGGTGCATGTCTAGTTGTGTTGATAGTAAAAGGAAAGGCAGCGTTGTACCATTGAAAATGGACCTAAGGAGAGAGATGAATACTTCCTACATGACAAAAAAACATAGGAATTTGAAATATATGCAAAATGATGGGTCTCTGATAGATACATATGAAAATAGTTAGGAAGTCTGAAGGATGCCTAGATCCAATGATCTAGTAAGTCACAGAATGGCTATACAGATTAGACCAAGGAGGAATTCCATGAACAGGTTTGGGACAACCTTTGGAAGGATATATCCTCATCGAGGAGAGTGTAACAGAGATGACCAAATGACAACTGTACCAGGGGAGATTATACAAATAAGGAATTGGAATTCTCTCAAATTTAGAAGATTATTGAATTATTTAATTGAAGTTCCTAAAATATTAAGGAAAATTGATGAGGCTGGTGAAGAAAAAAAAATCGACTGGATGGCAGTTCTAAAGTCTAAAAATCTGATCCGGACTTTTGAGGCAGTACTTATAAATGTTTTGGAAGATGGATATTTGGAGCCCTCTTCCACAAAGGTCAATTGGAACTTGATCATTTGTCAGTTTTAATTCTGAATTTGATATATGTTTAGAAAGTAAAAGTACATGGATATATGGAGACAAGGTGTCTGATATACTGTAGAAGTTGCATAATATATCAGACAGAGTAATTTTGAAAGAAATAAAGAGGCTCAAGGCACTAAATGATTTTTCCTATGTTATTATCTTATTATGTTCCAACATAAGTGCAAAAGACAACAATATCATAAGCTTACAGGCAATAAAAATAAATTAAACTGAAATACACTGAGCTCATGTCTGTGTTTGTATAAATACAAGCTCTCACTAGAATTTGTTTGATATGCCCATGTCCTGATTATACAAATGCATTAACTTCCATTCTCATGAAATTATGAAGCTCCTTCTAGTTTTGGGGTCAGTTATCTAAAATGTAAAGAAGAATAAGCATTTATGAAATGGTGGGCAGCATTCACTGGAAATAGGAAATAAAAATCGCTTCAAACACATAAAATGAAACATCAGAAACGGAGAAGAAAAATCGGATAGTGATCCATGAATTGCAATTTATTTTCTATTAGATGCTGCCCAACCTAAGACAATTTCAAACATTTTTTAGTGTTAAAAACTCCTTTTATTGTAGCGATACAGCTATAATGTGTTGCTCGACAGCTTGATAACAAATCACTTGACAAAATTTCAATTGATCACACTAATGTAAAACTGATCACTCAAATACTTAGAAGATAACCTTTGTTTACAGGGGAGGTGATGCTTCACTTGTCACCTGTCCCAGCCTTGAGTTTCCTTTTTTTGAGTGCCTTCAGTGATTCTCAGCAGAACAGCATTACGGCACAGCACATAACATCCAAACAAAGATATTATTCTGCACTGTTAAATCTGCCATAAATATTTTTCTCTGATCCTCAGCAGTAAGACATTTCCCGCAAAAATACTAAAAACTTTTGTCAGCCCTGACCGTGTCATTTCGTTCATGTGCGCTCTTAAACAGCTAGCTCGCCTATCCACATATTTATCTTCTTTATCAGTGTGTCATCAACATAAATCGTGTTGCCATCATCAGTTTTTTTCCCCTGTGAAAAGTGATGAGGTCTGGCAGTGACTTCAGTCATATGATCTGTACCCACAACTAGCCTGTAGCTGGAAAATGCTTTGACATCACAAGCCGAGCCACAGTGTGCGCGCTCTTCTGGCCATATTTGATTAAATTCTGTGCACAGCTGCTGCATTGCATACTTACAGTGGATCTCATAACCCATGATCCGTATAAAAAATCTTGGACTTGGCTGCCACCAGCTTCGTGGGATGACCAATATTTTCCAGCCGCTTCATGCCCAATAGTCTCTGGGCTGGAGCAATTAGTATGATCCTGTGGCCATTCAAGTTGCACTAACATGGCACCTCTTCCTCAGCTGAATGTTTGCTCATTTTGCAAACATATGAGTAGTTTTGTGCAAAGCAGTCAGGCCAGGCATCCCCGTTTCTGGAGAAGAAACATTTTATTTATCTATGAGAATCACTGGTATGACCCGTTTCCATGACTATTTTTGTACTAATATGAACACATTGGATTCCTCTGCTGTGTAAATTTAGTAATGTAAATTCTGAAGACACCAGCTGCTATAAAAATATACATTCATTATCCATGGGTTTCATAGTGTACCTTTCAGGTAAAGATGGTACCGGTAAGTTGAGATTTGTTTTTGTTGTGAATTCTGCCTCATTTTCTTCCAATTCAAATACAATTTACGGTATTTCAGCAGACATTCTCTGGTCTTACGTATAAAGCCAAACAACAGGATAAGCTTTGAGCTTGAAAGCTTTTTTTTTGGGAGGCTGTGTCAAGTTTTGTAACAGTTTTCTTCTTTAACTTAATAATTTTAAAATGGTAATTTACTATGCTCCTGCTTTTTTAATTTGAAATTTCCCCTACTTGATCCTGTACTGCTTCATCCTCCTGTTCTTGTGCACAACAGATAGGCTATGAAAACTAACCTATGCCACATGCTCCTCTCATCCTACCTATCCTTTCAAGAATGATCTGAGAAAATGAGGAAAATAAGAATAAGACTCACTCTGCTGCAAGCCCACAATTCCATCCTCCTCAACTGCTTCTGCCTTTCCACAACATCTGGGATGACCCACAATTTGACTCTTTTGCCTGATGTCCCATAATACATTTAGTTAATTAAAGAATCTATTAATATCATACTTAAAATTGCCAACTGAAGGAGAATCTTCCAAACTTCTACCAGACCTTACAGGTAATTTCCTAACTTCCTTCCTTAAGGACTTAGTTCTTACATTTAAATGACGTCCTCTTCCGACTCTGCTCTTTCAGCCCTGTCAGGTCTGTTAAATATCTTGAAAATTTAACCAAGCCACTCTTTAACCTTTTACGTATAATTTAGGTAATTTAACCTCACCATTGCAACCTTTCCTCATAACTTAACCCATATCCTGGAAAATCTATGTTGCAATTGCTGCAAGGTCAGTATTTATCTGAACTAATTATGCCTAAAAATATCCCTGGTTATCTATCCAAGGCTTTATACTATGGAACATCACTTCTGGTTACTGTATTCTCATGTCCAAGGTGTGAGAAACAACCCATAAGCCTTCTAGATTGTTTTGCGGACTAGCTTATTCCACTTTACTGATCTGTGTATGAGGACCATCAGTTTTATTGGGCTTCATCGCTTCTAACTCTTCACCTGTGTAAAGCACACTTCTATTGTTTTATGTCCAAAATGGATTAGCTCACAAATAAACCACAGTTTTACCAATTTACCAAATCCATTGATCTCTCTTTGGAATTAAATGTCAACATCTAAATTATTTATAATCTTATATGCCTTCCTTCCTTGTGTGTCTGTCCATTTTCCCCCTGCTTACTTGGACTAGAAAATGCTTGAGGAAAACCGCAGTGAAATAAAAACACTGGAGAATCTCAGGCAGCTGTGAAGGTAGAGGGATTTTTGGTGTTTTTATTCAAGACCCTGTATGAGGACTGAGAGTATAGAGGGGAAAGGCATGATATAAGAACGTGGAGGGGAGGTAGGATTGGCGAGGCAGGAGGCAGCAGGTTGGGGAGGGGGGGTTGATGGGCATATGGAGCCAGGAGTAGGGGAATAGGAGAGTGGAAGTCAAGCCAGAGGCTGAATGTTGAAAGTGGAATTGAATTGAATTTATTTTAATCTTACATCTTTGTTCCACACATGAGGGAGTAAAAATCTTTGTGTTATGACTCTGTCGTCATGTATAGACATATGAATTCATAAGTCTAATGGCTTGTAGGAAGAAGCTACTTCGTAGCCTGTTAGTCCTGGCTTTAATGCTGTGGTACTGTTTGCCAGATGGAAGTAGTTGAAACAGTTTATGGTTGGGGTGACTGGTGTCCCTGATGATCTTCCAGGCCTTCTTTCTGCACCTACTGCTGTAAATGTCCTCAATGGAGGGACGTTCACATCCACAGATGATCTGGGCTGTCCATACCACTCCCTATTGCGCCCAGTGATCAAGGTTAATGTAGTTCCCATGCCAGGCAGTGGTACAACCATTCAGGATGCTCTCAATGGAGACATGAAGGGGCTGCTGATTCTGGAATCTGGATTGGAAGGAAGTTGAGAATACACTAAGAAACAGTGTCTGAGGTTGGCGGAGGGGAGGAAAGTTGGAAATAAAACTGGACTGAGAGAAACTGGGTGGATTGGAAGAGACAGAAAGGAATACAGTGGTGTGTGTGTGCCCTGAAGTGGAATTATAATCTATAGCCCATTGCGGCCTTCACTTTTCCCCTTCCAGCCTCTGTCTCTACCTCCAACCTCCCCTCCCCTTACCTTGCTCCATCTGGACTCCATTCTCCCCCTCTCCACTCTATACTGGCTCCTCCAAACTCCCAGTTCTAATGCAGGATCTTGACCCTAAATGTTGACCATAGTTCTGCCCCCAAAGATGCTGACTGACCTGCTGAGTTCCTTCAGCGGTTTGATTTTTTGCTTCAGATTCCAGCATCTGCAGTTTATTGTGCCTCAATTTCTCTGAGTAAAACTATAATTGCCCCTTCTTTCCTGTCTGGGAAAACGCTTAATCACCCCCCCCCCCGCCACGTCTCCTTGCATGGTGTGTAAGGAATTTTGTTCACAAACCCATATCCTAGCACCTGTTGGTGGTTTGCACTGGAGCATCACCTTTCCTCAGACAACCATGAAAAGATGGGAGTTACACAAAAATTTTTAACATAAACAAATGGTAATTTGTCAGTGTAAACTGCGTCATAGCTAACAGACACATCATAACAGAGGTTCTTAGCCTTGATTTTTCATCATTTCTGTACAGTCATATTGTACAAAGAGATAGCCACTGTCATTAATGAAGTGCAAAGATAGATCATATCAGCAGAGTATTGAAAATATCAGTTCACAATGTGCCACTTGTATTATGTGGGTTGATGCTTGTTTCATTCAGCTTTGTTCATATCTTGTAGACCAAGGAAATGCAAATTTTTGTGGTAATGTCTTATAAAAGCACTAACATTTTAACAAAATAGCAACAAACATACATTGTAGCATTGTCAAAACAGCACAGCAGTGTATACTTGTTGATATTATTAGGAGTATGCACCTTCTCCAACATCGGATTATCCTGGTCTTGTCACAATTTAGGGTACAATTGAATTATTTCTTCTGTAAATTAATTAGTTTCA
Organism: Mobula hypostoma; assembly: GCF_963921235.1. Lineage (NCBI taxonomy): Eukaryota > Metazoa > Chordata > Chondrichthyes > Myliobatiformes > Myliobatidae > Mobula > Mobula hypostoma. The sequence goes on from NC_086104.1 coordinate 45,171,812, forward strand.
ACAACTATCCTTTTGTAAGGCTGTCCTTTCTAAAATGAGCCAAACAATATATCAAACAATTAGTTTGATATATTTAAACGCAAACAACAGGAATTCTGCAGATGCTGGAAATTCAAGCAACACACATCAAAGTTGCTGGTGAACGCAGCAGGCCAAGCAGCATCTGTAGGAAGAGGTGCAGTCGACGTATCAGGAAAGACCCTTCAGTCCTGACGAAGGGTCTCGGCCTGAAACATCGACTGCACCTCTTCCTACAGATGCTGCTTGGCCTGCTGCGTTCACCAGCAACTTTGATGTGTGTAGTTTGATATATTTCCTCCATTTTGATTGCAATATATTTGCTGCATTTTTGGTAATGTAAACAAAAGGAAACTATTATTTTCCCCAGACTTATTTTCAGTTAGTTGCAACAAACTGTGCACAAAGCATTTTCTAGACTTTAATCCCAAGTTTCTGTTTGTGCTCAAATGCTACCCAAGAGTTTTGAGGGGGGGAAAAAATTCTTGCAATGCAGTCTGGTGCAGTACTCAGAGAATGTTGCACTATTGGATTTGCAGTAGTTCAAAACAACTGTTATCCAAATTCCCATCTGATGACATGAAAATTGTGATGGCATTATTACCAAAAAAAAAGCCTGAACAATTTTACCCCTAGCTAACTGCACAGAAGCAGTTTAATTTGGTAATTGTCAAATTGCTGTAAATGGAAGCTTGATAAGCATAAATAATTTATGTGTATCAAGATTCCATTTAACACATTTCCTATAACATTATGACTTCAAACGTACTTAATTGGCTATAAGGTGTTTTGATACATCCTGAAAGGGATGAGAGAATGCTATACAAATACTTGTCTCCTTTCTTCTTAAGATTGACGTGTCAGAGAAAATGCGTAAGAAAAATGAAAATGAAAATAAATTAGAAACAGTAAAATGAATATCATTTTCCCAAATTTAGCTACACCCATACTTTCTGTTTGCTTTTCAGTCAGCGCAAGTAAGAACTTTGTTTTGCCATTTACACTAGAAAGATCCAGTGATTTCCATACTTTCTGACTGAGTTTTTAATCTCAGTAATGTACCAAGCCTGACAGCTCCAGGACAAAGTAATTTATTAACTTGTGTGGAATTATTTTCAAAAGTGAGTGGAAAAGAACTTTGAATTGTTTAGCTATTTTATGGAGGGTATTTTTAAAATGCTGTAACGGGGATACCCATTCTTCCCCCATTTTAATTTTCAAAGGGCATTATCATTCATGTCATTGACCGTATACTAGCGACTGCAGAAATAACAAAGGGCCGATAGGATACAAATCTGTACTCCCAGATATCCAAACATGCAGCGATTTCACTTCCAAGCCTAGTGCTGTGGTACCTGTCTATAATATATCAACATGGCATCACTTGAATCAACTAAAATGTTCTAATCTCCAATTCCAATGCTAAAGTTTCAGACTTGCCGTTTGACGGGATCGTTAAATAACCAGCCAGCCATTGAAAGAAGCAGAATTTCATGGCGCTGTGCTGCAAGAACTTATTGTTTTAAATAGTCAAACTCAGTTGTTTTTTGTTGAGTTCCATCAACGTTATAGAGACAAATAATGAAATAATCGATAGAAGGATTTTCTTATAAATAACATTTATGAACGTTGTCGTGGATTAAGCATGCAAGTACGGAGCCACTGTTGATAAGAGTCTCAATATTCGAGACATTTCAATGAATAGGTAGGTTAAGTGGATCAGCTTTTCCAAACATTATTTGATTAGCCCAGTTGTACAGAAAACGGAGCCACTGGCTATTGTGCATATCATCGTGGATTTGAGCCGCAGGATGGTTGTCAATCAAACTCACCTTCGATTACTTAAGAGCTTTGCCTTGTTCTCAGCCAGGGCACTAGGTGGAGCATCGTGCGGTAAAGTATGAAAATTAGGAACGGTTTTTGTAGAAAGTGGAGCTCCAGTCGGCATTTCATAAATTGTCTCTTACGGTGGCCAGAGAAGAGTTTACACTCCAGTCTGAAAGGAATTATGTGGTGGTGACTATTAAATTATGAGCAGGGCAACGGAAGATAAACATCTATCTAATGCAGGGAGGAACTCTAGCCGCGCTGAACCAGATTCCCTTTTCCCCAGACAACCTGTTTAAGATTAACAAACATACCTCCCGGGGCAATCCTGAGCGCAAATGTCACTTAAGATTGGGATCTAACCCAGGGATTCAGAGCTTTCGGTGTTGTTGCCAGAGGATACTTTCCTCCGGACTCTGCATTACTGAAACAGTTGCTAATTAAAGAATTCAAACATCCCACTGTATTTTGTTACCTGCGGTGATGAGCTTGGTTTCATTGGCTGTATTGTTATATTTTTCATATTAAATTTCTCCACCAAGAGTATAAGTGAGTTGAAATACTGTAAGGAGGAATGGGGAAATGAGTCCCCTGTTATCATGCAAGCGATCAGTAGCAATAGACCTCTGACTTTGTAATTTGTTCTTTATGGACTAGCCTGCAGCCAATGAGCAAAATCAATAGTCTTTGCTGAAAAAGTAAGCAAGCAGTAGTGTGTTATGTGACAGCTGAAGATACATGTGCTTACCCAGGGTCACGAGGCCACATCAAATTTCTGTGCGACTTTCTTTCAAAGCTAAATCCATTTACCAAGCATTCGTCATTTGAAAATGTTGCAGTGGGGAATTAGACCAGCCCTAGTCTTCTTTCCACTTAACAGTGTTTGTTTTCAGCAGACTGTTCAATAGTGTCACACGCAGAAGGAAGACGATGTGAGGAGAAAGTAAAATAGTTTTGTACGTTGTGCAGTCGCGTTAAATAATGCAGAACGTCACCCTCTATACTCGCCGAGATGATAACAATTGTATATTCCAAACTTGCGTGCGCCTATCGAGTTCCACAGAGGCTTTAAAAAGGATGGATTTGGTTGATGAAAATGACAGAGTTACTAAATTGAAAGAGGAAAATACAACCACGTTTTCGAAAAGTCCAAAAAATATTTTGAAATATCTATTGTATTCTAAGTTTCATGTATACATCCTGTAAATAAAAGTCTGCATTTTTCACTGCTGGTCATAGAATTTATTTTATTTTATTTAACACATCTGGTTCCTATGTTTGAGATGAATAATCAGCTTGTTAAACTCTAGGTATTGAAGGACAAAGACTAGAAAGATACTGAAATTGCAAACGAAAACAGGAACAATTTTGAAAATTGTTACCATATCTAAAAAGGTTAATGATGAATGTTTTGATTATCTTATCCTATCAAAGACATGTAGGCTTTAAATTGTTTTCAAATATTGCAGGTGCAATTTTTAACAGTTTCTTTAAAATTTTAACCCACATTTTTCAGATTCTGCATGCCATCTATTATAACATCTGTCGATGTTAAAATATGGACCATCTTTACATTATGACTTATCTACAGTATGTAGGAGTTTATTGGGAAAGTGTTTTTTTAACTTAGCCCAAGATCAGCTTTATACCCACAGAGCTCACCAAGGTCACATTTGGGAGAACTGAACCATTTTCAGTTTTGGACATCATTTGGACAATGCCACTAAATGGGACATAGCAAAAGCAAATTAGAACATAAGACCATAAGACATAGGAGCAGAAACAGGTCATTTGGCCCATCAAGTCTGCCCTGACGTTCCATCATAGCAGATTTATTGTCCCTCCCAACCCCATTCTCTCCTGCCTTTTCTCTGTAACCGTTGACACCCTTACTAATCAAGAACCTATCAAATTCTGCTTTTAGATGCCCAATTACTAACATTTTACTGCAATTTACTGATTCTAGATGATGGGAATTTAACCGATTCTTAAATGTAACTAGTCAGAAAATTAGGGCAAAGAAATTATGACCAAAGTAGCAAGAAAATACCTAGATTTTTAAATCATCTGAAAGACACAGTTGCCTTGAAGAGCCTGCAGCAACATTTTTGGATCACAGGGTAGGCCACTAAGGCCCTTCTAAAACTGAGATTAGAATCCGATGTAAAATTTTAACTCAAACATAAGGAAATCTGCAGATGCTGGAATTTCAAGCAACACACACAAAAAATGTTGGTGAACGCAGCAGGCCAGGCAGCATCTATAGGAAGAAGTACAGTTGACATTTCAGGCCAAGACCCTTTATCAGGACTAACTGAAAGATGAGATAGTAAGAGATTTGAAAGTTGGAGGGGGAGGGGGAGATCCAAAATGATAGGAAAATACAGGAGGGGGAGGGATGGAGCTAAGAGTTGGAAAGTTGATTGGCAAAAGGGATATGAGGCTGGAGAAGGGAGAGGATCATGGGACGGAAGGCCTAGGGAGAAAGAAAGGGGGAGGGGGAAGCCCAGATGATGGGCAAGGAGTGTAGTGAGAGGGACAGAGGGAGAAAAAGGAGAGAGAGAAAAAAATAAAAATAATAAATCAATCAATCTCTTTTTTCAGTTAGTCCTGATGAAGGATCTCGGCCCAAAACGTCGACTGTACCTCTTCCTATAAAATTGTAATTAGTTTCCAATGTAAAATTTTAAACAGGCAATGAAGCTTAATATATATATTTAAGTAATTCTTCATTTGTTTTGGGTGAGTCTTGAAGGTCTGCCTATAAATTGATTCAATCAGGCAAGTACATGTTCAATTTTGCCCAGAAGATTTTCTTCTGATTTTCATTTTTTCGATGATTGACAGTTGAATCTACTTGCATGAAACTCACTATGTCTATGGAAAAGGTTTGTTTTGGATTCATTATATTGGAACCAGGGATATGTGTATTCATTGTGCTTCATGCTTTAATTGTAAAATTGATTTCAAAAATATTTCTCCTTTGATTATGTTGTAGGTATGTCAATAAGTAATACCATTCAGAACCATTTGATGTATCAACTAAAATGGACCAAATTATCTTTTTCCTTATTCCCCTGGGATTAGAGATTGAGTCACTAGTGACTATACTCACTGGAACTTAGAAGAATGAGAGGGGATGTTGTAAAATTATGAATTGTTTAGATAAGTTAGAGACAAGAAGGTTGCTTCCACTGGTAAATGAAACCAGAACTTAAGGGACATAGCTTCAAGATCTGGGGGAATAGATTTAGGATGGAGATGAGGAGAAGCTGCTTTTTCCCAGGAGCTAGTGAATCTGTGGAATTCTCTGCCAAGGGAAGCAGCAGAAGCTACCTCGTTAAATACTTTTAAGACACTGTTAGATAGACATTTACATAGCCGAGGATTCATTGTCCTGATGAAGGGTCTCTGCCCAAAATGTTGACAATTTGTTGCTTTCCATTGATTTCTGCCTAACCTGCTGAGTTCCTCCAGCATTTTGTATGTTTCACTTATCGGCAAAAGGCAGGTAGGTGCAGTTGAGTCCATGGCCAGATCACCCATGATCTTATTCAATAGTGGAGCAATTCGATGGGCCAGATGGCCTACTCCTGCTCTGATTTGCTATGTTCATATGTTTGACCAATTATATTAACATGAGTGGAAAATAAATAAAACTGCAAATGCTGGAATAAAAAAAAACAGAAGAACAGGTCAAGCAGCATCAGTGGAAAGAGAAACCAGTTAATGGTTCAACTCAGTAACTCTCCACAGAACTAGGGGAAAAGTGGATGATTTAAAATTTTCAAAGGAGACATAAAGACTGCAGATGTGGTAATGTGGAGGAAAACAGCATATTAGGCAGCATCTGTGAAGGCAGAGAGAATCAGGACTGTGAATCAGGACTTTATTTCTTAAGGCAGAGCTTGGGTAGTGTGCCATGGCCTGCACAGGCAGGTACCTCCGAGTCTGCACCTAGCTAACAAGAGTCACCCACCACTTGTTTCCAACTTTTCACCTGAAGCCTATTTAAACCCAGCTCTCATTCACATCTCTTGTTCACTCACCAAACCAGCCAGCCTCAACCAGCCTTCAGAAACCTTGTTGCCTGTGATATTTAGTACCAGTTCTCTCTTGTTTTGTGGCCCATCCTGGCTTAATATTTTGCAGTTTATTATTAAAGTTATCACCCACCATTAAATCGTATCAGCTGCTCTGCTTTTGGTCAAGCCTCCTGTACATTTCCTGATAGGATGAGTGTAACAATGATTGACCCAGCAGAGTTTGCCCACCTGAAGGAACTTGTCCATTGACATGAACACACAATCCAGAAGCAACAGGAAGCCACTGACCATCTGTTCACTACTCTCAGCCAACTCTCCATCTCAATACAGCAACCCTGTGTCGGTGAACCTCCTCCCTTGGACCCGGATTCTGGTGCCCGAATGGTTCGATAGATCCCTAACCCGATGCTGCAGCTTCCTGTCCCCACTGCATCTTGCACTTTAAGCTCCAGTATCTCTGTATTTGACTGTCTGAGATCTTTGCCGTCTTTTTCTTGACTGGGTGCAGTTTGACCTGGGGTGCCTCCAGGTGGGACAATAAGACCCCTATTTGCCGCTGAGTATTTCACCACTGAGATGCGCCAGGTTTTTGACTATCAGGGAAGTGGAAGGGAGGCAGCATATTATCTGTGTCAATGCCTATGCTTGGTGCCAGAATACACCACGGAGGAGTGCGGCTGGAATGCAGAAATACTGCTGTCCCATTATCATCATGGCCTCTCAGAACACTTGAAAGATGAGCTGTCTATCTAGGAGATGCCCACTGGCCTCAAAAGTCTCATCACTCTAACTCTCTGTATTGACAAGTGTTTTATGAAACATCCCTCCAGATCATCAGCCAAAACCCATTTCCATTCCCAGAACCACTTCAGGTTGCAGGCCCCTCATCAACAATGCCTCAGGAACCCATGCATTTAGGGAGAGCTCCTTTAACCCCCTCCCCCCCTCCAAGAGCATGAGTATGGAGCAGGTGATCAAATGCCCACTGCCTCTGGGAAACAGCACCATCAGGGAGAGACAAGGAGTCTCCTATCTGGTAAACTCCTCCTTCACTCTTCTTTCAGCATTGGAGCCTGAGTTTCTCTCTCTCTCTGTCCTCCTCTGTACTCCAATGGCTCCATGTCCACAGGAGGCTCTGGTGGATTCCGGCACAGCAGACAGCTTTCTGGACCAGATTCTGTGTGTACACCTTGGACTCCCTACTGAATCTATCTCTCAGCCCTTCAACATCACAGCCATTGACGGGCCTCCCTTGCGGGCTGGGAAGATCAGAATGTGCAACAGTCTATGCAAATAAGCATCAGAGAACACCACGTGTCTACCCATATCCTTGTGATCAACTCCTCTCATCTTGGGATACCCCAGGGTCTCCACTCACGACTCTCACTTCTCCTGAGTTGAGGACCCACCTGCCGGACCACCTGCTTGCAACCTCAACTGACTTCACCCCATAAATCCTTGGAGACGGTGGAAACCTTCGAACTCAGGAGTACCACAAACTCGCAACTGTCTTCAGTAAGAAGGAAGTCAACATACTGCCACATCACAGACCGCATGACTGCACAATCAACCTCCACTCAGACACCACCCCTCCCTGAAGTTGTCTGTTCTCTTTCTCCCCTCCTGAGACTGAAACCATGAATCGCTACATCACCAAAGCACTACAGCATGGCTTCATTCATCCATCCCAGTCCTCAGCCAATGCAGAATTCTTTATCAAAAAGAAAGATGGGGATCTTTGTCCTTGCATTGACCGCTGTGACTCAACAAAATCACAATTAAGAACTGCTACCGTCTCCCCATGATGAATCATGTATTCAAGACATTCCGTGGGGCGCAGGTCATCACTAAAATGCATCTCCAGAGTGTACAACATGATCTGCATCTGCCAGGAGGAGGAGTGGAAGATGGCATTCATAATACCCAATGGCCACTCAAAATACTTGGTAAAGCCTTTTGGACTTCTGAACATTCCAGCCATTTCTCAATTTTCATTTACAAATTCCTTGGAGACATGCTACACAGCTATGTGTTTACCTACCTCACTGACATGTCCATCTACTCCAAGGTCTGTCACATCCTTTCAGTCCTTCAGTGTCTCCGCTAAAATCAACTGTACTGCAAGTTAGAGAAATGCCAGTTCCACACTTTAGTCATTTCCTTCCTGGGTTATGTCCTTTCACCCTAAGGAATAACCATGCTCTCAGAAAAAGATTGCTTCTTCACTGAATGGCCCCAACCACGCACTCTCAAACAGCTGCAGCAGATTTTAGGCTGCTCCATCTTCATCAGTAATTTCAGCCAAATCACTGTTCCTCTTATGTTCTTCACCAAGTCACCACTTGACAGATAACTTGGCCTGCTGTCGCGGATTCAAGAGACGCTTCACCACTGCTCCCATTTTCCGCCATCCGAACCCCGACAGAATTTTTGTTGCACAGGTAAACGCATATGGCATGGGCACTGGGGCCATCCTCTCCCAGTGAGGACTGGATGGAAAGATACACCCTTGTGCTGCCTTCTTGCATAAGTTCAACTCTACACAGTGCCATTATGGAGTAGGAGATAGGAAGCTACTCACCATTAAATAGGCCTTGGAGGAATGGAGACATTGGCTGTTGGGAAACATGGGCCCCTTCCTGATCTGGACTGACCACCAGAGGACTGGCCTTCTTCTTTGAGCAATTCAACTTCACTATTTCTCACCGACCCGGCTCCAAGAACGCTAAGCCAGATGCCTTTTCATAACACTACGACCTAGCTGAAATGGAGATTGACCTCAACCCATCATTCCATCCTCACAGATCTTCGCCCTGATTATTGAGGACCTTGAGAATCAGATCCACCAAGTCCTACAGCACGAGGCTGCTCCAGCTAACAAACCTGACAACCACGTATACTCTATGTGCAGGCGGCTGTGTGCTCTGATGGACTCCGGAATTTCTATGATGCTGGTCCTGGTGGCCCACTGAGATCACAGAAGTACCTCAGTTGTTGTTACATACTCCCGATGTGTGCAGTCTAACTTCCCCAACCCATGGCCCTCTGGGCTTCTCCAGCCCCTATCGCGCCCTTGACGCCTATGGTGCCACATCGCCGTGGATTTCATCATGTGATTGCCACCTTCCGATGGGGCCTTGCTGATCATGACAATGGTGGAGCGATTCTCCAAGGCAGCCCACCTCAGTGCCCTCCCCAAGTTTCTGTCAACTGTTGAGATTTCAGACGTGGTTCTCCAATATGTGGTTCACTTCCACAGCTTCCCTCAGAATATTGTGTTGGACCAGGGCCCACAACTGACTCCCACTTCTAGCGAGCCTTCTGCACCCTCCAATCCAGTCACCTCTTCTCTCCAGTGCCACCATCCCTCATGATCACACCTACCTTCCATGTGTCCTGTCTCAAGCCCATTGTCTATGGATCAGTAAACCCACCTGAGCCTGCTCCTCTGGAAACGAGGATGGTAGAAGGTTGTCCAGTGTACACGGTTCGCCAGTTGATGCTTTCACATTGTTGTGGATGGGGTGTGCTGTCGACTGGAATGGATACGACCCAGAGGAGAGGTCCTCGGTGCCATCCAGTTTTATCTTGAATCCATCGCTCAAAAAGAAGTTACACCGGACCCATCTGCATTGTCCTCGGCCATTGTGTGCTGGTGGTGGGGGTGGATGGTGGGGGGGGGGGGGCATCCTATTAGGCCTGCACAGGCGGGCACCTCCCAATATTCAGTCGCCTAATGGTAGTCACCATCTTCTCATTTCCAACTCATTATTTGCAGCCTATTTAAACCCAGCTCTCAACCATAGCCTTGTTCACTCATCAAATCAGCTAGCCTCAACCAGTTGCTTCTGGCCCTCAGTTACCCTGTTGCCCGTGATGTTTAGTATCTGTTCTCACTCACCGGTACATCATCTTCATTGCTCTGCTTTTGGGTTAAGCCTCCTCTACGTTTCCTGACAGGATTGAAGTGTTGGACAAAAGCCTATATGGAGATGAGTTAAAATGGTTAAGATGATAAGGAACATCATGGATACTGGCCGGTAGCAAGACATTATACAGAAATAAGTAAAGAAGGGAAAGAATAATGAACATCATTAATGCCCACTGTCATTCAGAGAAAGTAATGATTTCTGTTTTTGTTTGCTGAAGTAGGAATAGAAGTAAGCCATTTAGTTAAATCTGATCTATTTGATAACTCTTAACACCCTTGTCTAACGTAATAATTATTTTGAAATTTTCTATTAACCTGGACAAAGCTGCATTTCAGGAAAAAGGATTGGAGATTTCCACTGCAGTGGGAAGAAGTACTCTCAGAAATCATTCACAAAGGCCCAGCTCTAATATAAAGGCCATGCCCCCATTTTTGTGGACTCTCCCATCTGAGGAAATAGTTACTGTTTACTTTCAACTCTGACTCAGTTCAGAATTGGAAGGTTATGGGTTTAAGTCCCAATTCAAAAACTTGTGCTGTGTATAAAAATCTAGGCTGGTACTTCAGTACAATGTTGGAGGTATGCGCATCTTCCAGGTGAAATATTAAACTGAAGTTTTAAGTGGATATTAATGATCCCATTGATGTTTTATTTTAAAGAGCAAAGGAGTTTTTCTTTGTATTACAGCCAATAATAATGTTTCCAGCAGCATGGCAAGAAACAGATAATCTGTTAGTTATTGCAATTTATGAACACTATGAAGATGAACATTACCTCATTAATCCCTTTGTTACACTATTTATTCATTTTATAACTTACAGATTTTTGCCTTTTGCACTGTAGTGCTGCGACGAAACAACACATTTCATGTCATATATCAGTGATAATAAATAAATCTGATCCAATGAAAGCTACACACATTCAAATTGTGCATATCCCCTCACACAGCAACTATAACTGTGCTTGTATGAACTCCTGTCAGTATAGGATTTCCTTAAGTTGTGAAAGGCGCTATGTGATTACAAATTCTTTATAAATACTTGAATTAGATTACCTTTCAATCTACTGTTCGCAAGGGAATACATGCCTCGTCTATAATACCTATCCACATAACATAGTCCAGGCGTCATTCTGATGAATTTGTACTGCATCTCTTTCAGGGCCAAATAATCTCACTGAAGTGCAATACCCAGAACTGTTGTGATGTAATTTTCACTCTTTTTTTCATTCCAGCACTCTTGATATGAAGGGTAATATTTCACACACCTTTTTAAATTACTTTTGTAACTGTCTACCTGTTTGTGGTGATAACTGTACCTCAGAACTTAAAGAACTGCCGTACAGCTTCAGTTCACCATTTAAAAAAAGACTTTGATCTATATTTTTTATGCCCAACATAAATGATCTCTGTTTCTCAAGAGATTCTATTGCTCATCTGTATATTTCACCATTCCTTTCAGCTCATCTCACATCACAGCTAACCATCTGGCTTGCCACTCTCTGTTCTAATTCCTGTCAGCACTGTCCCTTTTCCACTAACTCTGTTACACTCCACATGGCTCTATTCTCAAACTATGCTTTCCAAACACTCAGGCCTTTGTTCTCTCCAGACTTAACACACTTTTTCTAATTTTCCTGCAGAAGAAATTCTGTTTTGTGCAGCATCCTAACTCACATTGTCTTCTTCACCCATCATCATTGTTCCTGCGTCTTTTAAATGCTTTTGTTGCTTTGCTCCCTTTCTTGCTGCAACTTCCACCATCCCTGCAGGAGAATTCTGGAAACGTGAGCATTCCTGAAATTAAAAATGCCCCAGATGGCAAGGCCTTAAGATCTGGAATTTTTTTTTCAAAACAACATCACTATCTATTTGAGAAACCTCTTGAACTTAGCTCTGACCAGACTCTTGTTCAAGTTGCCTTAAAATGGTAACTTAATCTGATGTCATTATTTTGTCTGATAATGACTTGGTAAGAAGAGGGACACCATTACTCCACTGAAAGCACAATATAAATGGAAGTTGTTGTATATGTTCATGTTACCCTGGTCAATCTGATTGAACTGTGCTCTGTTTTATGTCCACGGGACATTTCAACTTGCCAATTCGCTCCGTGGGAAGTGATACTTGCTTCACACATTTTATTTGGCAGCCAGTGCTGTATTTATGAGAGGAAGCAACAAAAATTAATGGGATCTCACAGAAATCTCTGCTAATGGATCCAAATCAACCTTTTAAATCAAAAGTTTGATTTTAGCACAGTTATTCTCAACTGTTCCCGTCTGAGTCAGTTTTCAGCCCAGGTCCTCAGTAATCCCCACAGAGTCCTGCCAATTAAAATATCCCATATAACAGAACCAGCTAAAGGCATGTGGGATCTGTAAGGTTTTGAATAGATTTTTCTCTCTTTATCTACAACTTGAGCTTACTGGAAAAGTGCTGTAAATTTATTATTATACTGATATATGTAAATTGTAGATCATTAGAAACTGTAAATGTAATATATTGCAGCTTTAGCATCATGACTATTCTTTATATGTCATTAAAGCTAGAAGGTGGTATGAATATTCATGATAGGGACATGTGCTTTCTTGAATTCACTGCTCTTGTTAATATTACACCAGCTATGTCTAGTCATGTGCTTTTGTATAAGAGGAATGTTGCCTGAGGCTTTCATAGTTTTTTTTATTATCTCAATCCAATTTTGCACTGCTATTTAAATAAAATGCTTCAATAATTCCAGAATCTATAACTTAAGAAGTAAAATACTTTCCACTTTATTTTACATAATTATTCCCTTGATTTATGACAATGACAGAAAGGGAACAATAGGATGCCAATTTTTTTTTTCCATACACACTACTTTACTTTTTACTGTGATAGAAAGAGCTCAGGATGTCAATGAGCTACAATGCCAGCATAACCAGTGAGATCACGCTTGCCCTTCTGGCCTGGCTTTGACTGATATTAGCAGGATTAATGTAATACAGTACATAGTTGGTGAGGCCCCCCCCCCATTACCCTATGGAGTTTTTTGGGGCCACATGCAGTCACAGAATCTGCTGCCTATTTCTCAGGCTTTCCTGATGCTGTTGGAGGTGTCCTGTGTCCTTTCATTTGAGAAATCTGATTTGTAAATAAATCTAAAACTTCAGCGATTGAATCCAGGTCCCTAGTCAACACCCCAGTAATGGATTTCATGTCCTGTTTTCACAGGTAGACCTCCCTCCCCTCCATGGAGTCCAAACACAGCAGAAGTCGACACTGATCTGACGTAGATTGCGCATTCCTCCACAGCACTCCGGCTACACACCTCTGCAGTAATGGACAGACAGATTTAAAACCATCCTCAATATTTATTAACTTGCTTAGAATGCTTAACTTTCAGATTTTCATCTATTGCTAATCCTTATCTTCTTCTCAGTGAAAAATCCTGTGGCTGGATTTTGTCCTTGCCATCCATTTGCAACATAGTGGAAGTGGAAGGTACATCTCCATAGCAACACTTACCTTCCAAACTGATAGTTACATGTATGTGAACTTCTTCATTTGATGTTTCTCTCAACTCCCTCCCTGGACTGTTCTCAGCAATCAGTCTTCCAGCCAAAAATATACTCTCGTCCTTGTTTAAAATTAAATACCATTAAGTGCCATTGGTTCTCTGTGGAGGCAGGATAGCCAGTGAGTCTTGAACTTTTCATGCCAAGGAAGGTTGAAGTAAGATACTCTCTCCTCCAAAAAAAGGTTGAATCTTGGCCAATTGAAAATGTCGAAAATATGATCTCTAGGTTTTTTGTAAGAGGTGGTTGTTAAGGAACACAGAACTAAGATCTGCAGAGACAGAGCACCATAATCAACTTCAAGGTGCTGAAGGCTAACTCCTATAGTTACATCTATCCATCTTATTCAATAAAAATTGTTTACGTACATTGACAGTAAGGTGTTTATTAGTAATACATTTCCTCTGGCTTTGTTCTTAATCGACCACTATAAAAATGATCTAATCTGAGTTCATATTGATATTGATATTAAGTGTTTAATGACAAAACAGTAGTTTACTTATCTTTCTGGATGATAATTTGTTCATTCAGCATAGCGAAGTGTTTATTCCTCTTGTCACTCATGGCGTCTGTAAATAAAGTTAACTGTGATGCATGGATGCCCCATCAGCTTTCTATCCAGTTAAGTATTTGCAAAGTATTGGTACTTCCTTGATCTTGGAAATTACAGCTAAATGCCAGTTTATGAATAACGTTGTCCTGGAAAAAACAATGAGCAACTAATTGTCCCATTAGATATAGTTAGAGAGTCACAAGAGACAGCAGTTAGGAGAACCTGGAGAAACTAGTGGAGGAACTCAGCACATCAGGCTGCATCTGGGGAGGCTGAGGGTTGGTGGATGAGAGAGGTGGGTGAGAGACCCTGCATCAGAACTGAAAGTGTCGAGGGAAGATATCCAGCATAAAGAGGTGAGGAGAGGGTGTGAAACAGGACTGGGTAGATGATGTGTAGAACCAGTTAAGGAGGGAGATGATGGGTAGATGTAACCAGGAGGAGGGTGGAGTTTGAGACAAAAGGGTGAAAGGTGATTTGTGCAGATAATATTAGGCTGCAGTTTCTGGAATCTGATAAGCAGAGTGATATATGGAACCAGATAAAAGACCAGAGATGGGCAGATGGAAGCAGGCAGGAGAGTGGAAAGGAAGTAAGTAAAAGGGGGCTGGAGAGTGGGAACATTGAGAGGAAGGGAAGTGAGAGAAGGGAAGGCAGATCAGAAAGAGTGAGAAAGGAATATAAGAATGGAGGTTACTTGAAATTAGAAAATTCAATGTTCATACCATTGGGTTGTAGACTGCCTGGATGGAATACGAGGTACAATTTTGTAGTTTGTATTTGATCTAAATTTGTTATAAGACCATAACACCATAAGACAAAGGAGCAGAAGTAGGCCATTCGGCCCATCAAGTCTGCTCCGCCATTTTATCATGAGCTGATCCATTTTATCCTATTTAGTCTCACTGCCCCGCCTTCTCACCATAACCTTTGATGCCCTGGCTACTCAGATACCTATCAATCTCTGTCTTAAATACCGTCAATGACTTGGCCTCCACTGCTGCCCGTGGCAACAAATTCCATAGATTCACCACCCTCTGACTAAAAAAATTTCTTCGCGTTTCTGTTCTGAAAGGGCGCCCTTCAATCCTGAAGTCATGCTCTCTCGTACTAGACTCACCCATCATGGGAAACAACTTTGCCACATCCACTCTGTCCATGCCCTTTAACATTCAAAATGTTTCTATGAGGTCTCCCCTCATTCTTTGAAACTCCAAGGAATACAGTCCAAGAGCGGACAAACGTTCCTCATATGTTAACCCTCTCATTCCCGGAATCATTCTAGTGAATCTTCTCTGTACCCTCTCCAACGTCAGCACATCCTTTCTTAAATAAGGAGACCAAAACTGCCCACAGTCCTCCAAGTGAGGTCTCACCAGCGCCTTATAGAGCCTCAACATCACATCCCTGCTCCTATACTCTATTCCTCTAGAAATGAATGCCAACATTGCATTCGCCTTCTTCACTACTGACTCAACCTGGAGGTTAACTTTAAGGGAATCCTGTACGAGGACTCCCAAGTCCCGTTGCATCTCAGAACTTTGAATTCTTTCCCCATTTAAATAATAGTCTGCCCGTTTATTTTTTCTGCCAAAGTGCATAATCATACACTTTCCAACATTGTACTTCATTTGCCACTTCTCTGCCCATTCTTCCAATCTATCCAAGTCTCTCTGCAGACTCTCCGTTTCCTCAGCACTACCGGCCCCTCCACCTATCTTCGTATCGTCAGCAAACTTAGCCACAAAGCCATCTATTCCATAATCCAGATCGTTGATGTACAATGTAAAAAGAAGCGGCCCCAACACTGATCCCTGTGGAACACCACTGGTAACCGGCAGCCAACCAGAATAGGATCCCTTTATTCCCACTCTCTGTTTCCTGCCAATCAGCCAACGCTTTATCCACGTATGTAACTTTCCTGTAATTCCATGGGCTCTTATCTTGTTAAGTAGCCTCATGTGTGGCACCTTGTCAAAGGCCTTCTGAAAATCCAAATATACAACATCCACTGCATCTCCCTTGTCTAGCCTACTGGTAATTTCCTCAAAAAATTGTAATAGGTTTGTCAGGCAGGATTTTCCTTTAAGGAATCCATGCTGAGTTCTGCCTATCTTGTCATATGCCTCTAGGTTCTCTGTAACCTCATCCTTGACAATCGACTCCAACAACTTCCCAACCACCAACATCAAGCTAACAGGTCTATAATTTCCTTTTTGCTTCCTTGCCCCCTTCTTAAATAGCGGAGTGACATTTGCAATCTTCCAGTCTTCCGGAACCATGCCAGAATCTATCGACTTTTGAAAGATCATCGCTAATGCCTCCGCAATCTCCACAGCTACTTCCTTCAGAACACGAGGGTGCATTCCATCTGGTCCAGGAGATGCATGATAAAAAAAACAAACAGGGCAGCATTTGAGTGCCATGGGATATTAATTATTTAATAAAATATAGCACCTTATCATTCTTGTTTACTACAATTATAATCTAACAGTGCAAAGCTCCCTTGGTATGGAAAATGGAGTATTCAGCATGGAGTGAAAGTTAAACCCACAACTTTCTGATTCTAGGTGAGAGTGGTAATACTGAATCATTGCTGGTACCATTGTATAATGGGTCCATTCCTCCTTCAGCTCCCATTCTGTATCCCTCCTTACAGCATTTCAGTAACCCTTAAAGCTGCTTTTATTTTGCTTAAGCAACTAATGGTGACTCAGTCATCCAGTTAAATACAAACATAAAAGACTGCTTTTAATGGGCTTCAGTTTTCAACCCTGCTGTTTGCACAAAAGGTAATAAATTTTATTATCTCCACAATTCAAACAGTACCTGTGCAGAAATTAACCTTTCTTCCGCTTACCTACACTTACTGGTGATACATTTAAAATTTAGGGACCCAGTCATGGGATAACATTAACTAATAAGAGCTTTTTATAAGAGTTTGCCTCCAAATCCTTTCTGTACAAATTACTTTCAAAGCTATTTTTCATTGCTTAGCTTCACAAAGTGCACACTAAAGAATTTGACACTACTCCAGCCAGCAAATGGAAGAAATGTTTGTGCATTTCAATCAAGGAACCTTTGTAGAATTCATGCAGAAAACGGTGCAATTGGGTGGCGATAACAGACTCTTGGGAGTACACCTAAGGGAACAATTGCAAGGATTTTAGGACAGGTGGAATGACTAAAAATATTCAGCTTCAGTTTTCATTCAATGCTGTTTTACTGTGTGATATCCACCTTAAATTAATTTAATCATACATCATTTAAATTTTGCTCTAATTTGTATCCCCTTGACTATCACCAGTAACTGAAGGTCAGTGGAAGAAATGTTAATCTCTGAAGGACACATATGACTGAGGCTACTTGATAATACAGAATTGATTCTGCACTTGATGCAACTAAAACAACATAGCAGTGTTTTCTATCACAGAAAAAAACCTAATACAATGCTGATACTTACCTTAAATGAAAAGAACAGAAATGTTGTGACAAAAAATATGAGGTCTGTAGAACATACCTAAAACAAAATTCTGGTGCATATCAAAGGAGATAGTACTGTAGTAAATATCCAAATTGCATCATAAGCCAATGGAGCCAGAATAGTGAATGGAAATTTAAATGTGGTTCCTTTAGCTAGGGCAGCTCAGAAGACATATTAAACACATAGACACTTATGTTCAGATGCTTAATGTGATTTTGATGATCATATGGAATTTCTACCAGCCTCTATGAAATACACCCCCATTCCAACCAACAGCCCATACTTGCCCTGAATGCATTAACATGAGTAGTAAAGATGCGGATCATTTTCATGGAGCCAGCGTATTTTCTCTAATACCTATATCACTCTTTTTTATGTACAAACGTGTACAATTCCAAATAATGTAGGCCTTTTAGGTTAAGATATTTGCAGTAGCATTGAATGGTTGGAATAGCAAGGGAAGATATCTAAAGAGGAAGTACAGGTAGAATACCTAAAGGGGAAAAATAATCTCATTGCCAAAATAAATTAGACTACTGTTTGCATTGCTATCTTGTGCAAGATTGCCAGAAAAGAATGAACTCTGCTATTTCAGATTTTAGTTTACCTTTACCAGATAATGATGATCATGTACGTAGTCAAGGAATGCAACAGTTGTAATTGAGAATTGGCAGCTTGAGTCAATAAAGCCAGCTATTCTCACTTATAACCTATTACACTCTTACTTGTCCATTATTACTTAATTACCGCACTTGAAAATTATTAACTCTGTTTTCCTTCAGGGAACTATGTGTATCAAACAGAATTCAATTTAAACTGTGGAGGATAAAATGGTGCTGCATAAAATCTGCTGTCTGAATGGTAGCTAAGTGCAAGTCACATATTCTTAAACATAGCAGATAAGTCACACTGACATGACTTAATACCCGTGTATAACTCATTGGCCTATTATTAGAGAACTTCAAACTAGGCACCAAATATAACCTAATTCTATTTTTGCTTATAGCAATGCCAGAATGTGACACCAATGTTGTAGTTTATGCATCTTTATGTCACATTGCTGGTCAACAACTGAGAATATTTTCACAGCATTAGCATTTCTTTTACTGCATCATATTATACACAAGAACCTAAGCAATAGGCCTATGATAGATGGGATAAGGCTTCTGTTATCTAAAATGTTAAATGTTTTTAATTGTCTTCATTGATAAGGATGTTTCAAGGCACTTTCCAGTTCTTGATTCCAAATGCATAATGGATGCATGAAATCTTTGCAGTGGTCATTGCACAGATCATTTCAATATCTATGGTTAAATAACTGCAGATGCTGAAGGATCACCACCTTCCCATTTTCATTGTAAAGTTCCATTGCTCTGATAATCCTGCACAGCTTTTTATTTGTACTCTTAAATATTTTGGATTTCAAGGTACGTTTTATCTTCATATCCAAAATAGTAAACACACACACACACACACACACACACACACACACACACACACACACACACATACATACATATACAGAATGGTGTCACTCTTGTATTAGTGTTCAATTTTAATTTTTAATTTACAAAATACATTCAATAATATTATTTATGTTCAATTACTTTCTGTTCATTTTTCTGCTGCTAGACATTTTTCTTAAACAAAAGAGTTCAGTACAATCAATTATTTCAAATAGAAATCATTTAAAATCTTCTACTAAATGTTTCCTTCATTCACTTTTATCTGTAGTACAAAACAAAATCTGGATTGTCTGTCAAAAAATGTGTCTATTAACAATTAAAATCACAAATTTCAATGAGGATACATCTGTTGCATCCATCAGGAAACTTGACAGGCCCTGTTGGGAGAATTCTGAATGCCCGGAGCAATCGTTAGGGTATGCTGGGGGAGGGGGGGGGTTGCTCCGGGAAGTTTAACGCCTTCCGCTGAAAATGTTAGGAACCTGGATTCTCCCCCAAAATGAGCCTACAGCATTGTGATGAATCCAGAAGTAATGTCTACTGCCTGCTTAAAGTTGTCACTAAGAACAAACTGTCATTGAAAATGGCATATTCACTGACATGCCTTAAGAATATTTCTGTCTTGCAGGATGCTTTGAAATTAGTGTTAGATGCAGAGAGAGCATTTTTACATAAAAAGTTTTTTATTTATTTTAAAAATCTAGACAAAAGCTAGAGCTATCCATTGTGCAAGATGCCATCAAGATTAATTTAATGTTCGCAAGCCATGTTATAGAATGATTAGATATTGAATGGCATTCAGACTTTTCTATTGACAAAATGATGACTACATCAATGGAAATATAGAATTGAAAACTATCACTGGATTTTCTTCACATGAAATTAGAAGAACCTATGCATTCCAATGTTAGCTATTTTAAAATATTTTAAAACTAAATTTTGGGTAACTGTTATTAAGCTTCCCAATTTTCTAATTGGAGAATTGTTGGTTAATACAGTTGTGAGATACTATTTATTATAAACATTGAACAGGAACTATGGCTTTACTGTAAGTTATGGCCAAAAAATATTAGCATGTATTTTTGACTGCCATCAGATTTGAACTGGCACAACATGGATAATTAGACCTAAATGATGTCTAAGGCACAAATCAAGGTGCAGTTATGTTGGTGCCTGTGTTAGTCATATACAGCTAATGCAGAGAAGGCTGATCATGATGTAGTGCTCCCATTTTGAGCTCTTTGCTCCAATTTATGCCTTCCCTTAACCTTGATGTGAAATCTACACACACATGGATAGCATGCTGAAACCTACAGAGACAGTAACTATGATGGCGGAGATATTGGCATTCTAAGACAATGAACAAGAAGCTACTTCGGAAGAATTTTATAATGCTTGACAACGAGGCTCTCAAAACTTGTGGTAGTCTGCAACATGACGGGCAGCTGCAAACCACATGGAAAAGGAGAAGGGGTGGATAGGAGCGCACAACTTAAATTATTCTTTTATGGCTCCACTATTCAAAAAGATTATGGTTAATGTTTTAATCCAGACTATTTTTCAGCACTATCTCCTTGCCTTTGATGTAACTAATATTCACAAATTCATTGACCCTTATCTTGAAAACAGTTACTGGCCTTGCACAGTCCTCTTAGGTAGAGAATTCCAAAGATTCACCAACTATGGGAGAAGAAATCACTCTTCTGTCTTTGAGTCATAGAATCATACTTCACAGAAACAGGTTCTTCAGCCCATCATCATCGGGCAAGTACCCATTTATACTAGTCCCATTGACCAGCCCTTAGTTCATAAGCTTCTATGCTTTCGTAATTCATGCACTTATCAAAGTTGTGTTAGTACCTGCCTCCATCATACACTCTGGCATGTGTGCTTCAAATTCCAGCCATACTCTGGGTGAAAAGGTTCATCCTTGGATCCACACTATACTTTTTTTACACTTTCCACATCCTTCAGTGTTACACACTTCTGATATAGGAAAATGTTTACTCCAGCTATTCATCTCAGAATTTGGTATATCTCCATCAAATAACTCCAATCCCAACAAAATCCTAGTGAACCTCCTTTGCACCCTCTCTAGTGCAATCATATCCTTCCTATATTGCGCTGACTAAAACAGTACACCATTCTCTGGATACAATCTAATCAATCTTCTATAAAATTGTAATTTAACCTCCCTGATTTTTTATTCTGTGCTTTAGCTAATGAAGTTAAGGATCTCACAGGCACTATCTACCATCTCCTCTAACTGTGCTACCACCTTAAAGGATCTCGGACTTGTATTTCACGTTCCTCCTGTTTGTTAATCATTCTGAGGGTCTTATCATCCCTGATGTGTGTCCTAGCCTTATTAGTCCTCCATAAGTGATTCACCTTGCACTTATCACAATTAAATTCCATCTGCCCATCTTAACAAATGATCTATATGAAAATCCTCCTCACTAACATCTGCAAACTTACTAATCGTACACCCTGTATTCATATCCAAATTGTTGACATATACAGCAAACTATATGGGTTCTAGCCACCTCCTTCAAGTTCTAGGTAACAAATCATCAGGTCCTTGAGATTTACCAGCTTTCATGTTCGCAAGCTTCTCTGCTCCTAGTTTTGAGTAACACTTTATTCTTGCTAGATCTTTGATTCACTGATACATCTGGAAAGGATTGTTTATCTTGGATGAAGTAAGACACAAAGTAATTTTTTAATTGCCCACCATTTCATCAGTTGCCGTTATAAACTCTCGTTTCTGATTGTAAGGGCCCACACATACTTTTATTTTCATTGTTAAGCAAATTTTATTGCCACATCTGAGATCCCAAGCATACTCAGAACCATGGACAGTCTTTGAAAGGAACTAAATGCAGTGTTCTCAAAAATGAAATCTATTAACATGACATAATAACAATATCCTTCCACATTTGAAAGAAACATTCTGATATTATTATTCTTTATGGCACTGTTGTGAGGTTGGTCAGATATGAAGATAGGTTCCCCGATGCAGTGAATAATATTAGTGATTTCCACATGTGAGGAATTTGTCATCGGCTAGCATTGATCAGTTTTTTCTTCAAAGTTAGGGTTAGTC
This sequence comes from Mobula hypostoma, assembly GCF_963921235.1. Lineage (NCBI taxonomy): Eukaryota > Metazoa > Chordata > Chondrichthyes > Myliobatiformes > Myliobatidae > Mobula > Mobula hypostoma. The sequence goes on from NC_086104.1 coordinate 45,193,802, forward strand.
ATTTTGGTTTTGTCAATATTGAACGATGTTTTCACTGTTTAGAAGGATAACATATTTTCTGTATTGCTTTGCGATACAGTGATCATAGACTCTTTCATGGAAGTCACTTTAAATGGCTGCACGTCATTTGGATTGGTTGTATGCCTGTATGGTTATTGCTTTTCACAAGAACTGTATCCCCAGGCTGTAATGGCATAAATCTGAATTTTATATGTTTCTCTGTATTTGCTTTCATGCTGTTTTCCATGGCTTTGTTACGTTTGAGTAGATTTTGATCAGCTAACTGTGGGATATATCTAGATGATATTTATGTATTGTTTGTGTTAAAATTCACTTATCTGGTGATATTCCTATTGTGTTTTTAAAAAAAGTTTTATAAATTGCCCTTTGGTACAAGTAATGACTTTCTTGAGTATTCACATAAATCTATCCACTTTATTACTGGCACATGACAAGTGAGGTATCACTTTACAATGTGTGGAATGGAGGTAGCATGCAAACTTCCTTGAGTCATCTCTGGTAAACAGCTGTCCATTATCCATCCTCATAGCTAGAAAGACAATAAGTAATGTCAAGACACAATCAAGCTCTGGGAATGTAGGCTTTGTGGATGTAAAACTGATAATCCATACAGTATAATGGGAAATCTACCATGGTTTCTGACAATTACAAGCAAGTAGTGATCCAAGTATATGTGTATCTGTAAAATCAATACTGGTGTAATCCATGGACCTTTGGCTAACACCAACATTTGTATTAGTTCTTTCAGAAAAGGCATCATGGTTGATTGACATGCCAGGCATTGGTTGATTTTGTTGTTGATCGAATGATCTTTTACCGAGAACCATACATTATCCCTTATCAGCCATTTAGTTTTCTTGAATCCTTGATGGGCTTCATGGGCAGTGTCTATAAATAGTTCTTTTAGTGACTGCAGGATGACAATGTGATTAACTTGTAGCACAAGATCAGAGGTAAATGCAGTTATGAGCTCATCGTGAACTTTGTGTAAATCTTGCAGTTTATATGCAATATCATGAAAGGGTGCAGTTTCAATGATGTGTTTCCATTTTTGTGATTGAATTGCTGTAATACACAGTGATAGAATTACATCTTGCTTCATTGCAGCTTTGATTTTGTTCAGTGTCATCATTTTGGGTAGCGTGTTCAGACTCATAACTAACATGCTGTACTGTGACCTTTACAGTCTGACCAGTGAGGAACATTGCACATGGCTTTACATATTTGACCTCCACTGATGATGCTCTGTTGAAACTGAAAGGCATTTCCCAATTACCCAAGACTAAATATTGTTAGATTTAAAGAAAAATATTTTCTGTTTCTGTATTGTTAGAAGGAAATATTCTGGCATTTCCTCGCCCATTTAGAATAGAGGAAGTTGTTCATACTTTGTTCACTTATACATTGATAGATGTACCTACATCAAATTATTGATTGACAAGGTGTGAGTGCTCTGATAAATGTGGTGAATGGTAAATGCTTATGATCATCACAACTGTTTTTAATCTCAGCCTCTTCTTGTACACTTGCTGCATGCTTTGATCAGTTTTGATACACTGATTTGCAGAACCACATGCTTCCACAAAATGGTCGGATATTCCTCATGGCTTACAATGTTTTAACACTACACACATACTGCAATATTTTAACATTACAGCAGAATTACTGCACTTTCTGTTCCATGGGCTTGGTTGCTGTCTCCATAATGGCACTATTTTTAATTTATCTTTTCTCTGCAAGTCTGGAAATTGTTCTCCAATGGTTTTGAGTGCAAAGTTCTGACCAGTTACTTACTCTGCCACCTGATTCTCTTCTCAGAAGTACTTTCGGTCTGTCTTCAACAATTTCTCTGTTCTCTAGTTCAGACAGTCTGCTATCCTTTTCAAGAACTTCTTGTCAAAGTTGCTCAGATATGAATCCTTCAGTGGTCTCCATTTTCAGTTTTCACTCAAGATCATAAAATTCACATTTTCCAGCATAGTTTCCCAGAAATGCCGAATTGTCTCCTTTTGCTTCATGTGCAGAGCGCATTTGTTTCATTTACCTTTATCTGCTCTGGTATAAAATGTGAATTAATTATATCATCATCATTTTAATCTTCTGCAAATGTCCTAAAATACCATAATAAATTAAGTACATTTATACTCTTATACCATCTGTGTTTTCAAATTCTGCAATTGCCCCTTCAAACAAGCAAGGCCGTTTTTCTCATAGGACAGAACCAACAATAGTTTGGATTGCATGTTAAATCCATAGGTTTAGCCATGACTTTTCCCATAACAACATTCTTGGTTAACTATGTCAGTGCTATATTCATCCGGCAAAGTTACAGATCATCATTTGGGGTACATTACCCAAACGGTATAATTACATAACAGGAGAATCACCTGAAGTTACATGGAGTGTAATCCCTCAGATGGAGACTGCAAGAGTTGAAATGAGTAACATTCTATTATCCTCACTCTCTTCTGATCATGGCCTGGCCGAGCAGGAGTTCCTGCTTAGTTGAAATCTGAAATGCAGAGTTGGGTCATGGTGAAGTGAATTGCTTGCATCAGCTGTAGTTTGAAACTCAGAAAAGATTCTGGGATAGAAACCATATGGAAACCATAGAAATTACAGCACAGAAACAGGCCCTTTGGCCCTTCTTAGCTGTGCCGAACCATTTTCTGCCTAGTCCCACTGACCTGCACAGGGACCATATCCCTCCATACACCTCCCATCCATGTATCTGTCCAATTTATTCTTAAATGTTAAAAAAGAACCCGCATTTACCACCTCGTCTGGCAGCTCCTTCCACACTCCCACCACTCTCTGTGTGAAGAAGCCCCCTCTAATGTTCCCTTTAAACTTTCCCCCCTCACCCTTAACCCATGTCCTCCGGTTTTTTTCTCCTCTTGCCTCAGTTGAAAAAGCCTGCTTGCATTCACTCTGTCTATATCCATCATAATTTTATATACCTCTATCAAATCTCCCCTCATTCTTCTATGCTCCAGGGAATGAAGTCCCAACCTATTCAACCTTTCTCTGTAACTGAGTTTCTCAAGTCCCGGCAACATCTTTGTAAACCTTCTCTGCACTCTTTCAACCCTATTAATATCCCTCCTGTAATTTGGTGACCAAAACGGAACAGATTCGGTCTCACCAATGCCTTATACAACCTCATCATAACATTCCAGCTCTTATATTCAATACTTTGATTAATAAAGGCCAATGTACCAAAAGCTCTCGTTACGACGCTATCTACCTGTGATGACACTTTTAGGGAATTTTGTGTCTGTATTCCCAGATCCCTCTGTTCTACTGCACTCCTCAGTGCCTTACCATTTACCCTGTGAGAAGTGAGAAGTGTAATATGCCAAGAATGTTATTTATGACGACAAGTTTCATCCACCATTTTAACTCCATCATTGACTATAACCTCAGCAAAGATAACTCCAGTAGTAAAGAAACACTACCTACTTCATGGCCCTAGGTTCACTGCTGCTACCTCTGATGACTGTCCTGTGAGAAAGAGGGAAGTGTCGAGAAGTGTAGTACAATGTGTTTTGTTGAAATGCCTATCACGGTTAAACAGCTGACAGTTGTACAAGTGTGATGAGATGTGGCTGTGTGGGTGAAGTAAAGCTATTTTATTTTAGGTATTTTCTTCAGGTTTATTATCACTGATATATGACTGACTGTCATGAAATTTGCTGTTTTTGTGGCACCAGTATAGTGTAAGACATGCAAAAGATTACTGCAAGTTAGAATAAAAATATAATAGTGCAGAAGAGCAGTATAAGTTTATAGAACAGGTTGGTAGGAGAACGAAAAATTGTGCCTTGCAACTAGAGGAAAATAACTCTTGAAGACCTAAATCATGCATGTGAAGTAATTGATCTTCTATTGACACTAGATCCAAGTTCTTGGGATTTGACTTGTGGAACTGACCATTGACTACCTGTTTCCATTGCCTTTGGAGAATTTGTCAGGATAGTTAGACTCCCTCTGGATGGGACACAGCTCTCCCTTACTCAGTTTTTTCAAAGATTTCTCCTCCACTTAATCTCCAAAGATGATAGCGGTGGATAGAGTGCAGGAACATTAACCAGATGCTGCTTGGGATGAGGTTATGAGGAGAGATTGGGAGAGGCTGGATGTTTTCCCTGGAATGGAGGAAACAATGAGGGATATGCGTAGGTAGACTGAAGATATTTTTCCCCGTATTACAGATAGATAAACCTAGAAGACATAGTTTTCGAGTAAGAGATTTAGAGGGGACCTGAGTGAGTCCTACTTCACACAGAGAGGGGTGGGTTCCTAGAGTGGTGGATGAAAAGTTGCTGACAGTGTATAGATGAGCACTTACATTGCCTAGGCATTAGAAGCCTATGGGTTACTGTAAATACTGGAAGTGGTTAATACCCACTGGCTGGTGTGGATGCAGTGGGCCAAGTGGCCAGTTTCAATACTGTGAGATACTATGACAATTCTGTTAGACACTCCCACTCCACGAAGGCCTCTAGTGGAGCATCTGAAAATTGCGAAGTCTCTTTTCTCACATATAATACCATTATTCAAAGTCTCCTCTCACAGAAGGTTTGCTAGTCCAGCTCAGTAGGGGACTCTCAAACAAGATGCTGATTATTCACTGCATACTATCCTATTGTTGCCCACTAAGGTCATGTTGAATGTTGAATAATCTGTACACCTTCCAATGAGAGCCTTAGACAAAATGTATGGCATTAGTTTAAGATCTCTTAATCTTACATAAATATATATATCAGAATCTGATTCTGATTCTGATATTTAGGATGAATCTACTGAACAATGGATTCTCAAAGCTCTCCAGCTTTGGCTGGCTGTATATAACCATTTGTCACTAATAGCATATTCCGCTGCCACTCACTATTGTTGCCAGTACATTTACGGTATTTTAATTCATGTCCAATATAATTTATTACAGTAAATGTGATTACACAAGGATGGTCACAATTCACCACAGTATTAAATTAGAGAAATGAAAGAAGTAGGCAAATTACATTTAGTGATTGCTCAAATTAATATCTTTTTCCCTTACAGGTTTCTTTGAAAGGAGAACCAGGATATCATCCAGCCTGGAAGAATCAACATTCTGAATTTCGCAGCATATTTCAGATGAGGGGGAAAAAGCTTATGGCCTTGTAAATCAAAATCATAAATATGTAAATAAATTTCTTCAAGTAGATGATGAAGCAAAATTGAATACACTCATTTAAAATGTAGTTAGTGGTTTAGAAATTCACCTGGATACTATCAGGCACCTTTGTATTGGAGTCTATATACTTGAGGTTGAGGTACAGTCAAAGAAATGCTCCAATTTCACACAAGCACCCTAAGTAATTTTTCACCTGATGCCTTTGATGTGTTTAGTATCTGGATTAATTTTATGTTTTTAATTAATTAGTGTTACTTGATGACGAGGTAATCCAGAGAGCAGTTCGTCCTCCTGCCTTTTGTTTCATGCACAGTCCATAATTTCCCTTTGGAACATGTCATTTGTGTGTGCGTTTGTCGTGGTCTCTCTCTCTCTGCACATTGGGGAAAAAAACAAGTAAATTCAATCTTTGAATTAAGCTGTAACCAAGCTTGTATATTCATTAGAGGGAAAAAAAATCTTTTCTGAGAAGTTCAAATTGTTTATTGATTTTCATTTCTGTGTTCAAGTGAAGCTTGAGTAAGTCTGTCTCACTATTCCCCCTGGGGTACCATAGCCAACAAGTGCATCACATTTCACTCCTAGCACAAATTCTGGGAATTCAATGAAAATCTGAACCATTTAATTGTTATAGCATGAGCTTTTCCCTGTAACACTGGAGCTATTTGTACACAGCTTTGTTTTTATTTCTTGTGTCTGAGCTGAAAGAGAATTACCCTGGCCAGCCGTGACTCTGTCACCATGGCCATACACAGAGTCTGGGCATCACCTTCCAATCCATCACTGAAGAGATGAATTTTGGAGTCAGAGGACAACTTGGCAATGCTTGCTTCATAAATCTGACCTTCTATCTCCACAGTGGTCCAACTAGCATATGACTGATGGTTTTAGTGACTACATGAAGCCAGTATCACAGGGCCTGCCCTCCCTTCAGACTGCATATATATGTTACTCATCACTCTTCTTAGGCTTGCTTGAATACCAAGAAAATTAGTTTTAAGAAAAAAAAAACTTTTCCCCAGTTTACTTGTGGTAAAAAGGGGCCACTGGACATTTATATATTAAAAAACAAAAATTCTGCTTTACTTTAAGAGTGGCGATCTTCATATGGCAAAATGGCAACATGATTTGTAAATTAAAATCTGTTCAAAATATAGAAAAAAAATGTTCCATAAATTCAGAACCTTCCACAGGTCAGTTGTGTAGCAATTCTGACATTTCTGTATTATTCCAATACACATAGTCCAACAGCATTGCTCAATAATAACAACTGCAAGTATTGATTGAGTCTATATTACATTTTTGTGATGTCATTCAATAGTGAAGCTGGAAATAAAGCGACAAATGCAATAAAGTCACACTTAATTTTTTTTGCATAGCTTTCTTAAATTACGGAGCAGGTAGAATTTTCATTTCAGACTGTGATTTCTCACACAGGGCTGCCAGGAAGGAAGATTGAAGCCTGCTTTAACTGGTGCCACACTCATGCACTTGGCAGGCTTCATTAATAGAATACAGGGTGGTTTGTACATTGAACTTATCTGCTTATTCATTTCAATTAAATCCAGGGCATGATATTCACATCAGTTACACCTCTTATCCCTATTTACAATCTTAATCTCATTAACCCCATACTGAAGCTATTGACAATCCTAAAATTTACCTTGATACCCCTGGCTACACCCAATCCTGATGATCGCCCACTGCCTCTCAGATCATGGTACCCACTTACCTGAAGCCCTGGCCCTGCTTTCCAGAATCAATGCTACTCCTCCACCCAGTCATGTCCTTACTATTCCCTAGCACTTGAACTCAACCTCTCTGATCAGTGTCGCCACTCTCCCTGATCGTCCAGCCCCCTCCTTAATTACCTGAACTACCCACTGTGAACCCTGCTCTCACCACCCTAGCTACTAGCCCACCTCCCCTAATACCTACCATGTTCTAAATCTCCCCGAACACAACCAGACCCTTCAGATTATTACTCTACTACAAGGTCGGTACTTCCACCCTCACAAATCGTGCTCTGAATCATATTCCTAACTTTCCTTATCACTCCCTACTCTCCCAGATATCTAATTACCCCTACTCAACTGCACTTTCTTCCTCAATCCTCCACTATCAATTTCCATAATTATTTTCCCTACTACACGCATACAAATAAAACAATTTATGCCATGGCTGGGCATTTTGCCAGGACAAATTTTCCTGCCTGACCCTGCCCATCCTTACAGGGTGGACATGGTAATCGTTCTGTTGCCTGAGACTAATAAGCCTCAGTTTGATAAGCATTAAAAAGAGCATAAGGTCAGTTATAACTTCAGCTAATCAACCCACACCAACCAAGTTAACAATTAAGACTGGCAACATATTGGTCCTTCTGTTACTGCACATACAGGAGCGGGAGCTGGGTGAAAAAGCTACTCAAACAATGGAAGTGGATACCATCCCAAGGAGCCACATAGTGGCAATGAGCTGTGTTTATGTGTGTTTTTTCTTTCTTTCTCTTTAATGTTTACACTGTGTAATGTACTGTCCAAGAATGCAAAAGATTTGGCACTGCGTCTTTCCTTTGTATATATTTTATCATGAATAAGGCCTACTTTTGAAATAAAAAAGTCATGACCTGTTCACCTAAACCTGTCTCTATCATGATTTTCACACCATCCCCTTCTTCCTGCCCTCTCAACTTCCTACCTCACCTTCTCACTTTCCTACCCCTCTTCCTCACCTGAATTCACCTATCACCAACCAGCTCGTGCCTTTTGCCCTCCCATTACCTTTTTATTCTGTTTTCTGCCCTTTTGCTTTCCAGTCCTGATGAAGGGTCTCAGTCCAAGCTATTGACAGCTCATTTCATTCTATAGATGCTGTTGCATAACTCCAGTATTTTCCGTGTGTTGTTTCAGATATTCAGCACCTGCAGTCTCTCTTGTGTCTCCATTTTGCTGCTACACTGGAAAGTCTCTTTGAGATATGTCTACCCTAAAGAAGTATATCATCCTCTCTTTGACAAGGGTTCTATGAGCTCCCCCTCTCACTGTTGTGCAGTGTGATTTCTGCTTCTCTATGCTCCATCTTGATTGACTCTAACCTGACAGCATCAACATTAATTTCTCCAACTTCCAGATAGCGGAAGGAAAAGAGAAGGGGAAAAGTGGCCAGAGTGGTTTAGCAGCACACAAAAATTGCTAGAGGAACACAGCAGGTCAGGCAAAGTCCATGAAGAAAAATGAACAATGTTATGGGATGACACCCTTCATCAGAATTTGAAAGAAAGAGGATAGGATCCCAGAATAAAAAGATGGGAGGAGCTTTCTCCACGACTTCCTTGTTCACTTGTTACTCCCCACTGATTCCCCTTCTGGCACTTACCCTGCAACCATGCTGAATGTTACACTTGCCCCTACACTTCCTCCCTACCACTATTCAGGGCCTTAAACAGCCCTTCCAAGTGAGGCAGCTCTTTACACGTGAACCTGTCAAGGTTGCTTATTGTATCCAGTGCTCCTGGTGCGGACTCCTCTACAGCAGTAAGACCTGTCACAGGTTGGAAATTGCTTCATTGAGTACCTTTGCCCCATCTTTCCCAACAGACAGGATCTCCCAGTGGCCAACCATTTTAATTCCACTTCCCATTCCCACACTGACATGTCTGCCCACTGTCTCGTCTACTGCCATGTTGAGGCTAGAAGCAGACTGGAGGAGCAACACCTTATATTCCATTTTAGTTGTCTCCAACTGATGGCATCAACATGGATTTCTCTAACTTCCTGTAACCACTCCCCTCGGTTCCCCCACCCTTTTTTCCTTTATCTCTCTGGCCCCTTTAACCCTCCTCTCCTACCTTACTCTCATGATATGCCCATCACTCACACCCCCACTCTGGTTCCCAACCTCTTTTTCTTTATTCCATGGTCTTCTGTCCTCTCCTATCAGATTCCTTCTTCTTCAGCCCTTCCCCTTGTCATCTTTCACCTCCCAGCTTCTCACATAATTTTTCCACCTTTCTCCCATCCCCCTCCCCCTCCCCCACCCTTTTATTCTGGCTTCAGCCCTCTTTCTTTCCAGACCCTGGTGAAGGTTCTCAGTCCTGAACATTGACTGTTCATTTTGCTCCATAGCTGCTGCCTGACCTGCTGAGTTTCTCCACATTTTTGTGTGTACTGCAGTTTTTTTTTATGTGTTATCCAACTCCAGCTACAGGCACAGTCTGAAGCTGGGAATCCTTTAAATTTGCGGATCAATCACTAACGATAGTGTCATATCAGTTCACAACTTTAATTCCACCTTGATCGAGGGAGCTGCTTTACAGGCAGATAACTCAGTGAAGCAATGGCTCACTCAGTTAATTATTCTCTTTTCCTTTTATAGAGCTGGGAGAGATCGGTAACATTTCTCTTGGATCCACTAGGAAAGAGAAGTTCTCACATGCACCTGACCTTTCACCTCTACTTACTCATTCACACATTACCACATTACCACAGGACACTGCTCAAACAGCAACCTAGGTAACCACAGCAGCCAAGTCTGCAACACTCCCTGCTCCCTTTTTCTCATCCTGCTTCCGGTAGCTATTCATGTTAAAGAGACCAACAATTAAAATAATTGTGGTCTTATTTATCCTGCCTTAGACAGACAAGAATCTAACTGAAAGCTGTTTGTTGGAATCCTCTCTTCACCCTTAAAAAAAGAACTCGGCTAAACAACTTCTGGTCTGAGAAAGAGATGCAATCTAAAGTACTGTGATTCATCTTTTATAACCAATGAAAACTATTAGAAGCTTGCCTTGACTTCCAAAAAAGTTCAGAACCCACCTTCTGTAATTCTCCTAGGAGGAACCTGTAGAAACTACTTGGAGGAATCCCTGATGAGGTCCTGCTCGGCAAAAGAGCTTTCTGCATCTTAACGGCAACAGAAAAAGGAGAAGGAATCTTTGCTAAGCTGAGTTCCTTATTCAGCTGTAATTATAAAAAATGTGTAAAGCACAATGAATTCTTCTCAAACATTCACAAATATTAAAGGAGAACAAAAAACTAAATGAATTTGAAAAGTAAAAAGCAATTTAGGCATTTTATTATGTATTAAAACACACACAAGACAGTTCAATATTTCCAAAAGCTCCAAAATAATTTTAAACACCATTAAGACAAAAAGTAGATTTTTAAAATTTTGATTAATTTTTCAGTAAGTGGTCTTGGTTGGTAAGACCAGCAGTCATTGCAATACCCAACTGCTCTTGAGTGAGCTACCTTCTCAAGCCACTGTATTTCTTTAGGTGTAACTGCTTCCATACTGCTGGTAAACAAGAAGTTGCAGGATATTTTTAAATAAAGAACATATCAGAAATTGTTTTTACATTTATGAAGCAAAACTAAAATTTCTGCAGCTGCTCACTTCCATTCAAACCCAAGGGAAAATGTTTAGACATGTTATCTCATTCTCCATGTACAGTGCATTGTTGGAGCACAAACTCAGGCCGAGTGGTGATCTTCTTATCGGCAATTACCTCCAATTTCCACACTTCTTTTTCTCAAATAACATACAAAGATTGCATGAAAACAACCACACATAAATAATTTCATATTTTTTGTAATGCCTGCAATAAAATGATATATGGTAGTTAGATATACTGTGCCAAGCAGAATTCACTTTACACTATTGCAATCTGCAATTGAATAAGTATCCTCTTCCCCTCTGCCATCAAATTTCTCATTGGATGAAGAATCCATGAACAATACCTTACTATTTTTTCCTCTCTTTTTGTATTATTTATTTAATTATATAAATTAATATATACTTACTTTAATTTATAGTTTTTATTATTATACATTGCAATGTACTGCTATCGTAACAAAAAAACTAATTTCACAACATATGTTACTAAACCTGATTCTGATAAAACAATATATTTTAAGTGCATTAGTACTATAATTTTCAAACAATGTATCTAATCAGTTTTACATCTAAATGTTTCTGAAGAGCTGCATATGCATTTTCATTACTGAAGAATCACATTCAGATTACTTATTCAATGTATGTGTCTTGCGTTGATTATCATATTGCTTTTCAGTGTCGTGATTTGCAGATTAAATCATGTCTCCCTATCATTTCCATGAAAAGATGCAAAGCAGGTGTGTAAAAAGCTCTCATACTAAAAATTACAAGTCTGACATTTGTATGTTTTAGAATTCCTACATGAAAGGAAAGGAATGAGCCAATTTTAACAAATTATGGGAGAATGAAATCATGTCTACAAGCTTTCCATATAGATTACAATTAGAATTGGCCAGATTCAAATAATCTAATACCTTCTTGATTAAAAGCTAGTGCGATGCTGCAGGTACAAGTGCTTGGCTTTGAACAGTTCATAATCTGGCTCAATAGTTTATATAAGGGGATAGAATGTAAAATTATAAAGTTTGCCAATGGTATTAAACAGGGTGGGATTGTACTTTATGTCGAGGATGCAAAAATTGAGTGAATTGGCAAAAAGATGGCAGATGGAGTATAAGATAGACAATTGTGCAGTTATCCACTTTGACAGAAAATATAGAAAGATGGTGCATTATTTAGAGCATAGGAGAGTAGAGCACAGGAACAGGCCCTTCAACGCACAATGCTGTGCCAAACTAATGAAGTTAATGACACCAAATCCCTTCTAGCTGCACATAACATCATAGTGATAGATCACTACAGTACAGAGACAGACCTTTCAGCCAATCTAGTCCATGCCAAATTAATTATCTGCCTAGTCCTATGTACCTGCACTATGAGCATAGCTTATCCTGTACTGAATCAAATGAGAGAAGAGCAATCAGATACTGTGATTTCAATTTATTTCTTTCGACTGTAAGAATATTGAAACATAGAACACAGAAAACCTAATGCACAATACTGGCCCTTTGGCCAACAATGCTGTGGCGAACATGTACTTACTTTAGAAATTGCCTGGGGTTACCCATAGCCCTCTATTTTTCTAAGCTCCATGTACCTATCCAGGAGTCTCTGAAAAGACCCTATTGTATCTGCCTCCACCACTGTTGCCGGCAGCCCATTCCACGCACTAACCACTCTCTGCGTAAAAAACTTATCCTGACATCTCTTCTGAACCTATTTCCAAGCACCTTAAAACTATCCACCTCATGTTAGACATTTCAGCCCTGGGAAAAAGCCTCAGACTATCCACACAATCAATGCCTCTCATCATCTCATACACCTCTGTCAGGTCACCTCTCATCCTCCGTCGCTCCAAGGAGAAAAGGCCAAGTTCACTCAACCTATTCTCATAAAGTATGCTCTCCAATCTAGGCAACATCCTTGAAAATTTCCTCTGCACTCTCTCCATAGCATCCACATCCTTCCTGACCAAAACTATTTTCAGTTAATAGTTTGCCATTAAAAAGTTTGAAAACTACAATTGTCAAGCAAAAATTATAGTTTAAGATCAATATAAACATCTTATAAGAATCACTGTAAATCAGTAATTGTAAGTGGTCATTTCATTCAGAGGTAGATTTCAGCCTTCTAATTCAGCACAACATGAATAAATTGGAGAATTATAGTAAATGGACATCACTCATATTAATATGACATGTGATCTCAAAATGGATGGAAATCAAGTTCTTACTGCAGAATGGGTCTTTTCTGGTCAATGCAATGTTATGCTGAAGAGCAGCGACAAATGTAGTTTTATGTACACAATTCATAACCTAGCGAGTCAAAGGAAGAGTGATTTGTACCAGTATTAATGCTTTTATTTACTATTTGAATGAATGTAAGAGAGATCCTACCAGAAGTTTTAGAAATATTGCAGAGTTAGTAACCTCATCAAAAGATGTTACAGTTCCAAATTGGTCACAATTATAATGCTATAAAACATAGAAAGATCATTATCCTTCAAAAATACCAGAATTACTTAAGAAGCTAGAGGACTTAGATCTTTTGAACTAAATGGCAAGGTGACATTGGAACAAAGCTCAGGCTATTTGCTGTTGTCCGGGAAATGGTCTGGAACCTGTTTAGGTTTGTTAAAAACAATTCCCTATTTGGTAGGAAGATCAGAGGGTCTGCAACTCACTGCCCAAAAGGGTGGTAGGGAAGCAATATCCTCAAAGGCTCAAAGGTTAATTTTATTGTCAAAGTGTGCATGTAAAATACAACTCTAATATTTGTCTTCTCCAGATAGCAATTAAATACAGAAAGACCATGGGCGTTGATGAAAGAAAAAGACATCAACTCCCCTCCCCCCACATTGAAAAGAAACAAAACTTGTAGACTCTCAAATCACCCCCTCCTCTGCAGCAAAAGCAGCTACAGTAACAATCCCTGACCCCCTCACTCACAGAAAAGCACAGCAACAATAACACCAAACCTCTTGCAATAGCATCAAACCTCAACCCACTCCTCTTACAAAAATTAACAGATTACCCACCCACAAATCAATCAGAAGAGAGAAAAGACCAAAAAACTGAAGGAAACCATTGTAAAGTACAGTCCAGTAATCACATAAATCTCAGAACAAGGGAACATCTTTTCATCTGCATTTGAGGAGAGCAGCCACACAAACTCAATCCTTCCATAAGGAGTGACCACCAGCCCAGGTCCGAATGCCACTGACCCTGGTCAGATCTCTTATCAGGTTTAAACAGGACTTGGATGTTTACTTGAAGAATCATGATATGTGGGGTTATGGAATTAGGCTGGAAAGTTGTTTTAACTTGGACAACAAGGGCCAAATGTTCTCCACCTGAGCAGCAAATTTTCTGTGATGGGAGAATCCTTCCCGACAGATCTTTGACTTTATATTGATGTTGCCAAGAAAAAGCTTAAGTAGCCCTTTATATTGTTTTAAATGATTGGTAGGCTGTTGACAATGCTATTTTCATAAAAAATGAGTACCTACACCACGCTGAGAGCACCACCATCAGAAGGATGCAGGGAGAAGACATAGCTCCTCAGGATAACAAGAATCTGTTATAAACATAGACATTTAACACTGCTCACATTCATGGACTTTAAGTGTCAGATGTTAATGGAAAATGTAGAAGTAAAAAAATAGAACCCAATTCTCCCTTTGTAATGCGGGAATATTTCTAATGAAATCATTTTTCTTAGACCTTTAAACAGACAAAAGCATCGACTGGTTAGGTTAAAAGGGTTACAGAAGTTCAGTGACCATCTCAAGTAACATGTTCTCAGTGGAAGTGCAGTCAATTAGAAGTAGGTTTTAGAATAATCTCACTGCTACGTTTGCAAAAAATGAACATATTTCATGTTACATTCAAGAAATGAGAAAGTGTTACAAGAATGATTACAATACAGATCGGGATGCAGAAATATTGAATTCTCAGTAAAGTAATATAAATTAATGCTGTCTATTATTTAAAAATAAGAAAGCTGTGAGAGATATAGCCAGGATATAGTCCAAGACAGGATAATAGAATAATACTGAATATCTCATTTTTCATAAAAACATACTTTGTTATTGAGGTGATTTATTTTTAGCAAGGATTATGTTTCCTTCCAATTTTAATTGTTATACTTTCTTCAGTCTGTGGTTCTTGGCCTGCTTTGAGTGCAGTAATTGGAATGCTGTTCTGGATTATTTGATGTGAGAATTTTTAATGAAATATGGAACGAAGAAAACACAAGGTTCAAAGTTCAAAGTACATTTACTATCAAAGTACGTACATGTCACCATATATTTTATTTAGAGATACAGCATGGTAACAGGCCCTTCGGCATTACAAGCCAGCACTGCCCAATTACACCCATGTGACCAATTAATCTACTAACCTGTACATCACTGGAATGTGGGAAGAAACCAGAGCATCTGTAAGGAACCCACACAGTCTTACAAACATTCACAGTAGAACAAAGAAATACAGTAGAATCAATGAAAAACTACACACAAACAAAGACTAACAAACAATCAATCAAAAGGCAACCTGTGCAAATACAAAAGAAAACAAATAATAATAAAAAAAGCTAAATAAATAATATTGAGAACATGAGTTGCAGAGTCCTTGAAAGTGAGTCCATTAGGTTGTAGAATCAGTTCAATGTTGAGGTGAGTGAAGTTATCCTCATTGGTCCCTGAACCTGGAAGTGTGGGACCTTCCATTCCTGTACCTCCTTCCCAATGGGAGCAGCGAAAAGAGAGCATGGCCTACAGAAAACTAGACAACTGGAAATAGTCCTGATAAAAATACCTTTGAAACAACTCTCTCCATCTTATTTCTAGTCATTGATTGCTCTGCTATGATTCTAAAATGTTTTCCCCTATCTTTATTGAAATTCAAGATTTCTTTCATGAGGTCCTAATAAGTTCATTTAGATTTGAGCTTTGTTGTGCCAAGCATTGTGCCACAACACTCTATCAAGGATTAATTATTACTTTGATGTGTTTTGAAGAGGGCAGGCCACCCTCTTGCAGATTTCCTGACTACCAACTACAAAGCAACGTTGTACAGAAAGAGAACTTAGTCTTCTTTGGAGATTTGTTGAGGGTAAAGAGGGACTAAACAGAATGGGAAAGCAGTATTCACAGCGAAGAAACACAACATTCAGTCCAACTAATAAAAATTGGTATTTATGCTCCACACAAGCAGTCTTCAAACCTACTAAAAGTGAATGGAAAAGAGAGAGTAAATTCCTCACAGCACCATCATGATATTTAATCCTCTGTTTTACCTTGGAAAAAATTCCACCTTCTAATAACATTATGGAAAGAAAATGTAGACAATAAATACAGCTTCCCCTTCAACAAACACACAATCCAGTTCCAGCCATTTATTCTAAGAAAAATCTTCACCTGTTTAGCCTTTCATGTTTGAATGCAATATTTGAATAATCTTCTGAAAATGTTACAAATAATTAGAATGCACAAAATACTTTCAAAGAGTAAGCTATTTTGATATTGCTAAAAAACTTCCATTTGTTGCAAAATTCATTAAATCAACTCTGCAAAACAATCTTAAATCTAATTTTTCACACATTCTACTGCCATCTTAAGAAACATTAAATATTACCAAATTTATTCAATTTACAGGTTATATAGTCTATTAAAAATTAAAATTAATCTGTTCACTCTGGTTAAGTTTCATATAAATGCCATTGCAGCCAGCAAAGACTTTGACCAATTTAAATTTCACCTGATTTGGCAAAAGCAGTTTGGGAGAGAAGGTTTTAGAAGCAGAACAGGCAAAAACACTGCAGTGAGGAATTTACCCACTCTTTTCCCACTCCATCTTTACTTCGTAGACTTTTGAATTTTAGGCAATAAATGCACTGACTTGAAACCAAAAAAGAGGACCAACATTGTCCTCTTTAAAGGTGCAGGGTTGTTTCCTGGCCACAAATTCTGCAAGGTTAATTTGAGGTTAGGGCAGATTGCATCTCAAGACTCTATAAAAGGATCTTGAGTCTTCATTAGCCAACTTGAGCAGAAGCTCTTTCCTAAATGATGAAATGTATAATATGTAAAATCTTAATGGGCCTTTGTGTGAGTTGTTCCAACTGTATTTAGCCCAACTAATATTCACCAGTTCCATCCAGACTTAAAACTGGAGCCTTATTGTCAGATTCGATGACAGGACTTGCATATTTAGTGGTTTCTACACTATCTGAACTGCATTTTTATCATCCATCTTCCCTTCCAATTAGCAAAATTGAATGCATGTTGGCACAAATTTTATTCATTATTTTTCCATCTACTTACAGATATTATTTAAGTTTTTTGCAAATCTAAAACTTTGACAAACTTCTATAGCTGTGTGATGGAGAGGGGAAGATGCCAGAATAAAAAGGTGGGTGGTGGGGGGGCAGGGGAGCTGAACAGCTGGATGGTCACAGGTGAAGTCAGGAGGGTAGGAAAGATAAAGGGCTGGAGAGGAAGGAAACTGATAAGAGAGGAGAGTTGACCATAGGAGAAAGGGAAGGAGAAGTGGACCTAGGGGGAGGCGATAGGCAGAAGACCAATGACCTTGAATGGAAAATCCTCAAAAAGTAGTGGATACGGCCCAGTTCATCACAGGTAGAGCCTGCCCCACCATTGAGTACATCTACACAGAGAGTTGTCGCCGGAAAGCATCATCCATCATCAGGGACCCCCACCACCCAGGCCATGTTCTCTTCTCGCTGCTGCTATCAGGAAGAAGATACAGGAACCTCAGGACTCACACCATGAATACAGATATGGTGGCATATATATACTTTGATAATAAATTTTATTTTGAACTTCGAACTTTGAGATACCTGTTAATCACCTAACTCAACTTCCCCATTTCCTCCTCTCCCTACCACATCCAATTTAGTATCATGTGAGAACTTAAGTTCAAGTTTATTGTCATTGGACTGTACATATATATAACCAAATGAAACATCATTCCTGCAGACCATGGTACACCCATAAAACATATATCACAGATAGAACATAAACCAAATTATTACCATCAATAAGTTAATAAAATATAGTTCAAATGCATGTACTGCACAGCACAGATAAACAGCAAACAGTACAGTAAACGGCTCACTATCCTAGTGACGAGACCTCGATGATAATCATTAGTTTCACAGCATCTTGATGGTGCTCCTGTAGAAAGTTGTTAGAATGGGGATGGAAAGCCTTGCAGGTCCAGTCTCCTCAGAGAGTGTAGACACCACTGTACCTTCTTATCTGGTGGGGAGGTGTTGTGCATCCACGTTAGATCGTCCGTTATGTGCACGCCAAGGAATATGGTCCTCTTCACTCTCTCAATGGCTGAGTCATTGATGTGCAATGGAGGGTGGTCAACCTGTGCCTTCCTGAAGTCCACAATCCTCTCTATTATCTTGTCCACATTAAGACTCCGGTTATTGTTCTCGCACCATTTGACAAGCCTCTCTACTTCCTCTCTGTATGACGATTCATCTTTGCTGCTGATGAGGCCAACCACTGTTAGACCTCCAGCAAACTTGATGATGTGATTTCAGCTGGATCTGGCAGTTCAGTCGTGATTCAGCAGTGTGAATGGCAGCTGACTGAGCATACAGCCCTGGGGGCACAGTGCTCAGCATGATGGAGCTTGAGATGTTGCTGCCAACTCAAACTGACTGGGGTAGCCTTGTCAAGAAGTCCAAGATCCAGTTACAGAGAGAGGTGTTAAGTCCCAATGAGCAGAAGTCAAAGAACAGCATCCTGGTGTAAGAGGCATCATTTTCTAAGTGGGACAGGACGGCTGAGGCTATGGCATCATCAGTGGACCTGTTTGAACAGTAGGCAAACTGGAAATACTCTAATGTAGCTGGATGGTGGGATTTTGTACAATCCATTACCAGCCATTCAGAGCACTTCATGATTGTTGAAGTCAATGCGACTGTGTGGTAATCATTTAGGCAGTTTCTCTCACTCTCTTGGGCACTGGAATGATAGTAGCTGCCTTGAAGCCTGTAGGGACAGTGGACTGTTCCAGAAAGTTCTTAAAGATGTCTGTTAAGCCCTCTGTTAGCTGGGTCGCACAGTCACTCAGCACCTGATCAGGTATATTATCTGGCCCCACAGCTTTGTATGGGTTTATCTTAGCTAGGATCGTCCTCCCCTCAGCTGCAGCCAGACAGGGTTCTTGTTCTTCAGTGGATGAGAGTCTTTCTTCCACATCACATCACTCAATGCATCAAATCATGCATAGAAGGCATTCAGCCTATCAGGAAGGGAGGTGACACTTATGTTGACATGAAGGGTAGACCTATAATCTGTTATGGTTTGTAGACCTTACCACATATGTTGCGTGTCCCTAGCGTCTGTGATTTTTTCTGTGTGTACTCACGCTTTGCCTTCCTGATGGCACAGGGCAGCTTTTGATGACTTTTGAGTTGTCATGTCCCCCGATCGGAAGGCATTGTCCTAATCCCTTAGCAGCGCATGCATCTCTGCAGTCAGCCATGGATTCTAGTTCGCCCTAGCAGCGTAGTGTTTAATCACGGTAACGTTCCCAATCTATTTTCCTATGTAGCCAGTCACCAATCCCTCATATTCATCAATGTTGACGTGATAATTGTTGGTAGCTGTCTCCCTGAATATACTTTTGAGTCCGTGCTTTGGAAGCATTCCTACAGCGCTGAGGCACCTTCTGGCCAGGTCCTGATCTTCTTGTTTTGACTCATTTAACCAATGGTCTGTATGCAGAGCTTAGCAAAGTAGATATGAGGACTGAGTATGCGAAGTGGGAGCGATGGAGTGGGGAGGGGGCACCATTGTAGGTTCCATGACGTTGGTATAAACTAGGTCTAATATATTCTCTCCTCTGCTTGTGAATTTGACAAGCTGGTAGAGCTCTGGCAAGACTGTTTTTAAGTTGGCATGATTGAAGTCATCAGCAATGATGAAGACACTATCGGAGTGAGGGCCTTTGAGGTCACAGATGGCGCCACAGAGCTCCTGCAGAGCTTCCCTGGCACTGGCACGAGGTGGGGGAGGTGTAGATGTAAACAGCAATAATCACAATGGCGCGAACTCCCTTGGTAAGTTGAAGGCCTGCACTTCACCATTAGCAAGTGTATCTGTGGTGAACAGAGGGCCGTTACTACCAAAGCATCCACTCACCAGTAGACACACAGACTTCCTCTGCATGTCTTGCCAGAGGTTACAACATTTCTGTTTGCCTCAAAGGAGATTAGGCCTCCGAGATGGATGGCCAAGTCTGGAATGGTGTCCTGGAGCCACGTTTCTGTCAGGACGAGTGTGCAGTAGTCCCTCATTTAGTGCTGGTTAAGATGCAGGTGCAGGTAATCCAGCTTATTCTCTCACAATTGAACGTTAGTGAGTAGAATCATCCGAGCGCGGGCCTGCAGGAATCCACTTCAAGTTTCCCTTGAATATCAGCATGCTTACTGCACTCCTGCATTCAAGCACACCACTTCCAATGGCCACTTCCTAGAGTAGCTGCACTAGACAACGGCACAAAGTGAGGGCCTGCTCCCTGTGTTATTCCATAACTGCGCAACACCTTCGTTATTCCACTCGCTGGTGAGGTAGGCTTGCAGATTTTAGTGTTCTTTATGATCAGCAGGGTGTTCCACTCACAGAAAAGATGAACAAGACAAGAAATTTCACCACTGAATGGAGCCGGAGTGACCGCTGTGACCCTGAGAGCTGACATCTTGAGATGTTTCAACAACATGAATTGCTTCTTTGTTGTTATAATAACACAGTTTTCTAAAACTTCAGTTCTAGAATGAGAGCACTGTTGGCAAACCGTCTACCCCCAAGTGACCTTGAGAAAGTGGCAGTGAACTGCCTTCTCGAAGAGCTGAGGTGCTTCTAGTGATGGATTCACTGTAGTGCTATTGAAGAGGGAGATTCAGGATTTAGAAAAGCTTGCCTCAGTAATGAAAATGAAAACATCAGATGGTTGAAAAAATCATTGGGTCCACAAATGTTTCAGGTAGGATGTCTATGCCCTTTATCTGGTGTGGCCTTTATGTAACTTCAGACATTTAGCAATATTCTCTTTTAAATGCCCTCTGAAATTGTTGAGCAAATCTTTCAAGTACATGAAAGTTGATAAGTTTAACTATCAAAAATACTTATTCTAAAATAGAAAAAATGTGACCAAAAACAAAACATATAGAACCAATTCAGACAAATTCAGTTGAACTCATGAATTTAACTGTAATGCTTTATTTATACTGTATAAACAAAACATATAATGTGAATTGGGACAGATAGAAATGGAATTGTCACTTTTTTACCATTTAATTTTAAAATTGTTTTTGTAAATTAACTTTTCAGGCAAATAAAGAGCCAACTCAATTTTTATATTTTATTTCTAATACTTACAATTATCTGTGGTATTATCTACTGATATGTTTAAATTGAACCCAAATATGTTTTATAATTTTATTAAAATACACGAACTGCAAAATGAAATTAGAGCAGGGACAGAGCTTTTCATATAAATTTAAAGTTATTATACAATTAACCAAACATTAAAGAGGTTTGTGTGGGTCAAAAGTGTTCAGTGAAGCTTTCAGTCACAAAGTAACAGTGCATATCCTGGTATTCCTAATGAAAACAAAATCGCTAATCTTACACATGGACTGTTGCCTAATGCACGCTTGCACAATTGGTTCAGTTAGAAGTAGCACAAAATGAAGGAATAAATTTGGCATGAAGAGGAAATTGCACTGCTTTTGTTTTCATTATGTATACAGTATGTGACATCTGGTTATTTGGAACTTTGTTTTTTACAGGCATAATTTCACTGAATTTATGAGAAGTTATGATGAAACAAGTTAGACTAAGTGGTTGTCATGATTTTTGACATTAGTTCATGAATCTCTTTTATCCAATTCAAAATATCTTCATTGCAAATCGATAACCACATATCAGGCAATGCGTACAATTATGTCTACAATTACAAATGCAAATTTACTTTTTAAATTCGAGGACTTCTTTCTCAGTTCATATTACTAGCTCTGCAGTTCTCTGAGAAGCTTTATTTGACCCCTTTTCCTTTCTCTTGGCAACGTCAATGGAAGGCATGTTTGCTGACAACGCACACCTCTGGGGACTGTGATGCATAATTCATTTGAGACCATTTGATTTGGAGCACACTTAATACAAACTTTATGTGCCTGCTGATAACTTTATTGTGACTGTAGTGAGTAAATTGATTAGCAGCTCAGTAGTGTATGGAGAGGTGGTGGGGGGTGGTGGGGGTTGTAGTAGAAGGATATATGGGTGTAATATATCAGTTTTGGAAATGCATAGGACTAAATGAAGCCAGCTCAGACTGCTTAAAGTCATGGTCCATCTGATGAATGATAGCTTTAATGACAAATGAAATTTTGTCATTTGAGTATGTTTTTCTGATAGTGTGCTGGAGACCTTAAAAGGAAATGGAAAGGAAGACAGTTGCAATCCATCCATGGCGGCTCATACAGGGCACACACATGAGATGAAAAGGTGACTTTCTGAACCAAAGGATATGTGTGCAACACCACTAGGAATACAATGATCTCAGAATGACTGCCTAGATCAGAGAACATGCATTCAATGTCAGCCTCCACACACTGCACTACCAACTACGCACATTACGCACTGCATCACAGCCCTGTCGTTCATGCAGCCTTCTGAAGTTATACCAACATTCATTCACTCTACTGCACCTTCACATGCTGAGCAATCCAGCAAATCATACATCCACATCCCTCATCTTGCCATCCAACCATAACGAAAAGAGATCAGCTTGGGCATGAGCTCTGCTGCAGAGATGAAAACTTTGAATGAGAAGATCAAAGTTCAAAGTAAATTTATTATCAATGTACATATATGTCACCATATACAACCCTGAGATTTATTTCTTGAGGGCATACGCTATAGATCAACAATAAAATAAGAACCATGATAGAATCAATGAAAGACAGCACCAACTTGGACATTCAAACAATGTGCAAAAGACAACAAATTGTGAAAAATACAAACAGAAAGAGATGATAATAATAAATAAGTAAGCACTCAAAATCAAGAACATGAGACAAAGAGTCATTGAAACTGAGTCCACGGGTTGTGAGAACATTTCAATGTTGGGCAAGTAAAGTTGAGTGAAGTTATCCCCTTTGGTTCAAGAGCCTGATGGTTGAGGGGCAATCACTGTTCCTGATCGTGGTCATGTGAATCCTAAGGCTCATGTACCTTCTTCCTGATGGCAGCAGTGAGAAGTGCTGGGCCCAGGACAGGTCCACCGAAATAATAAGACCAAGGAATTTAAAGTTGCTGGCCCTCTCCCCACTTCATCCTCCATGGACCTCTGGTTTCCTCCTTGTCCTGAGGTCAATAATTAGCCCCTTCAATAAGATGTTGTTGTTATGGCACCACTCCGCTAGATTTTCAATCTCCCTCCTATATACTGATTCTGCAAACTTGAGTATGGCTTTGGAGCTGTGCTCAGACATACTGTCATAAGTGTAAAGCGAATAGAGCAGGGGACTAAGCACACAGCCTTGTGGTGCACCTGAACTGATGGAGATCGTGGAGGAAATGTTGTTGCCAACTTGAACTGATTGGGGTTTGCAAGTGAGGAAATCGAGGATCCAGTTGCATAAGGATGTATTGAGACCAATGTATTGAAGCTTAATTATTAGTTTTGAGAGGATGATGGTATTAAACGCCAAGCTGTGGTGGATCTGTTGCTCTGGCAGGCAAATTGGAGCAGTAACTTACTTCAAGTCACGTCAAGTCACTTATATCATCATTTTGACCATAACTGCTGGTACAGTACACAGTAAAAACAAGATGTTTTTCAGGACCATGGTGCTACAGGAACAATACAAAAACTACACTGAACTACGTAAAAAAACAACACAAAACTACATTAGACTACAGACCTACCCAGGACTGCATTAAGTGCACAAAACTGTGCAGGAATTACAATAAATAATAAACAAGACAATAGGCACAGCAGAGGGCAGTAGGTTGGTGTCAGTCCAGGCTCTGGGTACTGAGGAGTCTGATGACTTGGGGGAAGAAACTGTTACATAGTCTGGTCGTAAGAGCCCGAATACTTCGGTGCCTTTTGCCAGATGGCAGGAGGGAGAAGAGTTCATATGAGGGGTGTGTGGGGTCCTTCATAATGTTGTTTGCTTTACGGATGCAGCATGTGGTGTAAATGTCTGTAATGGCAGGAAGAGAGACCCCGATAATCTTCTCAGCTGACCTCACTATCCGCTACAGGGTCTTGCGATCCAAGTTGGTGCAATTTCTGAACCAGGCAGTGATGCAGCTGCTCAGGATGCTCTCAATACAACCTCTGTAGAATATGGTGAGGATGGGATGTGGGAGATGGACTTTTCTCAGCCTTCGCAGAAAGTAGAGACGCTGCTGGGCCTTCTTTGCTATGGAGCTGGTGTTGAGGGACCAGGTGAGATTCTCCGCCAGGTGAGATTCTCTGCCAAGAAATTTGGTGCTCTTAACAATCTCTATGGAGGAGTTGTCAATGTTCAGCGGAGAGTAGTTGCTCCACGCCCTCCTGAAGTCAACAACCATCATTGATAAATTAGCTTTGTTTTAGCAGGTTTATTTTATGGTAATGCATGTATATATTGTGGTCTGCTGGAATTCAAGTATATTGAAGAATATAAAATCTTAGGGTAGGTGCTGAGAGGGCATTTCTTTTCATTAGGAATCTAGAGTAAGGGAGCATTTACTCAGAATTGGAATTCTAACATTTATCCTATGGAAGAGGAGGGATTTCTTCTCTTTAACCTTCTGAACCAACTGAATTCTCTGTCTAACACCCTGGATTCCAATGAAATCTGAAATCCAGCTAAAGATGTCTACTCACTTTGTCAGACACTTTGTAGCAGGAGGGAATGAGACCGAGATTTCTGCATAACTTCCCTTATGTTTGTGCATTGCAAATCGGTGGAGATGTGTCCTGCTCCCACAACCTGATCCACAAAGGTTTATAAGCCTCATGACCTTAACAAGCTATTGCTAAATTGGACCTTACACAGCCTCCAGTGGTACTTTTGGCTTAAACATCTAGTAAATATCATGAATTACTGAATCACAGACACTCATATAATTTCTCACTTATGAGGATGAAGCATAATGTTGCTGAAAGACCTTTTTGCCTTCTTCCCAGTGAGCAAAAAAAAAGCCAATCAAGAAAGGATTGGCTATTGCAGAAGCTTTGAAACCAACATAATTTCCTAATTCCCTGTATATCACTCCCAATTGATTTTTAAATATTTCACATATTCAGTATTTCTTATATTCTTAATATTTTAGACCTTCTTAAAATGCCTGATCCACAATTTATCACAGGATTATTATTTTGTGCCTCAGGATCTATAACTTAGGCACCCTAAAATACTGTTGGTCATCACATTACAGCAAGAACTGGGTAACCACAGAAGAAATTCAAACCTCACTAGTGGCTCCTTGTAACAGGTCATGTGAAGAAGGCATGTCTTCACCTTGTGCATTATGGTCCAAGTCACTCACATTCACGAAGGAATTGCCATAATCCAATGCTAATTATAAGGCATTTTCAGCTACTTGGACTGTCTCTTTGTGAGGCTGTATGTTGAAAATACAACAGTCTCCTTCACTGAACAATGTGCTGTCATGGTCGATTAGAGACAATCACATCTAATTGAGGATGTCTCTTGGAAGATTCCAGCACAGTATGGGTCATCAGCCAATCCCTCCTTTCAATATGTCATCAGCGGAAATGGAGAACTTTGCTCCATTGATCAGTTGCTCCATTGATCAATGTTTGAGCGAGCATAACAAGTTTTGAAAGCGGATGACAAATCCTAAAGCTAAAGTACAATCAGGGCTAAAAATATATTTCAAAAATAAACACTGGGCTCAATCTAGACAGCTCTGAAGAAGAGAATGTGGTCACATTAATAAAAGACTTCAGTGCCTGAGTAGGATAGCCTCAGAAATCAGTTCGAGCAGTAGAAAACAAATCAGAATGGGTGATTAACCCATACCAGGTTGACCTGATGCAGCATTTCCATTCTGAGTGTTCAAAAAATACGGTATGGTGAAATGCCATATAGAGTGGCTTGGTAGCAGGAAGTTAGTGTAATTCTTTACAGCACAAGCAATTGGAGTTCAATGCCCACAGCTGTTTGTGAGGAGTTTGTTTGCTCTCCCCATGACTGCTGGGTTTCCTCTGGGTGCTCCAGTTACCTCCCACATTCCAAAGATGTAGGATCAGGGTTAGTAAGCTGTGCACATGCTACGTTAGCACTGGAAGCATGGCGACACTGCCAGGCTGCCCCGGCATACACTTGGATTGTGTTGATCGTTTACACAAATGACGGGTTTGAAAGATTCAAAGATTCAAGGTTCAATGTAGACTCATTATCAAATCTGTATGCAGTGTACAATCCTGAGGTTCATCTTCCCCCACATGACCAAGAAACAAAGGAAGCCATAGAAACCATTTAAAGATAAACATCAAACCCCCACCACGCAAAAAAATGAACAAATCGCACAAACAGCAAGAAAAAAACATGAGTGAAAGACAGAAGTACAAAATACCAAATCACAAAGGCATCAAAAGAGTCCAGGCATATTCAATTAAGCTCAGTTCAATTCAATCCAGTACTGCACCTCTTGCTATCTGCAATATACATATGACAAATAAAACTAACCTCTCTTTTTAGTGTCAGTTTCAGCAAGGATCATGTGTGCTGGATCTTCCATTTTTATTGATTGTGATCTACAGCAGAACAGCAAGATCTAGGATTATAATGCAGTTGGTGTATACCCCTCCATGGACGCAGAATCTGCATTATGTACCAACCAATGTTTGCTGCTCCACTCAAACCAGTATCACCAACACTGAGGCAATAATCCTCATCTCTGATGGTACAGATGCTAGATTTTCACCTTCAGAAACAAATCACTTCCCCTATGGTCAAACATCTCATTATGGCAAGTGGAAATGCTACAAGGACACGTGTATCTTGTATCTTAAGAAAATTAATGTCAGCATCAGAAGCTGAAAGCAGCCACCAAGATACTATATTCTCCATCTGGCACCCTTCAAGGAAAAGTGTCCTGTCTTTGAAGCTGAAAAGAGTGAGAAGCTGAAAGAATCCCTTGCCAACAGGCACCTGACCTGCAGTGAAGTATTTGCACCTTCTCTGGGTGGGTTTGTGGTTTCAGGATTGAACTCCTAGGTCATCAGAAGTTCTATATAAATTTGTAGAAGAGGGGATTGCTGTTACATTGGCATTTTCTTGATTTTGCCTAACAACCAGCTGCACACACTACTGCCACTCAAAACAAGGGACAGCTCCCACAACCAGGGTACTGGGACCAGAGTTGCTTGAGGTTTTCCTGCAAGACTTCTATCAGTTTCCTGACTGTGTCAGCAACCTTCCACCAGCCAAGCTGCAGCCAATGCAGAAAGCTGTGCAGGATCATTAAGACAAGCAAAGGCAAAAGGAAGCCAAACTATTGCATGTTATTTTTCAAGTTTTAGTTTATAAACTTAGATTGATCATGACAGAGTGAAGCTAAGATGGGTACTGTTGATGAATGAAGAATTTGGTTTTGTTTTTTGGTAGTGCCATTGGGTAAATTGATTATGAAAACTCCAGGAGCAGGTTTCTAGTTTCCTTCTCTCTTCCTTTCTCTTTGGCATCACAAGCAATAAAAACCTTCCTAATAGCTCAGCTGGGATGACTTGCATGATAAAATTAATCAATCATAATATTGGAACCAGTTCTGCACCCATAACAATTAAACAACATGCCCTTGGCAACCATAGTCTATAAATTAGACTCAGTGCTTTTGACCCGGCACCCACCCAAATCTGCAGGTCCAAAAGTCCCAGTCAAACTGATAGCAGTTTGCATCTGTGGTGATATTAATAAGTCTATTAAAATAATAGGCAGTGGACCTAAAGGAAGACAGTACCCAACCATAGATTCAGTGGACACTGTGAGCTTCTTAATAGCAGAGCTCCAAAAGATTTTTAAAAAATAAAATGACTTTTAATCACTTGATGACCTTGAAAGGCCATTAAAAATTCTTGATGAATTTCTGAATGAAGTCCTTTCGTCAATCTATTTTACATCCTGTAGTAAAAGTAAATGATTACCTCACAGTCGACATTTGCAGATGTTCTGGTTACTTGCAAAGTACTGAAACATTTATTCATCCCTCTCACTGTCTCCATCTCGCTTTGTTTTTATGTACACAGAATTTTCTGTTTCTTTTCTGGAGGTTGTCAATAGATTGCGGAGTTGTGTTGATTTTGTTGCTTTCTTGTGTTGATTTTGATCAAAAGGGGTTGAAAGCTGTATTTGGTATGTAAAGGTATACAGCTACTAAAATGTAGTCTGAGGGAATTTCATTAGTATTCATGCATTGATAAACTTACCACTCTACTCCTGAATTATAATAGCACCGACAAGGGCTAATTAAAATTGCACCATACCGTTCAGAAATGTAAACCATTAACCCTGCTCTTGACAGGGAAAGGCTTCACAAGCAGTGGAGTGGAAGGAGTGGTGGGTATAAGGGTGTGTGTACGCATTTGTTTCATCACAGAGCACTAGATTTCACTTTTAGATCTTGGCCTGTTACGTGTGCAAAACCGATTTCAGAATATCAACAGTTTTGTAGAACAACTCATACCAAGCAACGTGCTTGGAAAGAGCTCTGCTATCAGATTGGCTAGATCCATTACTAGCCTGGAAGTGCTCTGGGGCTGTGTCCTCCTCCAGAGCAGAAAGAGCAGACAGGGAACCCACTGTTGGCTCTTGTGCTTCAGAGCAGGAGATGACTGATATTCTGGGAGTTCAAGCAGAATGGTGCTCACTCAGTCTGATAGGAATTCAGTCCTATAAATGGGTGCTGGGATGGGCAGATAGGTTTCAGATACAGGGGAAGTTGGTTCTGATCTTGATCACAGATTTCTGAGGGCTCTGGGTCAGGCTGATGTTGAAAGCATTTTAGTCAACAGGTGATTAATGATGGTTCAGTTCAATGGTGGCCAATTCTGGCATTGTCTGGCCATGGATTCAGTGGCAACCCATTCTATGCCGTTATTCACATCCCAATGGAAGGAGAAAGAGGATAACCAGCACACCACCACTGAGGCTGCCATGACAGGCATTGGTTGCAGCCTAACCCTCTACCAAGATAAATGGAAATGTGCTCATGAGTCTGGAGAATGTGCCTGCGATGGCTGATTAGTTGGTAGTGCATTTAAGCTGTGAGATATTGGTTGAACTAATTGTTGGTGTGCAGCAATGTGGAAGGGCATTTAATTGGTAGCTCTGATTCTTGATAGGTGGACTTTGATGTAGATTGTTGTGAGGTGGGTTCCTGGGTTCCTACACATACCTTCCCGAAGATCTTCCTCTGGTTGCTCTTCAGTTGTGCACTGACGGATTGAAAGATCGTGTAATATATGGACACTTCAGGTGATGAGAGAGTGACTTGAATGAGCTGTGTGTGCAATGCTCCCTGCATTGCTGGAGCCAGAGTGCAAATGGCTGCAGTGTTATTGCATTACAAGCAAGCCATTGACTGCACTGAAGACTGCATGGGCTTCAAAATGTCCACGGCAAGTCCAGAAAGGGCCCCAAAGGAAGTAGTCAAGGGCAGTGTCAACTTTGGCAGGCAATGGGAAAGAATAGTCACATAACCCTACATACAGATGGACCTTGATTTCAGCAGACTGCATTCAAAGTCACAAGTCATGCTTCACTGCATTCACACAGGCTATCAAACACCTATCTACGTTATTTGTACACTGATCCCTTTTTATAACTTACATTCCCATCAACTCTTTGCACTGATTCTCCTGACAACTGTCTACAGTGGGGGCAATTTACAATGGCCCATTAACTTACCCGTTGCAACATTCTGGTAGAGGAAACCACACAGTCAAGGGAAAGCAGCCATTCGCTTTCCATCTTCGGCAGTAGAGGTTACCTGCCTTTCCTAGACAGCATTATCATTGCAGGTCTCCAACCACCACTGATCAGAATCACAAATGGACTAGACTCATAAATGTTGTGGCTGCAATAGTCTGAGTGACTCATTACCATTAAATCCTGGACTCTTGCTACACTTACAAGGCACAAATCAGAGTGTGGTGGAATACTATTAATTTGCCTGCGCGAGCGCTACTCTGACAATATAAAGAACATTTCCATGGAAAACATTCTGTCTGGCAGCATGACAGCTTAGTACGGCAACTGCTCTGTATGTGGCTGTAAAAAAAAAACTGCAGAGAGTTGTGGGCACAGCTCAGCATATCACGGGAACCTGTCTCCCCTCTATGGACTCTGTCTACAATTCTCGCTACCTCGGTAGAAGAGCCAGCATAATCAAAGGCCCCATCCAACCCGGATATTCTCTTTTCTCCCCTCTCCCATCAGGCAGAAGATAAAAATGCCTGAAAGCATGAACCAACACGCTCAGGATAACCTCTGCTCCATTGTTAACAGGATCTTGAATGGACCTCCTGTATAATAAGATGGACTCTTGGCCTCACAGTCTATCTCATTGTGATCTTGCACTTTATTGTTTACCTGCACTGCACTTTTTCAGTGGCCTATTCTACTCATTCTGCATTGTTATTGTTTTTACCTCATTCTAGCTCAATGCACTGTGTAATAATTTGATCTGTATAAGTAGTCTGCAAGACGAGCTTTTCACTGCATCTTGGTACACATGACAATAAAAACGAAGACAATACAATACAAATTCAACAATACACAGGTTAAAACAGTTTTCTTAATTGGTTCATTCCTGTCGTCACCAACAGATAATGACTGCAGTATTCACAAAATGTGCAGCAGGGACCTCCTGAACCCACAATTAGCAGCACAAAACAGGACAAGGGGACCAGGTGCATGGGAGCATAAGCAACTACAGGTTCCCCTCCAAGTAACATCAACATGACTGAGAACTAACTTACCACTGGGCCAAAATCCTGAAACTCACTCATCAACAGCATTGTAGAAGTACCTTGATCAATGAGACTGCGGTGACTGCGAAGGCAGCTCAACATCACCTTCTCAATGGTAACTGACCTTGCTAATATAACTGTAATCCTGAAAAAAATAAACCAAAAATCATGATAATTTCACTCATTTTCAGCCTTCTTCTCTCAAAGAATCATTTGCAAATAGCTCAGCCTCCTCAGAAAGTAGAGACATTGGTAAGCTTTCCTGATTGTGTGGAATGTGTTCTGGGACCATGAGAAGTTGTGCAAGCTGTGCACTCCCAGGAATTTGAAAATACTTGTTGTTTCTGCTGCTGTGCCGCCAACGTAGAGAGGGGTGTGAGTGGTGACAGTTCTCATCAAATCAATAACTATCTCCTTTGCCACGTTGACATTGAGGAAGAGGTTATTTGCCTGGCGCCAGACCTCAAATTCTTCCACTTCCTCTCTGTAGGCAGTATCATCATTATTGCTGATGAACCCCACCACTGTCGTGTCATCTGTGAATTTGACAATGTGATTAGTCGACTGTATAGCCATGTAGTCTGGTATGAACAGACAGTACAGCAGTGGTCTCACCACACAGCCCAGGGGAGGGGTGTGTTGTGTTGAGAGTGATGGGGAGCAAGGAGATGTTGGTCCTCTTTGAAAATTAATATTGACTCTGCTTCTATAATATTTTCAAGCAATGTAATCCGGGCTATAACAGCTACCTGAAAAAAAAAACTCACCTTATCTTCCCCCTGGTGATTCTGCCAATTATGTTAAAGCCAAGTCCTCAAGCTAGTTGAATCAGTTTTAACCTATAGAAACACCTTTGGTAATTATGAATGTTTCTCCTCTTAACTTCCTCTGCTCCAAGGGGAGCGATCTCAGCATTTCTATTTTCTTTAGATAACTGACACCCTTCATCCCTGCTCCCATTTTAGTAAATCATTTCTGTTTCCTTTCTGAAACCTGGTTAAGTCTTGACATTGTTTAAGCCTGATGCCCAGAACTGGAAGCATAACTCTAGCTGAGATACCTCTATGATTAATAAAGGTTTACTGTTTTTTGGCAATTTTTTTCCTCCAGTATTTCATTATGACCAGTTGCTCTATCCAAAGTACAAAAAATGAGAAAGGCATTCAGTCAGCACCTCCTGTGGGAGAGCGTTTGAGATGTATCCCCTGGAATACCACTTCAAAAAATATTCTGGTCATCTTGGTAAAAGTCAATTGCTCATTTTATTTTTATGAAGCTAAATTTCAGGTGAGGATACAATTTGACTCTGAATATGAATTTAATATTAACTTTTGAAACATAGTACTGGATCCTTTCCTCAACCAGTCCCTTGTTATTAACTTTAAACTTTGTCACTCTCTAATTCACACACTTAATATATGAAAACCCATAAAATAGATTCAGAATATTATATAGATATACATCAAAGACAATCACAGATTGTCAGGGATGTATTATAAAAATGAGTTATCCTTTATTGGATGTGAACTTGTGTGCAGTTAAATACACACAAAAGCAGTTCTAGTGAAAGTCATTGCTCACCGGTATCGTCACCTGCTCTCTATTCTCAAAAATGGTTCTTCCACCTTACAACATTTTCAAAATCACCGAATTCCATATTTTCAAACAACTAATGGTCATTACTGACGTCCTCTCTAATCATTTTAATCTCCAGTCTTCCTTCTTTCTAAGACTGTGAAACATTTCATCTCATACCCTTGTGAAGTACTTTAGCGAATCAGAGGACAGGGGGTTTAGTGAGAAGCTGAATGTGAGGCACTGAATAAATTGCGGTCTTAGTGAATGGTGGAAATGGGTGGAGGGTTATGTGGCTTGCTCCATTCACTATTTCTGATGTGTTTGCACACCTTCTATATTCTCTTCCTTTTTTTTCAATCTGAGCTTCTGTTTCAGACACATTTCCCAGACCATCTTGATGTGTCACTGGCACGACAGTAATTGTCCCACTCTATCCTCTAGCGCAGGGGCCCCAACCTGCGGTCCATGGCATAACAAAGTTTGGGAACCCCTGTTCTGGAGCATTTCATGGTTTTTGACAAGGATGTTTTACACTAAAATTCACCACTATTTCTCCTCCATGATCCTTTTTTTAAGGAATTTCTTCAAATGATATCACCCAATACAGCTAGATGAGATTTGGAATGGCATTTAAAATATGTTATTGCTTCAAGTTACTGATTAATACAGAATGGAGTGACTAAGCCGTACCAATGTTATTGTAACTGCAGTGAAAAAAGTCCTAGAACTGCTTTTATACAGAATATACAAGCTTCAGTAGAAAAGAAATTACATACTTTAAATGCACAGCAATTATAGCAATGGAAACAGTGCAAGTTAAAAGAACATTTTGTGTTTATCCACAGGGTTACCCACTTCAGGTACAACTATTGAAGGGGCAGGATTGCCATTCTATCTCAAGGAATGTAAAAGGTTTATTGCATTACAGCCATTAAGCCTTAGGCATAAATCATTGGCAGTTCAATAAATAACTCAGTAATGTATTAGTGAGCAATGAATTCCATTTTAAAAATAAGAAAAAAAAACAAGCCATATCAGTTTTTCCTGCAGTCATCATGCTGTGTTGTTAATAAAATAAAATGTATCTCTTTATTATAAACAGGCATGCTTTTGAGCGAGATTACCTCCATTTTTCACTACAATTTTCAGTTTTCACAGGCCTCTCACTGCATGTGACTGACTGTACAAAAGAAGATTTGATCTTTTTTATCAACCTCCCTCAGATTTTAAGTGAACGGTATTTAATGGCTGAGAGCTGTCTGGGAATGATGCTTCTCTTGACTCTCCCCTCTACCGTGAAGTTCCGCTGCTTTGACACAATGATTGGCCTTAATGAGGCCACAGGTGCAAACCAGTTTCCTCTCATTCCATGCTTTCAGGTTTTGATCCTCCAAAATCCAAAATTCCTGGGCTGCAAAACAAAAGAAATGCTCCTTGAATATATACCATTTATATGGGGCACCATGGTGGTGCAGTAGTTAGTGTGATGCTATTACAGGATGGGGCTTCATAGTTTAGAGTTAATTTCTGATGCTGTCTGTAAGAAGTTTATAAGTTCTTCCTATGAGCATGTGGGTTTCTTCCAGGTGCTCCGGTTTCCTTCTACATTCCAAAGACATACCAGTTAGTGGATTAAATGTTCATTGTATATTGTACTGTGATTAAGCTAGGTAATAATACAGTATTATTATTGATCAATGGTTTGAGATATGTCTATTTTAATGCAAGGAGCATCATGAACAAAGCAGATGAGCTTAGAGCATGGATCAGAACTTGGGGCTATGATGTTGTGGCCATTACAGAGAATTGGATGGCTCAGGGGCAGGAATGGTTACTTCGAGTGCCAGGCTTTAGATATTTCAGAAAGGACAAGGAGGGAGGCAAAAGAGGTGGGGACATGGCACTGCTGATCAGAGATAGTGCCATGGCTGCAGAAAAGGAGGAAGTCATGGAGGGATTGTCTACTGAGTCTCTGTGGGCAGAAGTTAGAAACAGGAAGGGGTCAATAACTCTACTGCGTGTTTTTTTATAGACCACTCAATAGTAACAGGGACATTGAGGAACAGATAGGGAGACAGATTCTGGAAAGGTGTAACAATAACAGGGTTATCGTGGTGGGAGATTTTAATATCCCTAATATTGATTGGCACCTCCCTAGATCAAGGGGTTTAGATAGGGTGGAGTTTGTTAGGTGTGTTCAGGAAGGTTTCTTGACACAATATGCAGATAAGCCTACAAGAGGAGAAGCTGTACTTGATCTGGTATTGGGAAATGAACCTGGTCAGGCATCAGGTCTCTCAGTGGGAGAGCACTTTGGAGATAGTGATCACAATTCTATCTCCTTTACCATCCCATCGGAGAGCAATAGGAACAGACAAGTTAGGAAAGCGTTTAATTGGAGTAAGGGGAAATACGAAGCTATCAGGCAGGAACTTGGAAGCATAAATTGGGAACAGATGTTCTCATGGATATGTACGGCAGAAATATGGCAAATGTTCAGGGGATATTTGCGTAATGATCTGCACAGGTAAGTTCCAATGAGACAGGGAAGTGATGGTAGGGTACAGGAACCGTGGTGTACAAAGGCTGTTGTAAATCTAGTCAAGAAAAGCTTATGAAAGGTTCAAAAAACTAGGTTATGATAAAGATCTAGAAGATTATAAGGCTAGCAGGAAGGAGCTTAAGAATGAAACTAGGAGAACCAGAAGGGGCCATGAGCAGGATTAAAGAAAATCCCAAGGCATTCTACAAATATGTGAAGAGCAAGAAGATAAAACGTAAGAGAATAGGACCAATCAAGTGAGACAGTGGAAAACTGTGTATGGAACTGGAGGAGATAGCTGAGGTACTTAATGAATACTTTGCTTCAGTATTCACTACAGAAAAGGACTTTGGCAATTGTAGGGATGACTTACAGCGGACTGAAAAGCTTGAGCATAGAGACATTAAGAAAAAGGATGTGCTAGAGCTTTTGGAAAGCATCAAGTTGGATAAGTCTCCGGGACCGGACAAGATGTACCCCAAGCTACTGTGGGAGGCAAGGTAGGAGATTGCTGAGCCCCTGGCAATGATCTTTACATCATCAATGGGGACAGGGGAGGTTCCGGAGGATTGGAGGGTTGCAGTTGTTGTTCCCTTATTCAAGAAAGGGAGTAGAGATAGCCCAGGAAATTATAGACCTGTGAGTCTTACTTCAGTGGTTGGTAAGTTGGTGGAAAAGATCCTGAGAGGCAGGACTTATGAACATTTGTGAACAAGTCAGAGGCTTTTTCCCAGGGTTGAAATGGTTATCACGAGAGGGCACAGTTTTAAGGTGCTTGGAGGTAGGTACAGAGGAGATGTCAGGGGTAAGACTTTTACATAGGGAGTGGTGAGCGCGTGGAATGAGCTGCCGGCGACGGTGGTGGAGGCGGATATGATAGGGTCTTTTAAGAGACTCCTGGATAGGTACATGGAGCTTAGAAAAATAGCTGGCTATGGGTATCCCTAGGTAATTTCTAAAGTAAGTACATGTTCGGCACAGTATTGTGGGCTGACGGGCCTGTATGGTGCTGTAGGTTTTCTATGTTTCTATATTTCTAGTAGGTGGGTTGCAGGCCAGTGTGGCTCTTTGTGCTAGTAGAGCCTGTTTTGTGCTGTATCTGTAAATACAAAATATAAATAAAATATAGAAATTTGCTATAATTGCAAATTCTTTTGTTTGAAAATCAACAAAGGACACTAAAGATGCAGAAAGTAAAAAGAAAACTGAAATTTATTAAATGTTGAAAGGCCTAGACAGAGTAGACGTGGAAAAGATGTTTCCCATGGTGGGGGAGTCTAGGACAAGAGGGCACAGTCTTAGGATAGAGGGGGCATCCATTTAAAACAGAGATGCAGAGAAATTTCTTTAGCCAGGGGGTAGTGAATTTGTGGAATTTGTTATCTCAGGCAGCTGTGGAGTCCAGGTCATCAGTTGTAATTAAGGCAGAGATTGATAGGTTCTTGGACACAGCATCAAAGGTTATGGGGAGAAGGCCAGGGATTGGGGCTGAGGAGGAGAAAATGATCAGCCATGATTGAATGGTGGAGCAGACTCAATGGACCAAAATAGTTGCTTTTGCTCCTCCTTTGTCTTATGATCTTATGGTCTTAAGCTGCTGTTTGAAAACTTATTGGGTTAGGCAGTATCTGCAGAAAGAGAAACAGAGTTAGTGTTTCATGTTGAAGGCCAGTTTCTTGTTTATTCAATTAAACTGGGCATCATATTTTATTTACTGGATTTTTTGAAATCATTGGACCAATTCATGCTCAATAATGCCAACACTATGTTCAATACCCACACCCTCACTTCAGCTGCACTGACCGCCCTGGCACAACAGAGCAGGCCACACTGGTGATCTCCACGCTGGGGCACTTCACCAGGAGGAACAAGCTAAGAGTAGTGACTAGACCTTGAGTGGCAGAAAAAGAGACCCTATCCCAGCAGACTTGAAGGACTCTCAGAGGTATTATTTAAAGGCAGTTGAAAATGGGTTAAAATAAAAAAAAGGACATAGAATAATTTCAGCAAGTAATACATAGCTGAAAAAATTTCTGTTTACTCCATCCACCCCAACAGTCACCTATTCACCAAATTGTCATCAGAGTTGCTTCAAATCCATCACCACCAAGACTACACGTCATCTCTGAAGCTTCTTTCCAGTAGCGATCCAGCTTCTCCACAAAACTTGCTCAGGTATAATGCCCTAACTGTCCCTGCACAACATCCATTAAATGGGCTTTCCTGCTCTCCTTGTTCTGTTGATAATTAGTGAGTCTGTTCACATTTATTTCAGTTTGATTATTGATGTTTGGGTATGTGACCATTCTGCTAATTGTTGATATCCCATGGCTGTTTGCACTATTGTCTTGTAGATTGTTGGTTGCTACTGTGTTATCTGTTATGATATTGTCCTGTGCCTTATGTTTGGCACTGAACCACAATCTATTCTGGTATGCTTCACATTCTGGCAATTAAGTGATTATGATTTTGTTAACACTACACTGCATTAAAATGATTAAGCACATAAGTACAAGTGAAATAGAATAACCAATAATTCAGCTAAATTTATCTTATTAATGAGGTTCCTTTTAAGGTGTGTTGAGCCCTTGACCTCAGCAAGATCCAGAACTATACCACTGGCACTTGAACTGCAGTTCACTTCCAACTTCCACTCAGAGGTGGACAGATGCAAAAGCTGAAGTCGAGCTGAACGGTGATGGGTGGATTGGCAGTGATTTTCCCCCAGAACTCCACATGCATCAAAGCACAATCCACCCAATAATTCAGATCATCCTTCCCGTTCATTAAATCTTCATTTATAACAAAAGGCAGAATGTTTCTCATGCCATCCCACACCCATAATCTGGCAAATCCAATCACTTGGCAGTGCTTCTACTCCTGGCCTACAGACAGGGACTGAGGACCACAGCACCAGTGGCAAGGAGAGCGGCGGTATGGTCAACGGTGGCAGAGGAGCCCTTGCATGACTGCTTTGAATTGATGGACTGGATCATATCCAAGGATTCATCTTCAGATCAGAATGAATATGTCACAGCTGTCTCCAACTTCATATGGTACATACCCAAAACAAGACGCCATGGATGAGTAAGGAGATTTGCAGTCTGCTGGGGGCTGGATCTGTGGTGTTCAAGAATGATGATCTAGAACTGTCCAAGAAGCCCAGGTATGATCCATGGAATGCTAACTTAAGAGCGAAAAAAGCAATTCTGAGTGAAATTAGAAATGAAATCAGATGCACAACAGTATACATGGTTGTTCAGCTCACTCCCCAATGAGCTGAACGTGTTGTATGTATTCTTTGTAAGTGAGAATAAAACTATGCATGTGTGGGTTCACCCTCTTGAAAGATGTTCTGACATTAGCCTCTCAGACTGATATCACAGTATCTGTATATCTATCATACTGCATTTCAGTTATAATATATCTGATACATATATATATATATCAGTATCTGGTATCTGCAGTATCTGGTGACTGTGTGATATCTCTCAGATGCCAACATCAGAACATCTTTCAAGAGGGTGAACCCACACAAGGTGTCTGGCCCTGATGGTGCACCTGGCAGGGCACAGAAAACTTGTGCCAACCAACTGGCTGGAGGGTTCAAGGGCATCTTCAACTGCTCACTGCTGCAGTCAGAGGTTCTCAACTGCTAAAAGGGAGGCCATCAGTCATACTGGTTCTCAAGAAGAACAGGGTGAGCTGTCTCAATGACTATTGCCCAGTTTGCACTCACATCTACTGTGATGAAGTGCTTTGTCCAGTTGGTCACGGCTAGAATTAATTCCTACCTGAGCAAGGACCTGGACCCACTGCAATATGACTACTACCACAACAGGTCTACAGTGGATGCCCACTGGCTCTACACTGAGTCTTGGACCACCTGGACAACAGCAATACCTATATTAAGCTGTTGTTTATTGATGACAGCCCTGTGTTCAACACAATCACCCCTTCAGTATTAGCTTCAAATCCTGATTTGCAACTAGATGCTTGACTTTCTTATCGAGAGGCCACGGTCATTGCTGATCATAAATAACACCTTCTCCTCACTGACACTCAACGCAGGTGCACCTCAAGGATGTGTGCTTGGCCTGCTGCTCTACTCTGTCTACATTCAATACTATGTGGTTAGGCACAGTGCAAATACCATCTGTAAATTCACCAATGACAGAACTGTTGTTGGCAGGATCTCAGATGGTGATGAGGAGGAGTGAGTTAAATTGACAGGCTGAGTGGTGTCACAACAACAACCTTGCACTGAACATCAGAAAGACCAAGGAATTGACCGTGGACTTCAGAAAAGGGAAATCAGGAGAACAGACAGCTGTTCTCATCGAGGAGTCAGGAGTGGAAAGGGTAAGCAGGTTAGCTTCCTGGATGCCATCATCTCTGAAGATGTATCTTGGGCCCAACATATTGATGCATTCATGAAGAAAGAATGCCTGTGGCTATATTTCATTAGGAGTCTGAGGAGATTTGGTACATCACCAAACACCCCAACAAATTTCTACAGATGTACTGTGGAGAGCATTTTCTCTTGTTGAACATTTTACTTCCTGGGGAGACTGCGACCCTCTCCTTCACATGTCGACCAGTCTGTTGTCACCAGTATAATCTTCTATGCGGAGGTGTGCTGGGGCAATGGTATCAACACG
This sequence comes from Mobula hypostoma, assembly GCF_963921235.1. Classification (NCBI taxonomy): domain Eukaryota; kingdom Metazoa; phylum Chordata; class Chondrichthyes; order Myliobatiformes; family Myliobatidae; genus Mobula; species Mobula hypostoma. Next base: position 45,233,222 of record NC_086104.1, read on the forward strand.
GGTGATGCCAACAGGCTTAATAAACTGATTAGAAAGGCTGGCTCTGTTATATGAAACAGACTGGACACAATGGAGGCTGTGGTAGAACAAAGGACCCTACAGAAAATCCTGACAATTCTGGACAATGTTTCTTACCCTCTGCATGCCTCCTTGGCTGAATAGAGGAGCACTTATAGTAATAGATTAAGACAACTGCGCTGCTCCAAAGAGTTATATGAGGTCATTCTTACCCTCGGCCGTTAGGCTCTATAATGAGTCAACGTAAGGCCACTGAGGTGAAGACCTCCATCCTGTTAGACTGTTTGAGGTAACTTATTTTTTATTCTTTCTTACTTCTCTTCTAATATTTGAATATTTGTATATCCATGCACTTGTAATGCTACTGTGACACTGTAATTTCCTTTGGGATCAATAAAGTATCTATCTATCTGTCTAATGTATTGCTCTGTACTGCTGCCACAAATCAACAAATTTCATGACATATGTCGGTGATAATAAATCTGATTCTGACTATGATTCTGAGTGGTAGAAGACATTCTAGAGCTATTGAAATGCAAAAAATTAAATTTTTAAAATGTGGTTTATTACTAGTACTCAAGTTGGAATCCTTCATAACAAATGTTCTACTCCTAGAAGCTACTATATCCCACAATTTTATCAAAAACAGGGAATACTCATCGGTGAAAGAATTTTTTTTTACATTACATTGTCTTGTCACTATTCAGCTTTCAATGACAGAGATCACGAACTAGTAACATTTGTAGAATCATTATAGTCACAGAAAAGCATTGTATGGAAGAAGTACACTTGGCCCATTCAGTCTGTACTAGCTCTTTTTAAGGACAATCCAGTAGCTCCTACCCACCCACTGTTTTCCTATATTCAGACATTTTGTTCTCGTTCATCCATTTCCTTTTGAAGGCTATTATTGAATCTGCAACCACAAGTGCTTCGAATTCCTAATCACCTATAACAGTATTACGTACATCCCTGATGGTTCTTTTGCCATTCATCTTAAAGTTGTGCACTCCAGTTATTTACAGTGGATTCTGGTTAACTGGGCCACTGGTTAAGAGAGACAGCCACTTATTCAGGATAACTTTTTAAATAACAAAAATTAATCGCAGAAATAGCTGGGATTCCCTTCAATTACTGGGATACTCTGCCAGTTACTTAGGACAGGAAAATGTTGCCGAACAGTTTCTAACTAGCCTCAGTTGCATGCATTCCTGTGGCCGTTAGACACAACACCATGCTTAGAGCAGATAGTTTTTAAGTAACATCAGTTGCATGTGTTTGTGTTTTTTGTGACTGATAGTGAGAAACAAGCAGCAATACAATTCAGAGCTATTTTGCTCACTGCGCTTTCTGCATTCAAGCTTGGAGATGCTAGAAATAGCTGAGAGTGAAAACAAAACAATTTCCCCACCGCTTTATTTTCACCATGGATGTCCAGTCCCTATATACTTCCATCCCCCATCAGGAAGGTCTCAAAGCTCTCCGCTTCTTTTTGGATTCCAGACTTAACCAGTTCCCCTCCACCACCACTCTGCTCCGTCTAGCGGAATTAGTCCTTAATCTCAATAATTTCTCCTTTGGTTCCTCCCACTTCCTCCAAACTAAAGGTGTAGCTATGGGCACCCGTATGGGTCCCAGCTATGCCTGCCTTTTTGTTGGCTTTGTGGAACAATTTATGTTCCGTGCCTATTCTGGTATCTGTCCCCCACTTTTCCTTCACTACACTGACGACTGCATTGGCGCTGCTTCCTGCATGCATGCTAAGCTCGTTGACTTTATTGCCTCCAACTTTCACCCTGCCCTCAAGTTTACCTGGTCCATTTCCGACACCTCCCTCCCCATTCTAGATCTTTCTGTCTCTATCTCTGGAGACAGCTTATCCACTGATGTCTACTATAAGCCTACTGTCTCTCACAGCTATCTGGACTATTCCTCTTCTCACCCTGTCTCTTGCAAAAATGCCATCCCCTTCTCGCAATTCCTCCGTCTCTGCCGCATCTGCTCTCAGGATGAGGCTTTTCATTCCAGGACGAGGGAGATGTCCTCTGTTTTAAAGAAACGGGCTTTCCTTCCTCCACCATCAACTCTGCTCTCAAACGCATCTCCCCCATTTCACGCACATCTGCTCTCACTCCATCCTTCCACCACCCCACTAGGAATAGGGATCCCCTGGTCCTCACCTACCACCCCACCAGCCTTCGGGTCCAACATATTATTCTCCGTAACTTCCGCCACCTCCAACGGGATCCCACCACTAAGCACATCTTTCCCTCCCCCCTTCTCTCTGCTTTCCGCAGGGATTGCTCCCTACGCGACTCCCTTGTCCATTCGTCCCCCCCATCCCTCCCCACTGATCTCCCTCCTGGCACTTATCCCTGTAAGCGGAACAAGTGCTACACATGCCCTTACACTTCCTCCCTTACCACCATTCAGGGCCCCAGGCAGTCCTTCCAGGTGAGACGACACTTCACCTGTGAGTCAGCTGGGGTGATATACTGCGTCCGGTGCTCCCGATGTGGCCTTCTATATATTGGTGAGACCCGACGCAGACTGGGAGACCGCTTTGCTGAACACCTACACTCTGTCTGCCAGAGAAAGCAGGATCTCCCAGTGGCCACACATTTTAATTCCACATCCCATTCCCATTCTGACATGTCTATCCATGGCCTCCTCTGCTGTAAAGATGAAGCCACACTCAGGTTGGAGGAACAACACCTTATATTCCATCTGGGTAGCCTTCAACCTGATGGCTTGAACATTGACTTCTCTAACTTCCGCTAATGCCCCACCTCCCCCTCGTACCGCATCCGTTATTTATTTTTATACACACGTTCTTTCTCTCACTCTCCTTTTTCTCCCTCTGTCCCTCTGACTATACCCCTTGACCATCGTCTGGGTTTCCCGCCCCCCCCTTGTCTTTCTCCCTGGGCCTCTTGTCCCATGATCCTCTCATATCCCCTCTGCCAATCACCTGTCCAGCTCTTGGCTCCATCCCTCCCCCTCCTGTCTTCTCCTATCATTTCGGATCTCCCCCTCCCCCTCCCACTTTCAAATCTCTTACTGTCTCTTCCTTCTGTTAGTCCTGACGAAGGGTCTCGGCCTGAAACGTCGACTGTACCTCTTCCTAGAGATGCTGCCTGGCCTGCTGCGTTCACCAGCAACTTTGATGTGTGTTGCTCGAATTTCACTACTTCAGCAGGTTAGGAAATATAAGAAATTTGAAGATATCGATGAATGTTACAATGAAACAATGAAACGTGGAATTAGGTGTCTGTGGTCATTTTGTTTCTTTACAGTCAATCGAAAGAGCACAACAGCGTGCACTGGATAAATTCCACTGTCAGTAACAATTAGGAACTAATAAACAGTTTCTTAATACTGTAGTGGTACTAGTAGTGTTCTAATTTGTTCTGTAGTTCATTTAAATACATAATTTGTTACTCAGTTAAATGGTAGTTTGTCTTTTTTATAGCTTTCTAACTTTGGCTGATTGGGGCAGCAGCCTAATTGTGCCAAAATGTACTGGTCCTGATGTGAACTAATTCGAGTCCACTGTACATGAAAATAGTGAAATAAAAGTAGAACTAAGTAGCCACTTAGCCAGAGTCTCTGACAAGAAGGCAAAATCTGATATTTTAATGAAATTGCATCAGTATTAAATATAATTTTGTTGGAGGTTCTCTGATGTGCTGAATATTTCTTATATTTTCTGTTAATTTCTCTTAATTTATTCTATGTAAACTCCAAAGATTTTGAACATCTTTATAATTTCTCTTCTTAATCTCCTCTGATCTAAGGAGGGAAATAATGCTACAAAACTTGTATCTTTGGGAATGTGTATATTTCCCTCCGGACTATAACAACATACATCAAAATAGTTTCTTTCCGTACTTTCAGAAATTTCTGAATTATGTAACTACTGTCCCTGTTATTCCCAAAGATTTACAGTACATTTTGTGTATAAGCCTGATACACAATACTTCGCAATTTGAAAGTTCTTGAACATAATACCAATGGCACTGTCTTCATTCGCCTTTACACATAAGCCTGAAACTACATGGTTGATCCATCATTGCTTGCCCTTAACAGATCTGCAATATTAACCAAAAATTCTGTTAGCAATTGAGGTCTGTATTAGTCTGAGTGGCTGTTACTTTTCTCCCAGGTTATCCTTTTTAAAAATTCCCAAATGTCTAATATGAAACTCCTGAACCTATAATTTCTATGGTTATCATTCTTCTGCTTATTCTGAGAAAAGGCATGATATTCATAATTCTCCAGTTTTTTGTTACCAGCCTTGTATGTTAGATGGACTATTGGAAGACCGACCAATACATCCACAGCTTCTATTTTTCCCTCAACAATCACAGTTGATTCACGCCCAGACTGGATGACAAACTCGAAGTATTGCCATCCTTTCTAATATGTGATCTATATTTATTTCATCCAGGAACCCAACCTGCTCCTAATTTCTCAATAACAAAATAATTCCATTTACCAAGTGTGATTAATACAGCAAAATATCCTAAGGTGACTTGAAGGAACATTACTAAACAAAAATTCATGCCGAGGTACATTAGGACATTTTATGGTACTTGATCAAGGTACTGGTGATAGTGTTAAGTTTTAAGAAGCATCATTAAGGAGCAAAGATGCCTAGAGAGGCAGAGAGTCTCGGGAAAATGACCATGGTAGCTAAACACAATACCATCAGCGTCCATGATTGAAGATCTCCATCTCCCAGGACATGCCCTCTTCTCATTACTACCATCAAATAGGAGGTACAGGAGCCTGAAGACACACACTCAATGTTTCAGCAACAGCTTCTCCCCACTTTCATTATATTTCTGAATGGACATTGAACTCATGAACACTACCTCTGTATTTTGTTTCCTCTCTTTTTGCACTACTTTTTGTAGTTTTTTTATATATATTTCTTATTGTAATTTATAGACCTCGGCTTATGTACATCAAAAACCTAGCCAGGTGGCTGCACATTGAGGAAATAGAAGTCATCCAAAAAACGAAGGATAGATCTATATGGAAAACCATGGTCACCAACGTCCGCATCGGATATGGTACCTAGACAGACAGACGGACATTGTAATTTATAGTTCATTATCATGATTACAATGTACTGCTGCAGCAAAACAATACATTTCATGATATTTGCCAGTGATATTAAACCTGCTTCTGATTCTGATTCTGGAATGATTAAACAAAGTGATGATCAAGAAGGGGGAATTATGAGAAATTGGAAGGGGAGGAACCATGGAAAAAGTATGAGAAAGAAACAGTTCTAAGAAAATGTTTCTCTCTTGATAAACTACAATTGAATATATTCATTTCTTCAAAAAATCTCCACTATGCTTGTTAATTGATCCCAAACTTCCTCAGGAAACTTTTTACTGTAAGCAAGCACTGGACAAAACATTCAAATTTACCTATGTAAGCAGGCATTTAAAATTATGTCAATCAGAGGGTCAAATATTTTGATTGATTGGTTGAAAACAGCACAGCAGCATTATGAATATTTAAAACTGACCCATCGTTAACTGTATGATGTGCCAGATTAATATTCTCTGGCAGCTTCATGGGAACAGTGAAGTAGCAATTCAAGACATTGCTGAATTTCATAGCTATGGACAAAGCTAGGTTCCTAGTCTTAGACTGCTGGACTAAGAAATTAATTTTAATTGATCATTCAATGCTTTATTACTTGCAATTTTCAATATATTATAACATCACAGATGGATTGTAATTTTTTTATTATTCAGGAGGTGTACAGACAGAATTATGATATCAGGAAGCAGGGTACAAGGTGCAAAGTACAAACTGAAGCAAATAGTTTTTCAAAGACAAATCAAAATATTTGATTTTTTAACTGAGAAATGTTGGGTAAGTGAAATTGAACAGTCTAGCCACTGATCTCTTGTGAGCATCTACAAACTGGAGTTAAAAAAAGGACAACCAGGAATAAGGTTCTAGTTGTGAGGGATAAATTACTAAATTAAGCATTGTTTGTCATGAACAAATACACTAAGCTAGAAATCAAGGAAACCCCTCTTGAGCACATTATATATGGACCACTAACGTAAGGGTGTAAACAAATGTATGTATGAGGTTTGGCTTTAGGCTTAAAGACAAAAATGTGATGTAACGCTCCTTTGTGTGGACCTAGTTTGGAAAGAGGTCTGTTCAGCCATGAATTAGGTGGGTAAAAGAATGAATGGAGATATAAATAACTGGGAATCATTCCAGAATAAACCATATCGATTGACTACACTTAAAACCGACCAGAGACAAAGAAAGTGATGGAAAGGTAGTAGTGTTAAACAAATGAAAATAGTTAAAGCTAGCAAATCTGTTGAGTGCCAAAAGTGGTATATGTAAAGCATAACTGCTTTTTTACACATTGCTTTAAAGAAACTGTGAGATGTAATGCTTATCTTGATCTGGTATTTGTAAATGACCCAGAAAATGTAAAGAAAATTGCAAGTCATATGACCCGGGGACAGTGTCTTTAGAATGACAAAGTTTAGTTTGATTTGAAAATCAAAAACATATCAGGCTAAGCTCCAAGTACATTATTTTAAGAGAGTAAATTTAGTGAAATATGGATATATCTAAAGCAAATAGATTGAGGAATGTAGTTTAGCAGAGCATCAGAAGAAGACAAATGGAATATATTTTAAAGGTACACTGCTGAACATTCAAGGTAAATACATTCCCAAAACCAACAAACTCAGACTAAGTGAACGTGATCCAATATCTGTCAGCAAACAAATTAAAGTAAGATAAAAAGGAAAACTGCCTTGTACTGACTCTGAAGGGAAAAAGGAAAAGGGGCCCACAGGGATGTGTACAAGAAATTGCAGAAACGTGTTAAAAGGATGATTGCGGCAAAGACCTGGGAAATTGCTGAGGTAAAGCACAACAGTAAAATATTTTAGTGCCTTTACTACAAGCGGGACAGTGGGGAAGAGCTGAAAGTCATAAAATATACAAACTGCCTTAAAATTGAGGAGGAACACAAAATAATAAAACTGAACATATTTTCAAAGTATTCTCAACGGTAAAAATGAGCAGCATGTACTATTCCAAGTGAAGTCAAGGGCCCAAATATTCATGAAGGCATGATTCATAGATGAAGAGTTTTGGATGATTTAATTTCACAACCCATGTCTTCTGTCACTGATTGGTTTTCTGCCCATAAGTCAGCCTGATTAAAAAGCTTGACTTCCATTTGGGTTGGGAGGACAATGGAATAGGCCACAAAAATGGCTATTCTGTATCCTTTATCTTACAGTGGGACTCAGTCTAAGCAGGTTACAATTCTTGACGGGGTCTGGAGAGTTTGCTACTGGAAAAGTCCAAACCTGAACCACAGAGATAGGGACTTGATTGATGAGATCCATAACTGCAAGAGAATGATGTGGATAACTGGGATGGCCTATTCCAGTCCCTCTTGGTCCACAAGCACCACTGTATAAATTATATGTCTATCTTACCTCTTTTCTCCTATCATATTACCATAGCCCACGTCACTGTAATTCTCTAAATAAGTCAAATCAGAGGCTGCCAGGCTCTTTAAAATATATAAAATATATACATCTTAGGAACTCCACAACCTCTCTTTGTTTTACCAATCTTTAAATATGGAACATTAACATCTGACATGACTGCAGTCTTGCACGTTGCAATGTACAAAAACTCAGCATCATGAATTTTCTATAACTTCAATGCCAGGGAAGCAAGTTGTAGAAAAACACCGGGAAAACTTTGAAGCTTTGCTCTGGATTGGATAAATCCAGCAATGTATTCTTTCAAGATTATAAAACAGAATGTGGAACAATACTTTGAACTGAGCTGCATCTATAGAAAAATACTCAAACTAGAAATAAGTATTTTTAAGCTACAAAGAAATGCTTCTTCATGGACAGTGTGATCATCTTGGGATATTATCTTCCTGATGATGCAATGGCAAAAGGCCCAGGGTCATTTACAGAGTAATTAGCTACCAGAATAGTAGGGTTGCAAAGGGAAACGGTGGTGTGGGAGGAGCAAGGAGAGAAATGCTTGTTAGCCAGGGTTCACGTGGGGCCGGGGTGGAGGGGGGTGGTGAGGCAGGATTATGACCTCAAATGGTCATATGATGGCTAAATAAAAGGCCAAATGCCCTTGGCGATCTTACCATCTTGTGTTATGAGCTTTAAAATTCACCAATCTATTAATTTTTTTTTAATGGTGCCTGCGAGTAAACCTTACAAGGAAGAGAAACCTTAGTGTCATCAGCGTCTCTAATGGATTTATACAGTGCTGCCAACAAAGGCTCTGGCAACAGTCCAGACCAACGCCTCTAAGAAAGCTGCCCCTATCTGGGCAGAGAGCCTATTCCCTCCCTTCACCACAGGTGCCTGTGGCAAGATTACCCGGAGTAAACCCAATGATATACATTTGAAGGAATTCTCCCACGTCGTGTTCTAGTTCTCCATAGCTTGTACATCAGTACACTGTAAATCATAATAAAAAGGCTGAGCTTGCATTAATAATCTGCAAATATAACCCTGACAATGCTGTATAAATAGTGTATAGATTTAAACACCAAAAAGCACAAATAATCTTTTTACAAGGAGGTGTTAATGTGAAATAAAATTAGAATTCTAATACGCACTGCTGACTCGATGTGAAATTAGGCAATGGCATGAAAATATGCAGTGTGCTTGTCAGTGAAAACATAAATAATTGGGGAAGTTTTATGCTTCATCAGGATTACGATTTAAGTGCTATGTTTGAATCAGGAATTGTAAATAATGAGAATGAACTGCAAGTGATTTGGTACACTGGAATTCTATGCTCGGATTGGGAGCACGTTGAACTGGAATTGACGGGTTAAAAGCAACAATTCTGTTTTTATTACCGTTATTCTACACAATTTCCCCTGTAACAAGTGTCTAACTGCATGGTTATATTTTCTATGCCTGCATGGCTTTGTTTCATGACCACACAAAGAGGATAATGCAACTATTCTGGTGTTGCAGGAACAAATTTAATTCTGCCACATCTACTTTGCTTTTAAGGAAAGAAATATCTTTTGTATTACCATTCCCATACATTTTCTGGTAGAATCAAAGAAATGTGCTCCCCAATTGCTTCAACCTTGATGGCTTTATCCCTTTTAAAATCCTTGTTATAATGAAGTTCCTTTTATTACAGTGTGGCTATCTAGCGATCCCCCATACAAAATCAAATCCTTTCCATGTATGCATTTATATTAGCTGCACTGCATTCAGTATTTTTAGTCTGTCATGTAATTTTTCGTTCAATAAAGCTATTTTTAATTTTAAAAATTGCTTGTGGTATCATTTTTGTATATACTTATTTAAATGTACAACATTTGAATTCAGCAGTTTAAACAGTTGAAGAGAGCCTGCATGCAACAGAGAGATGAAAATTCAAATTAAGTTGAGTGCAGTCATATACTGGAAACATGAGAAGAATTGGGATAATCTGCATTACATATTGATGGCTATCAGCACAAAGAATGTAACCATGTTTTATTCCACAGCTCTTTTGTAGGTTTGGCAGCAATGGCACACAATAAAGGCATTATTGTATTAATTTATGCCTTTAAATCAATTATGCATTCAGATTCACTGGATAGCTTGTCACTTTTTATCCATTATTTTCTGAAAAATAAGCCTATTACAGTAACCGTGCAAATGGTAGGACTGTCAAATAAGGAGATTTAAGGAATATTACTTTAAAAGGGGTGGTTTTCAGGATGTAGTTGGTGTCTTAATTTTAGAGTATGTGACAGATATCAGAGATAGATGTCAGATTAAGGACTTTCTCAGAAAAGGGGATGAAGCATTTTTAATGTACACCTCTTGTTCCATCATCCTAATCACAAGAACTAGAATGCAAATGTGCTATTTTTGGCCCAAAGACGCCGGACTTCTAAAAACAGTCTTTGGAAAAAAAGTGAATTGGTTGAATCCATATACAACTAAATCAAACACCTGCTATAACATACGGCATTATGTCCCTCACTTTAAATGTACCAGACTCCAAATGGAACAATTAATTCAGGGATTGAGTGGTTTGGAAAGCCTCATCAGAGCAGCGCACATACTGACTGGCAGCTACATTAAAATGTCTCCCTTAGAACAGCTGTTTGCACTCTCATGTTTGCAATCATAAAGGTTACCACTGCCGTATGTTACACAGTACCAAAATACAATGACATCTTAAATCTTCAACTACATAATATTTGCATATAATTTCATGAAAATATTTTAATTTTTGATTGATGACTATTTAATGACAATCAAATTACATGGCTTCCCCTCCTTTTCCTTTCACTTCAAGATAATTATCTATGCCCAAAAAGTTGAATGAGGTAAAATAGATAAGAATGACTAGCTGAAATAGCTCATAAAAGCAAAGATTAATGGGAAAGATCAAAATAAGCACTTGCACACAGTTGTGAGGAAAATAACACCCAGAATGATATGACCAGAGCTGATTATATTACCAACGGCATGTACTGTCAGTTCTTGTTAACTGAATAACTAGTTTCCTAGAAAATTGAATTCTGTTTATCATGAATTCACTGTAAATTATTTAGTAAAATATTTGGCACAGACTTTATTACAAAATCACAATGGAAAATCTTTCCAAATAAAATGCAAAGTACTTCATACTATTACGAACATCTTTTTGTAACCTTTTTTAAAAATTGATATTTCTCATGATCTTTAACACTTGCATTGCCTTGCATTGTTTCACAGAAAGAATTATGTCCAGAAGAAATTCAACCCAAGACCTCTCCCTATTTGAATTGGGGTCTCTGGGATACACAGGTGCAATCAAGGGTGACCTCTTCATTTCTCCTTTCTTGGATGGCAGGGCTGAGATGTAAAACTTGCTGTGTGAAAAATTACCAGTATTCAACCATCCAGCGGTTCACCACTGACCCATTACACCATCTATTGTTTTATATTTAGCTATTTTCATCTGACAGATCATTCAAATGATACAAATGACTTACACAAAGTGTTGGTGAGCATGTTGAGCTTATTCTTGGCAGGGAAAAGAAAAGTTTAACAGAAGGTGATAAGATGGCGGCTGCAACTAAAAAGTTCTGATTTATTTTTAATTAATTACAAGTAATATTAACTTACCCAGGATATACTTTAATACTGAGAACGTGAATGCTAGAAAATGGGTAATAGTCATTTCATTTTCATCTCAAATATTTTGTATTTTACAGAAAATATTAAAAATAAAATCAACATTAATACAACCAAATGTGGATATTTCTGATAATTTAAAGTTCCTGGACTGGCTGCCAGCATTCATTGCCAACCAACGAAAAAAAAAGGTAACCCACATCCACATCAAATTGGTATGAGAAGGGATAAAATATCTTCATTCACCACTCTCCCCCCCGACCAGCTCCACCACATCCCTATCACCAACAACTTTGCCAACTCTAATTATATCTTTCCATCAAAGTGCATGACCATACACTTCCCAACACTGTATTCAATTTGCCACTTCTTTGTCCATTGTCCTAATCTGTCTAAATCCAAGAGTCAATGCTCTATCCATGCCAGTATCTCTCTTGTAATACCATGGGCTCTTATCTTGCTAAGCAGCTGCATATGCAGCAACCTGTCAAAGGCCATATGAGAATCCAAGTACAGTACACAACAACCACTGATTTGCCTTTGTCTATCCTGCTTGTATTTCCTTAAAGAATTGCAACAGATTTGTCAGGCAAGATTTTCCCTTAAGGAAACCATGCTGACTTTGGCTTATTTTTTTCCACGTGCCTCCAAGTACCCTGAAACCTCATCCTTAATAATTGACTCCAACATCTTCTGAACTGCTGAGGTCAGGATGATTGGCTGACGACTTCCTTTCTTCTGCCTCCTTCCCTTCTTGAAGTGTGGAATGCCATTTGCAAATTTCCAGTCCTATGGAACCATCCTAGAATCTGGTGATTCTTGAAAGATAATTACTATTGCCTCCACAAAGTCTTCAGCTACCTCTTTCCAAACCCTGGGTGTAGTCCATCTGGTCCAGGTGACATATCTACCTTCAGACCTTCCAATTTCCCAAGCATCTTCTCTTTAGTAATAGCAACTACATTCACTTCTGCCCCCTAACACTCTCAAATTTCTTGCATACTGCTATTGTCTCCACAATTCATTTTGCTATTTCTTTCAGAACCCTGGGGTATAGTGCATTTGGTCCAGGTTATCCGGAGGGCTGGAGGTCTCCCAGAATTCCCATATCTCACACAAAGAACACAACACAGTCCCTGGAACCATTCCTCACTGCAAAAACAATGTACTAACAGACAAAGAATGAAGAAGAAGAAACTTGCCAGATATGTACCTACCCCAAGCTTGTTGAGCCAAAGGCTCCCCATTCTAACACTGGTCCACTCACATAATGGCCACTCTGCTTGTTGCTACTTGATTTTTACTTGACCTTGCTAATGAATTGCTATTTGATTGGGCTGTCAGGAAACACTGAAAGCCCACAAATACTCCTTTTTTAAAGTCTCACTCATGAATCTGTGAATCACCTCTTCTCTCACTCCAAATTTGATTGGGATGCCCTTGAACTCACATCAGTAATCAAATTCCTTAGGCCAAACTATGATGACCACATATTGTAAAACAACATCTGGTGAAAATTTTATCATTTCCACAGCAGTTAATGCTATGCTTTACAGCACCGGTGATTGGGGTTCAATTCCCGCCACTGTCCGTAAGAAGTTTGCACCTTCTCCTTGTGACTGCACGGGTTTCCTCTGCATGCTCATTATACATTACAACATTGCAAAGACAGTTAGAAGGGTTCAAATTAGTAAGTTGTGGGAATGCTATGTTAGCGCCAAAAGCATGGTGAAACTTGCCAGCGGCCCCAACACATCTTCAGACTGTGTCGGTGGTTGATGTAAGCAACGTATTTTACTGTTCAATCAGTGGCCACTTTATTAGGTACACCTGTACACCTGCTTATTAATGCAAATATCTAATTAGTCAACCATGTGACAGCAACTCAATGCATAAAAACATGCAGACGTGGTCAAGAGGTTCATTTGTTGTTCAGACCAAACATCAAATAAGGGATAAAATGTCATCCAAGTGACTTTGACTGTGGAGTGATTGTTGGTGCCAGATGGGGTGGTTAGAGTATCTCAGAGTCTCCTGACCTCCTGGGATTTTCATGCACAACAGTCACTAGTGTTTACAGAGAATGGTATGGGAAACATCTAGTGATTGGCAGTTCTGTGGGCGAAAATACCTTGTTAATGAGAGAGATTTGAGGAAAATGGAAGTCTGGTTCAAGCAAACAGGAAGGCAACAGTAACTCAAATAACCACATGTTACAACGGAGGTCTACAGAAGAGCATCTTTGAACATACACCATGGCGAACCTTGAAATGGATGGGCTACAGCAGCAAAAGACCACAAAATACCCTCAGTGACCACTTTCTTATGTGCAGGAGGTATATTGGCTGTCATTGTATTCCTGTTATCTGCTTGTTTCTGCCTTATTCTCCAGGACCCTAATTTCAGGCTATCTCCTGTTTTATTTTCTGTCAGAAGAGCAAAAAGAAAAAAAACATGCATTTTCTTTTGAATTATGAATAGATCAGCTAAATATTTTTAGCACATACCATTTTCAAATCTCCATTCAAAGTCCGTCTTGGGTACTAGCCTCCGTAGTACCCAAGACATCTTCAAGGAGCGGTGCCTCAGGAAGGCAACATCATTATTAAGGACCCCATCACCCAGGGCATGCCCTCTTCTCACTGTTACCCTCAGGAAGGAGATGCAGAAGTCTAAAGACACACACTCAGCGATTCAGGAAAAGCTTCTTCCCCTCTGCCATCCAATTCCTAAATGGACATTGAATCAGTGAACACTACCTCACTTTTTAAAAACATTTCTTTCTGTTTTTGACTTTTTAAAAAAATCTATTACACACACACACATGCAGGCATGCATATAAACTTACTGTAATTTATTTATTTATTTATTTATTTATTTCCTTTCTATATTATCATGTATTGCATTGAACTGCTGCTGGTAAGTTAACAAATTTCATGACACATTCTGGTGATAATAAACCTGATTCTGATTCAATAATCCAAAAAATATCATGCAATAAATCACTTAAATTTTAACTTTATTTTTAACAGGAATAACCTCTTGTGAATATATAGGATACCAATACAATATTTAATAAGGTATGTTATAATGCTGTTATAATGTGAATCAACCATCATTGAATTTTTTTTAATGCATTTCTTCTTTTCTATACATTCAGAACAGAAATATCTCCTGACAAGCCAAAAATTATGACACCCAATGTCCACAATGTTTGCATTAACAGTACATCAGGGACTTCTACTTTACTCCAGCCTTAATTACAGAAATGCAGCTGGCCAAGTATACAGAGCTTTGGAGATGATTACTTTTAGCCCTATGGGCATGGTTTCAAATCAAATCTGTCATTCACTATTCTGATGAATATTGTCCGTTCTTGGCAACAACTAGTGCAAATAAAATAAAATATAGAGTGCATCGCCGCATAGGAGATGTACTTCCTGATGGATGAACATGGAATGAATTGAGAGCAATGAAAATTTCTCATTTAGTTTGATTATGGAAGGTATGAGCAGAAAAGGTGAGGGATTTTACTTTTCATCAATGGCAGCATAAAAAGAAATAGTTTGTGGGGAGATTCAGATCTGCTTATAGAATCCAATGGATTTTCCCGCCATTGGTTTTACTGGATGGTGATTCCAGAAAATTCTATTAACGAGCAAGTCTTCCTGCTCAAATGACCTTTCTTTATCTCATCACATAGAAAAGGAGAAAAATGTACCCAAAAAGTTCAATGAAGTTCAGGAAAGAGGGCACTCTTTCATCTAAGCTGCATGGGTGGGCAGCCACACAGTAGCGGAAATGCTCACGAGCACATAGCCTTTGTTGCAGTGCAGCTGGAATTTTCTTTTATATAATATTTTATTAAAGTGTTGTGCAGTCTTCCGCCACGTAGAAATTTCCTGCTCGGAGCAATGGCTGGTCTGCGCAACTGTATAGAGGGAACGTTGAAAGAGGGTAACCAAGTAAGGTTAAAGTTAATTATTCATGAGGATATCAGAGGCATACTTCCATTTTTCTGCTGAGATAATAGAATGTTTGCACTTAATCCCTTAAAACCTATGTGCAAAACAATGAAACAAAGAATTGTCTCCATTTCAATTGCTGTTCAGAATTTTCCATCCATGTAAAAAGCATGTTTGGTCAAGTTAACTGCTGTCTAAATGGATGTTCAGAGGATATCAAAACAAAGCTATTTTGCCCTATTTACAGTAGGGAATATAACATTTGAATTCATTTTTCATTGTCAGGCATATTCTCAATGTCCACTTTATTAGGTACATCTGTACACCAGCTCATTAATGCTACTATCTAATTAGATGATCAAGTGATAGTAATTCAATGCATAAAAGTATGCAGACATGGTCAAGAGGTTCAGTTGTTGTTCAGTCCAAACATCAGAATGGGGAAGAAACGTGATCCAAGTGATTCTGACTGTGGAATGATTGTTGGTGCTAAATGGTGGTTTAAGTATCTCAGAAACTGCTGATCTCCTGGGATTTTCAAGCAGAACAGCCTCTATAGTTTACAGAGAATGGTGCAAACAAAAAACAAGAAGAAAATATACAGTGAGTGGCAGTTCTGTGGGTGAAAATGCCTTGTTAATGAGAGTGGTCAGACGAAAATGGCCAGATGAGTTCAAGCTGATAAGAAGGTGACGGTAACTCGAATAACCATACGTTACATCAATGGTGTGCAAAAGAACATCTGAACCCACAAGACGTTGAAACTTGAAGTGGATGGGTTACAGCTGCGTAAGATCATGAACATACACTCAGTGACTATTTTATTAGCTACAGGAGGTTCCTAATAAAATGACCACTAAGTGTAAAAAAAGCTCTCAACTACAAAGTTTCAAAAGAATAGTAATAGAAAAAAATCAATGCTAATAGAATGATTCATCCTTCTTTTGAACCAGTCACTTGCAGCCCAGGTGCCACCTTTTCTGGCAACCCCAAAGTGACCCTACTTGATTTCAACTGAACCTGAAATGCATCAAGAACATAAATCTACAACAAATGCTCAACCTTAGCTTTCAAGCCTACCACTCATTCAGAGCTGTACCAACAAGAGTAATTTCTAATGCACTGCAGCTTCCAATGGATAAATGTAGACACTAGTACCTCAGAAACAGCAGAGGAATCACTATGGATATCACACATTAAGGAATCGTAACATCCAACTCAGAATTTTATTACGTATGTAGCATGCAAGGATTACGATGGACACTTTGATGAAATATTATCTATTTAGTTTCTACTGCCAATACTTTCAAAGAAAAACAAAGACAATGATCCCAAAAATATTCCTGTGAGGCTACGGAGAGCAGCGTTGCTCCTGACACATGCCCTCACTCTTCCACACTGAAAACTCTTTCCCCAGAAGTAATCACCATATTCCCTGATCTATACTGCTACGAAACAATAAATTTCATGACATACGTCAGTGATATTGAACCTTATTCTGATGCTGATCTTGTCAGTGCACACAGCCCACCAATGCTAATGAGCATCGTCCTTCAGAAGTTTTTGGAAATGGTTCTGGATGTGTCATAAGACCTTGGCTTAACACTTATCGGGTCTACCACTTGTAGAATGCAGGTGCTTAAGCCACATTGGTTGGGGTCCTTTCCTGCTGATGACAAGTGGGTAGAGAAGGGAAGTCATATTTTCAAGGGTTTCCTTCTTTCCACTTCAGAGACAATTGAAAATTTGTGATTGTCATCTCTATATGCTCTAAATAGGCGCTTTCAGAAAATACTCAGAATAGGTATAATTTTAAAAGCACTGGATATTTCCTCCGTAGACTAGTATTAATCTGTCAGTTCCTTCCTAATGTCAAGCGCGCCAGCCAAAATTTCCATCTAGTTAAGCAGAGAATATTTGTTAAGGTTAAGCTTACTGAAAGTTTAATGAGAATTGTGAATTTAAAAAAAACATAAGCATGGGGAAATAATCTCGTTATCAATCTAAAATAGCCAAAACATGTAAATAAAACAACTGCAGATGCTTGAAATCTGAAATAAAAACTGGAAATGATGGAAATACTCGGCAGATCATGCTGCTTTAATGGAAAGATAACAAAGTCTGAGACCCTTTGCAAGAACTGGGAAGCATTGCTGGATTCTATATGGTGGAACAGAGCAGGTGTTTATCAGCAGTGGCAACTCCATTTGGTTCATTAATGAACCATTATGAGCTACTCCCATAACATTCCTTTAATAATGGCAATGGACAGCATCACCAAAGCACCCCAAGTGCCTTATTTATTTATTTTAAACACACACTATATGAAACAATGTTTAATTTCTGCTCTTCAAGAATTTTTGTCAATCTATTTTAGCCAAGTTTAAAGTAGTCCGTGTGTTGAAAAGGCCAAATATTTGCAAATAATGCTACCGTCACTCTGGGTTGGAGCTTGAAATTTATGAATGTTAGCATTATTATAAGGGTGGGGGGAGGGAGAGACAAACAGTTTGGATTTCAAATTTTTTTTTCAACTTTGAAACCCAAAGTCACAAGTACCGTTTTGATAATGGTAGCTAAATTCTATCATAAAAGACCATTCTTATTTTTGTGAAAATGGTCTCTTTGATATTTTCAGCAAGTTTGCCACATGTGTAGATGAGTGAATGGGAGATTTATTAAAGTTACATTTATTTTCTGTAATGCTGATGCTGAACCTTTCCAACTCAATTAATTCTGCCTCCCAATGCCACATACAATTTATGGTGCAGATAAACAATTCCATTTATTATACAACAGAGTGATGCACCAACTAATCAGCGGCTTCACTGGGAATTATATTGGTATTATGTCAGCAATTTTGTAAAAACAAAACAAAACATAGCTTCTTGAAAATTAACTCACATGATGCATATCTTATTTTCCAAACTACGGTACAAAACTGAACTTCATAATGTGTCTCCTCCCCATCCATTCATCATCAATAATTCCACACTTAGCCCTATTTCAATATTCAGGGTCCTGGGCATCATTAATTTACAGGACCTCATGTTGGAGAACCATATCTCCTTCATTAACAAAAAGGCTTGCAGCAGTTGGTAAAAATCCATTTGCCATTCTCCGCTGCAATCATAGACAGCATACACACATCAGCCATGACTGGCTAGTTTGGTGTAGCATCCTTTCACAATACAGGAAAATTACAGAGAACTGTCAGGCCAACAGGAAAGTTCACTGGCTGCAGTCTACCACCACTGCAGGATTTGTTTGTGTTCATGACAAAGAAACGGGCAGGAAAAAAATCATTGCAGTCACTACCCATCCAGCAAACTGCCTTTTCCAAAGGCTCCCTTCTGGAAAGCATGACAGGACTACTAAAAGAAAAACATCATGCCATTTTAAATGTTTCTTCCCCATGCAGATAAACTGATAAACCATTGTAGTTAGCCAACCCTCACCCCCTATATCTATTATCTTAGTCACTACACTGAACTGTAAACACTTTAAACCAGTTTTTGTAATGCTGTTTACATTGTAAATATGTGCTGGTATTCATATATTTTTATGCACATTTTATTCCATATCTGTATGTTAACTTATCTTTATATAATCCTTTCTTTATAATTGTTTAGTGCTATTTTTGTTGCATGTTGTACCATTACACCATAGCAAATTACTG
The DNA here is from genome assembly GCF_963921235.1 of Mobula hypostoma. Taxonomy (NCBI): domain Eukaryota; kingdom Metazoa; phylum Chordata; class Chondrichthyes; order Myliobatiformes; family Myliobatidae; genus Mobula; species Mobula hypostoma. The sequence goes on from NC_086104.1 coordinate 45,252,079, forward strand.
AAACATGTAAATATATATGTCAAGAAAATTTGATCCTTGATTTTTGGTCCTTGCTCCTAATGTGCATGGTGCACAATGGAATTTTGTATCATATGTTTCCATGAACATGACTTTCCTACAAAGGACTTGTAGCAGATATATCAATTGTGGTGTAAAGGACATTTGCTGCTGCCATGTTGAATAGAAAAGCAGAATGAAGCGGGTTTGCTGATGTCCAACTTAAAGGAATGCACCTTCCCTGCATCATTAAAAGGGCATCTGGTGCAGAAGATTTGTAGATGTCAGTTCAGAGACAACAATATAATTCAGAGGAGATCTTCCATATTTCTTTGAGCACCTCAAGCATTTTGATCCTCATTCTGTCCATCTCTGCCATCCCAATCTCCAGTTCAGTGGAAAAGCAAGGAGCATGTCCCCTGAACACATCTGAAGAGTCAATAAAAAAAGTCACTCATCAAAGCTTTTTGTAGCCACAGTATTTCCTTGGCTTGGCCAGTTTCTGGTCAACGGTGTTATATAATGAAGTGAAAAATGTGCGTAACTTTTCCCTTCTAGAATGATGGCCAACCCATTTGTAGCTTGTTTTCAGAAAACACAGCCAAATTAATAGAATCTAGCTGGCCTAATTTAAACTGTGTGGTTTCTGGCAGTAACATAACAGGGGCAGAGAAAACGTAACTAAGAAACCACGTACAGCTAACAGAAATATTCATTGGACTGTATATATTTGAATATTAAATATTATTTTTGGATAACAAAACCTGATGTATCTAATTGTAATAGTTATGTGAAAGCTATTAGCAATATTTGGTAAACCATTACCCAATATAGTTCTGCATATGGCAGATTAATATATATTAGATTGATAAACAATGGATCTTTTACTATGTCTATTGATCATAGTGATATTATTTTTAAGCAAATAGATTGCCATTAAAATTATTTTAAAACATATTGTTATAAAGTTTAATTTCAATAGTACAAAAAGCAGGTGGGTAGTGTAAGTAACAGACAACCTGTAACACATGTTATACTTCTGCCAAAGATGAATTTTTAAATCAACTTTATTTAATGAAGTTAAATTCAGATATTTTGATAATGGACATAGGTATACAAGAATGAGGCTCAGTATCAACCAAATCAACACAACTCCTGATTTGTTGGTAAAAAAAACTGTTGGAATATTTTTCTGCTGATTCCAGCATTTGTAGTCCCGTGTCTCCCTGGCCTGTTAGTTAATTTCTGCACATGTCAGCTAACTCATGGCATCCCCTCATCCAAACATTGTCATCTGCCATATTGCATAGTTGTCAAGGCAGGAAACACAGAGGTACCTATTTCACTCAAAATATGACAGGTACCAATATTTGCCAGACTAAACATGTTTAATCCAGCCTGACCTCATTTTGAACCTGAGCCCTAAACAGTGAAATTAAGCTGACAAAATCAACACCAAAGAATTCACAGACTCTACAAAAGACCCGTTCAGATAGCATCTTGTAGACAATCTGAGGACTCCCAAATAACAGATGTGGCATAGTACCCACAATATCTGGCCTGACTAAAGCTCCACCACTACTAACTCTTGGCTTCTCCACCGGAAAATACTCTGATGAAAATGTCCAACAGTTAAATAACCACAACACAAGCTATTGTTGAATTGGACACAGATCCTCAAGATCAAAGTCCAGAAGCAAACCTGTTTTCTAAAGAAAAGCTGGTGGGTAGAAAGAGTGCAGGAGCTCCAGCAAATGATCGACAACGGTGATATACTTGAATTCCCAGTGGCTATCTGAGGCCCAGACTCTAAATGGCCCATTCCACTGAGAATAGAGTATTTTGCTGATCTCTTGAACCAAAATTCTGTCATTGCCCATGATTCTGTCCCATAGCACAATGTCTGCCGTAATTCTGGCAGGAGTAGAACATTCCAAATGGAAAGGCATGCCTGTTATCTGCCACAGGGAAAGTTAACATAAGGATGCTCCTCAACTGCTTCCTCCCCAGGGGGAAAAGAATTGGAATATGGATCCTATCCACCTAGAGACAGAGTGTATATAATTTCGCTGCATGACAAACATGATTAAAATTGAAACAGCAGCAACTGCTGATACTATTTTCAATCTTACAAAGCCACTGAGGGACTAGGGAGAATCCTTGATGCTCCCAGAAATCCATTAGTATTCTCCTTCTGCTACAGGACATACAATCACAACACAGCACCCCACTCCCCATGTCTGTGTGTTCTGGGGTAAAGCAAGATTATTCCATTGTAACCTCTTCAATCTTCCTTACTGCAAGAATGCAGCTAATTTTCAAGAACATCCTTGTTGGAGTGGAAATATTCTGCCATATTCAACCACTCAAGCTGTTTTACAATAAGCAGACATTATTTGTGTTTTGCAATCTGGAGGCCAAGGTAAATATCCGAAAGACAAGGTTTCTCTGTCAACACTGCTGAGTCTGGAGATGATATGATCCAGAAGGTTCATCAGAAGTCAAGAATGAGGCACAGATCTCGTGGTTGCAACCATTTTATCAGATATTCATCTTACTGCACGTCGGACAGTGTCAGCTTGAAACTAAAAGGCAAATAACTGGGGATTGGACCTCATGTTCTCCCTTTACACTGCAAGCTAGTCTGTGCTGGTCAGATAAGGGAGTTGTCGCTGATATGAGCAGCCTGTGAAACAAGGACTGTCTTGATTTATGCTGCCAGAACAAATCAAGCTTACAGACAAAGAAACTACAGAAATACAGAACCAAATCTACCACAAATCACTGAAAATTTGCAAACAAGTGATCATATAAACAAGCATAAGGAAAGATAAACTACAAGAAAAATAACAATTTAAGAAGCAGTTTTTTTAATTGATTTCTTTGTGTCTTTTTTTAATTGGGTTCTTTCAGGTTTTTTGCTCGGTGGCTGCCTGTAAGCAGATGAATCTCAAGGTTGTATGATTTATATATTCTTTGATAATAAAAGTACTTTGAATCCTTTGAGTTTAGACTCTAATCCAACAGCAGGGCACTGCACTCAACAAGATCTATTAGAGCCTGGAAAATATGGATCACTTTCCATATCTCAGGAGTGAACCCTCTACATCAGTATATGTTGATGCTGAAACTTATAAGTCATCACAAACTATGGGGAACTGAGGAAAAGAGTGTTTGAAAACAATAATCTTAGACCAGCACCAAGTACGTGGCTCACTGAACAGCAGTGACCTCTGCCCTCCTGTATGCTTAGAGTCAACGGCAACCTCAGAGTACTGGAGAGCAAAGCCTCCATAAAATTCTGAAAACCATTTGGCAAGATTGGTGAATTCACAAAAACATCCTCTCCCAGGGCAGTATATTCAACCTTGAGAATCTGGTCATAATCTAACAGTTTCAATCAATGGGAACACACCATCCCATACCAGACACCAGACTCTCAAAACTAGCATTTAATTCTGAGGTCTCTGTGGCAAGAGACTTACAGAAGGACAGAGAAAATGTTTTAAAAGACGTCCTCAAGACTTCCTTAAAAAATATAACATTATTACTTGAGTGTTTGGAATCACTGGTCCTTGAGTGCTTAAACAGCAAAGGAACATTGAGTCTCTGAAATTAGCCTCGTCAGGTCCACATGTCTGAAGAGAAGAAAGGTACCCCTAATTTCAAGGGGCTGTGTTAGAAATACAAAGATTTAGCTGGATGCTACAGATGCTCTCATGAAGGGTCGCATCCTGAAACGTCAACTGTTTACTCATTTCCATCGATGCTACCTGGCCTACTCTGCTCCTCCACCATTCTGTGTTGCTACAGGTATGTTTGTTCTTCTGTTTGAATGAGAAAGATTAAAACAGGCTCCACTCATGATCACTACAACGAAAAGGATGTATATAGGAAAGAGTAAGCAGAAAATTGTAATCTAATATCTCTGTTTAGATTATGCTTATCAACTTCATTTACCTTACTCTGTCACAATGGATTTCTCCACCCCAAGATTAAATTACCATCTAATGCTCGCACTCGACCCTACATTCTAATCATTTCATGCAAATTTATCCTCTTCTTTCCACCCTCTTGCTCTTTCTTTTTCACACAAATATATCCAAGCACACAGACATACATACATGCACACACACATAGACATGTACGCCTCTCTCTCTCTCTCTCACACACACACACACACACACACACACACACACACACACACACACACACACACACTAGTAGATTAGCTGGTCATTGTAAATTGTCTTGTGATTGGGCTTGGGTTAAATGGATGGGTCGCTGGGCAGCAGGGCTTGGTAGGTCAGAAGGGCCTGTTCTGCACTGTATCTCCAAATAAATGAATAAATAAATAGAATCCACATTTTCTCTCTCTCCCCCCCCGCCCCCCCTCTCTCTCTCTCTCTCTCTCTCTCTCTTTAGCTTTGATTATGAAACATATGTACAATATACTTACCTGGATTGGATCCAATTAAGTATATGCATCAACGCTCAGTTTGAACCCTCACAATGGCGGCTGCAGCAGCCACTTTATGTGAGTGCTGTGACAACATTAAAAAATCATTATTCATTTCTACAGGTTATATGATTTCTCACGCACATCGCATTATTTATTAATTTTAGTCTCTCTTTTATATTTTATTAATTTAATTAAATTTTATGGATGATAGAAACTTTTCATTATGTCAGGGTTGACATTAGTTAAGGTTTCTCTGAAGTATTTTAAAAGCTGCTAATTGATCTGTCACCATACAAGGTGTTTTATTGAAATCTCATAAGAAGACATAATGAGAACAAGCAAAAGCTGTTCTTAAAAATTATATGCAAAGTAGTAGTACTATAATTTATAATTCACAGGTAAACAGTAATTTTCAAGAAAATTGAGTTTTCTTTTATATAAGACATCAAGGCAGAGATACCAACTTGCATTTTTATTGGTTTCCTTTTACAGAAGAATGTCTCAGAGATGGATGCTGAATAGAGAAGTTCGAAAGAGTGGAACAAATAATGTGGTCAAACAGATTTGAATTAAAGGTAGTTAAGAGGATATATTGATTTAAAAAATTATCTAAAGAAAATAAATTGCTGATGGGAACAATAGGCAGTGATCCACTTTGTAATTTCATGTCATTAACTAATGAAACACTAATGTTATTTTTGTTCCAGACATTAACTATGGGCATAAAAAATGCTCAGTGGTAATTCAGCATCTGTAAAGATATTCAAAAGCTTTTCTGTTTCCCTCTCCACCGATGTTATCTATTTCCAGGGATTTCTGCTTTTATTTTAATTTTCCACCATTTGCAATATATATTTTGTATTAATGGATATCTGGATTTAGTTAAGTGAATCTGGCGCTACCAAAGTGCAGCCTTCTTCAATTTCTGTTGTAGTGTATGAATATTTTAAAGACTAGTTTGAAGCAGAGATATTTTTGAAATAGTTGTAGATTTGAGAATTTGATTAAGTATGGCTCAGAGAACTTACCTTTTACATAAAATAATTGAGCAGGTTTTTAAATGCAGTATATATAAAGTAACCAAAGCTTTAACTTACTTAAACACTTCTAAATCAATGATATTCATCCAAAGACTATTTAAATAATTTACTGAGTCATTTACTAAGGAGATTTAAAAGATCCTTATTGCACCTACTTTATCTTCTGTAACTATTTAATGCACAGTAACATTTTGTTCCAAATGAATTTTGATATCATAAATTTTTTCATCTATCCAGTACTATTCATACAGTCTGAGTTGAGCCATAAGCATATGTCACAAGAATTCTGATTTTTAACTTGTGCAAATATGTGAGTTCCATTGTTGTTAGTTAACAAAAAAAAACATCAGCAGCTATGGTAACACAAATCCTTTGGCTATTTCACACTTCTTTTTCCGAAGTTTATATGAAGCATCTTGGGAATATGTTTGTGGATGGTCTGTGTGATTGTGTTAGGATTTGCAGGAATTCCTGTACAAGAAGTTTGGAAACAATCGCTTTAATATATTAATAGGTGGATAATGTGACCTCTCTACAAACAATACATCATTTGGTAGACAACCTTTCTTACAGATTATTGGAATTTTGCACTGGTTTCTTTGGAATTTTAACCTCTGTTGACATTGGCTGCAGTCACAGTATTAAAAGTCCTTAAGATTTATATTTACTGATTAAGTCTAAGTAGTATGACTTGAAAAAATCAACTTCATTTATTTCAAATTACCATCTGTGGAGATTAGGTTATTCTTATGTTTAAAAAAATTGCATCCAGAATTATGAGTTTTCAAAGATTTCCAAATAATTTTGCATTAACTTTTTCATATGACCTCACAAGCACCATTAATTTCATTCAAGCATTACGAGAAAAAAAAGATTAAAGTACAATTAATTGTACAATGTTATTACAAATGATTGTACTAAACTACTAAATCACTTCTGTTTTCTCATACAACATCATGTTATACTTTGAAGTTTTAATATATAGGGAACCACAAGCCATTGTTTGACCAATATTTATGTGCTATGCCTTATATTAAATATAATATTCTTCAGATAATATTAAGTTTTTTCATGCAGAATAAGACATGAATAAGGTAGGTGTGATTTACAACCAGTTTGGCATAGATCAGGTAATTATTTGGAATTTTCAACGTATGTGATCAGTTCAGTCCTCCTCTGAATAAGTAGCCAAACTGTTGTGGAATTTTACCCAGGTAGGATATAAGAATAAAAGTAATTTGCCACTAACCATAAGTCAAAATATTGGAGTTTTACTAGAATCCATCTTAATTATCTCAGCAATCTTTTATGCTTAGGGATATCAGCATAATAATTATCTTGAGTAGGAATCTTCCCTTAGTGTCATCAGAGCACCCGTCCTAGATTAAATTCTTTGTAGAACCTTTGAAAAACTATTAAGATAATAGGTGAAGTTTCTGTCTGAGGTTATAACTTGTACCTTAAGTTAATATCAGAACACCCTTCAAGAGGGCGAATCCCTGCATAGTTTCAAGACCTGACATTATACCTGGCTGGGTTCTGAAAACTTATGCCAACCAACTTGCTGGAGTTTTCAAGGACATTTAAAGCCTTTGATTGCTGCAACATGAAGTCCCCACCTGCTTCAGAAAGGACAGCAACCATATCAGTGCCCAAGAAGAGCAAGAAGAGAAGCTTCAATGACCATCAACCCGTAGCACTCGTGCGTGGTATCATAACAGTTAGCTCAATGTTTTACAGAATAGCAATCACCGATCAGGGTTCAATTCCCGCCACTGCCTATAAGGAGTTTGTGCATTCTCCCTACGACAATATGGATTTCTTCTGGGTGCTCCAGCTTCCATCCACATTCCGAAGACATATGGGTTAGGGTTAGGGTTATTAAGTTATGGGCAAGCAATGTTGGGACTCCAGCATAATCCTTGGTGTGTGTTGATCATTGTTGCAAATGATACATTTCTCTAAATGTCTTGATGATTCATGGCACATATGATAAATAAAGTTTATCACTTTATCTACTATAATGATGTACTTTGAAGGTTGCTTATAGCTAGAATTAACTCCACCCTGACCAACGACCTGGACCCACTGCTATTTGCCTACTTCCATACATATGTACAAAGGATGCGATCTCACTGGCTCTCCAGTCTGCGTTGGAATACTTAGACCACAGCAAAATATATGTCAGGCTGCTGTTTATCGATTACAGCTTGGTGTTAAATACCATCATCCCCTCAATGATAATCATCTCCCTCTCCCTCTCGCTCTCCATTCATGAGTATGTGGCTAAGGACAGTTTAAGTACCATCTCTAAATTCACAGATGACACCACTGTTGTTGGTAAAATGGTAATGAGGAGGCATACAGGAGTGAGACAGATTGCTTGTCTGAGTGGTGTCACAACAACCTTGCACTCAGCATCAGCAAGAACAAGGAATTGATGGACTTCAGGAAGGAGAGGTTCAGAGAAGACACATTGGGGGGACCCTGGTGGAAAGGGTGAGCAGATTTATGCTCCAGCATGTCAACATCCTTGTCCTGCACTCAACACATTGATGCAATACTGAATAAGGCATACCAGCAGCTCTGCTTTGTTGGGCATTTGAAGAGATTTCGTATTTTACCTCAAATATTTTTACAAGGAAAACCCTCTGACTGGTCGCATCATACTCTGTTAATGAGCCTCCAAGGTGCAGGACTGCAAGAGGCTGCAGAGGATTGTAGATTCAGCCAGCACTATCTTGGGCATCACCCTCCCTAACATCAACAGACAGCAGCAATGCTTAAGGATTCTCACCATATGTCATGCTGCCCTCTTCTTATTACTATCATCAAGGAGGCGGGACATGACCCTGAAGACCCACACTCAACGATTCAAAAGCAGCCTCTTCCTCTCTGCCATCAGATTTTTGAATTGTCCATAAACACTAACTAAAGAGAAGGTTCTTGGGAAACTGAAAGGTCTGAAGGTAGGTAAGTCACCTGGACCAGATAGTGTACATGCCAGGGTTCTGAAAGTGGTGTCTGAAGACATTGTGGAGGCATTAGTAATGATCTTTCAAAATCACTAGATTCTGGAATGGTTCTGGAAGACTGAAAAATTGCAAATGTCACCCCACTCTTTGAAAAGGGAGAGAGGCAGAAGAAAGGAAATAATAGGCCAGTTAGTCTGACCTCAGTGATTGGGAAGATATTGGATTCAATTATTAAGGAGGAGGTCTCAAGGTACTTGGAGGCACATGATAAAATAGGCTGTAGTCATAGTCACAGTTATAGCCATACTTTATTGATCCCAGGGGAAATTGGTTTCCTCAAGAGAAAATCTTGCCTGACAAATCTGTTGGAATTCTTTGAAGAAATGAAAAGCAGGTTAGACAAAGGAGAATTGGTTGATGTTGTGTACATGGATTTTCAGAAGGCCTTTGACAAGATGCCACACATGAGGCTGTTTAACAAGTAATGAGTCCACGGTATTACAAGAAAGGTTCTAGCATGGATAAAGCAGTGGCTGATTGAAAGAAGGCAAAGAGTGGGAATAAAAAGAGCCTTTTCTGGTTGGCTGCAGCTAACTAGTGGTGTTCCACAAGGGTCTGTGTTGGGACCGATTCTTTTTACATTACATATTAATGATTTGGATGAGGGAATTGATGGCTTTGCTATAAGGTTTACAGACGATATGAAGTTAGTCAGAGGGGCAGCTAGATTTGAAGAAGTGGAAAGGTTATAGAAAGACATGATTCCATGACAATGATTCTAGGATTGAATGGCTTGTCATCTGAAGAGCATTTGATGGCTCTGGATGAATATTCACTGGAACTCAGAAGAACTGAAACCTTCCAAATGGTGAATGGCCTTGATAGAGTGGATGTGGAGAGGATGTTTCCTATGTTGGGAGAGTCTAAGACCAGAGGTCTTAGACAGGAGCAATTCTTTTAGAATGCAGATGAGGAGGAAATTCTTTGGCCAAAGAAATGAGAATCTGTGAAATTCTTTGCCACAGGCAGTTGTGGAGGCCAAGTCTTTATGTATATTTAAGGTAGAAGTTGATAGAATTTTGATTGGACATGGAGGGATATGGGGAGAAGGCAGAAGTGGGACTGAGAGGAAAATTGGTTCAGCCATGATGAAACACTGCAGCAGACTCAATGGGCCAAATGGCCTTATTCTGCTCCTATATCGTATGGTTTTATGGATTATTCCTCTTTTTTGCACTTTTTTTAAATTTTGCAATTTATGATAATTTTTAAGTCTTTGTACTGTATTGCTGCTGCTGCAAAACAACAAATTTTACATCATATAAGATAGCGACAATAAACGTGATTCTGAAACAAGAATTGTACAGCTATCCAACATGTATAGCATGAAAATGCCTTTAAACATGTTTGGGTATATGATTAATGGTTATCTAAAGAATTGAGAATCATTGTATTAGTGCTATGTCATGTCTCATAAATCGAATGATGTTTTTTGGAAATGTAGCCAAGTAAGTAGATAGAAATGGTGGATATGATTTAAAACTTTATAAAGGCGTTTGTGAAGCTTTTAAGCAAGCTCCTGGGTTAACAAAATTAGCCCACCATCTGGCTTGACATTAGTAAAAGGCAATGGTAAATGGAATGATCTCTTTGGCAAGCACTGTCTACTGGAATTTTGTTTGTGTCAGTGCCAAGTACCCTATCATTTATACTATTCATAGACATGGCTGAATGTTGCAGTACAGCACAGAAACAAGTCTCTTTCAGTAACAGATTTGCTCTTTTTTTTAACAAAAACTATTTAATCTCATCCTACTGTTCTGTTCACTACTCCTATCTACTAATTGTTCCCATTCTCAAGACACAAATTGCATTATACTAAAATAATAGATCCCTCTTCAATACTATATACTTACCACATAGTATATACTGTATGTATTGCTTCCATTTTAACTCTATGATTATTTCAAATTTACATCAACTCCTAACAGCTGTCTGACCAGTGAAAAGACTTTGCAACTATTTATCTGCTTCAATCATTTGTAACATGGAGTACCAAATTCAAATTCTCTCTTTCAGCCTCACGACTGAACATAGATCATTATTTTTCTCTATTCTTTTTACACATCTTCTATAACTGGGCGCACCAAATAGCACATAATGCAACAAATATGGTCTAAAGTACAGTACTATTTCAGTAACTTCTTGGCAGTTTTCCTTTGTGTACAGCATTCACCACCTGGGAATCTCACATCTGTGTTTCGACTTATTTAAAATCCTAATGCACAAGGTGCATTACATTTTCCTGTCCTACCATCTAAATTACACTGTTTTACTTCTTTCTGTAGAGAACTGTAGTTATGTATCTACTTTCTCCAATAGTTTAATTTGCAATTGCAGTAGAAGACAATAAATTGTAGGCCAGTTCGCCTGACATCAGTAATTGGAAAAATCCTGAAGTTCATTATCAAGGATGAGGTTTTGGGGTACTTGGAGGTCCATGACAAAGTATGCCATAGTCAGCATGGTTTCATTAAGAGGAAATCTTGCCTGACAAACCTGTTGGAATTCCGTGAGGGAATAACAGACAGGATAGACAAAGGAGAATCAGTGAATGTTGTTTACTTGGATTTTCAGAGGGCCTTTGACAAGGTGTCGCACATGAAGCTCCTTAACAAGATAAGAGCCCATGGCATTTCAGGAAAGATACTAATATGGATAGAAAATTGGCTGACTGGCAAGGGGCAAGGAGTTGGAATAAAGGGTGTCTCTTCTGGTTGGCTGCCAGTGACTAGCGGTGTGTCACAGGTCTCAATGTTGAGACTGGTTCTTTTCAAGTTAAATGTCAATGATTTGGATGAAGGAACTGATGGCTTTGTGGTTAAGTTTTCTGACAATAAGAAGATATGTAGAGGAACAGGCAGTGTTGAGGAAGCAGGGTGGCTGTAGATGGACTTGGACAGATTGGGAAATTGGGCAAAGAAGTGGCAGATGGAGCAGAATATAAAAGCAAGGATGTAATGCTGAGGGCTTATAAGGCGTTGGTCACACCACACTCAGAATATTGTGAGCAGTTTTGGGCCCCTTATCGAAGAATAGATGTGCTGACATTGAAGAGGTTTCATGAGAATGCTTCCAGGAACAAAAGGGTTAATGTATGAGAAGCGTTTGATGGCTCTGGCCCTGTACTCACTGAAGTTTAAAAGAATGAATGTATCCTATTGTGGGGAATCCAGGACGAGAGGGCAGAACTTCAGAATAGAGGGATGTCCATTTAGAACAGAAATAAGAAGGAATTTCTTTAGCCAGATGGTGGTGGATCTGTGGAATTCATTGCCATGGATGGTTGTGAAGGCCAAGTCAAAGATTCAAACATTCAAACATTCAAAGTACATTTATTTTCAAGGTATGTATACAGAATACAATTCTGCAATTCATCCTCCCATAGGCAGCCATGTAACAAAGAAACAACATGGAACCCATTCAAAGATAACATCAAACACACAATGCACGAGAAAAGAACAGATTGCACAAACAGTAAAAAGCAAGCAAACAACACATAGAATATCAGGCATCGAACAAGGAGTCCAGGGTATTCAGTTTAGTTCAGTTCAGTTCAGTGCTGCATCGCTAGCTGACTACAGGCCGCAGAACCAGTCTTTGCTGAAACTGCTCAAAAAAAAAGCAAAACAAAGAGTAATTAAAATCCAGAAACACATCCAACACGAACCTCGAAGTCCCCAAAATGAGTCCACAGCCACAAGCCTCGCAGATTGATCCTTGCAATGTGGAACTCAGGGCTCCGCACTTTCCTACTACAGCAGCCAGTGAGAGGGAGGGGAAGACTGGTCATTGAGATTGAGTATATTTTGGGCCCCATGTCTAAGAAAAGATGTGCTGGCAATGGAGAGGGTTCAGGCAAGTTCACAAGAATGCTTCTAGGAATGAAAAGACTAACATATGTTGGCTCTGGGACTGTACTCGCTGAAGTTTAGAAGAATGAGTGGGGATCCCATTGAAACCTGTCAAATATTGAAAGGGCTAGATAGAGTGGATGTGGAGAGGATGTTTCCTATAGTGGAGAAAATAGGACCAGAGGGCACAGCCTCTGAATAGAGAACTGTCGATTTAGAACAGAGATGACGAGGAATTTCTTTAGCCAGAGGGTAGTGAATCTGTGGAATTCATTACCACCGATGGCTATGAAGGCCAAGTCATTAGGTTGGCCTATAAAAGCAGAGTTTGATAGGTTCTTGCTTAGTCAGAGCACCAAAGGATATAGGGAGAAGGCAGGTTAATGGGGTTGAGAGGGATAATAAATCAACCATGATGGAATGGTGGAGCAAACTTGATGTGCTGAGTGGCCTAATCTGCTTCCATGTCTTTTGGCTTTATGTCAGCAAATACTCTAGCCTGTTAGTCTGCACAGATCTTGAGTACTTGGCCAAGTATGCTCTGTGGACCATACACCTTTTGTGGATTCATTCTCTTAAGAGTGCCCAGAAAAGAGCCCATGAAGGGAACTAGGAAAGCCCAGAGGGGCCATGAAAAATCCAAGGCAAGTAGGATTAAAGAGAATCCCAAGGCATTCTATACATACTTCAGGTGTAAGAAGATATCTAGGGAGAGGGTGAGACCATTCAAGGATAAGGGGAGGAACATTTGCTTGGATATGAGGATGGGGGTGAGGTCATTAATGAGTACTTTACATCAGTATTTACCAAGGAGAAGGATGTTGAACATAGGGAGATCGGTGCCGAGAGTATTAATATACTCAGGCATTTCAAGGTAAAGGAGGAAGAGATGTTGGGTCTCTTAAAGAGTATTAAGGTGGATAGGTCCCCAGGGCCTGATGGGATATGCCCCAGTTTATTCAGAGAGGAAATTGAAGAGCTTGCTGGAGCTTTGGCCAATATTTTTGATTCTCTCTAGCCATATCCAGAAGATTAAGATGCATGGGATAGATATGAATTAGATGTTTGGATTCTGAAATGGCTTGCCCATAGAAGACGAAGCATAGTATTGAAAGGGACTTATTCTAGCTGGAGGTTTGTCAATATTTCTGATCTGTGGGGATCTGTACTGCAGCTGCTGCTATTTGTGATGTATAGAAATGACCTGGATGAAAATGTTGACGGGTGGGTTAGGAAGTTTGTAGATGACACAAAAATTGGTAGTATTGTTGATAGCTTAGAGGACTGGCAAAAAATACAGTGGAATATAGATCAGTTGAAGATATGGGTGGATAAATAGCAGATGGAGATTAACCCACCAAATGTGAAGTATCGCACTTTGGTAGGTCAAATGTAAAGAGAAGTACACTGTTAAGGCCCTTAACAGTGTTGGTGAGCAGAGTGATCTTGGGGTCCAAGTTCATAGCTCCCTGAAAGTGGCTGCGCAGGTTGATAGGGTGGTGAAGATGGCATGTGGCATGCTTGTCTTTATTAGTCAAAGCATTGAGTTCAGAAGTCAGGAAGCTATGTTTCAGCTTCATAAAACTTTAATTAGGCAGTATCTGGAGTATTCAATTCAGTTCTCGTCACCCCACTATAAGAAAGATGTCAAAAATTTGGAGAAGGTGCAGAGGAGGTTTAGACCACAAGATCATGAGATATAGGAGCAGAATTAGGCCATTTGGCCCATCAGATCTGATCTGCCATTTCATCATTGCTGAACCAATTTTCCTCTCAGACCCAATCTTTGTCTTCTCCCCATATCCCTTTATGCCCTGAACAATCAAGAATCCTTTAACCTACCTTAACTATACATAAAGACTTGGCCTCCACAGCTGCCTGTGACAAAGAATTCCACAGATTCACCATTCTTTGGCTAAATAATTTCCTCCTATTCTCCATTCTAATAGGACACACTTCTATTCTGAGATTGTGTCCTCTTGGTCTTAGACTCTCCTAACAAACATCCTCTCCACATCCATTCTATCAAGGCCTTTCACCATTCAACAGCTTTCAATGAGGTCCCCCCTCATTCTTCTGAATTCGAGTCAATACGGGCCCAGAGCCATCAAACATTCTTCATATGACAAGCCATTCAGTCCTGCAGTCATTTTTATTAATCTCCTTTGAACCCTCTACAATTTCAGCACATCCTTTCTAAAGTAAGGGACCCAAAGCTTTTCACAATACTCTAAGTGAGGCTTCACCAGTGCTTTATAAAATTTCATCATTACATCCTTACTTTTACATTTTCGTCCTCTTGAAATGAATGCTAACATTGCATTTGCCTTCCTCACCATAGACTTAATCACAAGGACTCCCAAGTCCCTTTCCACCTCAGATTTCTGTATTTTCTCTCCATTTACATTATAGTCTATGCTTCCATTTCTTCTACCAAAGTGCATGACCATACGCTTCCCGACACTGTATTCCATCTGCCATTTCTTTGCCCGTTATCCTAATCCGTCTGTCCTTCTGTAGCCACTCTACTTTCTCAAAGCTACCTGACCCTCCAGCTATCTTCATGTCATCTGAAAACTCTTGCAACAAAGCCATCATTTCCATCATCCAAATCATTGACTTTTAAGTAAAAATAATTGGTCCAAACACAGACAGCTGTGAAACACCACTAATTAACCGCAGCCAACCGAAAAGGCGCCCTTTATTCCCATTCTTTGTCTCCTGCCAATCAGCTACTGCTTTATCCATGCTGGAATCTTTCCTGTAATACGATGGGCTCATAGCTTGTTAAGCAGCCCCATGTGTGGCACCTTGTCAAAGGCCTTCAGAAAATCCAAGTACACAACATCAACCAACTCTCCTTCAGCTATACTGCTTGTTATTTCTTCAAAGACTTCCAACAGATTTGTCAGGCAAGATTTTCCCTTGAGGAAACCATGCTGATGACGGCCAATTTTATCATGTGCCTCCAAGTACCTTAAGACCTCTTCCTTCATAATTGACTCTATATCTTCCCAACCACTGAGGTCAGAATAACTGGCCAATAATTTCCTTTCTTCTGCTTCTCTCCCATCTTGAACAGTGGAGTGACATTTGAAATTTTCCAGTGTTCTGGAACCCTTCCAGAATCTAGTGATTCTTGAAAGATCATTACCAATGCCTCCACAATCTCTTCAGCCACCTCTTTCAGAACCCTGGGGTGTACACCATCTGGTCCAGGTGACTTATCTAACTTTAGACCTTTCAATTTCCCAAGAACCTTCTCTCTAGTAATGTTAACCATGCACTTAATGACCTGATTCCTGGAACTTCCATCATACTGCTAGTGTCTTCCACAGTGAAGATTGACGCAAAATACTTACCCTGTTTGCCCACCATTTACTAGTCCCCCATTACTACCCCACCAGCATCGTTTTCCTGTGGTCTGATATCCACTCTTGCCTCTCTTTTACTCTTTATTTATCTGAGGGAACTTTTGGTATCCTCTTTAGTACTACTAGCTAGCTTACTTTTGTATTTCATCTTTATCTTCTTAATGACATTTATAGTTGCCTTCCATTGATTTTTAAAAGCATCCCAATCCTTTAACTTCACCCTCATTTTTGCTCTATTATATGTCCTCTCTTTGGCTTTTATGTTGACTAGGACTTCTTTTGTTAGCCTTGATTGCATCATCTTTCCTTTAGAATCCTTCTCCCTCTTTGGGATGTATATATCATTTGCCTTCCAGATTGCTTCCAGAATTTCCAGCCATTGCTGCTCTGCTGTCCTCCCTGCCATTGTCCCTTTCCAATTAATTCTGCCCAACTCCTCTCTCATGCCTCTGTAATTTCCTTTACTCCATTGCAATACTGATACATCTGACTTTATCTTCACCTTCTTAAATTTCAGAGTAAATTTTATCATATTATGACTACCTTCCCCTAAGAGTTCTTTCACCTTAAGCTCTCTAATTAATTCTGGTTCATTGCACAACACCCTATCCAGAATAGCTGATCCCCTGGTGACTCAACCATGAGCTGCTCTAAAAAGTTGTCCCACAGCACTCTAGAAATCCTCCCTCCTGGAATCCAGCACCAACCTGTTTTTCCCAATCTACCTGCTATTGAAAATCCCCATGAATGATTGCAATATTGCCCTTTTGGGATGCATTTTCCCTCTCCCATTCACATCCTTACCACTGATCATTTCCACTGAATCAGTGAACACTAAGCAAAGATTAATTAGAATTTTTAAATCTATAAAATACAGTATCTTGATAGAGTAGATACAAAAGGAACATTTTGTTAGGAGACAATGATAACAAATTATCAAATTTTAAATGTTTTTAATAAATTAAGAAGTCTGTAATGGCTTATTTTGAGAGTTTTAGCAAACAGATATGTCTGAGTTTAATGTTTTATCACATTGCAAGATAGAACAATTACTCAATATTGTTTTGATGCTGTTTTCATGGGTTAAGATCAACAGATGAGTCCTGCAAGATATTATAAATTTGGGGTTTTTAATATTACTTCTATTCTAAATGTTATTAAACAAGCTATAGTTGCAGACAGAACACACAAACAAATTTAATTTCACCTTGCCCATCCCCACTCTTTCTCTTATTTTTCTCAAATTCTCTATTTTCAGTTCAGGAGATTGGTTGACAGCCAGTCGTCACTGCAAACTCACTTTTTCCTGAAGCTATCTTGACTACAATTCTGCTACCCAACTCCCTGGAAGGACTCCATTCTGTTCTCCCAGCTTCTTTGTCTTCTTTACTAAATTAGTAAATTGCTTTATTACTGTCACATGTAGCAAGGTACAATGAGAAACCCGTCTTGCGTACTGTCCTTACTGATCAATTACAACAGTGCATTGAGGTAGTGCATGGTAAAACAATAAAAAAGTACAGAATAGAGTGTTACAGTACAAAGTACAGGTAAACAATAAGGTGCAAGGTCACAATGAGGTAGATTATGAGATCAAAAGTCCACTTTATTATACTAGGAAAACACTCAATATCTTATAACAGCAAGATAGAAGGTGTCCTTGAGCCTGGTTGTACATGCTTTCAATTATACAGTACATATTCTGACAACCTCACGTTTTATGTTCATGTTCCCAACATGCAGTCTTTCTTCCTCTACCATGATTTGCCTATATTTCTGTTCTTACGTCTCTCTATCCATCTTGTCCACACCTCCCAATCTCACTGGCTTCTATATTCCATAATTTCCATAAAATGAAATGCCCCAAATTAACACTTCCTCCATTTCCCACCCCTTTTAATGTTCCAAAGGGGTTGTTCCTTTCTTGACAGTCTGATCCACTCTTTCATTTCCACCAACATCCTCTCTCCTTTCCATCCATCTGTGGGAGGTGAAAGCCTTTCCACTTATTTAATCCTTTTTTGTCATGCATGAACCTCAAGTGAAGCAGCAATTTACTTCTCAAAGGTTCAAAATTTCAAAGGTTCATTTATTATCAAAGCATGTATCCTCAAAATCTGTATTCTCCCAGACAGCCATGAAGCAAAGAAAGACCATAAAAGTTCTTTAGAGAGAAACATCAAACCCCTCCACCCCATACAAAAAAAAAGTGCGGCCTTCGATCATCAAACCCCACCAAAACCCCCTCCCCTGCACAAAATGAAACAGGCACAGTGACCCCCAAAAAACATCTACTGCTTGTGCGTGAGAGGGGGTGCTGGGGGGGGGGCAGGGTGAGCTTTGGGGTTCCTACATTTAACTGTCATTCATTCTTTGGGGCACTCCTCTGTTTTCATGGATGTTTGCAAAGAAAAAGAATTTCAGGATGTATATTGTATACATTTTTCTGACATTAAATCTACCTATTTAAAAAAACTCCTCCCCACACAAAAAACTAACAGAACAAAACATCAACCCCCAAACACCTTCCCTTCACACAACAAAACGGAAAAGGAATGGGTGATAAAAAACCGAAAAATACAGAATATAAAAAACCGTAAGTCTGAAAAAGTCTACTTTCCTACACAATATTTGGTAGTCACAAAGAGGAAACCAACCACAGACTTAGTGACAGCTTTGCAGAAAACCTCTATTCATCCAGCAATGGTAACCATGAGCTTTCTATCAATTTGAGTCTCCGTCCCACTCCCCTCTGCACTATCTTTCACCCCCTCATAAATTTGAGGAACAGAAGCTCATCTTTTGACATCTTTAAAGATTCAACAATAAATTCAATAATATCAGACAATTAGTCATACCAGTTTTATGTTCTGCATTTCCAGTATTCAGCTTTATTCCTTTTTAAGATATTTTAAGATTTCTTTGCTTACAACCTCTCCAGACAGACTCCACTATGCTTCATTCAATCACTTACATGCTCTTGTATTAAATTTCTTCATTGTTGTTCCAAAATATAAGACATTGACCACGACTGTCCCATTAAACTGTCTTGTGTCACATGTCATTCATTCCAAATTCAGGAAGAGAGTTGAGAGGGGAAGCATTGATATCTGCAAACTGGATGGGCTGAATTGTTTGCTCCTATGATGAAGAATGACTATAGCCAAAGGTAAATAAAGAAAGTGCCTGAATGGATGATGTTCAGAAATCCATCCTGCTGAAGTAGTTTGATTCAGAGAACTAATTAAGACAGAACCAACCTTTTACGAATATTATGATCAACAACAAACGGACCAGAGGAACAATTTTCCATCAGTAGGCTTCTTTAATTAGTTTCTGAACAGCTTAATATTGCAGGAGGATTTGCTTCTTCAGAAATCTGTCGAGGATAGATGTGGTTCATTCAGACGTGCATTTAATGTACTCAAGGAAGTGGCTCTACTTATACTGCCTCTAGCGATAGGCAATTTGCAATTTGCTTTAAACATTAGGTCAATTCCTACATATTGAAGAGTAGCTAATGTAACTCCACTATTTACCAAAGAAGGGAGAGAGAGAGAAAAAAACAGGGGAACTATACACTAACTCACCTGACATCAGTAGTGGAAAAATCCAGAGTCCATTATTAAGATGTAATCAAAGAACATTTGGAAAGCAGTAACATGATCAGTCAATACCAGCATGGATTTACTAAAGGGACATCATGCCTGACTATTTACCAGAATTGTATGGCGATGTATCTAGAGGAGTATATGTTATAGCTATACTTGCAGACTTGTAAGCAAAATTAAAACCCCATGGTATTGGGGATTATGCATTGACATAGATAAACAACTGGACAGGAAAATCGGGTACCCCAGGGTTCACTGCTCGGACCACACTAATTCACAATGTGTATTGTTAATTTTGATAAGAGAATTACATGTAATACCCTTAGTATTGAGAATGTCACACAGCATGGTAGTGTGTGAGTTGTGAGGAACAGGACCAGCAGGTCCTCTGTGACTCAGACTGATTGGGTCATTGGGTAATTCATGCAGATGCACTATAGTGTGGGGCTAAGTACTTTGATGGCAACAACAGGAAGGCAGATTATTACCTGATTGGTGATCAGCTAAGGAAGTGGGAGGGAGGTGTGACTATTCGGTTACTCTTGTATAGCAGCTGACCCTTTGACTCTTTGGCTCTGCCTTCATGCTCTTGTACAGAAGTTGACAAGACCAAGCATACAGGTGCAACAGGCAGTTTAACAGGCAAATGGTATGTTGGCCTTCATAGCAAAAGAATTTGAGTACAGTAGCTGGCAGAGACATCTTACTGTGAGACCATAGCCTGAATATTGTCTTGTTCTGAGAAGATTGACCAGACCCGTTCTTGGGATGATAGGTCTAATATATAATGAAATATTATGATGACTAAGATAATTGAGCTGATATTCATGGAGTTTAGAAGAAAAGGAGATATCCTTATTGAAACCTATGAAATCCTGAAGAGCCTGCACAGTCAAGATACAGGAAGAATGTTCCCTATGTTTACTGCCTACTGATGCAGAATTTTTTTTATTGAAAAAGTAGTGAACCTGCAGAGTTGCCACCACAGAAGGCAGTGAAGGCCGAATCATGAAATATATTCTTAATTACATTGAAGAAGTACATAGTAACAAAAGCTTAAATGATCAAGGGATACAGGAACAGGAAAAAACAGCCACAAACATGAGGAATTCTGCAGATGCTGGAAATGTAAAGGAACACACAGGAAATGCTGGAGGGATTGGCTGCTTGGATTCAGAACTGACTTGTGAATAGAAGACAGAGGGGAGTGGTTGAAGGGACTTGTTCGAACTGAAGGTTGGTGATTATTGGTGTCCTGCAGGGATGTGTGCTGGGACCTCTGCTGTTTGTGATGTATATAAATGACCTGAATTAAAATGTAGATGGGTGGGTAAGTAAATTTGCAGATGATACTAAGGCTGGTGGATACGTGGATAGTGCAGAAGACAGTGTGATATACATCAGTTGCAGATATGGGCAGAGAAATGGTAGATGGAGTTTAACCCAGATAAATGTGAGGTGCTGCACCTTGGTAGGGCAAATGCAAAGAGACAGCACACTGCTAAATGTAAGACCCTTAAGAGCATTGCTGAGCAGAGAGATCTTGGGGTCCGAGTTCATAGATCCTTGAAAGTGGTGACACACGTTGATAGGGTGGTTAGGAAGGCTTAAGGAATGTTTCTTTTATTAGTCAAGGCACTGAGCTCAAAAGAGGTTATGTTACAACTTTATAAAGCCCTGTTTAAGCCACATCTGGAGTATTGCAAACAGCTCTGGCCGCCCCTGTATAGGAAGCATGCTGAGGCTTTGGAGAAGGTGTAGAAGAGATCTACCAGGATGCGCCTGGTTTAGAGGCCATATGCTTTAATGAAAGGCTGGACAAATTTAGGTTGCTTTCTCTGGAGCTGCAAAGGCTGAGGGGAGATCTGATACATGTTTATAAGCCTTCAGGTCTGGAGACCGGGAGACCTACAGCTCAGCCAGGCCCAACCTGAAGAGGGGATTCTCTCAGGCTAAACACATATACAAACCGAGAATCGAGGAGCATTTCAACTCCTCGGACCCCCGGTGCATGTGGCATGGCATACAGGTCATTACAGACTTCAAACCACCTAGTACTGTGCCTCCTTGCAGCTCTGCTTCCCTCCCTGATAAGCTCAATTACTTCTACGCTCGCTTTGTCCCAGAGAACGAGGAGGTCACCCTCAAAATGGATCTCCCACCTGGTGAACTGCCTCTCTCACTTTCCACC
Organism: Mobula hypostoma; assembly: GCF_963921235.1. Classification (NCBI taxonomy): domain Eukaryota; kingdom Metazoa; phylum Chordata; class Chondrichthyes; order Myliobatiformes; family Myliobatidae; genus Mobula; species Mobula hypostoma. Next base: position 45,273,643 of record NC_086104.1, read on the forward strand.
TCCGATGTTTGCGCCACCCTGAGCAGGGTGAATGTACGGAAGGCAGCTGGTCCGGATGGAATACCTGGCCGTGTGCTTGGAGTCTGTGCAGGGCAGTTGGCTGGGGTCTTCATGGACATTTTTAATCTGTCCCTGGCCTAGGCAGTTGTCCCCACAAGCTTCAAGATCGCCACCATCGTGCCAGTGCCGAAGCATTCCACTGCCACGAGCCTGAATGACCTCCGTCCAGTTGCATTCACCCCCAACATTGCAAAGTGCTTTGAGAGACAGGTTCTATCACATCTGAAATCCTGTCTGCCCTCTACCTTGGACCCCCATCAATTTGCCTATCGCACCAACAGATCAACAGAGGACGCCACCTCCACGGCACTTCACACTGCCCTGACCCACCTGGACAGCCCCAACTCTTACGTCAGAATGCTGTTCATTGACTTTAGTTCGGCATTCAATGCTGTGATCCCCTCCAAGCTGATCACCAAACTTTGTCAGCTTGGTATCAGTATATCCCTCTGCAATTGGACCTTGGAGTTTTTGACCTACAGACCCAAGTTGGTTAAGTTAGACAACCTCTCCTCCTCCACTCTCACCCTGAATGCCGGTGTGCCTCAATGCTGTGTGCTGAGCCCTCTTCTGTACTCTCTTTTCGCCTATGACTGCGTTCCTGTACATGGTTCTAACTCCATAATCAAGTTCGCAGATGACACCACAGTGGTTGGCCTGATCAGAGGGGGTGACAAGACGGCCTATAGCGACGAGGTCCAGCACCTGGCCGCGTGGTGTGCCGACAACAACCTGGCCCTTAACACCCAGAAGACCAAGGAGATCATTGTGGACTTCAGGCATGCTAGGAGCCACACTCACGTCCCTATCTACATTAATGGGGCTGTAGTGGAGCATTTATCAAGCTTCAAATTCCTTGGTGTCCACATTTCTGAGGATCTCACCTAGTCCCTGAACTCCTCCATCCTGATCAAAAAGGAGCAACAGTGCCTTTATTTCCTGTGGAGCATCAAGAAAGCTCACCTCTGTCCCAGGATACTGACAGACTTTTACTGCTGTACCATTGAGAGCATACTCACCAACTGCATCTCAATGTGGTATGGCAATTGTCCCGTATTGGACCGCAAAGCGCTCCAGCGTATGATGAAAACTGCCCAGTGGATTATCGGTACCCAATTGCCCACCATTGAGAACATCTACCATAAACACTGCCTGGGCAGGGCGAAAAGCATTATCAAGGATGCATCTCACCCTAACCATGGACTTTTTACTCTCCTCCCATCCAGTAGGCACTACAGGAGCCTCCGCTCCCGCACCAGCAGGCACAGGAAGAGCTTTTTCCCTGAGGCTGTGACACTGCTGAACCTCTCATCACAGCGCTAAGCAGTATTGCACCCATATTGTACTGTCTCAGTACTTTTACATTTGTGTGCTGTAGCACCTACTTTTTATTCGCAGTTATTTTGTAAGTAACACTATTCTTTGAATTTCTGGTTAGATGCTAACTGCATTTCATTGGCTTTGTATCTGTACTCGGCACAATGACAATAAAGTTGAATCTAATCTAATTATGAGAGGCATAGATAGAGCAGGCAGGGAGTCTCATTTTCCTGGGATAGAAATCTCTAATACCAGAGGGCATGCATTGAAGGTGAGAGAGGTAGGTTCAAAGGGGATGTGAGGGATAAGGTTTTACTCAGAGAGTGGTGGATGCCCAGAATGCACTGACTGGTGTGGTGGTAGAGGCAAGTACATGGGAGGCTTTTATTTGTTTAATTTATTTTAGGAGCTTAGGAGGGTAAACCAGCAAATTGTTTGTTAAGGTCTCCCCTCTCACTGTTAACTGGAGACATCTCTTTCTCCCTTTTTAGGGAGAGAGATAGCCTGTGGTATGTCGAATACTGGGTGAACAAGTAGTTATTCGGGTAAGTGCATTGTCTATGTCTTTGCTATTGCTTTGCTCACGCTTGAGTGCTTGGTGTTGGTCTCAATGCTGATGCTTTTTCATTGCCGGTGGGGGGAGGGGGGAAATGTTGCTCACTGCCACTTATGTGCAGGAGGGGGGAGCTTGGGGGTCTTTGAGGTTGTAACATTTAACTATCTTTCATTCTTTGGGGCACTCCTCTGTTTTTCATGGATGGTTGCGAAGAAAAAAGCATTTCAGGATATGTATTGTATACATTTCACTGACATTAAATTGTACCTTTGAACCCTTGATTTATTTATTTATTGAGATACTGCACAGAGTAGGCCCTTCTGGCCCTTCTGGCCCTTCTGGCCCTTCAAACTGCACCACCCAACAAACAACAGGAATTCTGCAGATGCTGGAAATTCAAGCAACACACATCAAAGTTGCTGGTGAACGCAGCAGGCCAGGCAGCATCTCTAGGAAGAGGTACAGTCGACGTTTCGGGCCGAGACCCTTAGTCAGGACTAACTGAAGGAAGAGTTAGTAAGAGATTTGAAAGTGGGAGGGGGAGATCCAAAATGATAGGAGAAGACAGGAGGGGGAGGGATGGAGCCAAAAGCTGGACAGGTGATTGGCAAAGGGGATATGAGAGGATCATGGGACAGGAGGTCCGGGGAGAAAGACAAGGGTGGGGGGGAACCAGAGGATGGGCAAGGGGTATAGTCAGAGGGACAGAGGGAGAAAAAGTAGAGTGAGAGAAAGAAAGAATGTGTGTATATACATAAATAACGGATGGGGTACATGGGGGAGGTGGGGCATTAGCGGAAGTTAGAGAAGTCAATGTTCATGCCATCAGATTGGAGGCTACCCAGATGGAACATAAGGTGTTGTTCCTCCAACCTGAGTGTGGCTTCATCTTTACAGTAGAGGAGGCCGTGGATAGACATGTCAGAATGGGAATGGGAATGTGGAATTAAAATGTGTGGCCACTGGGAGATCCCACCCAACAAACCCCAGTTTAACCCTAGCCTAATCACAGGACAATTTTCAATGACCTATTAAGCTACCAACTGGAATGTCTTTGGACTGTAGGAGAAAACTGGAGTACCTGGAGGAAGCCCACACAGTCATGGGGAGAACATACATACTCCTTACAGACAGCACTCGGAATTGAACCCAAGTCACTGGTACTATAAAGCGTTGTGCTAACCACTACACTACCATGCTGCCCCAATAGATGTTTTAAGAGGTATTTACATTGTTACATGAATATAAGGAAAACGGAGGCAGATGGACATCGTGTAGGTAGGATGGATTAGCTCTTGGGTGTTTTTGATTTACCTTTTAGCTGGTTCAGCACAAGATAGTGGGCTGAAGGGCCTGTTCCTGTGCTCTACTGTTCTATGTTCTGTGTAGCGCAGCAGGTCACATAGCACCTATGGAAATGAATAAATAGTCGGCATTTTGGCCGAGATCCTTCTTCAGAATCACCAGGTCTGAAACGTTGACTGTTTATTCATTTCCATTGATGCTGTCTGACCTGTAGATGAACTGCCATGATCATGTTGAATGGCGGATTTGGGTCAAAGGGGGAATAGCCTGATTCTATCCAATTTTCAATATTCTGTGCAACCTTGTTTTTATATACAAAAATACAGCCAACCACATGAAAAGTTTGCACTATATTCTAATTTTCTCTTGTTGATTTTCACAGTTAAAAACAATTACAGTGGATGGATATTGCAAGGTTACTTCTGATATATCTGTGCATTAACTACAACACCTACGTTAACCAAACTGTTATTTCCAACAAATACTGACACATTGTGATGGTTCACTCCATAGATGCTGCTTGATTTGTTGGATATTTCCTCAGCTGCATTGTTCAAAATGTGTATTACAGAATGAATTGTGTTTCCCTACACTGGAAAACCCAAAATCAGAAAAACTATTTTCTAGAAAATCCCATATAAACACCTATTAGTCTTTGGGCTTCTACTCTCTATCACTGAAGCCCATTAAAACTTGAGGAAGGGCATCATATCTCCCAATGCATTTCAGACATAAATTCAACAACATCAGGCAAACGAGCTCTTTTACTTATATAAGACTCAAAATTCTGATGAAAGGTTATCAACTTGTAACAATAACTCTATTGCTCATTCCACAGATGCTGCCTGATTTGTTGGGTATTTCCAACACTGTTTTTATTTCAGATTTCCAACACATGGTTCTCCAGCTTGTATCTCATGGTTACAGCTTTGCTTTTCTCCCCTCTTTTTTCACTTCCCATCTCTGTTTTCATTCTTCTAATCCTATTTACAGCTCTTCCAGACAGGTCACCTATGATTAACAAACCTTCCTAACTCTCTTAATTGGCACCTCTATCATTTCCGCCTATGTCCTTTGGTCATCACCTATCTTTGCATTCCCTTTTTTCTTTCCACTCCTCCCTATTCTCTGCAGCTTCAAACGTATTTGATTTCTAACCTATCTCATTCTGATGATAAGTCATTGACCTGTAACAGTAACTGTTTCTTTCTTCTCAAATGCTGCCTGGCCAAGCTGAGTATTTCCAGTATTCTTTCTTTTCATTTCAGATTTCTAGTATCTCCAGAGTTGCTTTAAAAATACCCCCCTCCAAAATTAGCTGTACAGCAACAAATACAACATTGGTATTTATTAATAATTGGGAATAATTGCTTAGGAGCCTAGAATACACACAAGATTCAGGGCAAATTCAATTCAACCATTTACCACACATCAACTGATTTATACTTATCAGAAAATGACAGAAACAGTTGTCAACTGCGCTTTCAAATGCCACTTAGTTATAAATAACATGCTAACCAGTGCTCGGTTTAGTTCTGCCAATTTCACCCAGCTCCAGAGTCTCACTGCTAAAATGAATACCACACTGCAATTTTAGAGATAAAGTGAAAGGTGACATCAAGACTTTTAAAAAGTAAAGTAGAAAAATCAGGATTTGCCTTGGCTGTTGGAGGGTAAATCACCTCTGCCCCAGGACATTGTTTCTGAATTTCCTCAAGGAAGCATCCTTAGGTCCGGCTATATTCAACTATTGTGTTACAGATTTTTCTTAATTCACAAGGCCAGAAGAAGCACTAATCAATTATTTAATATTCAGCCCCACTGACGACTTACAAGGTAATGAGACAATCTGTACACATAAATAAGTCTGGGTGAAAATATTCACATTATTGCCATACAATTGCCACACAATATGAACATGAAGAAACTTAAGATACTAACATAGAACTGCAGTTTTTGTCTTCCATGCTTTCAATATCCTGACTATCTCCATTGACCAGAAACTCAAATCAAATATTATGTCTACCAAAGCATGTTAGCAATCTTCTGTTTCTAGTGTTTCACAAACTGTCCTTCTAAGTCTTTGCTATCTAGTAAACACAGGTCAGGAGTGTGAAGGAATATTCCCCAGTCCTTTAAATGGGTGCATTTGTAACAAAATTTATAAATTGTGAGAATAACCAGAATAGATCAAGGCACTTGTTCGGTTGTTTATTCACAGATTTAAAAACACACTCCCTTCACCAGTAGCACACTGGTATATTTAATATACTGCTTTCTTAGGCAGTCACTCAGGATTATCAATGATTTACTTCCAATCAGTTCTGAAGTGGCCAATAAGGACAACATGGCAACCACAGATATCTCCACATGTGGGCAAAGTGATACTTTTTAGGGTGGGTGGGTCTACCAAATTCTTCCCTGGGAAGGTACTAGTAGGTGAAGAGTGGAAAATATTTAAGATATGCTCAAAGCTCCCTTGAGGTAAACAACATTCCCCGCTGACTTCTGGCCCATAACTGAAATTGATATTTGTTTATTATTGTCACATGTACTGAGATACAGTGAAAAGCTTGTCTTGCATACACTGCATTAAGGTAGAACAAGGAAAAAATAATGTGGAATAAAGTGCAACAGCTACAGAGAAAGTGCAGTACAGGTAAACAATAAAGTGTAGGATTATAGTGAGGTACATTGTATGGTCAAAGGTTCATCATATTTTACTAGGGAACCATTTAATAGTCTTGAAACAGTGAATAACAGTTGTGCTGGTGGTACGTGCTTCCAGGCCTTCGTATCATCTGCCCGATGGAAGGGGAGAGAAGAGAGAATGTCATGGACGTGTGGGGTCTTTAGTTATGCTGGTTGCTTCACCAAGGCAGCAAGAAGCATGGACAGAGCCTCTAGAGTGGAGCTGGTTTCCATGATGTGCTGAGGTGAGTCCATAGTTCTTCGTAGTTTCCTGTGGTCATAGGCAGAGCAATTGCCATACCAAACCATTAGGCATGCAGATAGGATGTTTTATATGATGCATATATAAAAATTGATAAGGATCAATGGGGACGTACCATAACAGCTCAAAGTAGAAAAGGAACATTTGGAATGCTATAGAGAAGCTTGGGTACATGCATCAGGAGCACTCACAGACCCTCAGTAAGTGACATTCTATATGTACAATAAATGAATTTATTGCAGCAGCCCACCAAGACTTCTTCCTTCAATCTCCCAAACTGCAACCTACACATATAATCCAGATAAGACCAACAAATGAATAGGAACAATATCATCTATAAAATTATTGTCATGTCATATATTGTCCTGACTTTCATGTGTATCACCATTCTTCTATTGCTGGAACAAATATTCTTATAAACATGACCTACCAGTATTGTGGAAGCATCTTCACCATAGAATTGCAGGGATTCAATAAAACAGACAAATATCACCTTCTTGGGGCATTTAGGCAATTAGTGCCACTGCAACCCACATACTGTAAATGAGAAAAAGATAATGTAAATGAGAAAAAAAATAATCAAACGTAACTTAGATTTCTTCCAATGTACAGATCTTAATAGCTGATACACAGAAATTAATGTGGCATTTAGCAATTGCTAATGAACACAATAAGTAAGCTACCTTGGAGGACATATTTACTTGAGAATGAATTGCCTGCTTCAGTTAATAAAAAGAAGAAAATTTATGCATTTTATTTTGGAAGTCAAGTAGCATTACCTACAGCAGAGGCCTGGGCAATCATTGTAGGAAAAATAAACAAAGATTTTAAAGCCATTAGAAAGGCAGCAAATGGCATGAAATATATTGAGAGTTTCAAAAGGTTAAACTAACTTTCAGCCTTAACTTGCTACTATTTTCAAGAAAATCCGATTTCCCTTCATCAACTAATTCATACACAGCGGCTTTAAAAATAATTGTGCATATAAACATACATACCTGCTAAAAATAGCTCAATTACTGTAATAGTATTCCCTATTTGCTAACTTAAATACCTTCATGAGTAAACTGCACTTCTTTTGCTACTTGTCTCTTCTTACTATCATAACCTTCTTTTTTGCCTCACTTCCTCACACCAATTGAACTTGTCCCCTTTTTAGCAGCAGTTAAGAGGTCTTGAAAGAGCAGGTGAGATTGTACACCAAATTATAAGGCTACCCAGAAAATGGATTTAGATAGAAGCCATTTTGAAAGAGTTAAAGATTAGGATTAAAAATATTTGATTAAGGTAGAGATCTGCATACAATTCAGAAATATGTGAGAACAGCAGAGCCATTTAAATAATATCAAGATTGCCTGAATTGAAAATTGTCAATAGAGTCCAACTGGGAAATATTTTCCAGAGCACATTCAGGTCTGCTTCTAGAGCTGTATGTTTATTATTCAACAAGGCAAAACCACAGTAGCAATTTAATACCGGAAGATTAAGTAAATGGAGATGGCAGTGACAGAGAATAACACACTCCCCTACCCATCCACTCGAGGCAGACATAGCACGGAAGTCTGTGACAGTCCTAGGTAAGGCAGCCTTGCATCTGTGCCATCTGATGTGAAACGTTTATCTATTTGCTTTCTTTGGCAAAGGTATATTTTTAACTTAAATTATACTATTCAAGGCTAGCTAAAAATTTAGCCTCACTTAATTTAGTCGTGATTCCGGATCTGATTTCCTTGTTAACTGTTCTTTCTGGAACTAGAAGTGAGCGATTTGTGAAACTAGGGCATCTGCTTATGGGGAAAAGAGGGGCAAGGTCAAACTATAACTAACTGTGGCCTTCAGAAATAACTATTTAAAACAGGAGAGGCATTTTAAACTAGTGTTATTTTGTGATAAATGTAATTTCTCTTTAAATATTCAGGAGCTTTATCTGGGTACTTGTTCCACTTTATTGTCTTATTAAAACAATCTGATGGCCGAATCACATTATTGTTATGTTGACCTTCTCAATACTAGCAACGTAGATATTTCAGAGATAGCGTGAACCAAATGGTACGCAAATGTTGCATGGGCGAAGAGACTCCATTTTCATTGGTACCATTTTTTTCCCCATCAGGATGTCGAGGCAACATGACCCCCTAATATGTTGCCCCTGCAGCACCTGACATGAACATGACCCGAGAGAACGCACAGCCCAGTAATTGACTTGTTAATGTCGATCTAAATTAACGTGAATCAATTTACAGGTAGCGAGTTGCCTTTAACTGGTATCACTGGTCTGTATTTTTATAAGAATCTCGAACCTAAAATGCAATGTTTCATGCCATTCTTTTCAGTGGTTACTGTGGAAGTTACTCTTCAGCGATCTGTAATGATTAACAATACACTACCAGCTTCACACACTTTGCTGGATTATTTTTCAGCTATATAATTCTGTCCTATTTTCGTTTTATCTTTCCGTTGCCATTTTCATTATCACTATCACGGTAATGTTATTTTACATGCATGCAAACTACGCGGACATTATGTAGGCTATTTGTAATCAATGTGTGGCCAGCAGGTAGACTGAACACAGTAGTCGCTACTACAGCTTTGACATTCCCGTATTTCAGCTGGAGACAATTAAGATCCAAAAGTTATTTTATTCTTTGGTAGAATTCCCAACTAGTCCACACGTTATTGTACAAATATTACTGAAATCTACGCCATTCAACGTCCCGTATTTTGTGGTTCAACTTTTCACCTCTGACCCGTGCTATCTTGGCAATAGCAACAATGCTTACAACGCCCATTAGAAGTAAAATAATTGAAATATATTGAAATGTTTTCACAAATAAAAAGAATCATTAAATGAACACCAGAGATTATAAAGCACAGTGATCAAGACCCGTGCAACTTCCGATGAGATGAACTACGGACTTCAGTGTTCTCTGGAAGTAATCTATGTATTGTTCTTTGACCTACTGCAAGTGCACCGATGCGTTGATGGGGAAAGATGAGATCCTTGGCTAACACTAGAAAATGATTTTCACATTGGGATGCCTGCGACCATTTGGTTTCTGTACTGCAAAACAAGAGAGGAGGACAATCTTGCCACATAATATCAAAATCCAACATGCCTGTCAGTTTGAAGAAGTGATGTTTGAGCACGGAAACGAGGGCGTTTACGTTTATTTTGGGAGCGATTCGACTTACTTTTCACTTTCACACCCAGTGAAAAGTGGTATTATTAAAAGTAATTGTCCGATATATCTACCCAACAATTGCATTTTCCGCTATCAGCTATCAATCTCGCTCCGCGTTTACTTCCATCTCAATAATTCCAGTCTTCAATGTTGGTTCAGATTTATTGCGAAATTGCTTTTAATTCTAACGTTGTTACACTTATATGCAACTCAGTATTAAGCGAAGTTAGAGAAATGTTGGGTTACACAATAAGTATTTTTTAAGTTGTCCTTCATCAACTGTCTTGCCAAATGTATTGTAATTGTGTTTCCTATTCTTTAACTCTGTGCTGCTTGTAAACATGTTTAACCTTTGTTTGTGTTTTAAAAAAAACACATCCTAATTCCCTGCCTGGAGAAGTCAACTTTCCCTCAATGTGTTGCGGAGCATCAATTTCAACTACAACAAATGCCTCATTGTGATATTTTAATAGAACAGGCGGGCACACACAAAATAAAGCCTATTCATATAGTTACTTGGTATACAACGTGTGTACAATAAGCTATTAAATTGTATTCGGCAGTTTTTTATAAAGTTATTATAAAGTAGTTTGGCAGCGTAGGAATTCTCTCTTCAAGCCTTCTCCTTACTACTAAGATATATATCGTTTGAATGAACACTATTACCTTTAAAATCATATGTATCGACTGGCAATTTAGATTGTTTTCAGCCGCATTCGTTTTATTTATAAGTTAGATGTGAGTTAAAACTTCTGCTTTCTTATGTGCATTACTGCTTGGCCTAGCTGCCGATCCAAGTCATATAATACCCCGATTGTCCTTCAGTTTAGCACTTGTCTGTGTTTCTGAGCTATGCTGACAGTAATATTTACTTCGTAGTTTTTACAAATTATAAATGGTTACCAACATGAGACTTGAATTTTTCGAGCCATTTATTTCTGATAGTAGTCGCAATCGCTTTTGCACTATCCCCGGCAAAATACTAAACTTTGCTGCGTGTTACTGTGTCGAGAAAAACAGAAAAACCAAAGGATTTTTGTCTAGTTAACCCATTGTAGTCCAAGAGCCGCTTCAATTTTTGTCGTAACTAACCACCTAGAAGTTGTATAATTAAAACTTTGAATATAGCAGTTTTTGGGGATTTTTGCATGAAACAAATGTACTTAATCATTTATCAACCACATGGATGGGACCCTCTGTCACTATTAATAAAATTTCATCTCACCGCATCAGTTCCTTTGAACAACTTCAAGTAGAACATTATATTCGGTACACAACTGGCGTACTTGCACCAAAGAGAACACGACTGAATCTGACATTTCTGTGTCATTAACGACAAATAGAAGATCGGAACATTTGGAATAAAATTAATAATTTGCATTATTTTCACATCCTGTGTACACTCACATTTCGAGACGACCGTGCACATAAAAGTTTAGCATGCACAAATATTACTATCTAACGTGCTGCAGTCGAGGCAGAAATATAACAAGTTTTCTAAAAACATTCCTACCCCCGAATTTCTGAACAGAAATTTTGTGTTTTGCGTAAGTGCGTTATTATTTATTAGATGCAATCGAATACAGCCCCTTTCAGCGTTTGTGTCCCATCCCAATACTGCTAATCAACATATAAACACTTCTTCAAATCGCAATTTGTAACTTTGTGCATCAAGTTTCATCTCCATCTCCATATACCGCGATATCTAGCTTCAACAGTAGATTTATTCTGGAGTTCTTCTCTAAGTTAGCTTCTTGGTCTCAGTTGCTAAAGGTCTCACGGTATTTACTACTTTGCCTACCACTTTTCCCCTTAATCTTTGCAGAATTCGTATAATACCAGATCTGTGGTTTTCTAGTCTTATCCATTTTGACCGATCTGTTTGCCCTCTTTCCAAAATAAATCATTACAGATTTACTCCGGAGGAAAAAAAACATTCCTTCTATGAATATCTCTGAGTTGCTACAAGTTTTTTGCATATTGATTTCTGAATCATTAATATTATCCCCAAAATCATCACCACGGACGCATTCTGTATTACCAAAGGCTTCTGTACCGAATACATGGTATTTCGATTTCTTCATCTCTGAGGCACGTTTGTTACAAGGTTAATGGTTCAAACAAGCTAGGTACTTTGCAGTAATATTTCATCTGTCTTAATTAGTATCTTCTTTGAATCAAATGTCCGACGAAGGGTACAATAGTCCTATACAAAGACTTTATAGAGCAATATGTCCAAATTTTATTATAAGGTTGTATATCGGTATACGAATGTGTCCAGCAATCTTATTTTCAGAATTCAAACGCACAAAATGATCCTGCAGCTTTACAATTTCTCACTGAAATGCACTGTTAGCAGGACACGTCATGAGCTAAATTGTTACCCTTTAAATGTGCACTGTTTTCCATGTCAGTATTCCACTTGGCAGAAAACTCCCGCAATCGAGAATTATGATGATTAAAATAATATTTCGGCCATCTATTACTCTCATATGTGGAGTGTAGTATTCTGCGGTACTTCATTTGTTTTCAGGATTGTGCTGGGTGTTAGTAAAGAGTTAATAGATAAAGACAGAACAGAATGCACTTCATGCGGTGAAAATCAGATTTTATTTAGTATGAATATAGTAATCTGGTAACAACTAATAGTCTTTTAAGTTTACACAGTGTAACAAATTTGTCTCAATAAATGACGCTTAACAATGCAATTTTAGCCCAACGTCAGATTAAATAAGTATTAGATTTCCTTCAGGACAGCGTCCCTTTAATGAAGTTGCGTCTTCCATAAAAAAAGATTGTGACTGGTACACCTTTTAAAAATACCATTTTAATGTGTGTATTTCCAGTCTTGAGATTAACAGTAAGAGTGTGCGCATATGTGCGAGGCAGGAGAGTTCTGGAATAATACTCCAGAGCAAAGCAGGGAGACCTGCATTTCCTTGCACTTTGAACATCCCGATGTCATCTGGTCTCCGACTGTAATTAAATTCTCAAATTTGGAGAGACAACATGCTTTCAAATTCAAATTTACTTAACTCTGATTGACTTCACAGTTAATGAGTTATAGTCAAGTCTACGATGTTATACATATGGCAGTCTTGATACCCACAACGTTATGTCATGTACATGGCGCGGAAATACAGCAAAGGCAGTGGAAGATTTCCCTGATGTTCTGCAAAGTAAATTATTGTTAGACGGTTAAGTATTGATTTTATTTCGAATTAGCCCCCTCAGGTAAAGGTGAGCACGCTCATCAATAAAGCAGCAAGGGTGGTCGAAATTAGAACATTCAGCGGAAAAGTGGAAAGTTGATAAATTGGTCTTCAACTTTTGAGTCACATACACGAGTTTTCAAAGCTAGCCTTGCAGACGGATTAATGCGGACCCTTTGTTATTATTTTATGGGGCATGAGATTGGAAATGTATGCAGTGCAGAAACAGGCTGATGGGCATAAATCAAAGGCTGATTTCTAGTCACATCACCCCTTTAAAACGCCTGGAAAGCCTTTCGAGTCGAAAGGGAAAGAAAATAGTACTTAATTCCACATACAGACATAGACACATAGTTTAAATGAATCTACAGATCCCCATGAAATGAAGCACGTATGACATTAATAACAATAAACACACAATTGATCTGTAAATAGAAAGTAATGTGAGCGAAAACTGTACACAGCAATATAAAAATAGTATTTTCATAACCCTGGCTTTTAATTCATGAGTTCAAACATAGCGTGCATCGCGAGCAGCACATAATCTAAGCAGTTTTACTTACTGCAAGAGTAGAATTACTCAAACTAATCCGCAAACACCAAGGAGATACACAGCATTTATTTCAAAATAAAATTAGTGCGATGGGTAACAAGAAGTAAACTGAAACATATAAACTGTAGCGTTACACTACAACGACAGTCTTCTGGTCTTAAGTATAATTCTTGCATTAAAACGCGCAGAAAACACACCGGAATCATAGTCAATTGTTTCTTGACAGCAGCTAACTCAAATAGGAGATGGAGACTTGTTTGTTTTTATTATTTGCTCATATAAAAATATAGCAATGTGCACGTTCCTACCGTGAGTTTTAAATGCTGAAAACATGCACAGATCTCTGCCAAATTTTCCTATCATTACAGTTGGGTTACTCTCTCCTCAGGTGTATCAGGCTGGCGCTCTGAGATAAATAGCAAATCCTTCAAACCCTACAAGTTTGCCGCGTGGATCTGCTTGGGGCTTTCTCTGTCTCTGTATCTCTCTCTCTCTCCCCACCCCACCCCCTCTCTCTTTTAAACACACACACACACACACACACACACACACACACACACACACACACACACACACACACACACACATTCTATCCAGTCCCGTAGATTCTCTCTCTCTATACTCTCTTCCACTTGAAGGGGGGCTCGTGCGCAAAATTACGCATTCTTCTCTCATTTGTTCCTTGTATCAATCAAAAAGTTGGCTATTTATAGGCTACAGAGCCTGGGATGGTAATACTGATCTCCCCCTCTCTGTCTGTTCCGAAGTTGCTAAGTGGTCAGGTTGAGTGCAGCTATTTGGCCATTTGCTATTGCTGAGTCCGGGAGGAAGGTCCCAAGCTGTGATTAACTCAATCTTACTGCAACCACGAACCATGTGAGTACCTCAATAATTATATCTGGGCATCAAATATCTTATCGTTCTTAATGTCAAATGCAATTTCTTTATGCTGAGGCGCTTTTGTTGTTTTTTTACTAGATGTCTTTCAATCCCAATATACGGCGAAGTAATTTCTGCGTCTTTCTATTTTGACAAACATGTCATCCAGTAATTTTCACATTAGGTTAGCAGGATAATGTACATTTTATAGACGGAATGCATGCTAAATGCGTCTGTAGTATCTGCCGTGCTCTATCGCTACGATAAGACGAAGGTTGCTGCTATGTGAAATTGGAGTGGAATTACTCAATATTCGATATTTTTTATTCCTTATTGTTGAAGGCAGTGAAACATGTTGGTTGCACTATGAAAGGAGTAATCCTTCCATTTAAATTAAAAACGAACAGAATGAGACGGGAATTTTCAGTTTTATAAATTAAATATTCAGTCGCCCGCACTGAAACAGCAGCGATATATCTGCCGACAGTGGTTAGGGAGATTGCTGTAAATACATCCGTGATTTTTTTTCTTGTGTGTAAATGTGTAAATCTTACTTCGACTTATTGTGTCAAGTACTGAAACCCAACTTCAAAACGTGGCTTAGCGTTTTAACACAATAAGCGAACTCTATATGCGCAAATGTAATTAATTTCACATGTTTCATTACCAATTTCAAATATTAAGCATATACAAATAATAAATGGAATCACCGATTATTTCTAAAGTTCAAAGTTAAGGACCGCATATATACAGGTTGGATCTCCGTGTCAGTTTAAAGCTTTGCAATTAGTAGTCGGGATGTTCTATCAGGAATTTTAGCTTTTGTTTAGCAACCATTTCACCACAGAAAGTGGCAACGACAAATGGTAGAAAAATTGCTGGGAGGATAAGACAGCTATCTCAAAACTACTTCTGTCCGATCATGCAAACAATAGGTCATGCGTTCAAACTTAGTTTTAGATGTTACTTTGGTGATTATACGGCTGTCAAATATGAGAAGCAATCATCTCTTTCCTCAGGGTACTTTAATAGGCGTTTGTCATTATTTCTGGTGCGCGCGTCTAATTAATACAAAAAAAAATTGGAGCTGTAAATAAAATAAACCACACCCTCAAAGAGAGTCACTGATAACAGTGCTCAATAACGCATGACGGATTGATGTCCTTCTAAGATCATTTTGATAACATCAATCCCCACCCTCCTTCTGATCAGCTTTCTTCTACTCAGCATCTATCATTGTTAATGCACTGGTATTCCCGAATTAAATACACACATACACACAAACACACACACACACACACACACACACACACACACACACACACACACGCGCGCTCTGTCAGAAGATCGGGATTTGCCATCGTCAATCCTCGATCCGAATCTACCAATCTTGGATTGTACCTGGACATTAAGTCCCAGAAGAAGTGAGAACTGTCAATCTTTATGTAGGAGAGGTTTTTAAAAAGGTATTTGTAGCCTAAAAAAAATAAACGGACATAATTAATCGCCGAACAATACAAGATTAATCATGTGATTTCTTTAAAAAAAGATGGAAATCACTTCCAATGCGAATTTCTTATCAGTCTGGAGCCCCGCCAGTGCCGTGAGATCGTGAATTTTGTCCCGTCTGTTGCAACTTGTCATTGATAAAATAAGCAGGCAGAATGACGCTGTGGGTCACGCTGAGTACGGACGGGCGCATTGCCGGGCGGGTGTATGCCGATCACATGACTGCCCTTACAGCACGCTTATTTCAAACAGAAAACTCAACACGGCGGCTGTAAATGATGCAGATGCGGAGATCTGTGGCAATCTTGACCCCCTGGCCCTGCAGCTCCTTCCAATTCTAGCCAAAACAGTGGTAGCTACAATGGCCGCCACCCCCTTGAATTAAGAAGTTACGGGTTGCCAGGAAAGGGAGGCGTGTGTGTTGTAAAGAGGGTTGCAGCGTTTCCGAACCCCGTGGACATTAAAGCGAAAGTAGCCGGCTTCCATTTACTTTAAACTACCAAATAAACCCCGGCACCAGCTCTCGCTCTGATAGGGAGGTTGTCCAAGGTAATCGTAAATCAATCACACTTTGCTAACAGAAAAAAGACGTGCAGTTTTTTCTGACAGTCTCCGTTTGCGATTTTATTAAAGCGCCTGTGCAGCGGCTGAGATTACCCTTGCAGAAGGTTGCCACAGTGCTGCGACCTCGGTTCCAAAGTTCCTGCCTTTCTTTCCTGTATCAGGCTCGCCGGCTACAGCGAGAGGGGCACAATGATGTAGAATTATCATTTGTAGGTCTTGTCCTGGAAATATATGCTAGGGTTTGACAGCTGATCCACTGTAGGCCTGGAGATCCTGGCGCGTCAGTTGCATTTTTTTTGCTTGCTTGGTTCAGTTTTGTTGTGACCACATGGGGTTGGTGGAAGGAAGCACGTTACGTGCTAAGATAGCTTGTTTCCTGACCATATACAGTTTAAGCGTCTGTGTGTGAGAGGCGGATATAAGTGTGTGAATGTTAGGAAGGTGTATTCTGCGGAGAAAAAGAAAAGGGAAGTCTATGTGCCTGTCTGATAGAGAGAGCGAGCGAGAGAGAGAGAGAGAGAGAGAGAGAGAGAGAGAGAGCGAGCGAGAAGGAGAAAGTCACATTGAATGCTGGGCCGGCGTGCCGCATTATCTCGGCAAGAAACAACATTATATCTTACTGTATTCCAAAACTGTTAAGGAAATAAGCGGCGACATGCGAGGAAACGAATTAATGAGATGACCCTAAATCGGTACTTATGTAACTTGTGAGCTATAGCCAGTCCTACCGTTTAACCAGTGCAGATTTCGAGTGGATTTGGTCAAGTTGTTGTCAGTGAAGAGAATACGCTCGTTATACTGGAGGCCCGTTGTTTCTCAGGACGTTGCAGCAAACAGCACACAATGCAAGCTCCTAATGCAGTGTACACATAAAAAAATTAAGATGAGATTTAGCCTAGAGAACGTGTTTTACAACAACCACATCCATTTGCCACGACCTTTCACTACTTATTTGCACATCTTCAAAAACAGAAATCTGGGGTACATATACTGAAAAGTTAGAAGGCCTGGGGCATGTAAACTACCCTTAACTAACGTAGGTATAAGTTGAAAATACTTGAAGTAGAAAGCTAGTTTCTTATTTACGATAAAACTGTCTCGATAGGACGCAGTCACATGCAAGTGGTTGAACTCGCCCTCCACTTAAACCCCCTCGTAGTGGCACTCTTGAAATTTGATACCATTGCTTTTTAGTGTTTATAGTGACGCAGAGCGTCTGACAGTCAGATCCTGCAAATCGAGGACTCGGGTTTACCCACGTTGTGCAGGGAGCGCTTTTCCCCATTTACAAGACCCCTATCGCCTTTGAGCCACGTTGTTTTCTCATCTTCGCGACTGCATCTATGTTATGTATTTGCATGCATGTTTTTTTTAAAAAAAGTCTAGAAATAATTGCAAATGTATAAGATTAGTTTTGCTTAACCATTATTTCATTCAAAGGTGCTGATATTTTGTCAGAGAGAGGAGCCAGCGCTGGTAAGTTTTATGGCAGATTATTTTGCAGAATTAATAGTGTTTTAGTCATTTGTACTCATTCTTTCAGCATTTTCATGTAACGATACAGCTCGGGGTCATGGTGTATCTATCGGAATAGGTGTTGACAGTGTTGTCAAGGAAATGCTGCGGTGCTGTTTGTTTAGATCGTTATAATACCATTATGCTTTACGCTTTATTTTCATTTAAGCGAGTAACAGGACCATTCACGAGTATTAATCAACATATTCTATCTGCTTTTTGTTTCACTGAAATGAAGCTGATGGTAATGCTGTGACATGTTTACTTATTAGTGGTAGAATTACTCGATTTTCACTCAGTGAAAACACTCCATCCCAATATGTTGTGCGTAGCATAATAACACTTATATGAAGAATTAAAACAAATCTCACTACAAATCTTAAGATTGACCCATTATCAATATCTTACAGTGCTTTCAGTCAGCTGATCAAATGTTCTCTCCTTGGTAGCACAGGTTGAGAGATTCATTGTGCTTTCAGAGAAATTCTTGCATTGCATCCAAAAACTGCACACTATTTAACTATTGAATGTCAAATGGTAACCATAGCTTCTAGAGTTCAAAATAAAAACAATTGAATTCGTTTTGTGTAAACCTTTCAATGAAAAAGTTGCACATCACAGTCAAAGATTGTTGGACGGTAGAATGATATTTCAGTCCTTTATTTTGTCATCCCATTGACCATTTAGCATACATTCTAAACTAATATCTGCAGAATTGCCAAACCTGCCACAGATTTTCCTGCATCATTTCACATGTCATTTAGGAAATCACAAAAAAAGTCTTACAAGCTAAAATAGATCTTTAGAAAATTCAAATATTAATGATATTTTACAATGGCAGGGAAGTGTTGAAGTTATATAAGGTAATCATGTGTCTGGTTTAAAAAGTAAATTTGACCTTTATTTCATTTCTCAATGTTTAAAATCAAGGTAATTTATTCTAAGGCTTTCTAACTGAATGTCTAAAATCTGGCAGTTTGTCATTAATACTGCCATTACATTTCTGGTCGTTGTAACTTGTAAACAAAATGTATTGTGAAGTACACAAAATAAGGGTTGTTTGCAATCTAAATGGTTTGACTGCTTTATTAATACTTAAGTAGTTGTAATTTTGAAAGTGATATAGGGAGGGTGCAGAGGACGATTGGAGTATTGTACGTGTTAACTGACTGGATGGGAGATATTAGCAAGGGTTATGCTGGAACTGCCGACATCACTAGACCACAGCCTAAATACCACATGCAGATCTGACCACCAGGAACAATATGATTGTGCTGGAGACATATGAGAATGTTGCCAATTCTGGATAATTTTGGGTGTGAGGATAGATTGGATAAGCTAGGGTTGTTTTCTTTGGAACAGAGGCAACAGATGGGTGAAGTAATTCAAGTTTTAATATTAAGAATGGTCGAGGAAGACTGAGTAAGGTGGACCAGTTCCCCATGACAGAAGGGTAAAAAACTAGGGTAATAGTCTTAAAGCAAATGGTAAAGTGATTAGAGGGGTGATGAGGAGAAATATTTTCCCCGGATTTGGGGATCTAGAATTCATTGGCTAAAGGATGATAGAAGAAGTAACTCTCATTACAGTTAAGAAATATTTGAACGTGTACTGGAAGAGCAGAGGCTGGCCGAACTCAGACTTAGTGCATGAAGGTGGGATTGGTTTAGATGTCTCTTTTGGACTGGTATGGACATAATAAGCTGAATGGGATTCTCTGTGTTGCAAAGTTTCAGCTATTTTCAATTGCTGGCATTCTTTAGCAGTAACTAAAGGACTGGACGGTTCAACATGAAGTTTAAACAAGAGTGCCCATTGTTTCTTGATGGCTAGAGGACACCTTACTCACTTGTCAGCAAAACCACTGCATGCCAGGTGAAGTAAGCTCAACTGTGAATGAAGATACTTTGTAACTAAGGGGTATTATTAAAAAAAATGCTTGCTGAATGTATCCTTTGCAAGTGCATGTTTTACATTCAAAATCAGGTAATGCATTTCTAATTTTTCTCCCCTTACATTCCACCCTAGCAGCTGGGAAATCTTGATTCATTAGACTGAACATGTTTGCCTCAGGCTCCCTGAAGTAATTGAGTTGTAACTCAGGTTAGGTTTTAAGGGTTCCAATTGTTATTTTAGGTTTTATGGTTAAATTTTAGATTTAAAATTAAATGTAAGCTGCATACTCGGGATCAATGCATTGTTTTTAAGGTTCACAATTAATGATTCCACTTAATATTCTGTTTACTTTTTGGGGTTTGAATAATATTGAGTTGAATCTTATAATTAGATTTTTTTTCTTTTCATTTGATGTTTTGAGTCTTTCAAGGAACATAAACATAATTTTATATTTTAACATAATAAATACAAATATATATCAAGAAGCAAGAGGATATTCAAAAGATGAACTCTTTGTGAAAAGTGCTTAGCAAGCATTTTGATTTGGGCAGATTGCTCTATTTGTTTTTTTTGTCAGTCTGATAGAATTTTGCTGTTATTCCATTTTGCTTGCTTGAAAATATCATTTCAGAATTGTATTCTGCAGTTAACCTGTCTATATTAGGGGTTCCCAACCTAAGATCCATGGACACCTTGCTTAATGGTATTGGTCCATGGCATAAGGAAGGTTGGGAACCCCTGCTCTCTATGCTGCAATGCACTCTGGTGATTAACATGGCTGACACTATTTTCTGGCTTTGGAGTCATTCTTCCAGATTTTGGAGCTCTTAGCCTCAATGATAACCTTAGTTTGAAGATAACCAGAAGCTAATGAACTTTTATTTGGAGTCTCAAGTAAGCACATGTATATTTTACTGGTTTCTTGTTTTACCTGTTACTCCTGTGTAGGATGGTTTTAAAAGATGTGAAGCTTTAGAACCGGTGAACTGTTCAAAAATGTTGTTCAAAAGTTACTGGCTATGTGAAATTAGATTTACAGGCTTTGAAGTTCCAAGGTATCTCTTCTGATAAAATTTACATTTTATAAAGCTATATATACTTCATTATTTTTTATTCTAATCTCCATACCCTCACCTCTGTTTTCACGCAGAAGGTTGTTGCTACTCTATAGTGGCCTTTAATAGAAGGTGGAATGGACTAAATTTCCTGACTGACAGAAGCAGTGCTTGCTTATAATAGGGTGAGTCAGTTATGACCTTCATTATTTTTCAGACCACAGTTTTTAAGTGAATCATACAATTATATAAAGTAGGAATAGCTTGTGAAATGGCAATTCCTATAAATGTGCCTTTAACTTCATAAGAGTGTACTCCATTTGTCGAGCTTAACCCTCTCCACTTTTCATGTCAGACGTACTTCTGACCTTTAAGTGAGGCTGACAGTTTAGTACCACTTTATGGATAGCTTTATGTGTGGGCCACTCTTGCTTGGGACTAGTTTTAGATTAATTAGATCCATTTAATTTGAGACTTTTATAAGTTGTTAACTAGGTGACATTTGGCTTCCTTATTTAGTCTCGTTTTAGATCAGTGATCAGAAAGTGTTCCTCATCTAACTGTCTAACAGATTCATCTACAGTGAGTCTTACCTTCCATGGCATAGTCAGCATTGTAGAATTCTTCTTTAATCAAGTATTGTGAAAAACATAGTTCCATTTGCATTACAGATAAGTCTATTTTGATTGAGTTTGATTGGATGAAGTTCAGAAATATATATATTTTACTTTAACTCTGTTTAAAGACTGAGTTTTACATGACAATCAGCTTGGAAACAGAAGAGATGTAGTTAGACTGTATGATGTTACCTGAACTAAAGAGAGGCATTGATAATATTTTTTTCCTGATCAGGATGATTAGATTCTATCTTGGTGTGGGTGTACTCAAAGAAACTAAAACTAAATGGTAAAACATTACAAATGCAATTGAAGTGTCATTGAAGTGGAGAGAGTCTATCAACCGAAATGGTTTAAAGTTAGTGGAAGTAGTTATAGATGCTGGTGGAAGTTGAGAATCAACTGAATTAAACGTCCATTAGCGGTTTAAAGAGATTCTAGTTCAATGCTGGTATCCTTTCATTGGATCCTGTCTTTGGGTTCTGCATTTAGCAAGTCGCAGTGGTAATGCAAAAGTCATGCAGTTTGCATTTATTTCATGCAATATTCTGTTTTCCTACTCTTCACCATAAGAGAGTAGGGCATGTGATGAAGCTAATTTTGTGAGGATTAATTCTAAGTATTTTAAATTAATAGACCGAAAAAAAAGAGATGTAATTTTTTAAAAAAAATTGGGTAATTGCTGTGCTAATATCAGTATTGCAACATTGGGCGCAACTGAAGTGACTCTACAGAAACTAGTATTTGATACATAGAAATTATAATACATAGAAATATATAGGAGTTACAACATGGAAACAGGCCATTTGGCTCAGGCAGTCCGTGTCGGGTTTTAATAACTGGATCTGAATTCTTAGAATTAGAAATGAATTTTTGGGAAAATTATCAATAGACCAGAAGCAATCACACTACACTGCAGGCTGCTTAACTACTTTATTCAAGCAGAGATGTACATTCGGATAATATTCATCTGAACTTTTGGGGGTTTGCTAATCCCTCAGGCAGGCTCAGTGTAAAGGGCAAACATATTTATAGTCATCCAAATCAGACTGCAATGAATGCATCACATATTGCTATATGGTGTCCTAATGCAACACTATTATATAGAGAAGAAACATAGATTTCAATTTCTCCTATATATTTATACAAAAATATAAAACATCAAAACAATAATTATATAAACATGTTTATAAGCTTTCCTTCAGTAATTTAGCACAATGTGTTAAAAAACAAATGAGACATCACGTAGCTCGATAATTTCCCATGACCGAGTCACCAGCATGAAGCATGTAATTTAGCATGATTTAAGATGCATATCTCTGAGTTTGTGCATTGTTTCCAGATAGGCTTTAGTTTTTCTGACCCTTTCTGATAAATTTTTGGCACTTGCTCCTGCTCATTTCATTTGCACTGCATAGGTTAAAGCTACAAAAGAATGCAATAGTTCTCAGGCAGTCTATGTAAATTGTACAGTGACCAAATGCTGATATGAAGGAGTAATAGTGAAGGATAAAGAAACATTTTTTACCTAGAGAACGAACATGGTTAATTTAGAAGTGATGAATTTAAGAGAATTTGAAAAAAAAACAATTTCGATCTTGTTTTTTGTTGAACAATATTGATTCCCTTTCCCCTGTATGGTATGTAACTCTCCATTCGTACTGAGACTGAGGGTGATTTGTTTCCTGGCTTCTACTAATGGTGTCAAATAAAGAATGAACCACCTGCTAAGAGTCTGCGTGAGTCTGACTTTGCATCTTTTTGTTTCCATTTTTTTCTCTTTCTCACTTCTTGTCTCTCGTGTTTCCCTAGAAACCCTAGCAGACTTGGAATCTCAACGTTTTGGGAACCATGGCCTTTTAGTTTATATTTCATCACTCCAAACTGACATTTCTTTTTGGCCAACTGTATATTAGTTAATCCCAGCAAAGGTGTCCATTCTCACTGTATCAGTGTGTTCATCCGGTAGTTTTCTAATTGGATCTCAGCTGTCAATTTTTTATAACCATGTTGCGACACCACCGATTTAACGTCCCATTCATGCACGATAGATGATTGAAGCACAATTCAGAGCTCCTGAAAGTAAAAATCTACCTTGACCTTATAGCTCATTTACTCAATTTGTCACAACAGAAATTGTCTATTGTACAGTCACAAATGCCATTGTAACTACAAGACAGATTGCAGTCAGCATACTTTAATACCTTTTGGTATTTCTAATTCTCTGCCTTTCCATGTTCCACATCCTGTATATTAACAAGAGAGGAACTATGAAAGTAGGCAGCAACTTGGATTTTGTTTGTCCTTTATTTAACCTCAAACTATTAGAAAATTTAACAAGTGAGAAACCAGGTGGAACCTATTCACCCATCCCATGACTTCAAACCAGTCTTGGGTCCAGCAGTTGCATAGAGTTATGATTTATAGGACATAAGAAGTAGTGATATAGAATAGATAATGTGTGTTTACTATGTGGTAGGACTCTAAAATGGGGCTAGAACACAGGAGGAGGTCATTATTTGTAAAGCTGACCATTAGAACAATAACTTCGCCAAGCTTGTGTATATTATCAGTAATTAAAATGGTGTTTCACCCATATAACAATTAGCAACGAGTTAAGTACAATAGAAAAATATATTCATAGAATCGTAGAAATCGACAGTAGACTGCAGGCCCTTTGGCCCACAATGTTGCGCTGACCATGTAACCTACTCTAGAAACTGTCTACCACATTGCCCTCTATTTTTCTAAGCTCCAAGTTCCTGTCTAAGAGTCTCTTAAAGACCCGATTGTATCTGCCTCTACCACTGTTGTTCTCATTGTATTCCACACACCCACTACTCTTTGTGTAAGCAAAAAACAACAGCTTACCTCTGACATCCCCCTTAAGTAACTGCTTCCAAGCACCTTACAACTAAGCCTCTTCGTGTTAGCCATTTCAGCCCTGGGAAAAAAGCCTCTGGCTCTCCCCACGATCAATGCCTCTCATTATCTTGTACACAAATTTCTAGATTTTTACACACAATATTCCAGACACAATAATTTATACACACAATTTTCTAAATCTATTCTTCTATATTTATATATTTTACAGTCATTAATTCCAAATGCAGATGTGTTGAAAATTCAAAAGTACTGTTATTTGTATTAAACGTGGTTATATTCAAGCTGAGACAGTTCCTGGTGAGAACCAAGTTGATGGCAGAAAGCTTAAAGGAGAGACTAAAGCAAAGAAATGAGGGAGGAAGGGAGAAAAGACTAACGGCAAACATAAAAGGAATATAAAAATAATCCATGGCCATGTGAAAATGACAGAAGTTCAAAAAGGAAATGTACTCATGGCTCCAGAGGGCATGGCTGAGGTACTAAATGAATACTTCATGTCCATCTTCTCCAACGAAGAAGATGATACGACAGAAAAGGAAGATGTAATTGAAATTCTTGTGTGACCAAAAAATTAATTTAAAGGAAAGGTGGTACTGGAAAGGCTTGCTGCTCTTAAAGTAGATAAATCACATGTCCCAGGTGGAATGCATTCCAGATTGTTAAAGGAATTAAGGAATTGCAGTGGCTTCAGCCATAATTTTCATACGTCCATAGATTTAATTGAGGACTGAACATTTGTGAGTTTTATACCCCTGTTCAAAACAAGATGTAAGAATAAACTCTGTAAGTACAGACCAATTTAATAGAGGTGTCAGAGAAAACTGTGGAAATAATAAACAGAATAATAATAATCAAAATTAGAAGTCACTTCATGGGCTGATTGATTAGATAAAACCAACATGGATTTGTTTAAAGCATATTGTGTCCAACTAAGATGATAGTTTTTTTGATGAATTTATAGCACTGGTTGAGGAGAGGACTGCCATTGCTGTGGTGTGTATTGGCTCTTCGAACGTCAGCACTCAAGAGCCTGAGTTAAAGAGAGAGGTTGAGAAGACTAGAGCATTTTTTTTTACCAGAGTGTAGCATTCTGAGGGGTGACTTTATAGTGGTGTATAAAACTGAAGGGAATAGTTGGGGTCAATACACACAGTCTTTTTCCCAGAGAAAGGGAATTTAAAACAATAACAAGAAGGAAACAGATCTTTCAGCCCAAATTTTCCATGCTGATGAAGATGCTGATCTAAGCTAATTTCATCTACCTGAGTTTGGCCCATATCCCACTGAACTCTTTCTCTCTATGTACCTATCAAAATGCCTTTTAAGTGTTGCCATTGTATCTGTCTCAACCACTTCCTTTGTCAGCTTGTTCCATGTATCACCCCCTTTCCCTCAGGCCCCTCTTAAATCTTTACCTTCTCACCTTAAACCTAGAGGGCAAAGATTTAGAAGGGAACTGAGGGGAAACTTACTCATGTAAAGGGTGGTACATGGAACGAGCTGACAGAGGAAGTGGTTCAGCCAGGTACCATAGCAACATTTAAAAGGTGCTTTTGACAGGTATTTTCATAGCAGTTATAGAGTCCATTCTCATGTACGGATGTGAGACGTGGACACTCACCAAGACGATGCGAAAGTCTCTAGATGGTTACCATACACGAATGCTCCGGATGGCTCTTGATGTGAGTTGGCAACAGCACATGATGAACGTCGAGTTCTATAACAATCTACTGATGCTCACCACTAAAATCGAGGCGAGAAGACTGCAACTAGTGGGGCACTGTCTATGCCACCCCGAGCTACCTGCCAGCCTAGTCATCAAATGGGAGCCCAAGCACGGATGAACCCTGAGTGCCCTCCCAAGTCTATGGTCAACATGCTCCTAGAAGACAGCGGTGTGGCTAATGTAGATGAACTGAACACACTGATGAGGGAGAGGGAGGAGTGGAGAGTCCATCATCGTGCCCGACACCGGCCCCCTAGGCCTGAGTTGACGTAGTAGTAGTGGTAGTTTGACAGGTACGTAGAGAGGAAAGGTTCAGAGGAAAATGGGCCAAACTCAGGCAGATGGAATTAACTTAGATGGGCATCTTCGTCATCATGGAAAATTTGGGCTGAAAGATCAGATTCCATGCTGTATGACTTCTAAAAGGCATTCTGTAAAGTTCCACATTATATAGATGGCTTCAAGATTGATAATATGGAATAAAAGGGGCTGAAGCAGTGTGGATAGAAAATAGGCTAAGTTAAAAGAGAGCAAAAGTATTGGTAAAAAGTAATGAACTTCAAGGAAAGAGAGACAAGCTGGTAGGATGAGTAGATAAGTGATAGATGAAAATCACTGATGTGTCAAAAGTCACATATTTGATAGGAAAAATGGGAAATGACTCCATAAACCTAGATTGGGGGCAAAATAGGGAAATTGTGCATGGTTCATCAAAACAAGTAGGCAGATTGAGAAGGGGGTATGGACCATAGTTCATATTGTCTCATTGGGGTAAGTGCACAACATCTTGAATATATTTGGGATGATTGGATTAAGCTATAACATCTGGTATATTGCAACATGATAAGTCCAGCAACATCAGATCATAGAATATCCTGTAAAGCAAGGGTGTAATATGGTTATATTTGGTATTTTTTTTATTAATTTGTGTGACATGTAGGTATTGCGATGTATCTCCTACGTTTAAAGGGAGTCATAATGGGTGATATGAAGTAGAATTCACATGCACAGTAAACATATGAAGGGCTTGAAACTCCATACTGGTCCAGACACATGTTGGGTCTTTGACATTCATCAGCCGTATACCATAATTATCGTCCTGTAGTGACCAGCTTCAAAAACACACACCTGAAAAGCAACAATGAATACAATAATGACCTCTGTACACTGCTGGCAGATGTAGAGGCAAAGGATTTTAGGAAATGATAATCATGACAGATCATTTTTACATTGAGACAGTCAAATACTTGAGTTACTTGTTGCATTGAGAGTTGAAGCTCAACACTAACACAGTAACTGCACCACCCTAGCTTTGAATTTTGTAATAATACCTATTATCATAGAATCATAGAAATCTGCAGCACATTACAGACCCTTTCAGCTCACAATGTTGTGCCGACCATGTAACCTGCTCCAGAAACTGCCTAGAATTTCCCTACCGCATAACCCTCTATTTTTCTGAGCTCCATGTACCCAAGAGTCTCTTCAAAGACCCTATTGTATTTGCATCCACCACTGTCACTGTATTCCATACACCCACCACTCTTTGAGTAAAAAAAAATTACCTCTGACGTCCCCCTTGTACCTACTTCCGAGCACCTTAAAACTATGCCCCCTTGTGTTAGCCATTTCAGCCCTGGGAAAAAGCCTCTGGCTATCCACACGATCAATGCCCCTCATCATCTTATACACCTCTATCAGGTTATGTCTCATCTTCTGTTGTTCCAAGGAGAAAAGGCCAAGTTCACTTAACCTATTCTCATAAGGCATGCTCTCCAATCCAGGCAACATCTTTTTAAGTCTCCTCTGCACTCTCCCTACAGCATCCACATCCATCCTGTAGTGAGGTGACCAGAACTGAATGCAGTATGCCAGGTGGGGTCTATCTAAGGTCTTGCATAGCTTTAACCTTATGGCTCTTGAACTTAATCCCACGGTTGATGAAGGCCATCACAGCATACGCCTTCTTAACAACACTGTCAACCTATTGATGCAAATAGTTCCTAGGTTTGCTTATTGAGCACCAGACTAACATGTAGGCCCAGGTATCCAGAATCTTCCCCATGCTTTTCTAACTAAATCTGATTCCATGGCACCTTACTTGCTCTGTTGATGATTCTACAGGTCATGACTCTTCAAGTATAAGTCTGGGTACTTTTTAAATATGATAAGATTTTATGTCCCTACCACCCAATGTGTGAAAGGTCATTTCCTTCTCTTTCCTTTACTCTTTCACTAGTTGCTTTAAATCTATTCCTTTGATATTTGACCCACAGCCAAAGGAAACAGACACTTCTCTCTCCTGGCCGCTCATAATTTTATACATTTCAGTTGTGTCTCCTGGGTTTCTCCCATATTAAAGAAGAATACCCTAGCCTCTTCAATCATTTGTAATAGCTAAAATTTTGCAATTTTGACAGCATCCTCACAAATCTCTGCCCCCTCCCCAGTGTAGTTACAACTTTAAGTACTGCATGGAATATGCAAGCTGTGAAACAAATATTGCTGTGTACAGTTTGTGCATAACCTCCTTGGCTCATAAGGGATTCTGCTTGCCTTTCCATTATCTTATTGACCTGCCCTGCTATCACCTCTGTGGTATACATTCTAAAGCCCCAATGTATGTCCATGCCTCTCAATATACTCTGATTTATTGTATACACCTTGTCAGAATGCTGTGTTGGTTGTCTCACACTTTCCTGCCGAAGGGTCTCGGCTCGAAACGTTGACTGTACTTTTTACCACAGATGCTGCCTGGCTTGCTGAGTTCCTCTAGCATTTTGTGCGTGTTGCTTGGATTTCCAGCATCCGCAGATTTTATCTTATTTGTGATTGGATCACACTTTTCTGAATTAAATTCAAACTGCTGATTTTCTGTTCAGATACCTCAGGACCTCTACTGTCCTGTAGTCCTAATGCCTTCCTCCTCAGTTTCAACTCGATAGTCATTCAATCATCTCCTGTACATTTAAGTCTAAATAATTAATGTGTGCTACAAAAACTCAATGTGACACACCGTAATTACAGAACATTTATATTGCTGCCTCCTAAACTGTTGATTACATTAGTTGATTTGTTGTGCATGTGGTGACTTGACAGGTTGGCTCTATGGGCCCATCATTCTTTCCCCATCTCATCTGGTTATACCTATCACATCCCAGCCTTTGTCTTATCCCTCCCTCCCTTCTACATGCTGGTCATCTTTTCTCTACATTCTCAGTCCTGATGCAGGGTCACATGTCAAAGTGTTGACCATCCCTTTGCTGCAACAGATGTTGCTTGACCTGCTGAGGACCTTCAGCAGTTTTTTTTAATATACTGCCTTTTGATTACTCTACATTGCTGGATTTCTGCAGATAGAAACACCATTGTCTGTGTGGATGTAACTTCTGTTCACACAATGTACAACTTATTTTAGTTTTAGACAATGAGTCACATTGGCCTGTGCCCAGCTTCCACTCAATATCCAGTCTTTAACATCTGAACCATCAAGGCTGGCTGACATTTGAATATGGAGAAACCCATCGGTCACCTAGTTGAAGCACAAGGAGGTGCAACATTGTGCAACATTATGAGGAAATTACAAGCTGTCCACCAGTGTACTGCAAAATGAATTTTGAGATTCGTCGATACTCCATTCTTCTCAATGTGGTTTATCAAAAGTAATTGCGATCTTTGGAGATTGAATTGTAAAAGATGAATAGGCAATTCAAGCAGAAGAACATGACCAAAAAGTATTGGGAACAATCAGAGCTCTAAAGCAGCTTATCATTTTGAAATGAATCTTCTGAATGAACTCTGCTCTTGACACCTTGTATCCTCTGTCCAACTGATTCAGTCATAGCACCCACAATACTAATGTTACTTTGTCATCCCACCGACTTCAGTTTAGATGTGGCAAGTTAACATGCATATCAAGAACTCACCTTTGTGTAATCCTTTGTGTTTGTCTTCTGTGTACATGGCCTATTCTGACAGCTCTACAATGTAGCTACCAGGGAGTGATGGTATGTAACACAATATCCATGTGTTGGCATTTTTTCTGGGGACTTTAAAGTAGGATATTTATCCTAAACATGGCTAGCTTCTAGCCAGCTGCTTCTTATGTTGTTTTATATGTCTGCCTTAACACTAACCTACATTTGAATTTCTATAAGCATATTGGGAGACAGGAGTTCCTTAACTGAAGGGAGAGTAGAGGCTAAAGCACTTATCATTCCCAGAAAGTATTTGAATTTGTCCATGAAGGGTCTTAAACTATGGGACAAAGATCAAGAACTGCGTAGTGAGATTAATTTGAGTACCTCCTTCCTTGACCAGTATGTATACCATGTGACAAATGGACTCTTTCTGTGCCTTTGTATTTTACAATAAGGTAGTGGAAATCGAACTCAGAACAATGATAGGTTCTGTTTAGCTCTCCTTGTCAGACCATTGAGACTTTGTTGTTGCCTGCTGGTTGAAAGGTGTCACTACTTCTTCTGGCCTCCTTCACAAGCATTGTCTAAAAGACACTTGTATCTTCTTTGCTCGACTTTGCCTTCTGATAGTTCTCTATAACCAAACTCATTGTTCCCCTGGAGAGGTAAGATTGGAGTTCCATCTGGAGAAAGGCAAGTTGACAACACGAGCTGCACAGACTAAACCTGCCTACTTGGTTTTCATTCGTGACTTCCAAGTTTTTGGGTTTTTTCTTGCAGGTATCAGGTCAGACAAGCACCCCACCTGTGAAATTTATTCTGCTCACAAAGGCATAGTTGGAGTAATTTTTACTTTAGTTTCATGTATGATGGTATTGGTATTCACATGTTGTTAGAAAATTATTTCATCCTGTTTCAAGTTTTTAACTAATATTTTCTGATTAGTATTCTGCTTGTTTCTTTATATGTAGCATTTGTATACCAACCCTTCAGGTGGTTTTATTTCTTTATATGAAAACTAGATAATACTGATAAACATCAGCAAAATCTGCATATTTCCTTAGCCATGGTTTGTAATGCTGTAATGAAGCTGGATACATTGCATAATTTTGAAAGAGCAATATATTTTACAACATCAATATTTAAATCACTGCCCTAGACCTAACACTTCTTTATATCATTAACACACCATCCCACTGCTTTAGAAATGCTGGAAGAGGGCAGGCTGGGTCCTGTTTCTAATCATGTTGAAGGCTGGGCTGCGGATCTCCCTGAGTGGGGGAAAAATGTTTGTGCATATTTTATGTGCAATTTAGATTTAATCTTAAAAATAGATAGGCAAAAATCCAAAGCAGTCATTTATGCAAATTCTCTCATGATTCCAAACTAATTCGGACAGATCAGAATATGTATTGTCGGAAGTCCATCAGTTTTACTGGTCCAGTCCCAGAATGTCATTTAAATGGCAGCTTGCTGCTGATCAGCAGGTTTTGTTGTCTGATTATAATCCATTTGCATATAAAAGTGTTGCTATGTGACTTAGATTTTGGCTTATAATTTTTTTGAAGTGAACATCTGCATAATTCCTTTTGTTTCCCCATTTAAAATATTTCTATGGATTTTTATAGATACGACTAAGATTAGGTTCACTTTTGCAGGCCAAGCATGTTTCTGTAGTAATTTTAAACATAAGATAAAATTATCTCTATGTAGTTCAGGTAGCATTGAAGTTTCCTGCATCCTTCATACAGTTGCTGGATTTTGAAAGCACAGAAACAAGTTCAATAATAATAAAAAAAAGCTTGCAAGCATTTTATGCTGCTGTTTGAGAATTATATTACCCTATATAGAATAGATTACAGTTAATGATTTTCGTTGGTAGTTCAAGAAAAGCTATTTGCTGATATTCAAAGTGTTTTGTTGCATTAATTCACTCCAGAGAATTCTGTAGTCTTTTGATCTGTAGTGAAAATGTTGACGTGTGTGTGTGTGTGTGTGTGTGTGTGTGTGTGTGTGTGTGTGTGTATATGTTCTCTGTGATAAACTCATGTTATATCTCTTCATTGAAACAAACTAAAAACACAGTTGTGTAACAACATTATTGTTGTACCTTCTCCCCCCCGTTGTGTTAGCGTTTTGCAGCTACACTGGATTCAAAGTCAGCTGTGTAGAGATACAAATTGCTTACTAATCTACGTACAGCTAATTTATATTGGATAGACCTTAATGAGATGCACCCAATCTTTTTACTTGTGCCATGATTAGAATCAAGCCCCGGGTCTTGATAAATATTCCATCAGAGTATTCAAATTACCCTTAAGGGCATTAATATAGGATAATAGATGGTTGGCAGTGAATTACAAGACAGTAATTCAATCGAGTGGTTCTGATGATGTCATAAATTGAGAGCCGAAAGTGCCTCCTGAATATGAGCAGATCAACACCACCCCCACTGCCACCCAACCCCACCACCCTGCATTTAATTATTACCTTAATCCCACTGCCAGCTATTACTTTCTTTTGTATATCATTATACAAAGAAGAATACTTAGATGAATTTCAACAGTTTAGGGGGGCTTGGTGGGTGCAGAGAATTTGTTGAGTGTAGACGCACAAGTTATGATTATGCCACGAGACTGGGTGTGATATTCAAAATCCTTTTAGTAAAATTGATGATTCCAGTTAAATCATATTGCTGCATATCTCATATGCTGGATTAGAGATGTTGTTGGAGGCCTGGAAGAAACACCTGTCTCTATTCCACAGCAGGTGCACGAATAGAGATAGGCAAAGACAGGGTAAAAACAAAATATTTTTAGAGTTGTTTAATGTGGAAAGAAACACCTTGGTCCACTGTGCCTGTGCCAATACCAGATACCTATCTCTACTAATCCTATCATCCAGCACCTGGCCTATGGCATTCCATGCCATGCTGTTTCATGTGCTTATCTAAACTCTTAATAAATATTGCAAAAGTAGCTGCCACCACCAGCTTTTCAGATAGCACACTTGAGATTTCAACCACTTTCTGAGTTAACAAATTTCTTTCTCAAATCCCCTCTAAATCTTCTGTCCCTTACCTTAAATGTAAGCTCTTCTGGTCATAGGTAACTTTGCTTAGACGAACTGTTTCTCTCCACCTTTCCCATTTATGCCCTTCATTTTCTTCAATCAGCTCACCCTTCAGCGTCCCTGTTCCAAGACATCTCCAGTCTATTCTGTCTCTCCTCATAATTGAAATTGTATTTCAGAAAATACAATCATATCCACTATGGCAACAAAAAGTGAACACAGTTCTCCAGCTGTGACCTAACAAATATCTGCACTTATATTTTATGCCACAGCTAATGAGGCCTTTTAAACCATCTTACCTACTTGTTCTGCTGCCTTGGGGATTTTGACAAGTACTGTAAGATCCCTTTGCTTTTCAGTGCTTCGTGGAATCTGACCATTTATCGTGTGTAGCCTGGCCTTATTAACCCTCCCAAGCACATCAGCTCATATTTTTCAGGATTAAATTTCATCTGCCAGCGGTGAATTTGGCCTAGCATTTTTTTTCATATTAGAACAACAACATTTTTTTCAGCAAAATTCGGGAAATCCACTTGTACGGGCTTAATCCATGTACTTGCTTCAAACAGTTTGAACGTACTGCTATACTGATCGCTTGAATTTCTGTGTCTTTTGCTATATTTGGCATACTCGAGAAAAATTGAAATCAACATATTCAATTGAAACTTAAAACAATGTTGTAACCATGTTATGTCTTTTGTTATTATGCATACCTTATTCTAATTTATCCATCTCATTTTGAAATTATTTCCTTTCTTTATTTTGTCTTGTACCATACATTATTCCTGGACCAAGAGTGCAGGCAGGAAATCCATATCCAGAATTGTACTGGTTCTATAACCAGGAACTGGAAGATGCACAGATTTCTGCTCCTCGGTATTTTAATTTCTCACAATAGATCAGCTGAATTTTTAGTTGATAATCAAAGGCCAGGGCAATTGATGCCGTACACAACCAAATCTGAAATGAGTAGGAAGGACAATGGCATGAGTTCTGGCATACTAGTTAGCTAATGGTAAGGAATCTTTTTAAAACCTTACAGATTGTAGAAGCATGGAGAAGCAGAGGGGCCAATGGATTTGTATTATTTTATACTCCTGGGAATAAGGAGACAACATGGTTGGTTTTGGTTTTGATTTTAATAGAGTTAAAAAGCAGGGAGGGAAGACATGTATAGAGTGGCATATTATTAGTACAGACCCTTTCTTTTGATGGATGGTGAGCACCTGTTAACTATTTGTGCAGGGAAAGGAAATGTACAATTAAAATGTGATCTTTTTCCCCCTTTTCTCCCTCATTGAAGACGCTGGTGTGCAGTTCCACAGGTGTTGACAACCTTCCTCACTTCGCCCAAGAGCCCATTCTTCATGTGGAAACTTAAACCGTGAGTATCGGCAGGTTGTTTCACTTTGAAGGACGTAGAAACTCTGTTCCCCTGATGTCTGCAGTTATGCTTTAAAGTAATAGTCATTGGATGGTAACCTGGAGCTGGGAACTTGGCAACTTCCCTCCTCTTCCTTTATTGGAGTGATCCAACTCTAATCTTACTCAGCCTTTGAATTCAGCAGAGAGAAGAGTTTCAATCTGGAAACTTAATAGTTCTGTATGATTTAGAAGTGTCCAGTGATATTTATATCTGCACTCTCCAACCTGACCCATTGAGGCAGTTCAATTGGATCAATTGTGATTGTCTTTAATAGCTGATTTTTCCCACTTAATCACAATATTATATCATTAAATCGCAGCTTCGTTGGGAAAAATCATGAAACTCTTTTACAGTGCATAATCCTTTGATAATTTTTGATGATTCTAAACTAAAAACCACATGACAGGTATTTTGAATACAAGATTACCAGAAATT
Organism: Mobula hypostoma; assembly: GCF_963921235.1. Lineage (NCBI taxonomy): Eukaryota > Metazoa > Chordata > Chondrichthyes > Myliobatiformes > Myliobatidae > Mobula > Mobula hypostoma. The sequence continues at coordinate 45,308,284 of NC_086104.1, forward strand.
CTGAGAAATAAACAAATAAGTATAACCGAGATCAAAACCAGTGCTGTGACAGCACAGTAATCCTCTGGGTGCTGTATTCTTCAGAGCTAAACTGAGACTTTATCATTGCATACCCCACATATTGAGTGATGGAGCCATTGGGAGGAAGGGACGAAAAGAGACTAAACGACCTAGTAAGTGAAGGATGAGAGACCTCGTCAACCTGAGTGTCAGTGCTAGAAGCCTGGCAACAGGTTATGTGTGTGCCATCTCAGCAAGGGGGAATCAGCCATGATACTAAGGGGAACTTCACTTCGAGCCACAAAAGTAATCGGCATATTGAAAAGTCCTGACAATAGTTGTACTATTATTGTTGTCAGATAAGTTTCTGATGCAGATGTTTAAGTCCACAATAATATATTTATTTAACAGGCTTTGGCTAAAAGATTTGTAATAAATCTGGAAAAGGAACAGTTAAAACTAAATGCATCTCTTATTTTGCTCTGGGGAAGCTGTGCTTTTGATAAAAATATTGTAGAGTAATAAATTTATCAAACTAAAATGCAGGAGCTAATAGACTACTCAAGTTTCAATGAATGGGAAATAGAAATCAGGCTCTTATTACTGCAAAGATACACAGATGCTGTCTGCTTTAATCACTTGGTCATGGTTGGCAGACAGTTAGTCACCATAGACTGTGACAGGGTGAAAGCAGGGTACCAGGGTCCCTAGCAAGTGAAAATTTGATGCAGAAAATGATCTTTTTCCCTCCCTAGAAGTTAACAGCAACATTTTACTTCAAATCATTAGTCTCGCATAACTCAATCAATATGGATTTACTCAAAAATCAATTTCCTACCGCAAATATGATTGTTAAATAATTCACAAGTAACAAGCCCTCTGGCACCTGGAGGTTGAAGGGGGGTAAGTGCTGAACAAGATTTAAAGCAGATTTCAATTAAATGAAGAGAAAAAAATATATTAACATTCAGTCAGCCTTTGAAACTTTTCTTCATTTGGTCAGAATATTTTTTGGGAAAGGGAGGGGCAAGTCTGGGAAGAGCACAGTGGAAAGCTGCATAAATCAGCACAGGTGCAATGGAGCGAACTTAACTGTTCAGCATATGTAAGTGCAATCTGAAAATCACTTGAAATTGGTCCCTAATGACCTCTGCTTTTGTCATATGGTCATGATTATAACGATAAAATTGCATTGCCATGCCTTTAGTGAGAACGAGGTGGATGAATAATTGTTACGTGTATTGAATGCAGTGTGTGTCTGGGTGAATCAGGACAGCCGCTGGACATGTATTTCCTCCCTCTAAAGCAGTTTTCAAAGAGCCCACCTCTTGTACTAATAGATACCAGGTACACTGTCATTTTATTAGGAAAGCTAGCCAGGCTTTTGAAGGTGTGTGGAAACGTGGTTCGGATACGATGGCTGATTCTGTGTTCGCATCAAGCTCACTAATAAATTCTAGCTAATTCATTTTTTATTCTCTCTAGGGGTCTGCTTGCAGACTTGACTTAACAGAGGAAGCATCATGTTACTTCCTTTAAATAATTGATGTGTCTTGGCCTAAGCCAGCTCAGAAGAAAATCTGAAAATAGTGACTGATTAAGTAAATATGTAGCTTTTGCATTCCTGATATGTGGCTGGGATGGCTGTCATTGAATCTTTGTGCAGAGCTCTCGATTTCAGAGGATGCATTTTGACAGATTGTCATTAATATCAGAAGTGCAATTAAAGAAACCTTTGTCTCTTTTAGTTTGGCCTATCACAGTAGTTTCCGTACTTGTCATAGAGACAGTTCAGTGCAACCACTTTCCAGATATACCAACCATGGAGTTTGTTGGAAAATCATAAGAATGACTACAGGATCATTAATGTTTCAGTGTGATCATCATCACAGATCGATGATCCTGAGTGCTCTGCAGTTGGCATCCTCATTGAAAGCTGGTATCAGCAGAAAAAGAAACCCAAAATGGAATAAAACCAGGCCCATACTGTATGTAGATTAAAAATAACAGATACTTTATAGTGATTACAATGCAGTAATATAATCTTAGAGTTTAGATGACAGTTATAAATCACTCAAGGTTTACTTTTGTGGCTCATGACATCACCTGAACCTGTTTATTAAATTACTGCCTTGTAATCACTCTTTAGTAGCCATTATTCTCAAATACCTATGGAATCGTTTATTTTCTAATAATCTTTCCTGAAGAAGGAACACTTGCAGTACTGCAGTGGTAGTCACATGACCACATGCAACATTGGGCCCAAAACCGCTGTTAAGTTTATTGTCCTTTCACCTTTGTAATTGCTGTGAACAGTGCACCACTTGTTGTAAAGATTAACTTGAGTTCTGTGAGTTACGGCAAGAGTTCAATATCACTTCTGTTGATATAAATTGTTTGAGTTTTGTTCCCTTGATTCACAGTGCAATTGAAATCTGTGATTGCTCACTTAGGGTTTGTCAGCTGAGGCTCAGTTGGTAGTTCTCCTCCCATTGTGCCAAGGGCCTGTGGATCTGAATCTGACCTCAGTGGACTGAAAGCAGTCTAAGTTATTGTTCTGACGCAGAAGAGGTGCAGCACTGTCAAAAGTGCATGATATTGCAATCAGATATGCAAAATTGAAACTCTCTCAGGAGAAAGACCCCCTGGTGCAACCGATCCCTGATTAGGAGACTAATCACTGGGATCCCGATTAATGTTTGTCCCTCAACCAACAGCTTAAAACATATTATCTGCTCATTATCACAGTGCAGTTTCGTTTATGCATGTAGTTTAAGATCACAACTGAAAGGGGCTTTTAGGACATCTTATCATGAAAGACTTTGGATAAATCTGAGTCTTCCTATCATGACTGTATCATAAATGGTTAATTATTATTTTGCATCTTAATACCATTAAACAGTTATCTGAAATGAAGAGATGTAATGATAAAGTATGAGTTTCCGGTTAGCTGTAGGAAAATGAGTTTTAGAGCTAATTATCTGGAGACTATTCAATTGCTGAAAAGAAGGATAATATATTATTACTATTATCAATTTTCCCCTGAAAATATTGTCCTTCCTGAGTGGGAGAGGGTCAGAATGATTGTTAGCCATTTCTTCGATAACAAGTACTAGTGTACCAAAACCCTTGCTGGCCTTTATCTGACATCATTAATTGACAATCACAAAGTACAAGTTCTAACAAACATCCAGATGGTGATCAAAGTCTGACTGCTCTCCTACATCTAACCAGTGTCACTAAGTCCAGTTGTACAATATATCCTTCACTGCTGCTGCAATCAATTACTCACTGCAGGTCAGTCGCGAACCCAGAATTATTTTGGTCATCATGGTTTCCATATTAGATTATAAGCATTTTTCATTGATGTCTTTTTAGGAGCATTTAATTAGACGTAAAGAAAATCTTAATGCTTCTCCTCTCAAACAACAACAAATATTTTACTATCTACAAAAAAGTATTATTTTTGTATTCATATTTTATGTCATTTGGGTTGATACTTAAGTTTGTGTGATCATGACACTGACTTGGTTTTAGTGCAAGGTTCCTTCCAAGTATGGAATCAACATTCATAGTTGAACAGCCAAGGTCAATGAGATAGTTCACAAATTATAAATCAAAAGTTCACTGTTGTGATGTCCCGCTTTCACCAATAACTTTCTGCCTTCTCGATGTTCAAAATTAACCAATTATCAAATGTAATCATTATTATAGAATCTGATTTCTAATAATTATTATATTTATATCAGCAGAAGAGAGACTGAACTCTTGACTTAATCCACTGGCAACTCTAATTGATCTTTACAGTACAGTAACTACTGCTCTTTTCACAACAATTACTAATATGGCCATAGGAAATGTGTGAGTTAATAATATAGAATCCAGCATCACAAAGTAGTCAACTGTATTTTCCAATCAGATATGCAATTAGCAGTTCCTGCATTTAATATTAAAATAATTTCATCAGTAAGAAAGCTGACCATCTATTCCAGTATACTCTTATCAGCTAAATAATTAGTTAAAATAAACCTTGTTCTTTATGCAGTAATGCCGTATTATTAATAATTCAGAAATTTCTGCCAAAGGTGACATTCAGGAGTTTTAACCATTTGTAATATGTGTAAATGGCTAACAGCTTCTAAATTGTACAGAAATAGCTTGAGCTATATAATTCTTTACAGCCATAGTAATGAAATTATAAGCAAAAATACACCTCAATAATTACATTACAGAACTCTTCACAACAAAGGGAAAACTCCATTCTGGCAATTTGGAAGTAACTCTTTAGTTCAGTTCAATTCCTGTTTTGGTTTTAAGTCTGCATTTAGTTAATGAACTATTCAACTTCCCGGATCTATATTACTTTCCATTTTGAGCTTTTCTGTTTCTACCTGCCACTGATTGGAAAAGGAGCTAGAGGGAGGCAGCAAGAGGCATGGTAAAATAGTGGAAGGCTTGAGGAGGAAACCAGCAGCCAAATAGTGGCTCCACAATTATGAGGAAATCTGCAGGTGCTGGAAATCCAAGGAGACACAGAAAAAATGCTGTAGGAACTCAGCATGTTAGGCAGCATCTATGGAAAGGGAAAAACAGTACACATTTCGGGCTGAGAGTCTTCATCAGGACTGGAAAAAAAACATGAGAAGTTAAGAGTAAGATGGTGGGGGGAATGGAGTAGGCTCCCCTTTGTTGCTTAAACCCTGTGAGTGTGTTGCCAAATAGGGGCTTGCTGCTTTGGACCACAGATGCTTCCAAATTTTATTTATACCTTACAGGATTGGTATATATGTGATATGTTCTAATTTTTCAGGTAATGCTAAGCTTTAATGCAGAATCTAGTTGTGTTAACCAGGGTGATATTTCAAAGTAAGCTTAAAAGACAAGGAAAGAGCAGATGGAATTGAAAACAACTGAGTACAGAATGATGAGATTAGGCAGAAGCATTTCATAGTTAACATATTAAACAGGAGCATCCTTGAGATAAGACTGTTGATAGATCTCCTGTTTTAAGGGAAGATAGTGAATAGCATATTGGAATGCAACTAAAAAATGTAAAGAGATATGGATGAAATTGCTTAAAGCTGTGGTGAAGCTGTTGTTGGGTTGTTTGTGCTTTGGAAAGATGATAAATTATTCGTAAACGTCCAAGGCAGGATTGATTCCTGAATTTATAGGGATGAATTATGATGAGAGATTGCCCATACAAAAACTTTACTCTTAGGAGAGGGTAAGTGGGATTGGTGTCTCTGTGTGTGTGTGTGTGTATCTCTGTCCAGTGGGAAGGTGGATAGGGTGAGTGCTCAGGAAAACTTTTAAAAAATTATATATGAAGAAAATTTGGATCAGCTTCTGGTGCAGGTTTCAATGAGTAGTTTAATGTTGAAGAGATAAATAGACTCACAGAAGCATATAATAAGGAAAGCCAGCCACTTGACCCATTGTGTGCATGCAAGCTGAAATGTAAATGATCAGGTTGCTTCCATTTTCTAGTATTGTAGCCTGAACAGGGAAGAACAAGGAAGATTTCAGCAAAGGATCAGGCAGAGTCCCATGAGGGGAAGTGGTACTAGGATACTGATTTTGAAGTCTTTATATGGAAAAGTTGGCAATTGTAGGCCAGATACTTGGGTGAGATTCTCCATAAAAAGCAAATTACACTACTATTGTCTTCAGCCAACAAATTAATTAGAAGTATAAATGTTGTAACAACATTACAGATCAGTCAGCATTTGTGGAAAGAATATATGAATTGATGTTCCTAATGCAAATCTGTTGTTGGAACTGGAATTTGACGGCATGTTTGTATCTGATAGATAAATATATTTCTCCTTTGCTTAGATCCTGATCTACCTGTCATGCCTTGTGCTTTATCATATTGTTTCAGATTTCATCTCCCTTGAGTATTTTTATTTAATCTGCTGAGCAAATTTCACTTGTCTATAGTTTATATATTATGTGTTGCTATGCAATATTCTATGTTTCCTGTTTTGTTCATCTCCATTCATAATTGGACTCACCATAAATTTGTTTACCAAGCTCCTGCCATACTTTTGGAGGGGGTGGGATTGTAATTGCTACTTCCTAAATGAATGTGCAGCAACAAATCTAATCGTAATAGCTCACACTGACAGAGCAGTAGATTACATTCTTACCTTTAAATTTGTTTGGGAACATCAATAAAAACAACTAATTTGATTATTGAGCAGCTATATTTTCATAGTCATTATGATACAAATAATAATTGCATTAAGGGAAGGCAGAGATTAGACTGTTACCTTCCCCTTTCTGAAAACAGTGAATTAATTTACAGTTATAAAGAATGATGAGACTGTACTAACAGCACAGACAGGGAGAAGAATATATCCAACAGGTTTGCACTAACATTTCTATTAGCCTGGAGCAGTGTTTCAGAGGATATGCTACATTTACAATCAAGATATTATAGCATTGAGGGAGGCTATTTGACCCATCATCCCTGTGTTGGTGCTGTTTCCTAACAGAAGCCGTCTACTTTATTAAAATTTTCTTTCCCTATCCCCTATCCTTTTATATATTTTTTTCAAACACCTATCTGATTCCACTTAAAAGATGTTACAGTCACTGCCTTAATAGCTGCCTGTGGTAAGAGTATTCTATTTCCTAATGATATTCTTGTGAACAAAACCTCTTTTAATTTTCCACTTTCATCCTTCTTGTGGTAATTCTCAGTATGTGCCCTCTTGTTACTGATTCACCAACCAGTGGAAACAATCCTTCACTGTTTCACTTCTCAAAATCTTTCATAATTTTGAAAATGTGTATTGTGTTCGTCCTTAACCCTCTGTGCTGTATTGTTTCTCTCATTGCTCATCTTACCATGAGTCAGATACTGAGTATGATTGAGAAATAATTCTGGTTTTGAGCTGAATCTTGAAGTGTTTACTTTTTGCTGTTTCTAGTTTAATGGGCACAATAGTCTTGTCCTGCATGAGTGAATATCCGTGTTGTCTACTGCCGCTCCACAACAGATGATACCTCTTATCTCCTGTGATTTGGAATTTAAAAGCCACTGAAGCTCAACAATTGTATATTCGGATATAAATGGGCTGAAAATGGCACTTTATTTAAATTTCAAAATTTAAAGAATTTAAATGATGCCGTCTTGTTTCATGCATAAAGCTTTGCTTTTATATTCTGCAGCTCTGAAACTGGGCTCAATAATGCTCATGCTTTTGGGGCCCAGTGGTTGTGTTTGAGTACTTAAATAACGTGTGACACAAGTGCACACTTCTGCAGCAGGTTTTGTTGGATGCTGCGTTGATAAAGGTGCGTATGCGCCGGACACTGCTGGAAGTACGCAGTCAGGGGAGGGTCATGGCATCAGTCCGTACGCAATGCTGACTTGATGCAAATGCTCCAATTGTGGAACATGCTGCTCCAGTTTACACTCCTTAACAGCTTAGAACACCGACAGGCTCCCCTCCGTCATCCGTTCTCCATCGTCATTGCGTTTCAATCTTGCCGCTCCCTCTCCACAGCATTGTTGGTATACCTTTACCAAAGAAGCACAGTGGTTCAAGAAGGGGACTCAGCACCACCTTCTCAAGGCAGATGAGCAGGAACAGAAGGGCTGGCCTGACCAGCAACACCTCAATCCTGAAAAACGAACAAATAATATTTAAAAAATCAAAAATCAATTAACATGCACTAAACCGTAGGAAGAGGCTCCCATTATCAAACTGTGTGTTGATCAGTTCCTGGTTGTGTTCTCCTAAATATATATGCGTTTAATACTTTAAGTAGTTGATTCAAGATGACATTGCCGGTCATGTTTATAGACAATGAAAGACATCTTTTTAACTTTTAAGGCACTTAGATGAATCAATTGATCCCGAATGTAGGTGCGGTGATAGACATTCCCCTTGTAGTTCAGCTTAGCTGGGAGAGTGGGCAGAGGGTCAACTGAGCCAGGCAAGCTGCTGAAATAACGTTGAAGGAGAGGAGGAGGAAGACTCCCAGCAGATGGTTACATGGGCCCAAGGGAGAAATCTCCCTAGCCAAAGCTCAGAGAAGGGTGTGTGAAACATCTGTACATAACTAAGGATATCCTCACTGTCATCCATCACCTGCCACAGCCATAATCACGTCTTCAGAGCTGGGTGTGGAGCACATTGCCAGTTGCTGCCTGGGTGACTATGGCAATGAATTTTTATATGCTGCACTTTTTAAAAGTCTGAAGCTAAAGACATTTGTAGTGAGGGAGATGGTCAGTTTCTCTGTTCAAAAGGAAATAACCACATTTCATTTATCAAAGACTGGGAGGTAGACAGTAATGTAGCAATTGAATACTACTGAATGTATGCATATTGCTCTTCAAGTGCCATATGCCAAGTCTGCCCTAAGCAAGAACAAAGGAGATTTCACTCCTTTCAGTTTAATCTGCTGTGTGACCAAGGGCAACGGCAGATCCTATATATTAAATCCTGGTACCTTACCAGCAAGCATTCTTCAGCTGGAAACACAATTGATTGCAGATGCTGGAATCTGAAGCAACAAATGATCAACTGCAAGAACTCAGTAGGTCAAGCAGCATCTACGGAGGAAAAGAATTGTCAGTGTTTCAGGTCGAAACCCCGCATCATGGGCCCTGAGGCAAGTTTTGGACTGAAAACATCAACAATTCCTTTTCTCCCTCAACTGTTTCTCCACCTGCTGAGTTGGTTCAGCAGATTATTTATCTTTCTTCTGCTTCCTATTAAAGGGTGACAAGTTATCTATAACAGAAAGGCTGATGTCTTTTGGTGTGCACGCTGCCACATGAACTGTGACAGAGAAAACTGTTGGGGCTCCGAGACAGAATTTATGATGGCTGCAGGGCTCTGGAAGATTTCTGCACCCCCTGATAGTGTGAGACTCAGGATTCATGGTGATCTGCTGCATGACAGAGCACTAGGGGTCACCATTATGAAATGAGGTGACTTGCCATGGCAACCAGCAGAGGAGCAGGAGCATAACAAAAATGAGAAGGAACTTGAGAAAGTGGAAGGGAGCAGACGCGATGGGCCAGATGGCATGACTCATTTATCTTGTATCTTATGGTAATGGTAACCCAGCCACTGTCTGGCCACACTGTGTGTGAAAGTGTGAATCAGTAAGTGTGACCCCAATCCTCTTGCTCCTGTGACTTGCCATCACAAAGCTGATTGGCCACAATGCTGAGCTATGTATAAAACCAAAACAAAATATGAATTTGGTTTTAGTTGCTTGACTCATTTCATGTTGTCATACACAAAATGCTGGAGGAACTCAATGTTGGAGGAACTCAAAATGCTTAGAGAAGTCGATGTTCATGCCATCAGGTTGGAGGCTACCCAGACGGAATATAAGGTGTTGACTTCTCTAACTTCCGCTAATACCCCACCTCCCCCTCGTACCCCATCTGTTACTTATTTTTATACACACATTCTTTCTCTCACTCTCCTTTTTCTCCCTCTGTCCCTCTGAATTTACCCCTTGCCCATCCTCTGGGTTACCCCCCCCCACAACCCCCCCCCCCCAGTCTGTCTTCCCGGACCTCCTGTCCCATGATCCTCTCGTATCCCTTTTGCCTATCACCTGTCCAACTCTTGGCTCCATCCCTCCCCCTCCTGTCTTCTCCTAACATTTTGGATCTCCCCCTCCCCCTCCAACTTTCAAATCCCTTACTCACTCTTCCTTCAGTTAGTCCTGACGAAGGGTCTCGGCCTGAAACGTCGACTGCACCTCTTCCTAGAGATGCTGCCTGGCCTGCTGTGTTCACCAGCAACTTTGATGTGTGTTGCTTGAATTTCCAGCATCTGCAGAATTCCTGTTGGCTGGTGATTGGTGTGGGTTTGGTGAATGTCTGAAGTTTGTGATATATTTGGTAGGATGTTGCATTTGTAAATGCATTCGCTGGCCTTAACCATTTGTGTGAGGTCATTGAACTTCTTGCAGTACTGAAACACAGCCCCTGAAGTTAGATTCCTGGCATTGATCTCCATGCCTACTTGGTCCCACTGCCTTGTGACTGAAAGGCTCCCAGGCCCTCTGTGGATGTTTCCTACTTCCTCCCCAGGGTCTCCACTACAACATTTACAAACCTCCACCTCCGACCTTTGATGTGTCATTGACTGTTTTTAAATTCAAGAGTGTTGCTTTATTCATAAAATTGGTAAATGTGTAGCACAGTGCACTTACTGCATGTCATTCTCTGTACAAGCCATACCATTCTAGTTACATTATGTCATTATGACCAGCTTTCCCCTATGTGCATTCCTCAAGTAGTGTAAGGGACCGATTTCACACTGACGTCAGCCCCTCAGTATGCACTGGTAAAGGAGCATCATGCTGCCGTCATTTTCCAGTCTTCGTGGCGGCTGCTGCAAGTGTCAGCATCCCCTCAGTACCCAGTCCTAAATCATGTTTTGTGTCAGTATGCAACTTTCACTTATGGAACAGATTGTATTTGTAGGCCAGCAAATTCTGAGCAGGCAAGAGGACATCTTTTACTGAGATGATTATCTTCCAGCAGCAGTTGCTTGCCTCAGTGTGCATCCCTGCGGGCTGCTTACGATGTGTCATTGTTTACTATTTTCCTACTAAGATTCATTTCCTGCGTGACTGCCAATGCAGCTCAAGCTAACCTGCACTCCGTAAAGTTCATCCCCCTTTCAGTGATGCAGGCTGGTGCTGAGAAGTGCAGGTTAGCTTGAATTGATGCTTCCAAGATATGATACTGGAACCCCCTGCTGATATGAACAACCAATCGATGGCATGGTTAATGTTAGCTGCTCACAGAAATCATCATAATGAAGTTGGTTTGTTGTCTGCATTGCGATCAACAGGCATAGGTTAATCAAGCATTGTGATCCCTCTTCGTGTTTTTGGGTCCTATCCAATTTAGCCCTTCATTACTTCAAAATGAGATTTCAAAACTAAACCTTAGCAGGTGAACAGGATTACATTTTTTACCAAAGTCAAATGAGTTTGAGCTTGTATTACAACAATTTTAATTGGGTTGAATGGATCTCCTCTTTATGCAAATTAACCATATATCTTTATCATATTGAAATACTTTTGCATCAGTTAACCTATTTTATGTTTCCTTCTTTCTTTAACTTCAGTTGTTGTGATAAAATAATAGGTTACTCTTAACTGCAATAATTTGTATGTATTGAAGATCATGAAACCTGATTTCTTGGTTTAATCAGAGTAACCTCCTCTGAACTGCCATCTTAAATACTTTGAAATAGCATGTTCTTTTTCAGAAATTAGTTTGGCTTTTTGATGAAGTATATTTCAAAATGTGAATGCTAGATTCATAAATCTGTATTGCTGAGGTCTGAAATACTTTCTGGTGTACTAAGTGTACCTCAGTAACCAAGGAATTATTTTTTAAATCTTATTTTTCTGGTAAATGCAATTGTGGCATTGTGGACTGTGAGGTTGGGTGTAGAGCAGGGGTTCCCAACTTGGGTCCACGTACCCCTTGGTTAATGGTGGGGGTCAATGGCATAAAAAAGACTGGGAACCCCTAGTATAGAGAGAAAGAAGAAGGTAAAGACCAGTTTTTTTAAGCTTTTGAATAAGGAATGCATACTTACAAACATGTTCCCTACTTCTCTTTAAATGGCGCCTTAAGATTTTTATCCATGACATGTGCTCAGAATTGTACATTGAGCTAATTTCTCCATTGCTATCAGTGGTCCCTATTGACCTTTTAACTCATGGCTTATACGACTATTTCAAAGGGCATTTAAAAATTAACCACATGACTGGGTCTGGAGTCACATTCTTGTTAAACCAAGTAAAGAACGAAGGTTTGCTCCAGTGATGAACTAGATGGATTTTTACAATAATTTCATTGCTTTGTGGTCATCATTCCTAATGGCCTGTCCTTTTTTAAATAAATCTAGAATACAAAGTGCAATTTAATTCCACAGCAGTCATGATAGGAATTGGAATTGCGTCTTTGGGTTGTTTGTTCGTGCCACTGGACTACCACCCAGTCCCGTAACATAATGGCTGCACCAATATTGTGCCGACATCTTGATTCTGATTCAGGAGAGATTTCAACTACTGGGCCAAACTACCTTATGGTTCGTTTCAAGCACATTATTGGTAGTATAAACAGAACATTTAGCATGGCATTGCTTAGATTGCAGAGCTTTCTTTTGCAATTCAAACTGTGTCAGGAGACAGATTTCCTTTACTGGCATTAATAATGCTTTATTCAATTTTTCTCCTTTTGATTCTGTCATGATTATTTTTCCATTTTGTCCATTTCTAATTCTACAGTGCATTTCCATATTGTGGGATAATGTGTTTCCACTTATTGATGAAAACATTGTGGCCCCAATATTGATGGTATGATGAAAGGGAAGGATTAAAAAAAATCTTTGTCGGGAGATTTGGAAAAACAAAATGAGAGTAAGGGAAACTCATAAACTGTAATATATCAAATGGTTCAATTTAATATCAGGGAATGTATACAACCTGAAATTCTTGCACTTCACAGACATCCACGAAACAGGAGACCCCATAGAATGAATGATAGAAACATCAGAACCCCGAAGTCCCCCCCACCCCACCCATCGCACGTAAGATGAATTGGAGTCTGTCATTAAAGATATGTGGTTTCAAAATTGCACACTTGTTTAGGATCAGAAAGCAACTTGAGAAAACTTAATGACAACATAGAACATAGTACAGCACAGAAACAAGCCTTCAGCCCATGTTGTGCTGAAATAATTAATCTGATGTTTGACATGCCTTCACATAGTGATCAGCACATGTGGTTTTACTTTCCAACAGTAAACTGTAGAGAGGCACAGGCCAATAGGCTGTTGTTGAGATTGTATTAATATATTATCAGAAGTATAATGAGTTAAAAATTACAGAATCTGTGTAATTATCACAATGATCATTATTTCATCTTCATTTGTGTTGCAGGTATATTATTTGAATCTCTGAAAAATAAACTAGCTATTACATATTAGACAGCAGCTATAACCCTGAAATGAAAAATTATATCTCTAATTACTTAATTTGGTTTACCCTGTATTTACTTTGATCATCTCTCAGCCATTTTATTAATTTTGCCAGAACATTTAATAGTTAATTAAACCACTTAGGTTGCTGTAAAATCTTTGTTCTCATTAGAAGTTACGGGCAAATTATATTTTTGTGACTTCCAGTTCTCATATAATGTCTTCTAACAATTTCTTCTCACTTAAATGGTATAATTAAACACTTAGCACAGGACTTCTTTCTTGTATTGCATGTCTAATGGAATGAACAAAGACTAGAATCATTGATATTTGTGGTAGAATCAGTGAGGTAAGTTTTCCTACCATCTCAGTTTAAGAGGATGAAATAGATGGAAGCATGCTTTTAGAGAAAGGGAAGGAAGGACAGAGGAAACAGAGAAGTAATGAGAGAAATCCCAGTGTAATTAATTTTGCCCAATTATAGTGGAAAGGAACACTATTATGTTCACCATAGATTTTGATAAATTAAGTTATATCAAAATCTGGGACAAAGAGTTCGTTATGCATGGTTCTCTGATGTGCCAGAGGGCACTTAATAAAATTACTTATAGGAAACTCAGTGATGATTTAATTTCCAGGACTAAATAGTTCAAATAAACTCAGCTACTTTTTAAATCCTGATTATGTTGTGCACACTATAGATTATGTAATCTTTTGGATTGGATGCCAAAGTAGTGCAAAATTTTTTGAATATTGTATTTCATTCTACATTTCATAGAGTCATAGAACATAGCACAAAAACATGGCCCTCCAGCGTATCTAGAATATGCCAGACTATTAATCTACCTAGTCCCATTGACTTATACCTGGACCGTAGCCCTCCTTACCCCTCCCAGCTCTGTACCTATCCAAATCTCTCTTCAAGTGTTGACGTCGAATGCACATCCACTGCTTGCGGCTGGCAGCTCATCCCATGCTCTCACCACCCTTTGAATGAAGAAGTTTTCCCTTGTGTTCCCCTTTCACCCTTAACCATCGCACCCAACCTCTATGGAAAAAGCCTGCTTGCATTGACTCTTTCTATACCCCTCATAATTTTGTATACCTCTATTAAATCCCCTATCAGTCTTTTATGTTCAAAGGAATAAAGTCCTAACCTATTCAACCTTTCTCTATAACTCAGGTTCTCAAGTTCTGCAGCATCCTTTTAACTTTTCTCTGCACTTCTTAAAATTTTATTTACATCTTTCCTGTAGGTTGGTGACCAAACTTGCACAAAATACCCCAAATTAGGCCTCACCAACATCTTATACAATTTCAGCATAACATCCCAACTCCTGTACTCAATACATGGATTTTATGAAAGCCCATGTGCCAAAAGCTTTCTTTATTACCCTATCTATCTGTGATGGCACTTTCAATGAATTATGGATCTGTATTCCCAGATCCCTTTGTTCTTCTGCACTCCATTGTACCGAACTGCTCATGGTGTAAGAATGAGCTGGTTGGTCCATCCAATGTGCTAAACTTCACACTTGTCTGCACTAAATTCCATCTGCCACTTTTCAGCCCATTTTTCTAGCTGGAGCAGATCCTGCTGCAAGTTTTGATGGTCTTCATCACTGTCCACAACACCACCAAATATTAGTGGCATCCACAAATATGATCCAGTTTACCACATTATCTTCCAGATTGCGTTTATAGATGACAAACAACAATAGATCCAGCACTGATCTCTGCAGCACGCCAGTATCCACAGGCTTCGGTCAAAGAGGCAACCATCTGCTACCAATCTCTGGCTTCTCCCACAAAGCCAATGTCTGATCCAATTTACTACCTCATCTTCAATTACAAACAACTGAAGCTTTTTGACCAACCTCCCATGTGGGACATTGTCGAAGGCCTTCCTAAAGTCCATGTAGACAACATCCTCGTCTTCGTCAACTTTCCAAGTAACTTCCTTGAAAAACTCTGTAAGATTGGTTACACAACCTACAATGTACAAAGCCATGTTGACTATCCCTAATCAGTCCATGTCTGTCCAAATACTTATATATCCGGTCCCTTAGAATAAGTTTCCTACTACTGATGTAAGGCTTGCTGACCTTTAATTTCCTGGTTTATTCTTGGAGCCTTACTTTAAAAATGGAACAATACTAGCTATCCTCCAATCCTCCAGCTCGTCACCCATGACAAAAGATGTTTTAATTATTTTTGCTAAGTCCCATGCAATTCCTGAACTAGCCTCCTACAGGATCCGAGGGAACACTTCATCAGGCCCTGGGGACTTATCCACCCTAATTTGCCTCAAGACAGCAAACACCCCCTCCTCTGTAATCTGTAGATAGTCCATGACCTTGCTGCTGCTTTGCCTCAGTTCTATAGATGCTATGTCCATTTCCTGTGTAAATGCTAATGCTAAAAAACCCATTCAAGATCTCCCCCACCTCTCTCGGCTCCACACAAAGGTCACCACTCTGACTTTCCAGAGGACCAATTTTGTCCCCTGCTATCCTTTTGCTCTTAATATATCTGTAAAAGCCCTTAGGATCCTCCTTCACCTTGTCTGCTACAGCAACCTCATGCCTTGGGTTCCAGTCCTCCTGATTTCCTTAAGTGTTTTCATATATTTATTATGCTCCTCAAGAATCTCATTATACCTGCTATGCATCACCTTCTTTTTCTTAAATCGTGCCTCTATGTCCCTTGAAAACCAAAGTTCCTTGAAGCTTTTATCTTTGTCTTTTATTCTGACAGGAACATACAAATTTTGTACTCAAAAAATTTCACTTTTTAAGTTTTCCTACTTACTAGGTACACCTTTGCCAGAAAACAGCCTGTCTCAATCCACACTTTCTGGTACCATTGAATTTGGCCTTTCTCCATATTCGAATCTCAACCTGAGGACCAGACCTATCCTTTTCCATAATTACCTTGAAACAAATAGCATTATGATGAATAGATGCAAAGTGTTCCCTTACACAAGCCTCTGTCACCTACTCTGTCTCATTCCCTAATAGGAGATCAAGTATTGCACACTCTCTCATTGGGACTTCTATGTACTGATTAAGAAAACTTTTTGATAGACATTTGATAAACTCTTTCTCATCCAACCCTTTTATAGTATGGGAGTCCCAGTCAATATGTGGAAATTTAAAATCATCTACTATCACAACTGTATGTTTCTCACAAGAGTCTGCGTTCACTCTACAAATTTGTTCCAAAAAATCTCTCTGACTTGGGTGGTCTTTAATATAATCCCATTAACGTGGTCATACCTTCTTTATTCCTCACCCATAAAGCCTGACTGAGCACTGCTGTTACATTTTCCCTGACTAGTAATGCTTCCTGTCCCTCTTAAATCCGTCCCACTCTATCACATCTAAAACAATGGAACCCTGGGACATTGAACTGATAGTCCTACCCCTCCTGCAACCAATTCTCACTAATGGCTGCAATGTCATAATTCCACATGCTGATACATGCCTTAAGGTCATCCACCTTTCCTACAATACTCCTTGCATTGAAGTATACACCGTTCAGAATATTAGTCCCACCATGCTCAACTTTTTGATTCCTGACTTTGTATGTAGGCTGAACAGCATCTTTCTCCACAATCACTCCACTATCTTTCTGGCACTTTGTTTCCCACACCCCTGCAACTCTAATTTAACTTCATCACAGTGCAGCATAAGCAAACTTTTCTGCTAGGATATTAGTTCCTCTTGAGTTGAGGTGCAAACCATCCCTTCTGTACAGGTCCCACCTTCCAAGTCCAAAGATCCAACCTCCTGCTCCAACTTCTTAGCATCTCTGGTTTTACTTTGACGGTTAGGTTTACAATAACAATAGCCAGTACTTGGAACTTTAAAATGTTTTAAGTATTGTGCAGATGTAAAAAAAAAACCTATTTTGGGTATTCAGAACAACAGTGTAAACTTGTAAAATTAGAGTTATCTTACTCAGGAATTAACATAACCTGAATGTCTCAGAAACAATATCTTCTCCATAATCATGTTCAGTACATGTGCAGCAAAAGGCCATGTGCTTAGCCCTCTGCTCTACTCACTTTATACTTATTACTGTGTAGCTAAGCACAGCTCCAATGGCACATTTAAGCTTGCTGGATCAAAGATGATGATGAGTCAGTATATAGGAGGGAGATTGAAAATCTGGCTGAGTGGAGCCACAACAACAACCTCTTACACACTGTCAGCAAGACCAAGGAGCTGGTTATTGACTACAGGAGGAGGAAGGTGAAGGTCCATGAGCATCCTTATCGTGGGATCAGAGGTGGTGATGGTCAGCAACTTTAACTTCCTGTGTGTTATCGTTTCAGAGGATGGGTTCTGGGTTCCACACATAAGTGCCTTGACAAAGAAAGTACAGCGATGCCTCTACTTTTTTTTTTAGAAGTTTGCAGACATTCAGCATGCCATCTAAAACTTGACAAACTTCGATAGATGTATGGTGGAGAGTACTGTATATTGACTGGTTGCGTCATGTCCTGCAATGCCCTTGAACAAACAGAAAAGCCTACAAAAAGTACTGGATACAGCCAACATAAAAGTTGCTGGTGAACGCAGCAGGCCAGGCAGCATCTCTAGGAAGAGGTACAGTCGACGTTTCGGGTCCAGACCCTTCGTCAGGACTAACTGAAAGAAGAACTAGTAAGAGATTTGAAAGTGGGAGGGGGAGGGGGAGATCCAAAATGATAGGAGAAGACGGGAGGGGGAGGGATGGAGCCAAGAGCTGGACAGGTGATAGGCAAAAGGGATACGAGAGGATCATGGGACAGGAGGACCAGGGAGAAAGAAAAGGGGGAGGGGGGAAGCCCAGAGGATGGGCAATGGGTATAGTGAGAGCGACAGAGGGAGAAAAAAGAGAGAGAGAAAAAGAATGTGTGTATATAAATAAATAATGGATGGGGTACGAAGGGGAGGTGGGGCATTAGTGAAATTTGGAGAAGCCTGTCAATGTTCATGCCATCAGGTTGGAGGCTACCAAGACAGATGGAGGCCACTTATCCTTGTAAGCGGAACAAGTGCTACACATGCCCTTACACTTCCTCCCTTACCACCATTCAGGGCCCCAGACAGTTCTTCCAGGTGAGGCAACACTTCACCTGTGAGTCAACTGGGGTGATATACTGCGTCCGGTGCTCCCGATGTGGCCTTCTGTATATTGACGAGACTCGACGCAGACTGGGAGATCGTTTCGCTGAACACCTACGCTCTGTCCGCCAGAGAAAGCAGGATTTCCCAGTGGCCACACATTTTAATTCCACGTCCCATTCCCATTCTGATATTGTCTATCCACGGCCTCCTCTACTGTAAAGATGAAGCCACATTCAGGTTGGAGGAACAACACCTTATATTCCGTCTGGGTAGCCTCCAACCTGATGGCATGAACATTAACTTCTCTAACTTCCGCTAATGCCCCACCTCCCCCTCGTACCCCATCCGTTATTTATTTATATACTCACATTCTTTCTCTCTCTCTCCTTTTTCTCCCTCTGTCCCTCTTACTATACCCCTTGCCCATCCTCTGGGCTTTTCCCCCCCTCCCCCTTTTCTTTCTCCCTGGGCCTCCTGTCCCATGATCCTCTCATATTCCTTTTGCCAATCACCTGTCCAGCTCTTGGCTCCATCCCTCCCCCCACCCATCTTCTCCTATCATTTCGGATCTCCCCCTCCCCCTCCCACTTTCAAATCTATTAATAGTTCTTCTTTCAGTGAGTCCTGACGAAGGGTCTCGGCCCAAAACGTCGACTGTACCTCTTCCTAGAGATGCTGCCTAGCCTGCTGCGTTCACCAGCAACTTTTATGTGTGTTGCTTGAAATTCCAGCATCTGCAGATTTCCTCGTGTTTGCAGATACAGCCCCATCCATCATGGGTAAAGCCCTCCCTACCATTGAACACATCTACATGGAGCGCTGTTGCAGGAAAGCAGCATCCATCATCAAGGACCCACATCATCCAGGCCATGCTCTCTTCTCTGCTGCCATCAGGAAGGAGGTACAGGAGCCTCAGGACTCAGACCACAAGCTTCAGGAACAGTTATTACCTCTCAACTATTAGGCTCCTGAACCAGAGTGGATAATTTCATTCACCTTCTCTCACCCCATTACTGAACTGTTCCCACAACCTATGAACTCACTTTCAAGTCAAGTCAAGTTTATTGTCATTTGACTATATACATGTATATTATATATATAACTATATAATGTATATTGAAACTGGACGTTTCTTTGAACCAGGGTGTAATGCACAGTAGTACACATAACACACTGACTTATGAACGTAAGGTTAAAATCTGCAGATGAATCATACACAAATAACAATCTAAAATGCATTAATATTAAATATTGTAAGGTACAGAACAGATTAGCCAGTGACTCTTTGAATACAATATGGCAGGGACTTCAGAAGTCTAATGACCTGGCGGAAGAAACTGTTTCTCATCCTGACCATTCTTGTTTTTATGCATCATAGTCTCTTCCTGATGTCAGAAAGTTAAGGAGGATGTTGGATTTGTGGGTGGGATGTTTGATGACACTCAGGGCCCTGTGTATGCAGCGCTCCTGTTAAAAGTCCCCAATGGATGGTAGGGACTTCCTTGTGATCCTCTTGGCTGTTCTCACAGTCCTTTGTAGGGACTTCTGGTCTGATGCTCGACTGCTCCCATACCAGGTGAAGATGCAACTTGTCAGGACGATCTCAATGGTGCTCCTGTAAAACGCAGTTAGGATGGGGATTGGGGGCGGTTGGGTATCCTTGCTTCCCTCAGTTGTCTTAGGAAGTGGAGGTGCTGCTGTGCTGCCTTGTTCAGGGAGGTGATATAAGGGAACCAGGTGAGGTAACCTATAATGTGAACTCCCAGGAACTTGGTGCACTTAACTCTCTCTATGGAGGAGCCATGTATTCGCAGGGGGGGATGGTTTATCTGCACCTTCCTGCAGTTCTTAGTGATTTCCTTGGTCTTCTCCATGTTCAAACTTAGGTTGTTCTTCTCATACCAATTGCCCAGCTGCTCCACTTCCTCTCTATACTCCATCTCATCATCGTTCTTGATAAGGCCAGCCACTGTTGTGTCATCCGCAAACCTGATGACACAGTTTGAGCGGGATCCTGTGAAGCAGTCATGTGTCAGTAGTATGAACAGCAGCAGGCTGAGCTCACGTTCTCAATATTTATTGCTTATTTGTTTATTATTATTTTTTCCTTTTGTTATATTTGCATTGTTTGTTGTCTCTTGGTTATTGGTGTTTGTCCACCTTGTTGGGTTTCGTTGATTCTATCGTGGTTCTTTGTAGTTACTGTGAATGCCTGCAAGAAAATGAATCTCGGAATTGTACATTCTGACATATATGTACTTTGGTAATAAATTTACTTTGAACTTTGACTTTGAACTTTGAAATAAATGAGGAAAATGACTTTTCACTTAATATAGTGGAGTTCAGGAATCCTCTTGGCCAAAGGTTGAGAAAGGTGAGTTGAAATATTAATATTGATCAATTAATAGGCTTGAAGAGAGGATAATTATGAGTAAGTGAAGATTATATATAAATCAGCTTGATTAAGTGAGTGGAAGGACAGATGTGAGGGGATGAATGAGCTATTCCCAGCTTCTTATATTTGGGGATGAAGGAAATAGACTAAAAGATGGATCACTGATGTTCGATTGTATAGTCAGTAGGGAATGTGTATTTCATGAATCAGACAGTGTGCTTATCCATGTAGTTTTATAGTTTATATTTACTGGCAACACAATGGATAATTATTTGCAGTATTAACCAATCAGCAACAGTAATGGGGAAAATGCTGGAAGCAGATGTAATGGAGCGGGTAAGAGGATGCTCAATAATGGGATTGGACTGGATTACCATTATTAATTAAAAATCGTATTTAATAACTAATATGAATCTTTTGAGTTGCACCTCACAAAATAACTCATCTTCAAACTGCTGAATATGGTGTTTCTGGACCTTGATAAGGTACCATTCAAGTGGTCATTAGTACTCAGTGGGAGTTCTGTTCTGGTATTGATTGAGGATAAGCTCAATTAACAGAAAATAGTGAGTAGAAAATGAGGGCCATTTTTGTCTAAAGAGGCTCTAAGTAATGGGGTGCTGGAGCGATTAATGCTAAAGCCCCAGCTTTTGAAATCTGTATATCAAATGATTTGGTTTAGTGATCTCATGTCATAGATCCATATTTTCTAATGAAATTAAGTTGGATGGCATTGCAGGCTGCGAGGAGATGCAGTAATGATTTCAGAAGGATCTGGACAAACTAAATGAATGGACAGGGACATGGTACGTGGAATATAATGTTGAACAATGTGTGGTCATTCACTGTGATATATAAAAAATAGAAAAGCTATTTTTTTAACATGGGAACTGTCAGTGTTGAGAGGGATCTGGATGTCATTGTATGGAAATCATAGAATGTTAGCATCCTCATATATTTGGAAGACAATTTGTACATTGGCCTTTAGTGCAAAAGGATTTGAATTCAACATTAAAGTTGTGTTACTGCAATTGTACAGAGTCCTGATAAGACAGCACCTGAAATATTACACACAGGTTTCTTCATCCTGAACATAATGCATCTTTGATTTTTTTTACCCTGGAGGGTTATGGGAGGCTCAGTTGTTGAGTACATTGAAGGCAGAGGACAATTGTTTCAGTATTAAGGAAATCAGAAGGTATAGGACTGGTGCAAGATTGACCATGATCTTGTTAAAATGTGGAAGAAGCATGTGGGGTCAAACAGTGTGCTCCTGCCTTTATTTCATGTGTTTTTATTTATGAAGGTTCTTGTCGTAAGATGCAAAATATGAAATTATGATTTTGTTTCACATTTTTGCACTTCTTCCAGATAAATTAAATGAAATGTTTGTCTCAATTATCCACCTTGATGCAGTGATACTTTTCATGCCATTCCGCCTTGAAATTGTGCTGGTGCCAATCCACCTTCATTAATGCCGCTACTTCCAATGCCAGTCTGTGTTAAGGCATTCTGATGCTTGTCAAGTGATTCCATCTTCAGGCATGTTGATGCTATTCATGCCAATCCACCTTAACATGCTGGTTTTTCCTGTGCCAACTATCCTTGAGTCATGTTGATACAAATCATACCAGTCCACCTTGACTTGCTGTAACTGTTCATGCCAGTGCACCTTAACATACTGATTTGTCTCATACCAGTTCATCTTAAGTCATGCTGGTAATACACATGCCAAGTCATCTTCAGTCATGCCAATATCACCCATGCCAAACCACCTTGGCATTCTGTTTCTGTTCATGCAAGTGCACCTTAATTCATGCTGATACTTCCTGTGCCAAAGCTCCTTAGGTCATGCTGATACTACTCATGCTAATCCACCTTATGTCATTTGCAAACTGATGCCAATCCACTTCGAGCCTATGCTGTCTCTTCCTATGCCAGTCCACCTTAAGACATGCTGCTACTTCTCCCTCCCTAGTCCACCTTAAGAAATGTGGCTATGATTTATGCCAAATCATCATGTAAGGCCAGTATTTCCTGTGCCAAACCACTTTAAGGCATATTTATGCTTCTCCACTCATGCCAATCCACCTTAAAAATGCTGACATTATTCATGACAGTGCATTTTAAGCCACAATGATTTTCGTCATCTTTGATCATGCTATACACCTCATGCCAGTATACCTCACAGTAAGATGAAGGTAGAGTGCTTTAAGGTGGATTGACTTGACTAGTTTAGCATGACTTGGTCAGATTGGCATAGGAAATGTTGATATACTTTCAGGTGGGTTAACATTTCTAGTCTTAGCATAATTTTAAAGAGTAATATCAGCGGCTCATAAGGTGGTTAGGGTTTTGAAGTGTGTCAGCATGCCAAGGGAAATTAGCATGTATGGCATCAGAAGATGTTAAATACAGTCAGCATAATTTCAAACAGATTGGCGTGAGCAAAATTATGCTGACTGTACCAATGCCAATTCGCTTTAACATCTTCCGAGGCTGTGTTTGCCAGTCTACCTTGGCATGCTGAATACCTCTCTGTCCCAACCACTGTATCAGCTGCTGATTTGGCAATCCATCTTAAATTGTGTTAATGCTACAAATGCCACCACACCTTTAAAGTATGCTAATATTTCCTATGGTAATTTGATCTTGCCATTCTCCGATAATCTACTGGAGGAAGTTAGCAGGTCGAGCAGGATCTGTGAGGAAGAGTAATAGTCAAAGTTTTGGGTCAAAACCCTGCATCAAGACTGAGTGATGAGGTGGAGATTGCCAGTATAAAAAGGGAGGTGGGGGGTGGGCAATGGCCAGCAGGAGCCTATGATATTGGTTAGGATGAATGAATGAGATGGACAAATGGATCCAGATAGGAAAGCGGTAGAGGCTGGAGCTGGGAGACAGAGGCAGGTAGATGATAGGTGGAGGAAGGCAGAACAGAAGTGGATGGAACCAGGTGAGGCGAGTTGAAGATGAACAGGTGAGTCAGCTGTTGGATGACAGTAGGTAGGAGCACAAAGTCTACCAGTGCTGGAATCTGACAAGTAAGGGAGACTATAATGGGAACAATTGAATGGGGGTAGACAGATGATGCATGCACAACACGCTGGAGGAACTCAGCAGGTCGGGCAGCATCTGTGGAAATGGACAGTCAACGTTTCGGGCCGAGACCCTTCGTCAGAACTGAAGAGGGAGGGAGCAGAGGCCCTATAAAGAAGGTGGGGGGAGGGTGGGAAGGAGAAGGCTGGTAGGTGCCAGGTGAAAAACCAGTAAGGGGAAAGATCAAGGGGTGGGGGAGGGGAATCAGGGAGGTGTTAGGCAGGAAAGGTGAAGAAGGAATAAGGGAAAGCACAATGGGTAGTAGAAGGAGGCGGAACCATGAGGGAGGTGATAGGCAGCTGGAGGAGGGAGCAGAGTGAAACTGGGATGGGGGAAAGGAGGGGGAGGGAATTACCGGAAGTTGGAGAATTCAATGTTCATGCCAAGGGGCTGAAGACTAGCCAGACGGTATATGAGTTGTTGCTTCTCCAACTTCAGTTTGGCCTCATCATGGCAGTAGAGGAGGCCATGTGTGGACATATCCGAATGGGAATGTGAAGCAGAGTTGAAGTGGGTGGCTACCGGGAGATCCTGTCTGTTGTGGTGGACGGAGCGGAGGTGCTCGACGAAGCGGTACCCCAATCTGCGTCAGATCTCACTGATGTAGAGGAGGTCGCACCGGGAGCACCGGATGCAATAGATGACCCCAACAGACTCACAATTGAAGTGTTGCCTCACCTGGAAGGACTGTTTGGGGCCCTGAAAGGTGGTGAGAGAGGAGGTGTACGGACAGGTGTAACACTTATGATAGTAGGGATAAGTGCCAGGTGGGATATCCGTGGGGAGGGACGAGTGGACCAGGGAGTTGCGGAGGGAATGATCCCTGCGGAAAGCGGAGAGGGGTAGAGAGGGAAAGATGTGCTTTGTGGTGGGTCCTATTGAAGGTGGCGGAAGTTGCGGAGGATAATGTGCTGGATCTGGAGGCTGGTGGGGTGGTAGGTGAGGACAAGGGGAACTCTGTCCCTGTTGTGGTGGTGGGAGGATGAAGTGAGGGCCGAAGTGCGGAAAATGGAGGAGATGTGGGTGAGGGCATCATTGATGATGGCAGAATGGAAACCACAGTAATACATTATGGGGGAAGGAAGTGGATCCAGTTGGTAAAATAAGTGGGTCATAAGTATGGAACAAGAAGGGGGACGGGGATGAAAATAGCTGATTAGGAGTTGGAGGAGGAGATTTGGGAAAGGGGACAAAACAGGAAGGACTGGATGTAGATTGCAAGGAGGGAATGTGGGAACAGAGGAGGAAAGGTTTGCCTGAATTTGGAAGATTCTCTGTGTGAGTTGTAAAATTCCGATGTGGAATATGAGATGTTGATCCTCACCTGGCCCTGGAGAGGCAGAGGACAGACAGGTCAGCATGGGAATGGGAGCTGAATCTCATGCAACTGGGAGCTTGGGGAGGTCATGGCTGATTGAGTGCAAGTGCTCTGTAAACGATTCACCAAGTGTGCACTTGATCTCACCGACACAGAGCATCAAAATCACTGATGTATGTGGCAGCAGTACCGTGCAAGAATAAAAATTACTATAAGTTACAATAAATAAATAAATAGTGCACAAGAGGAATAGCAGGGCAGGGTAGTATTCATAGGTTCATAGGCTGTTGATGGAATAGCAGGGCAGGGTAGTATTCATGGGTTCATAGGCTGTTGGTGGAATAGCAGGGCAGGGTAGTATTCATGGGTTCATAGGCTGTTCAGAAGGGAAGAAGCTGTTCCTTAAACGTTGAGTGTGGATCTACGGGCTCCTCCACCTCCTTCCCGATGGTAATAGTGAAAAGAGGCAAGTCCTGGATGGTGAGAGTCCTTCATGATGGATGCCGTCCTCCGGAGGCACCATATTTTGAAGACGTCCTCAGTGGTGGGGAGGCTTGTGTTCAATGTGGAGCTGGCTGAGTCTCCAGCCCTTTGTAACCTTTTTTCGATCCAGCACATTGGAGCCTCCATAGCTGGAGGTGCTGCGACCACTAAGAATGCTCTCCGCTATACATCTGTAGAAATTTGGTAGAAATGCAGAGGCTGAAGTGGGAGGAGGTGCATCTAAATCTTTAATTCAGCTTGTACTGATATCTCCAGTGCCATTCCCATCTTAAATTATGCAAATTTTACTTGTGCAAACCTCCCATACCATAACAATCCTCTTAGCACCATAGTAATTCAGTTTATCACAATCTACTTAAAGTCAAGCAGAACTTGAAGATGTCTGTTCATCAGAAGATGGACTAGTTGCTACTAATGCCAATCCACCTGAGAGCTTGCTTATAATTCTCATGTACAACCATCTTAGGAGAAGCTCCTGTTTTCCCTGTTATATCATTGCAGGCACATGTGAGATGCACATACCATTCATGTCAATCATGTCAATGCACTTAAGTCATGCTTCTATTTCTACTTAGGACATCAATCCACTTAATGGCTGCTCATAGTTTACATGCCAGCACACCTCACATAATTGGGACACAATCTTAAGGCATCCCGGTTTTTATGCCAGTTTATTTCTTGGTTTAATGGTCGTATTTGTTACCTCCTCCTGTAAAGTTGATATCTCGGCATGGCTAGACTATTTCCACTGATGCCCTTAGTGCATCGCTTATGCTGATCTTTTCTTGAGTTCTAAGGAAAACAATTTCTCCCTGACATTGACCATCATTTTTGTATTGGCTTACATGAAAAATCATTAGTCATTAGGTTTTGGTGAAGGCTGAATAAGCATATAAATTGATTCAGAACTCTAATATCCCACTAAAGGTCCTGATCAGCTCTGAGCTGATAACTTTGATACTGAGACATTGAGTGCTGTACAATAAAAGTACTAATCTTTACCTATTTACTGAAATACACCAATAAGCCGGCAGAAGCATTGTGCTGAGATCCCTGTAGTAAATTATGTTTTAATGTTCACTACTTGATTATTCTATCAGTATGCCGTTTCAGATATTAAACAGCTACTGGCAGTGTCGTGCTGAAGTATATTGGGACTCTAATGCATTGGGCCAGGGAGTGATGTTGCTGCTTCCTCACCTGACAAATTCTCAATTTTTCTTGGTCCATTTAGGTTCAGAGATTAAAAGCTTTCCCCACAGGAGGGAATTGTTTTTGCCAGTATATAAGCTCAGAACACTCCTGTGTACCTTTCCTGCCACAGCACAAAAAAAAACTGCTACGGGAAAGGTTTTTGATTAAATTGCCTAGATTCTTGGCAGGAAAATGATGTATGGCATAGTGGGTGAAGAGAAAGTAAAGTGGTTTTAGGAAAGAGAATTGAAAAAAGTAAAGGAGGGAACACCAATAAAAATTAACATTTTGAAAGTGATATACGTATACATGTTGCATATTTTAAAAATATATATCCAAAATATGATGGTTGTTTAGGGTACAAATAATGTACGTTCACAGCTTGCCTTCAACTTTTGCCAAGCTGACATCCCTTAAGAAGTAATTAATTATATAGCTAATGTACATCGGGCAGAGGGTGTAGTTAGATTAATCGCTGATGCTAAAATGATGTGCTGAAGTGCGTTTTGGTTTCATCCTTCGTCAACTTATAATGGGTTTTCTTTCTCGGCAGCAGGTGTGCAGGTGCATAACTGGTGTTCTTTCACTTTATTTTCATTGGTGTAATACCATTCGGCAGAGAACAGAAACCTTCTGAGTTCTGTCAATTGCTACTAAGAGTTTGCTTTAAAGAGTGTCACTGTAGTCAATGTAATATATACAAATCAGTCTGAACACACTCGGAGCCCTGTTGTTTCTGTTGTCGCCTGCCTGAAATTTTCCATGGCTCTGAGCCAAATCAAGGTGGAATTCTCCTTCATATTTCTGAATAGGGCGCTTTTAATTATTTGCTAGAATGGATTGGTTTTGCTCTACTTTGCACATTCCTGTTTGATTGCAACAGAAAAACAAATTGTATTTAAAAACTGGAGATAACTGCTTTATTAGCTACCCAGAATAGTGCTTATCTCAATATGTTTTCATCCTTTGTAATGATTTCTTTCTTCATTCCTTTAGCTTATTCCTTCTTGTCATCTTTGCCCCTCCCCATCACCCCAGCAGCCAGAAAGGTTGAAGGTGAAGCAATGCCATAGACTTGTGTTGTTGTCACATATGAAGATTTATCAGAGTGACCCAGGCTTCTTTGGGAATTTATCTCCAGTTCGAACCAATGGTCATCCTCCTCCAATCAAAAGGAGTAAATGAGGATGTCTGATTTTTATTCCAATAGTTGTGGGAGTTTGTTATGCCAAAATAGGTTGCTCCTTTACAATAATGACAATATTTCAAAAATTGATTAATGAACTATAAAGTATTTTGATACATCCTGACACAGTGAAATACGCCATCTAAGTTCAAGTATTTCTTTCTGCCTTTTCTCTCCATCTGTAAATCCTACCTTTCTAAAGTGAGGAACAATTTACCCTTTCATTTGAAGGGAAAGAGAGGGTAAGAGTGAGAGGGATCAAATTTAAATTAGATTTTTGGACCCTTAACCCACAGAGAAGGTTGACTAGTCATCCAGTAGTGTGCCCGAAGTAATGAGAGGCCTCCATTGCCTGTGAAGTCTTTATATTTGCCAGATGGGGCACGATGCCTGCTTTTTGTTAGTCTAAAGTACTCGGTGGTGAACTTCCTAAAGAAGCCAATGGTCAGTCCTCCCGCCTAGATAAATTAAAGAGCCAAGTCAAGCCAAACATAAATCTTTTAGCAGAAATATATAACTGGCTCAATC
The DNA here is from genome assembly GCF_963921235.1 of Mobula hypostoma. Lineage (NCBI taxonomy): Eukaryota > Metazoa > Chordata > Chondrichthyes > Myliobatiformes > Myliobatidae > Mobula > Mobula hypostoma. The sequence goes on from NC_086104.1 coordinate 45,336,614, forward strand.
TAAACCCAAGAGAGAAAGTCAGGCCCTTTCAGTCTCTAGTTAGGTAACTAGGCACTGCTACACTGGTTTTATGCCTCCTCTGGCTTATCAAAGAAGACATTTAGTAGTGGATCCAGCTGCTCTCTTGTAAGTAGAGAGGTGTACTCTGCCAACATTTGTGAGGAGAATGCAGAAGGTAAATTTTAATGGCAAACACCTTCATTGAAGGTCAAATAGGCTCAGATTCAATAAAAGCTTTGAAAATAATTCTAAAGTAAATACTCAAATTGAGTCCTGTGAAGCATGCTTATTTAATCAAAGCAAACATTTCATATGGACACATTGTCCAAAATTTCATATTTAATGAAAATTATTGTGAATAAAAAATCTTATTTTAAATAAAAATCCTGTAAAGTTTTGTGACGTGACCATAACCAATAAGTTCTACAGAAATCGTGAAGACTAGGGTTTTAGCAGTATACCCAAAAGCAGAAAACATGTTAAGATTAATTTCCCAAAGGAAAATTTGAATTGGAAAGATCTGCAAATGTTTTTAGTTTTTGGAGAATTGTGTTTAGTTTTACTGATCTTGAACTGCTTTTGTTGGAGAACTTGAGGGTGAACTGTCTTGGTGGGTTATTGACAATGCTAATTTGACTTCTGGAGCTAGAGTGGCAAGAGAAGTCTGTGTCAATAACTGCATGTGTGATAGTGTAAGGTAACCTATGATGCCAATAATTAAGATTATCAGCAAGTGGTTTGAGATTTAAAATAAATACAATTACATTGCAAACTACTGGCTGATGGTATGAAATCCAGTCATCAGTTTGAGCCAAAGAATTGAGTATTCATTTTCAATTTTACAGACAAATATAGAGGTAATAATTTTACAATATTTCGGCTGGATTCTTATGTGATAGAGAAAACAAAACCCTGAACAATAAAGTACATTTTAACATCAGTGTGGCTCATGATGTTATATTCATACCATGATCATCGTAAATTTCCGTAATCACCAGATTAAAAAATTGGTGACCTTTGCCAACTTTGCTGGGCAAACCATACACATTTATGAATATTATCTTGAGTTGTTTGAAATTTGAGATACTAGCTGCTCTTTGTATAACTCTGCTGAAAAGTTAGTGCACACACAAAGAAGTGAAATAGAACAGATAACAAGAGTTAGTTTAAAGCTGTAATCTAAGCCTGAAGTTCAGATGACTCTTGTAAACCAGACAAGGTTTCCTACCAGAATTGGTGTCATTTGAACTATTCCTTTGTAACCTTATAACTTTTTCCTGGGTTTCCATTATCCTCTATTGCAAACTTTTTGTTACCATTTCAATGGTTCAAATCTTTATACAGGTAGTGCTTAATAAATAGTAAGAAATGTGTCACACGTTTGTGAATGCTGAAAAATAATATAAAGCACAATGAGATGAATCTTTTTGTGTCTATAAAAATGTGAGAGCATGTGGTGTAGAGTTTGGAAGTAGGTCTCTGCATCATACAAGTAAAAACTCCATATGTTTCATTTTCTGCCTGGACCAGTAATATTTAGAGAAATATGGAGCTATGTTGTATAGCCGTACATAATGTAACATAAATATTTAGGCACTGATTGACCAATGCAAATCTGTTCCTGCATCTGCACGCAAGCTGCTTACTGTAGTCAGCAGCTGAACATGTTTTGTTGCTGCTGTTGCATGTAGGAATTATACCAAACAATAATGCATTTTTTCTTTTAGATATAAAAAGTTAAAATCAACTAGAATCTGGCTTTTATTTCTTAGGTGTGAAAGGGAAAGGCCTTTCTGTCATGACTTCTACAATGTTATAATGAAACCTTTAATTTGTGTTTTGAAAAAATTCCAGTGTTTCTGTGCAGGTTGAAATGTGTGGGTGGTAGGGTTAGTTGTGTGTTGGGTGAAGGGAAGATGTGGGGTGTTGTTTGAACTGTAGACTATTTAATCTTTACCTTAGCAGCAAAGTTATTTTCTTTAGCTGTTTCTGTGGTTTCATTGTTTAGCCCTTTTTACTTTCTATATAGCTCAGTAGAGGAGCTGGAAGAAGCAAAACCTTATAAAGAATGGAAAATTACACTGATGTAATGTTTCAGCTACACTAAGCTGGTAAGACACAAACCTCCGTCTAGTTAAATGCAAATTTTAACTTAATCATTGTTAAATTTTGAGCATTTTTTCTCTTTGTTTACATTTCTGAACTTGCCTTAATTTATAGCACTTTTATCTCTCTGTCAGAATGTTGTGGATTTAAACCACATACTGTGGGGAAATGCTTAATTGGCACAAGTGCTACTCTTCATATGAGTCAATGAAGCAAGGCTTTTTCTGCCTACACTGATAGTTCTGAGGGATGTAATGGATTCCATGACACATTTCATGGAATAGTACACCGTTCTCCTAGTGTCCTGGCTAGCATTCACCCCTCCAGAGACAAGATTAGTTTAGGCTTGAACTTGCTATTCATCGAATATTCTTGTTAGTAAACAATTTGCCTACCATATGAGTTCCATATTGTGTTTGTTAGGATCATGGGACATCACCAAGAGCATTAGATTCAGTCAAAGGCTTTCAAAGGGTAGCCATTGTTGTGAAGTAAAACATACAAAACAGCAGTAATAACACTTCGAGAAATAAAATTCATTGTATGTAAAACTGTGTATTCTAAAATACTGCTGATGGACAATATAACAGGAGTTTCTTGCTTTCACATTTATCTTATTTTTATTATAAATTGGACTAAGCCAGATCTTTGTGTTTATGAATGAGTTTTTTGAGGAAGTTACCAGGAAAGTGGATGAAGGCACGGCAGTGGATGTTGTGTGCACGACTTTAGTAAGGCTTTTGCCAAGGTCCTGTATGGGAGGCTGTTCCAGAAGGTTCAGTCGCTCGGCATTCAGGATGAGGTAGTAAACTGGAGATTTTGGGAGAAGCCAGAGAGTGGCAGTAGAGGGTTGCCTCTCTGACTAGAGTCCTGGAATGGTGTGCTGCAAGGATTGGTGCTGAGTCCGTTGTTGTTTGTCATCTATATCAATGATCTGGATGATAATGTGGTTAACTTGATCAGCTAATTTGCAGATGACTTCGAGTATGGGGGTGTAGTGGACAGTGAGGAAGACTGTCATGACTTGCTGAGGGATCTGCATCAGCTGGAAAAACGGGCTGAAAAATGGCAGATGGAATTTAATGCAGACAAGTGTGAGGTTTTGTACTTCCATAGGATCAACCAGGGTAGGTCTTACATAGTGAATGGTAGGGCACTGAGGAGTGTGGTAGAACAAAGGGATTTGAGAATACAGGTCCATAATTCATTGAAAGTGATGTCACAGATAGGGTCGTAAAGAAAGCTTTTAACATAAATCAGTGTATTGAGTACAGAAGATGGGATATTATGTTGAAATTGTATAAGATGTTGGTGAGGACTAATTTGGAGTACTGTGTGCAGTTTTCATCACCTACCCACAGGAAAGATGTAAATAAGTTTGAAAGAGTGCAGAGAAAATTTACAAGATGTTGCCAGGTTTGGAGGACCTGAGTTACAAGGAAAAAATGAATAAGTTAGGACTATTTTTTTAGAACTTGGAAGATCGAGAGGAGATTTGCAGAGGTATACAAAATTATGAGGAGTATAGATAGGATAAATGCAAACAGGCTTTTTCCACTGAGGTTGGATGTGACTACAACCAGAGGACATGGGTTAAGGGTGAAAGGTAAGAAGTTTAAGGGGGACATGAGGGGAAACTTCTTCACTCAGGGTTGTGAGAGTATGGAATGAGTTGTCAGCACTAGTGGTGCATGCGAGCTTGATTTCATTGTTTAAGATAAGTTTGGCTAGGTACATGGATAGTAGGGATATGGAGGGCCATGGCTCTGATACAGGTCGATGGGAGTAGGCAGTTTAAATGGTTTGGCATGGACTAGATGGGCCGAAGGGACAATTTCTGTGGTGTACTACTCTATGACTCTATAACACCAATAGTATAAATTTATTTTAAACACCAGACAATATTTGCATAAACTCAATGATCAAGGAATTGGCAGATTGAAGTGAGCTTAAATTTAGGCAATGATATCTGTACTGAATGGCTATGCCTTGCACTCTGCTGACATTTGGTCATGAAATTTAATTATTATCTAACAGATGAATGGCAAATATCCATCTGCTGGGCATTCTGTTAAAGCTGAACAAAAATAAATTCTGAATTTGGAGCAACTGCATTGAGAGCAATTCAGAGATGTCCTTGGAGGAAAAACAGAGGGTAAAACAGGGGAGGAATAATTGAAGAGTAGTTGGTCAAGAAGTGAGGAGGGGTGAGAATGATAGGAAAATGCTGACCGAGAGTGAGAAAGGTGATTCGAAGAAAAAGTGAGTGTGTTTGTTGGTAAGTGTGATTGATTTAAAACACTAGAAATTCTGGTCCAGATGAGTGACAAAGGAACAGCTTTCATTCACCCTGCATAAAGTTGTCCATGGGCAGACATCTTTTCACGGTGCAGAAATTTGCTTGGGCCAAGGCTTGCACTCTTGGTAGGGTCGCCCATGGCGATGAGGTCAGGGAAGTACCATAGACCATTAAATGACCTTGACCCTGGAGCAGATGGATGAATCAGGATTCTCTGAAGAGCTGAGAGGATGAACAAAAGAAGTGGGACCCTTCATCATCTTGGGCTTTCTTGTCACTGGATGCAGATATCTCCCACACCAAGTCTTGCGTAGCTGCTTGTGCTCCATGTCTCCTTCACATTAAACCCTTTGCATCTGGACCTCTTTCAGAGGAAAACACTTTTCTCCACTCCAGCCCCCAACATCCTGTGAGTGACATTGGGCAGGTAATGTGACTGGGAGTACCTGGTCGTAGATTGACAGACAGATAGTGATCATCATATGCCTCAGAACTGAATGGGCAGGCCCTTTTGGCAGCTTCAGCAATGAGTGAGCAGGTTTTTCTTTTTCGGAACACCCTTACTCACTCCGTAGGGTATCCCAAACAGGCTATTTCACTCCATTCAAAAAGATAACCATGTCTAACATAATCAGCACAAACGCAGGCAACAAATAAAAACTTTTCTCACAACTGGAATTTGCATGCAACACCAAACAGCTCAAAAGGTGAAAGGTTCAAACTCAGAACAGCAATTATCTTTTGAGAACTCTCAAGGTACAACTTGGACATTGCAGCTCTCTGTGTGATGAGACATACGGTTGAATCTCATTTTAAAGGGAAAAAATAAAAACAGCAAATACTGGAAATACTCAGCAGATCAGGCTGCAGCTTTGGCATGAAATATCAACATTTTCCCCTTTGCACAGATACATCCTGATCTACTGAGTATTTCCATCATTTTCTATTTTTATTTTAGATATCCATTATTTGTATGTTTTTGATTCTCAGTGAGGAAAAGAGATGGAAAGTTAGAGATGGGGAAACTAGCAAATACCAGACAAATAAAAGATATTAACTTCATAATCAAGAACATTCAAGTCCATCATCTGATTGAACTTCCTGCCAGCATCAAAGAGCTTTCACATCCAACTGGTACATAAACCATTTGTGCACACACTGAGTACAATACAGAAGGAAAGAAAGAATCCATCAACAGTGACCTTGAGTACAATCTTTCATCCATTTCAGATATGTACAAGATTATCCATTTTGAGGATGTTAGAGTAAGAGTTTGTGGAGACGCCAGTGCATGGAGTGACAATGTTGACAAGGAAAATGTGGACATGACCAATTTCAATAATAAATAGTCCACAGCTCATTGAAAAGGTGCAGCGTGGCAAAACAACAAATACAAACCGGCTTGCTGACACAGTTGTTCAAAATAATGGCATCTCCTCCCTTTGGTTCCACTGCCCCTTCTCTTTCTTCCATGTTCTACTCTCCCCTCCCAATAGATCCTATTTCTTCTTCAGCCCTTTGCCACTTCTATCTATCCTCTCCAGCTTCTTACTTCATCATTCCTCCCCGACCTTCACTAGGTCTCACCTATCACCTGCCAGATTGTATTCCTTTCCCTCCCCTCCTCCACCCCCCGCCCCCTTATTCTGGCTTCTGCTCCTTCCCTTTCCTGTCCGGATGAAGGGTCTCGGCCTGAAACTTAGACTCTTCCTTTTCCTCCATAGATGCAGCCTGACTTGCTGAGTCCCTCCAGCAGTGTGTGTAAGTAACCCAAATTAAACAACTCATAATAAGGCTTAAAACTTTAATGGTCTCAGAGAACTGCCAAGTATACCCAAGGGAAAATCTGGAATTGGCAATCAAGTGTCAAAGAAGATTGTGAGGCTCCAAAACAGGCCATCCATGTGGTTTGCAAGTAATCTACTTGCTTTGCAGCCCAGTTGAATAATAATAACATTATGGTCATGATCATTTTGCACAAACGGATGGAAGGCAAAAGTGCACATCATCCAATCAGAAGCACAGATCTTTTCATCTTTGCTGCATGTCAAAAAAAAATCCATATGAACTATGCAACACTAATATCATCACCAATTTTCACAAATGAGATAGGGCTGTGATAACAATTGAGGCATTTCTGTCCTATTTATTGATGGGAACATTTTTGTTGAATCTTATTGAAATACCTGCACATCTTGTAGGGAAACTTATCTGGTTCGGACAGTGCCAACATGATTTCTGTGTCGAGGCAGAGCCATGAAAAGTATTAAGAACATCTGAAGCTGTACATGGCTTTCTATCATCTGACTAAAGCCCCTGACTCTGTCAATTGTGAAGTTCTGTGGAAAATTTTGTCAGAATATGGCTGTTGAGATTCATAGCCAATATGAAGTACTTCCACCATCAGTTGACTACTTCCTTTCTAAACAGTCATCTGTGGATGTAGCTTTGAGCCCTTTACAATGTGAAGTTTTGTAAAACAAAGTTGTGATTCACTTGCAATGTCGTCGCTTTTTTTTAAGGCAGCTCTGGAAATGTTAATCCAAGACCATCTTCCAGGAAGTCAGCATCCATTATTCTGATGAGAGGATTGTCCCATCAAGAGAGGCAAAGCAGATTGACTGTATTCTTCAGAGATTAGAGGAATGTGGGATGATCTTATTGAGACCTACAAGATCTTAAGATAGATATACTTTATTAATCCTGAGGGAAATTGGGTTTCGTTACAGCCGCACCAACCAAGAATAGAGCGTAAATATAGCAATACAAAAATCACAAACAATAAAACAACAAAATGCAAACTATGCCAGATGGAAAATGAGTCCAGGACCAGTCTATTGGCTCAGGGTGTTTGACCCTCCACGAGAGGAGCTGCAAACTTTGATGGCCACAGGCAGGAACAACCTCCCGTGCCGCCCAGTGTTGTATCTCGGTGGAATATGGCTGAAGTCCAACAGTAAAAAGTTCAATATCCAGTCTACAAACACGTTCCTCAATCGTAATATGACCCGGATTGCACCATCTGTTGTTAACCAGAACAGTAAGCCCCCAACTCCTTTACGCTTACCACTCTCAGTGCACTTCCGGTCAGCCGGAATGGTCTGGAAGCCATCCATGGAGAAGTTTTGATTGGGAATGTCCTCGTGCAGCCCCGTGCCAGTGAAGCACCTAACACTGCACTCCCGAAATGTTCTCTGATGCCTGGCTAGTGCCATGAATTCATCCATTTTATTACCCACCGAACTCCTCTTCTCCATCAGTCTCTGTTGTCTTGACCCGGTCCTCTTTCCTCGACTTTGTGATCCCCCTCTGCATCCTCTGTGTGTTTTCCTCCAGATTTCAGCAGGGGAAATGACAGGGTAGATGTTGTGATGTTTTCAGTAGACGGAGAGTCACAAATGAGGCAACATAGTTTCAAGAAAAGGGCCAGTCATGCGAAACCTAAGTCCATAGAAATTTCTCCTTACAGAGGATAATGAATCTCTGGAACACTCTACTCCAAAGAGTTAGGGAAGGCTGGATCTTTAGATGTATTTAAAGAGGAGGTAGTTGACAGTTGGGGAGATTTGAGAATTGAGAATTATGGAGTTTTGGCACGGAGGAGGAGTTGAGGCTCTGAGGTGCATCAGCCATGATTATTTTGAATGGTGGGACAGGCTTGAAGGGCCAGGTTGCCCACTCCTGATCCTACCTTTTATGTTCTTGAATTGCCTGAGGGAAACATTTTCAACCTCTCTTCCCTCTGTGCTAGAACTATAGTAACATTTTCCAGCTGATTGTGTAAAGGTTGCATGATCAATGAAGACTTTACGAAGTGTGCTTAAGTACTCTGAAGTATACCACAACTTACAATTACCTTGAACAGTGGAACACATTCTTTACCCTTCTGCTCCTGGTAAATCATTAGATCCAGTAAGGAAGATCTGCATTGATAGTGAGGAACCAGAAACCACTGAGCACTTTGCCTATCTCTACATCCATATCTCCCAGATAGCACATATGGATATGGAGATTCAGCACAGAATCCACTGTGTCACCCTTACCTTTAGAAGATTATCATTAAAGTTGGTCAATAACCATAACATCCTTGTGTGCACCAAATTTCAGTTACAAATAGTGTTCCTCACAAATATGATTTGGAAGACTTCAGAGATCTGAAGGTCAGAATTAGCACTTTTTTGGGAGGATCGTCAAGATAATCTGGGAGCTTTTGGCACACTAATGTTAGCATCCACATCTCTGGTGTTGGGGGCTGAATATCCAGCACCAGCTGAGATGGAGTGGGCTCTGTCCACTCATGCCTGATAGTTCAAACTTGTTAATGGAGAAGGGGGAAGCCACGAACATCAGCAGATGCAAGAAAAAAAGTCTAGAAAATACTGGAACTACTCAACTAATCAGACAGCGTCTTTGGAGAGACAAAAGGGGTTATTGTTTCAGGAATATCAAAATGAGTAAAATATCATTGGTATGAAATCATAATTCCATTTCTATTTCACAGAAGCTGAAGGACTCATTGTGTATTTCCAGTCTTTTCTGGTTTTATTTCAGGTTTACAGCATCTGCAATGTTTTGCTTTTAAATCAAGGAATGCAGCATTGTCATTGCATACTGGAATACTGTCACCAACTGAAAACATTTCAGAATAAGGAGCAACTGCCTCTCAGAAATTTATCTCACCCTAGTTGCTACTAAATTCCAGAAAAGGAAGAACAGGGAACTGTTGCAATGTAAGGGTGGTTTAACCCTGTACTTTGGCACCATCTGTAGTGTTTGCCAACATGTCTGTTTCCAGGATTAGATTCCTTGGTCATTTTATGATCTTGCAAAAGGAGTTGTCCTTGGGCCCCAAGGAATCATTGGGATTGACTATACAGACTCCAGACACCTTGTGTCTGTTTGAATTTGGCTCCCTCTACAGGGAATTTGTGGCAGCTGTGAACAGTAAAATGCAGCACAGCGGCCTCTTAACCACTCAGCCTGGCAAATCCTCTGATCCATGTCGACATGAAAGTGGGAAATAAAGTCAGTGAATATAAATTACATTTAAATTATTGGACCGAGAGCAAAATAAAGATTAGAACATATATATGAGATTGAGAGAAATAAATATAAAACTAAAACCAGAAAGAAAGATCTATAAAATAATACTTTTTTCATTACACTGTAATATTTTCTTTCTTCTGAGGAAATGGGTGTCCACATTTGTAAATTTCTATCTATCTGGAAAGGCTCTTCATAAATAATGAATACTTATGGTATTTAAAAACTCAATTACTCTGGAATGTACCAGTGCACTTATTGCCTGTCTTAGGGCAGGAATAATTAAAAAAAGTGGCCTAAGTTCAGCCATTGCAGTGAATGCAAAAACACATTTTATAGAGGAGCCAGATATCGCTGTTTACAGCTAGTAGATATTCATATTAATTGCGCATGTGCAGCTGCTTGTACTTATTGTCAGTTCAGCTGTAATAACAGCGAGTGCTGACAGCCTTGCCATTATTAGTGCAGCAAAATCCGGGCCACTATTTTGAGTATGATTGGTTTTCAGATGACTTGACCCGTATGGACCCATCCACAAGTAGCCTAACATCATTTCCCATGAAGCATGTAGAACTGATGGATAAGATAGTCATATAAACAAGACCGCTGGAACTAAATGGCAAGGGAGAAAGAATTAAAAGATTGAAAGATTAAATTGATACAACACTAAAATATTTATATGACATGCTAATTTTAGGATGGATATTATTCAAAGAATATTATAAACTTGTAGTCCTAGATAATTATTAAGATGTAAGATTTCATTATATGTTTTTTATTAACTGAGGTGAGAAAGTTCAAGGTAATCATGCTGGTTGTATTAGATTCAGTATATCTGCATTTTTATGAAATTTGGAAATACATATAGAATCAGTTTAAAAATACATCCTTAAAACAAAGTGATGTATGTTTCTTAATTATTTTGAATTTAACTAAAATGGATTAGATTTTACTAATCATTTTGAAACAATTGAAGTACTGTAGTTTTATACAAGGAAGTTTAGCAATGTGGGAGTTACACTTGTTGATATAACGTCAGCTTGATATCAGAAACTGAAATCATATGTTTACCACCATGGCTGATTGCCTGTATGGATCAATGCTAAATAATGGTGACCTTGTATAGAGTTACTACATCAGAGAAACTGAGTGGTTCAACTTTGCAAAAATAACATAAGAAAGAGAGAAAGGTGTACCTGCCTTGTCAAATGGCTTTGCATGCCATGTTTCATCTGCTACATATGTATTGTATGTATCCTTTGGCATTTTACCTGAGATAAGCTTCCAATGGTGTAGGAAAATCTAACCACAGATCCTAGAGATATGAAGTGAAAACAGAAACTGATGGGGTACTTGGTAGACCAGGTAGCATTTGTGGAAGGAGAAACAGAGTTAACATTTCAATTTAGGACATCTTTTTCCAAACTGGAAAGCTGAACATGAAAATATTTTATTGTTACATGTACTGAGATAGCATGTCTTACAGTTCGTACAGACCTGATCATTACACAATGCATTGAAGTGGAACCAGGTAAAACAATAACAATAAAGTGTAACAGCTACACAGAAAATACAGTGCAGGTAAACAATAAGGTGTAGACCCATAACAAGATTGATTGTGAGGTCAAGAGTCCATCTTATTTACTAGGGAACCTTCTGGCACATTGACTTTCATAAGTCAGCTTATTTAGTAGTAGGAGTTGGGATGTTATGTTGAAATTATATAAGACATTGGTGAGGTCTAATTTGGAACATTGTATATGCAGTTCTGGTCACCTACATACAGGAGAGATGTAAATAAGATTGAAAGAGTACAGAGAAAATTTACAAGGATGTTGTTGGAACTTGAGGACCTGAGTTATAGGGAAAGGTTGAATAGGTTAGGACTGTATTCCCTAGAATGTAGAAGGTTGAGGGGAGATTTAATTGAGCTATACAAAATTATGAAGGGTATACAATAGATGGGTAAATGGAAGCAGACTTTTACCATTGAAATTGGGTGAGACTAGAACTAGAGGTCATGGGTTAAGGGGAAAGGTGAAATCTTTAAGTGGGAACATAAGAGGGAACTTCTTCACTTAAGAGGGTGGTAAGAGTGGAATGAGCTGCCAGCGCAAGTGGTGGATGCGATTTCGATTTCAACATCTAAGAGGAATTTGGATAGGTACATGAATGGGAGGGGTTTGGAGGGCTGCAGTCCAGGTGCAGGTCCATGGTACTAAGCAGATTAATGGTTCGGCAAGGACTAAATGGGATGGAGTGCCTGTTTCTGTGCTGTAGTGCTCTATGATTATGACTAACCATTTACTAGTCTTATAATAGTGAGGTAGAAGCTGTCCTAGAACCCGATGTTATGAACTTTGAAAGTTTTGTGTCTTCTGCCTAGTGGAAGTGGGGTGAAAAGAGAATGCCCAGGGTGGGTTGAGACTTAGATTACGCTGGCTGCTTTACTGAGGAAGTGGGAAGTGTGGACAGAGTCCATAGAGAAGCTGGGTTCCGTAATGTGCTGAGCTACGTTTCCAGGTCTTTGTAGTTTCATGTGGTCCCATGCAAAGCATTTGCCGTACCAAACTGTTAATGTATCCAGAGAGGATGTTTTTTATGACTCATCAATAATAATTAGTAAGGGTCGATGTGGACATGCCAAATTTCTGTAGCGTCTTGAGGAAGTAGAAGCATTGCTGTGCTTTTTTTGGGCATGAAAATGTCTACGTGGTTGGATCAGGACAGGCTGTTAGTGATGTTCACTCCAAGGAACTTGAAGCTTTCAACCTCAGCTCAATTGGTTAATGTTGATAGGAGCACGTGCACCAACCCCCCTTCCAGAAATCAGTGACAAGCTCTTTTGACTTGCGAACATTGAGGGAAAGACTGTTGTCATGACATCATATTGCTAAGCTCTATCTACTTTTTGTACCCTGACGCGTCATTATTTGAGATATGACCCACTATGGTGATATTGTCTGCAAGTTTCTCAATGGAGTTAAAGCAGAATCTGGCCACAGTCTTGAGTATACAAGGACTAGAGTAGGGCACTGAGGCGGCAACCCTGTGGAGCAGTAGTGTTTAGAAGAATCATGGCAGAGGTGTTGCTACCTTTCCTTATTGATTATGGTCTTTTAGTCAGCAAATCAAGAATCCAGTTGCAGGCATTGATTCGCAGGGTCCAGATATTGGGGTGAACCTATCAACCTCCGCTTTAAATGTACCCAATGATTTGGCCTTCATGGCTATCTGCAGCAATGAATTCCACAGTTTCACCACCCTCAGGCTAAAGAAATTCCTTCCCATCTCTGTTCTAAAGGGACCTCCTTGTATTCTGAGATGCCCTCCGGTCCTAGGCTCCCCACTATTTAACACTTCCTCTCAACATCCACTCTATCTAGGCCTTTCAATATTTGATAGGTTTCAGTGAGATTCCCCCTCCCTCATTCTTCTAAGCTCTATTGAGTACAGGCCCAGAGCCATCAAACACTCCTCATATGTTAACCCTTTCATTCCCAGAATAATTCTTGTGAACCTCTTCTGAGCCCTCTCCAATGCTAGCACATCCTTTCTTAGATAAGGGACCAAAACTGCTCACAGTACTCCAAATGCAATCTGACTAATGCCTTATAATGCCTCAGCAGTACATCCTTGCTTTTATATTCTTGTCTTATCAAAAAGGGTGCTAACACTGCATTTGCTCTCCTTACTACCGACTCAACCTTCGAGTTGATCTTTAGGGAATCCTCCATTAGGATCCCTTTGCACCTGCAATTTTATTATGTGTCAAAAAACTTCGGGAACTTCAACTTATGTTTCAATGATAATGATTGGAAATATTAGAGTAAAATCAGATGTCAAGTTTTGGTCTGCTTTAGGGTGGACTCAGCAACATTCTGTTGACAGCTTTAACCTGGCTTTGAAAGCCCCACTGCTTTAAGAGGTTTGTTCAGAGAACATCTATAGAATTTGCAGGAGAGGAGTGAAGGGGATATAATGGGGACACAAGCAGAATACAGTGCAGAAGCAAATCATATTTATTGTTTTTTTTAAATCAAATGCACCTATAAATACTTTTGAAACAAATGAAAATTAGTGGGAGAATGCAGGAACTTGTATGACAAATACTGCAATGCAGCTTACGGTAGTTAGTGTTTATTTAAAAACAGTATAAGGACTCAGAAGCTGTTGAGGTATACACTGAGTTTTGTTAAGAACCAAATTGTATGGTTGATTACTGTAAATCTTTTTATTTTGATTTGCCCATAACTTAGTGTAATTTAGGGCCATGAAATTTCTTATTGCAAATGCTTTCACATTTAACAGCTCTAAGCAACCATGAAAATGTAAGACTTGGAAAAATTGGCAGGATTGGCCATCAGAGTCTCAAAGTGGCATTTCTATAATGAGCAAATAAACACAACAAAATAAGCATGTTTTACTTCAGTGGATTCAAGGGATATTTCCAAAGAAATAAATATTAGTTTTGACTTTCTTGCATATAAGTTTTTTATTTCTGATAAGCTCAACCATGATAATTGCATTTCTAGAGTGAAAAATATTCCATTTCACTTGGCATAGAGAGAAAAAAATCTTAACTAATATGATGTGCAAAGTTAAACTATAATGACTAGTATAGCCTTTTTACTCAAAGGCCTTGTTGTTCATTGAGAACAATTATTTGATAGAAAATAAAATTGCCATTTTAATATTTTGATTCCCTATTTGCCTTTGACACTTTTATAGCACTAGATAGTTTTGCAGCTTAGCAATGAAACGACAGCAACTTAATTTTCAGAACAGGCAAAACAAAGCTATTCTTTTCATTTCAGGCAACGGCAACTGGGATAGAGGAGCAACAACATATTTATTACTAGAGTTATTTTTATGCCTGTAAACTAGACTCTAGTGCATTGCATGAAATAATTTTTATGTCAGGAAGCACTAAGATTTGCAATAAGGTGCTGGCCATTTGAGTGCATGCTCTTGGCAGCTAGTGGCTGTCTGTGGTCTGGTGGGCCTGTCTGCATGCTGGTTTTAATTTGATATTCAAATTTCTGTAAAACTGGTCAAGGCTTCAAGATGCTGCACTGCAGTATACAATTCTAATATAAATTTGGTGTATTTTCCTTCATTGGGAACCCTGAAATAGATCCAATACTAGAATGGTTAGTAGTAAGTGAACTGTGTTGTATTTATTTATAATGTAAAATTGCTGGAACCATCTAAAAATAAACAGATGCATAGCAGTTCATTAGTCTGCCTGCTCGGACTGATTTTCCCATTGATTAGTCTCAGTACTAATGCCTGTTCATTCCTCACTTCATAACTAATTAACGTCAGTTCCTTTCTGACTGGTTGACTAGTTTTAAGATCTCTGAGCATGTGTGAATTTATATGTGCTAGATATGGCAAGAACAGACTAACAGAATTAAAGCATTACACTTCCCACCAGAGATTTTTAACCCTAAAATTCACAGAATGTATTTCTAAACTGATCTTTTTCAAAATTAGTGAATAACAGAAGTTCGTGAACTATATCCCATATTTCTGTTTTTTTTGGTTAATATTTTGGACACCTGTTTAAAATTCACGTAGACTTGTTTCATTAAATAGTACATAACAGACAGTAGAGGTAGATTAACATAGAAGCAAATTAATTTTGTTGGTAAAAGAACCTCACATATCTGCTTTTAAATTATCATTTAGGATCATGTTTGGAACAATCTGCTCACCTATCTGTTTCCCTTCCATCTCTAATTTCCTTCTCTCCTCTGGCTACCTGAAGGTGTTGACTCCTTGCTGAGCTCCAACATCTTGACCATTTGGCCAGTTTTTATGTATGATTCTCAAGCATGAACCTATAGGGAGGGGTAAAACTACAACTGACCTTGATCCTGCCCAGACCAAATGTCTCCAAGACAGCATGGAAAAATGGAATAAAAGGCGAGCCATTTTGATGGTGCAGATGACGAGGCATTGGTTTTTTGAACTTTGGAAAAATTTTGGGAACTACAAACGTTTGTAATTCCATAGGTTAAAACTCCATATTCTTATAAAACATAGGCTATCTGCTTGTCATTACCAGTGTTATACAATTTGAGTGTATATAGTTGATGAATTAACTGTAGAAGGGATAAATCTCCATTTAGCTCTGCAAGATTAGCATGACATAACTAATATGGAACAACCAAATTCAAATATAGCAGACTTTTAATTTCACCAACAAAACTGCCATATTTATAGCTTTGAGGAGTGAGTGTGTGTGTGTATATATATATATATATATATATATATATATATATACACACACACATGCATAGGTGTTTGATGACAGTCACGTCTCAGAAATGAATAGCAAAGAATACCGATTTCATGGAAGGATTTTCCCATTAGTTTGTATTGCATTGTATTGTATTGTATATTATTGTAGCCTTAAAACGAGTTCAAAATTGCATATAAATCTTAATATTTATATAACAATATCTCTGTTTGAGAGTACAGAGGATGAAGAACATTCTAAATTATCAGACATATTTTTATCATTATTAACATTGGATTTGCAAAATATGGAAATCTTGCAGAATGCACTGTATATTTTATAGAATGTGATGGTACGTTGAGATCATTCGGCCATTTGAGCTAACTACTGTTTCCATTATCCCACTTTCTTCTGTCTTGGGTGTATGGCCCACTTCATTTCACACCCTAGTTATTAACACATGCCAGCTGATCTAAAAATATTAAGTCTCATGCCTTTCATTAGAGAAATTTCAAATGCATAACATGAGTATGCATTGACTCCTTAACTGTTGCATTTGAATGTCATTGCCTTCCAATTACTTTCTTTCTAATATACTGTATAATGCAGTTTTAAGCTATTGCAGCTGAGTTTAGGACTGTCACAAACTTTCTAAGATGAATTATTTAACACTAAGGACCGAGTGATTGATAAAAAAAATTTCACTACTCATCTATTGTATTTATCTAGGTCAAGATGAGGTCTACTGATCCATTTCAACCAAAATGCATGGCTCTTTCAGTGCCAATGGCTTCTAAAATTGTGACATCATGCAACTAAGAATGCATAACCAAAAAGAAAATGTTCTCCTTATTCAGATTAAAGCCATCAAGTTGGTAATACTGATAACTTAGTATGTACACACGATGGTCATTTTCATTCCTAAGGTACTCATTACTGGATTGAGTGATGTGCCCATAGTGTACTCCATCATGATGACGCTGCTCCATTTCAGTCATTTATGAAGCCTGTGCCAAGAATATGTTTAGGAATAGTTCCAGACCAATTAAATAAACAATCCTAAAGTGAATAGTTGAAAGGTTTAAAATAGATAAACGTTGCTGGGTTTAAACCTGTATAATGTTTGTTCTATTTCCCCTTGTGACTATGTAGTTCTTCCTTTTCATTAGTTAATTAAAGATTAACATCTATCTAATATGTTATTTTTTTCTTTGAGGATGTAGTAATAAAATAAATCATTTGGTAAAGGTAATGTTAAATTTGTTTTAATATTTTAGAGGGACCGGTTACCTTATTTTGAGCTCTGCAGTATTGCTTTCCTTGTTGGATTCTATTCTTTACCACATTACCTCACCACATTAGCACTTGCATCTCCCTCAGATGGCATTCTGTTTCCATTCCATTCACAGTGGCCAAGGATCATATCACATAGGCACTTAGAAATACAATGCGCACTACCCCTGAGAACACAATTGCTTTCACAGTCAAAAGTATTGATCAGCTCTATTTCTGGTTTTCCATTCAGTCATAGCTTTTGCCAGAAGTTTTTTCTTCAATGGGGAGGGGAGATTTAAGTAAAAGCTGGCCATCATATTGTACTCTTTATGCTATAATTGCCTTAATGCTATATTAACAAATGTAATTATTAATTTAATAAATTTAAGTATGTCTTTATGATTTTTTTGGTTTAAGAATCCTTTAATTTTTTTTCTTGTTGAGACTATTGAAATTATATCTTATAACCATGTGAATATTGTTTAAAGAAAGTAAGGATTGAAGAAGAGGGGGAGCTGTTTAATATATCAAATGTTATGAGGCGGCAAAAGGATTCATTGGGAATTAGATCAAATGGACAAGAAGAGTAGAGAGGATTGACCTATTTGAGGTTAATGAAGAGATACTTATTTCAGTGATCTGGAAAAGGTATAGGTAGAAGTATAAAGGTCTATGTTGGAAATAGGTAATGGACATGATTCTCGAGTTTTCATCTTGCAGTGCTTTACAAGCTGAACTCTGAAAGGGAAATGCAGCATCTTCTTCATGGCTTTTATCAATAATGAGTTTATACTGTTTGTTTCAAACACAGACTCAAAGCACCTTGTGTAAAATATGGAAAGAAGATGCATTTATCATACCCGGAGTTTGCTGCATTGATGTAAGACGGTTTCCTGGAAGAATAAACTCCAATTTTTATTATGAGTTTTGAGTTTCTAATCATGTAGCCACTTTCAAATGGATGCATATTCAAAATAGCTGTAATGAATGTGAAAATGCAGTATGAATGTGCCCTTCATCTTCTGTAGCCAACTGGAACAGATGTTTTAAAAACTAAGATTCAGTTAGTGTGTAGAGATAGACTCGGATAAATTTTTATGGGATGTATTCATTTCCCATTAGCTTATAGATTGTGAGTTGACAAATGGGTGTTCAGATGTTTCACTAAAATGTTTAAGGATTTATTCATAAGAATTAGCCCCATTCAATTAACATCCGAATATGCAATTTTCACTAGTTTAGGTTTCAGTAGGTAGAAGTAGATCACACAGTTACTTGTTTATTACATAATATTACATAACCTGTTAATAGCTGGATCATTCTGATTACGACATAATGCTAACTGTGGAGGATTATGCAAACTGGTAGAATTTGGTGGCCAGTGCTTCTCTTTATTCACTCATATAAAGTGGGCAAGGGAATCCGTCATCAATGGAAGATCTGCATTTAATGATCATCCTTTGAAGCTCTTGTGAGGGTGGTACGGAGTTAACTTTCAGTCTTGTTGCAGTAGTTGTGGTGGAGTTATAACCTCTGAACTGTTGGAAATGGGAACTGATGAATTTAAACCAGTAGCAAGAGAAATGAGAAATGTATATATATTTTCCAAGCTTGGACATTGCGCAATTTGGCCTTGATCTTGCAATATCCATATGTCCTTCCAGCTACTAGAGATCATAAGTTTAGTTTGTGCAGTTTATCAAGCTTTTGAATTTCCTCCCTGCATTAGTAGATAGTATGCACAGCATCCATGTTACATAGGCTGTGGAGAGTGGATGCTCTTTTGGTAAACTAGCATGCTAATCAAGAAGGCTGCATTTGAGATTTAAAGCAGAAGTTCCCAACTTGGGGTCCACAGACACCTTGCTTAATGGTATTGGTCTATGGCATAGAAAAGGTTGGGAATCCTGAGTTAAAGTATCTTTGATTTGTTGTACCTGCCCTCAAGCAAAGGACCAATGTGGCTGTATGAATAGATGTATTCTCAGAAGAAAGAGCCTCTGTGATCTCCGTGCTGGTTTTCACCAGCATTATCTGTCTCAGGTTTCAGAATACTTAACAGTTTTGGGACAGGTGAAGTTCAGGAGTCCTAAGTCACACAGGTGCGCTGAGAGTTACACCTTGCACCACGGGTGTTGGCAAAATTGTGACTCTGTTGCCCACTGCACATTCCCCAAGCATCAATTGCTGAATGTAGCAGTGGACTACAAAATGAGAAACAGTGCTGTCTTTTAAAATGTTTGACCAGGAGATTAGGGGGTTATTGTTACATTTCCTGCCGGAGGCTAGAGTTCTGCCTGCCTGGGCTGGATAGTGGGCATCAGCAATTGTCTCTTCAGGGAGACCTAGCTTCAACACACATATTGCTGCTCAAGTCAGGTGTTTGTGTGATTACTGCTGCCTGAATGATCTGGCTGCAGAGATCTTCCTGGCTAGGGTGCTTCTGTTTCCTCTACTTGCACTATGTGACCTTGTTTTCAGGACCACTGCCTCACGTCTTCATCATGCTGGAGACCCAGTAAGCTCATCATTGATTTACCCAGTTCAGGCATGCAGGCAATGTGAAACTCGAGGTGTTTACACTTCTGGCGTCACGCAGCATTGTTCTCCTTCCATGTAAACACTCAGTTATTAGGAATTTGTTTGATCTTCTGGCAGATTTGCAAATTATTGAAGATCACTTTAAATAGCAAATGTGGTGGAGAGCTGTGGATTCGGTGGGGATGCTCCTAAGATCAGGTTCTCTGTGCATAGTTCACAGTTTTACTTGAATCAGAAAAGCTCAATTTGGTGGGCCAGGTGGTAAACATAGAAGCAGGAGTAAGATTTTTGTTTCCTGAAGCCTGTTCTACTGTTCAATATGATCATGGTCGATCTCAATATCGGTGTCAATTGTACCTGGAAATTATAATTCCATTTTAAATATAGCAACTTGGACTTCAGAGCCTTCCATGGTCGAGAATTCTGTAGGTTCATCATCTTCTGAATAAACTAATTTCTCCTTATCTTAATTCAACACATTTTACCCATATCCTGAGACTGTGATCTCACACTGGGAAAACATCCTCCCTAACTCTACTCTATCTCCCTCCATCAGAATTTTGAGTATTTCAGTGAAGTCTGTTCTCTTCCTTCTAAATGCAAATTAGTGTTGTACATAAATGGATTTGATCAACTTCCTTCTTTCCATTTATCCTGCATGTGGAGACATCCTGCATGGAACTATGCAATTGAGTTGGCAAGCTTTTGAAACTGCACTGAAAATGTGTGCTTGCAATTCATAAAGGAAGCTCCAACAAAATGACACCCAAAACAGTGTAAAAAAAACCCAGAACTGCAAGCCAGCGCCACAGTTGATGCATGTTGAGTTTCTTTGGTTGTTTTCTATTATTTTGCTCTATTTGTAACAAAACTGGAAAGGATCTTATCATTTGGCACACTCTTTCATGTGTGGCAGTGATTATGAAGCAATTGTCATTTCCGCATCGGGGCTTCGGAATTGCCTGTGGGAAGAGCAAAAATATTCAAATAGCACATATCCTAACTTTTGAGATAAAGCAGCATAAAGCTTACTTATATAAGATTTCTAAATTCCAAACCTCATCCCTTACTGCCAATAATTGGAAATGCAGAATTGATTCAATAGTGCTTGTATTTCAAAAGTACATTATTGGCTGTGAAATACTTTGGGATGTCCTGAGGTAATGAACGATACTGTAAGTTCATTCTTTCCTTGGGATGGGAATATAGTACTTTTTTGATTGGTCTCTCTTTTCTTGTTTTCTTCAGTTATGTATCTCTGAAAGATAAGACAGAATGTGCATCATTGCTAGTTACATTTCCATGGAATTTCCTGCTTCTTCCTTATTTTCGTGCTTCCCATGGTGATCATGTATATAGTCCATTAAGCCTTGCTTAAATTATATTTTAAGGTGCAGCACAATGTTGCCATAGTCATCTCAATAATCTACTTCATCAAATTTAGTCAATTATGTCCTTCCATATTGTGTGATAGCGTTTCTTTTTGGACAATTTTTTTGTTGATAGGGGCATCACAGAATTTTTCTTCACTGCCTGGATGGTGATTCATAGAACATAGAAAATTACAGTGCATTACAGGCCCTTCGGCCCACAATGTTGTGCCGACCACGTAACCAACTCTAGAGACTGCCTAGAATTTCCCTAGCGCATAGCCCTCTATTTTTCTAAGCTCCATGTGCATATCTAAGAGGCTGTTAAAAGATTCTATTGTATCCACTTCCACCACCACAGCCAGCAGTGCATTCCACACACCCACTACTCTGTGTAAGAAAAAATTTACCCCTGACATCCTCTGGGTACCTATTCCCAAGCACCCTAAAACTATACCCCTCCTGTTAACCATTGCAGCCCTGGGGAAAAAGCCTCTAGCTATCCACATGATCAATGCCCCTCATTATCCTATACACCTCTATCAGGTCACCTCTTTTCCTTCGTCGCTCCAAGGAGAAAAAGCCAAGTATACTCAACCTATTCTCATAAGGTATACCCTCCAATCCAGGCAACATCCTTGTAAATCTCCTCTGCACTCTTTCTATAGTATCCACATCCTTCCTGTAGTGAGATGACCAGAACTGAACACAGTACTCCAAGTGGGGTCTGACCAAGGTCTTATGTAGCTGTAACAATACTTCATGTCTCTTGAACTCAATCCCACGGTTGATGAATGCCAATACACCACACACCTCAAACAACACTGTCAACCTGATTCATCAAAGGTACTTTCTCTCTAACAAGTGCATCCAATTTTGGTTTTGCCAGAATCACAACAGGTATGGGCACTGTGAAAAAATAATTCATCTGCAAAGAAGCTATAACCTGAAGCCATATGTTGAATAGTGGTGTTAGGTGAACAGCAGAATGAGATCTGACTTTAATTGGACAGGAGACACAGCTGAATAGAAAGGCATAACTATTTTTTATTTCTATAATTTTAAAATAGTTCAATATCAACATCAGAAGTCCAGCCAGACTTTGCATCAGTTTCAATTACTGTTTTTCATTCGTGAAATTTGTGAAGTGCAGATTTCTGGCTTCACACCAGGGCACTCAGTGTCAGGGTGCTAATGCTCCGAGCCACCGAGTACATTTGGTCCATGTGGATGTAATGAGAGATAGAAAGAATTGAGGCAGAATCTTCAATCTCTGAGATTTCAAGATTCAACATTCAAGTTTATTTATCATGTGTACATCGAAACATATGGTGAGATGTGCCATTTACATTAACAACCAACACACCCAAAGGTGTGCTGGGGCAGTCTGCAAGTGTCACTATATATTCCAACACCAACGTACCAATAGTTCAAGAGTCATCGTGTTGTAAGAATGCCATCTCCTCTAAGTTATAGATTTCCTAATTTTGATCTGTGTTTCTGTTATAGTGCCTGGCATTCTATATCCTACATAATTCTGTTAGGATTTTGTGCACAAAAACTGCACTGATACAGGAAGAATATACATTACTGCCCTTTTAGGGTAGTTGAAAATGTACCTCAGCCTCACCTATATTCGCAGAACAAAATTACATTTTAAGTCGGAGCTTTCTGAGGGCCAGCTACACTGTGCCTCAGAATAGGTGATCTACATCTCCCAGTACCAGAATCATAAACACTAGAGGATGGAAGGTTGGACTTAATTTACCTGAAGAAAAATAACATTAAAAATTAAAAGAAACATAACTATGCTATCATATTCAAACATTATACTCCAGTGAAATGAAAATGAATGCTCACTCTATGGGTACATGGTCTTGGAGCCCTGAAAGACTACCATGCCCATTTTGATGGCTTTCTTTAAAAAAAATCATCAAAAAGAATGGATTAATCATTTTATCCTGTCATTGCAGTTTCTATTTTTTCTGTGTGTTACAGTGTACTAAACGGTGGTGGATTTCATTATCCTTTCTGTGGTACTGTAATTAACTGAAATCCGCACAACCTAATTTTGTGCACAAACATATCCTGAAGATTGCTTTGGCTTGTTTGAAAACTAATACAGTTAGGCTTGTGCAGAACAAATTTAATTTGATAGCAGGTGGTTTGATAAATCAAGAGCCATGTACTTTTCCTTCTTCAGGGGACGGATTATTGGGGGTGAAGGGAAAGTCTTCAAAAGCTCTGTTTCAGTATTTTAGTTGTTTAAAACACAGAATGGTGTCTTATGCCAATCAGATTTTGTCGATGGAAATGTTAAATTGTGCGGCTTTCTTGTTGGAAAGGTTATTTTTGTATTAAAGTAAAGGCCAGGGCTGCATAGCAAGGATAGAAATTAGAATAACACTAGTTCATATTTCGAAAAATGAAATTGAGATTCCCTAGAGGTTCATAAGCAGTTGCTTTAGGGAAGAAGAAACATTTAATACAGCACTGAAAGGAGCCAAAATAAATAGCTCAGTGGTTCTTGTGTAGGATGTAATAGCACATGAGATGCAGCATCCACATTTCCAGCAGCAGTATTAGGTTTCATGCCCTGTTATAGATATTAATATAAAGGAGGGAAAATGATTTTTGGGGAATATTAGAATTTCAGTACTCAATGGAAAAGATGTCAAAATTATCCACATAATTGATGCTACACTTAATCTCAAATTTTTGTGTAGTTTCTCAAAATAATTTTTAATCCATATACATTTTCTTTTGTGTTCGATATATAATTACACCATACGTCGACACAGGTTACTCTACTATTTTATGCCGATTCTAAGACATTTCTGCTCATTGAGAAATCCTGGTAGGCACGGAGGAAGTAGTGGTTGTGATTCTTGCCCATTGTTGGACATACTGTTATCCAAGGAACAGCTGAGCACCAATACATTTCTTTGAAAAGACATGATATAACTAGCAGATATTTTGCTCTTGCTCATTGTTCAATTCACATAGTGGTGGTGGAGGAACGTTTGATGAACATGCAAAAGTAGCCGTTGCATTTCACCTCTCCAACTCCTGAAGCCAGTATGGAAACATCCCATAATAACATTCTATATGAGGATATTTGCATCATTTTAATACATTAAACAGTTACCTTGGCCATGCAGATATCTAAGACTACTTGACTATTATAACTTATAGTGCTTAAAGAAATTATGAAATGATTGTCTTTTATTCTGTGAGCTGCTTCAATAATTGACCTTTTAATTTGCAACTTCAGAATTATAACACAATATGCTAGCACTAGTAATGAAAATTAAATGAAGCCTTACCGAAAGCATCAACATGAAGATAGATTGGGTCAACAAAAACGTTTGCTCTGGATTAATGTTATAGTCTCGATGTGGATCTATTTTAAAGCTCCTTTTGCAGTATTTATTTGTGTCTCTTTCTGTGTTGTTCAAAGTGGAAAAGGTAAGGCGGACAGAATTCTAGTTATTATTCTGATTTTCATAAAATCCTTAAATTAGGTTCATTGTTTTACATCCAATTTTCTTTTATGTTCAAAGCGTCACAATTAAAAAAAATGAAACGGACAGTATTCATATTGCAATGTATGGCACACCTTTATAAAAAATGCCGGAGGCTTCAATTTACCATCACCAAAAGATGGAATTACACAGAGATACCAGGCAGGGGTGAGGATTGACTGCTTGATAATCTGGGAGTGAAAAGCAAACCAAATTTCATTTGGACCAAGCGAAGTTAATTTTCTATTTCTTTTTGAAAAATTCTAACAAAGTATAGTACAATTCATAATGCAACATTTTAGTCCTGAGGAGTTTAACTATTTAAGCTGGATGATTAGCCAATTCTACATTTCGGGTTCTTTGCTACTCTGGACAAACTATTTTTGACTTTGAGTATGGTATGTTTGTAGAAATATAAGTGAGTGATGGGTAATGTAATATAATATTTGAAGCTTGTAAATATTTAGTGTAATTTAACTTTTAGAGTCCTATCCATCTTCACATAATAAACTGAACTCTATTTGCTGAGCTGACTGCTTCATCCAAAGCAAACTGGTCAGCGTACACCATTTTACCAAGGCATATGAAACGGATCAGTGGTCCTTGATTGCTGTGTAGACAGTAACCGTTCATTTATTTTGGTAGGTGGGGAAATCTGTGCTGTTGCCGCTTCTAGGGCTGAGATTTAGTATGCAACCTGTTGCAGCACTGACTCCCCTGTGGATTGTTGCAGTTCATTTTCCAAATATGCAGCATTGTTTTTAAATATGGAAATATATGACCATCATTATTGGTGCATTTCTTCAAACGTGTCCAGCATTTGAACCTCGGGCTATAAAAATGTTGATCTGAAAATGGCAGCAGTCAGTTGATGAATGCAGAAGAGAGAAGCATAAATCAGCACAGGGCATTTCTTTTCTTTCTTTTCCCCCCTCACATCCGCAGAGAATTGTTGTCTATTGGTTCAGAAAATGGAGAAATGAGTCTAGCAATACCCAGTGCTGGTTAGCAGATTGTCATTTTTGGGTTTGATGTTCTTTGGTATAATTGTCTTTCATGTGAACAATGGCAGGAGATCTCTGGTGTGCCATGGAAGCATGATAAAAGAGGCTGATCTTGCATAGCAATGTCTTTTATTATTAGTGTATAAAATTAGCAAGCTGGATGTTGTTAGAATTAGCTTTACTGATGTTAATTGTAATGCAGTATGAATTCCGTTAGCAGATTGTGCAGTAATTCTCGGTAAGGTGATAGCTGCATCGAAAGGTAATATTAATAGCCTTTTACTTTTATTGTATCGTTTTAGTCGGCTTTAATAAGGCAGTCACCGTCAACGGGAATTTATTAGAAAAGTGTAGTAATTGATGTATTGCAGCAAGTATGGGCAAAGGCTGAAGTTGATTAATGTATGAGTTGGCTTTTTTAAGGCAGTTTAAAAAGGCTTCTTAACTGGGTCTTTGGAGACCAACACAGACCCACTGTAAACTACTTCATTCCAGTCGGAAAATGACTTGACAGCTGCTCCAGTCTCTGGTGGTTTTGCTTTTCTGATCAGAGAAAATTGAAGTAATATAGTACTCATCAATAATTGCAGTGCTTAAAAATCTTATAAAGGGATTTTGACTGTTTTCCCCCCTGGAGATAAGTTTTCAAAGGTTAAATTAGTTTTACTTGCATTTGCTTCATATATTCAACCCAGAGTAAGGATCAGTTGTGCTTTAAATGGACTGCTGGTTGTGAGTTGCATGAAATTAACATCTTTGTGACTATCTGTGGTGTTTAACTGCTAAGTAGTCTCTTCAGGGCAGAAAGGCTTTGTATCTGCCTTAACATATAGAAAGTATACATTAAAACTACAAAAGGAAAGCCAGGAGGAAGTCACATTGATACCATTCTCCAGTGAAGCTACATGTTGTCCCCGGCAATTCTATCATACTGAGATAACAAAGACCAGGTCTGGATACCTTTGTACATACTTTAGATGTTTTATATATTACATTAAAATGAATACCCTATTCTCTAAGTATTGAGTAAAAGCAGCATCCTATGAAAATTCTGATTGATACTTCTAATGTTTTTGTGGAAAGCTACTGCAGTTGGACATTACAGGGATATTTCACCACAGAGATAATTAATTTGTGATGTATTTTCATGAGAGTAGATTTTTGCACAAGTATTCATGAAGGTTATCTACAAGTTTCAGCACAATCATCTCATGATAATCTTTGGCCAAGGCAGTTTCTTTACTGTAAACGGGCAACTAGTCTGCAGTAAGTGAGCAAAATGGTACAGTAGGCAGAAGTGCCAGACACAGTTAACAGCTGCCCTCTTGTTTCGTGTTCCAAATGCTTCCCTACAGAGAATATGCATTTTATTTACACAGTGAAACCTTTCTGTCTTTGGCTGTGTATTTCTTCAGTCATATTGAAAGCTTTATTTTGCACCTCACAAACGTTTTCTCACATGTAACCCTCTAGAGAAGCTTTGCATTGTTTCTCTCGGTTTCTCTTTTTGAAAGCCTGTAAACAAACCTACACCCTCTTACATTCATACACTCTTTCACCATGTTTCATGTTTACCTGACATGTATACTGTGATTCCTAAAGGTGTCAGATAAATTCATTTAAAGTGTTAAGGACATCTGAAACTCAAAAGGTAGGTAGGTACTTAACACATGTGAAAGTACTACTGAAGTAAAAAGCATTTTATTGCATTGGCAGTTATACTTCATAACTGTCCCACATTTTTGAAGCATCACACAAAGAACCTCTATTGAGACTGACTGATTCAGTTCATATTAACCAAGAGTTCATTTTATTAAAGCACAGGGTTCTCTCAATAACAAATCTTAAAATAAGCCTTGGCAAATGACTGTTGGTGATGGCTGCAGTCAGTAGCTAACGTCCCTCACTCCAGGTAATTTATGGACATTATTATAGTCTGTGTCCCACATTGGCTGGTAAAGGAATTGAGAGAGATGCTAGTGGAATCAAATATACTGTTTAATAAGCAGCCAATACTAGGATTCATTGTACCCGTCTAATGTTCATGTTTTACTGCAGAGTTTTAGATACTGATGATATAGAGCACATAATTTTAGATTAAGCTAATTTTGTCATCATACTCGATATAGCAAATTAATTTTACTAATGTGCTTCATGGCAATGTTTATAAAACAATCATGTTTACTTTCAGTTTTAATTCTAATCTACAGGATTGTAGTCATAAGAAGTCAGGCAATCTATTAACCTAGTCACATTATGTAAACTTCTATCTTACATGTTGATATCTAATAGGTACAATTTTTAAAATTGAAAATCTGTGATTTTCATCCTTCCCCAAACTCCCACTAATATTACTGCAATTGGGGGAATCATTAATTTAAAAAATTATATTTCTTTAATGTATCATAAATTACACCAGGCCATTCATTCCTCATTGTTCTGTTGCTTGTGGGAAGCAAACCATCTGAAGTTTCGGAGAATGATGCTCATAGTCTAAAGGCTATGGGGAGTACAAGGTGGGCTTTTGCTCATGACCTTTCTCAGAGTATTGCAAGAAATGGCATACGCTACTAAGAATGGGATCCCATTGCAGGTCGTTTCAATTTAAGACCAGGGTAAATGCATGCTCGACCTCTAAGCTTGCATGTGTAACTCTGTTGCTTTTTGTTCTGCAGAAATGGCTGAGATCATTTTGAATCAGGTGCATCATAGTATTTGAAGGTTGCTGGACTGAAATAAGGCCAATGATTTGTTTCAGGACTGAAGGGGCTAATTTCAGCTTCTTAGTGTGAAACATGTTAATAAGTCATATGAGGTGGCAATTCAGATGTGTATTAAACAAAGGTTGTTTAAAGGAATCTGCAGAACCCAGTTAAAACTGTTCTATTCTGCCCAGCCCTGTCTCTATTGGAGCTGAGAGGCAACATTTACACAACTGGTGAAGAAGTGATTCTGCTCGGTCAGCCTTTGTGACAGAAAGACTATCAGCAATAAATAATACTGGAGTGGCCTTTGGCTGCAGAGAGCAGGAGGGTGGGTCAGCAGAAGCCGTAGTCACAGAAACTTATAGAGCAAAAAATATCCTCCCGCCTATTCACTTCATTGAAGAGACGATGATAGTGCTGTAATACCTGTCAACATACCAACTGGAAGCCCAGCAACAATTCACACACTTGCTTACCTACAGCTCAGAAGATAATGGTGGTCCCGAGATTTCACATGTTGGATTTATTCCAGGATGCAGCAGGTGACAAATGCCCTCACTGCCAAGGCAAAACAATTCATCTCCTTCCCACTGGGTATAGGAGGACGGGAAGACAGGGCTCTTGGGTTTTTTTTACAAACGCATTTTTCCCCCAAGTGCAAGGCATAATTTCCATGATAGCTTTGTAAACAGACACCAAATGATACAGGAAGATCCTCAGCTTGCTCTATGTGCAGCTGGTATGAAAGCATACACAACATTTCACATAATCTATGCACTGTTTCCTGCCAATTGTTGTGATGCTCTAGCGCTGGATCTTCACAGCTCTCTGCCTGCACCTTTGTTATTGGCTGTTAAATTAAGTATTTGGGAAGAGGGGATATTTCATACTTGATTTGTATTACCTTCAGATTCAGATTCAGATTTACTCATCACATATACATCAAAACATATAATGCAATACGTCATTCGCATTAACAGCCAACATTTCACATTAAGGAAGTGCTGGAGGCAGCTGGTAAGTGTTGCCACATGTTCCAGCACCAATATAGCATGCCCACAATGCTTGGCAGAAGAACACAGAGCACCTCAAAACAGAGGACAACAAGTAACGAAACAACAAAGCAAAACAAACCCCTTTCCTCCAACCCTCCCACCCTCTCCCCCATGCGGGCAATCCTCTAACCCCAGGACAAGCCTCCGGGCCTCCAGTCTCCAGGCTTCAGCCATTAGACTTCGACTTCCAGACTACCGATTGACCTCCAGGCTCCGATCCGCAACATCATCCCCCAGACTAGCCGATGATGGAACTCTGAACTCCAGCTCAAACTTTGGGCACACCGGCTGACCAGCCCTTATGCTTCTTCATGCTTCCTGCTCACACGGGCTCCTGTTTGCTGGCCAATGAATGCAGAGTGGGGACCTGGCCTGCAGATGTCCTCCATCACCCATCTACGTCGTTGGACCAAACACAGAGCACAGGAGGGAGGCCTGACCTCTAACTTCTCCATATCCCTGTACCTAGTCCCTAATCTGACTTCTGACTTCCCCATGTCATAATCCCTAAAGCATAACCTGACCTCTAACTCCCCTTGCTGTCCCCCAACCATCCCATGCAAACTATATCTGAGCCACGACCTCGACGGAGACTGCAGCTCGACGCCATCTTAAAAGAAAATCTGACAAACTCATGCAGGGAAGCAATGTGATATAGTTAGAGTGGGTCCTTTACCACATTTCTGTTTACACAAACCATCGGTGCCCTAAAACAGAGGTTGTATTGTTTGATCAGTATGGAAATGTTATGCAGTATGGCTTTGATGATCTTGCAATTTGCTCTTGTGCATTCTTGTTCATTGATTTGCTTTGTAAATGGGGCAGTAATACTCCTTGAAGCTCTGCTAGTATATAGCTACAGCATGGGCATGATTGGGTTCTTAATCTTCCTCAATGTTTCTGCAGTTTTATTTGCTCCTGCTCCTCTATATCTTTATTCTCATACAGCACCACCAGTTAGGAATATAAAATCACTGTGCCATTTTGGTAATTTACATAAAGAAATTAACTTATTATTGTCACATGTACTGAGGTACAGTGATAAACTTGTCTCGCATACCATCCATACAGATCAATTACAACAGTGCATTGAGGAAGCACAAGGTAAAACAATAACAGAATGCAGAATAAAATGTTACAGTGCAGAGAAAGTGCAGTGCCAGTAGATAGATGGTAAGGTGCAAGGTAGATTATAACGAGGCTAAGAGTCCATCTTACATACTGGGGAACCAACAACAGCAGGGTAGAACTGGTCCTTGAGCCTGCTAGTGTGTGCTTTTAGGCTTTAGAAAGAATGTCAGGGGTGGGAGGGACCTTTGATTATTTTAGCTGCTTTGCTACTTATCCTTGCTGACTGTGATTTGTTGGTCACGAAGTCAAAGATCCAGTTGCAATGAGACGTGCTGAGTCCCAGGTTTAGGAGGATGGAGATGGGTTTGCTAGGAATTGCAGTGTTGAAGGTGGAGCAATGGTCTAGCATAGGTGTCCTTACTGTCCGGGTGCTTCAGAGATGAGTGTTGGGCCAGGCAGATGCTATGGACTTACCTCAGTAGTAGGCAAATAGAGTCCATCAGTTGAGGCAGGGTTTAGATTCTATAATAGGCTACAAAATGACACAGTGCATTCCTTCCTGATCATCTTAACACATTCTATGCATGTTTTGAACAGAAGGTGATTAAAATGCTACCACCCAACCGATAGCCACCAGTGCACCTGAAACCACACAATATAGTCTTCTGGAGAGTCAGGCAATGGGAGTGCAACGGGTCTGAATTGTGTCCTCATCCTGTGCAGATCAGCAGGTGGGGATATCTGCAGAAATCTTTAAAGTCTCATAAAGTCAGTTTGAGACTGCCACTTGTTTTAAGAAGACCACTATCAAACCTGTACCCAAGTAAAAGGAGGTAATGTGCCTTAATGGCTACCTCCCGGTGGTTTTGACATCCACTATCATGAAGCCCTTTGAAAGCTGACCATGGCATGCAACAACTCCAACCTTATTGTATCTTTTTTGTGCTCCATCAGATCCAGAGTAACAATGATTTTGTTCTCCATTACACTTGTGTACAGGAAATGATATGAAACATTCTTAAATCTTAAAGACCCTCTCCATGCTTTTCTTCATATGTAGCTGGTCAGGAGGAAAAACTTCCCAGTAAAAAAAAGAATTAAATGAAATCAGGAAGAGAGTCATTGTTGTGATGTTTTCAATAGATGGTGAATGGCTGTTTGGATAGCAATCGGGAAACAGTAAAATGAAATACACTTCATTGAAAAATGGAAACTAAACTTTTCTATTTAAACTTTTAAGTAAATAGATGTCTAAAATATGAAACTTATTTCTTTTATGAAAGAGGATTGAGTTTCTTGTCACAAATTAGATTTTTTCACTTGGGAAATAAATTGCAGATTTTCACTGGTCAAAACATGGAGGAACCATCACGAACTCCAACATCTCCCAATGAGCCTACAATTTCAGTCTCTGAGGCCGACACACGAGCAGTCTTCAGGAGGGTGAACCCATTTGGGCCAGACAGGGTATCTAGCCAAGCACTAAAGACCTGTGCTCATCAACTCAACTGGCTGGAGTGTTCACTGAGATCATTAACCTCTTGCTTCAGCAGTGTATGGTGTGCAACTCCTTCAAGCAGGCTTTAATTATACCAGCGCCAAGAAGAGCATGGTAACCTGCCTGAAAGACCGTCATGTTGGAACATAGAATAGCAGACACTGCCAGAAGGAGAGGGAGGAAAAAGTCTAGTGGAGGCATCCCAGAAAACTTGCCTGTTCACAAACCCACCTCCTCCTGGTTGTCACCCCCGAGCAGCATCAGCAGTGCTGTGAGATTAGATTGACCAATCACTTTGCTGCAGTCAACACGAGGTAGTGACTGCCTGACTTGCCGAGTCTCTCTGTATTCTGTGTTGGTCGAGAGATCCAGCATTTCTAGAATCTCTTGTGACTATGATCTCAAACTGCAAATATAGGAAAATCTTAACCTTTCCCAGAAAAAAAATCTTTCCATTGTGCAAAAGATGTACTAGCACTATTTCCCTTAACCAAGTGGATAATCAAATTTGCAGGAATTGGTGCTGTCCAAAGAGTATAGAGATTGGGCCAAGCGTTCAGGTGGTACAGGCTGTGTGTTCAAGATGATAATGATCCTAAAATAGTGTTGAATAATTCCCCTGTTTATTGTACAACTCGTGCTATAGACATGATCTGGCTTTACAACAAATGCCTGGGCTGCCTGTTTGTTAGCTGTGATAAGCTTTTAGTGTGTGCAAATTGACTAGTTGGCCTTTGTTACAATGCTGCATGCATTCTCCTAGCCTGCATTTACAAAGCATGCCTGTAAATTTTCATTTGGCTTTTGAGGTGCAGGTGTGTAACCCCATCAAACTCAATACTTGCACCCCTGATACACCACACAATGTAACATCAGCAGAGGATCCTCCTCCAGCAGCTTGTGAATAGGATTTGCAGTCTATTGGGGCATGTAAAATTTGGGCTAATGGTTAAATTCAATGCTATTATCTCTATCCTCTATGAAAGCCATTGCTTATAGGTTGTGGCATAACAAAAGAACCCTAACCCCATGGCTCTCTCTATATACAGGTTTAAACTTCAAATTAGATTTATTATCTAAGTACATATACATTATACGTCATCATATACGTGACCATATACATGACATGGTGAGGAAGAAGGAGGAGGTCCTGCAAAGAGAGTTTAGGGAGTTAGGTGCAAAGTTGAAGGACAGGACCTCCAGCGTTGCAATCTCAGGATTGCTACCCGTGCCACGTGCTAGTGAGGCTGGAAGTAGGAAGGCAATGCCGCTAAATGCGTGGCTAAGGAGTTGGTGCAGGAGGGAGGGCATCACATTTCTGGACAATTGGGCCTTGCTCCAGGGAAGGTGGGACCTGTTCCGACGGGACGGGTTG
Organism: Mobula hypostoma; assembly: GCF_963921235.1. Lineage (NCBI taxonomy): Eukaryota > Metazoa > Chordata > Chondrichthyes > Myliobatiformes > Myliobatidae > Mobula > Mobula hypostoma. Next base: position 45,369,727 of record NC_086104.1, read on the forward strand.
CACCTGAACTGGAGGGTGACAGGGTGACTAACATCCTTGCAGGAAGGTTTGCTAGTGCTGCTCCGGGGGGTGGGGGGTTAAACTAGATTTGCAGGGGGAGGGGAACCAGAGTGTTAGAGCAGATAGTGAGGTGGAGGAGGATAAGGGTCATGCAAGAACTGCAAGTATAGTGCATGGAGTAAAGCCAGATCTAACATATAAAGAGGCTTTGAGGAAAGAGAAACAGAATAAAGGGTGTAAAGATGGTAAGGTAGAAGGGCGAAAGTGTGTGTACTTCAATGCAAGAAGCATCAGGAACAAAGGTGATGAACTGAGAGCTTGGATACATACATGGAATTATGATGTAGTGGCCATTACAGAGACTTGGCTGGCACCAGGGCAGGAATGGATTCTCAATATTCCTAGATTTCAGTGCTTTAAAAGGGATAGAGGGGGGGGAAAGGGGAGGAGGGGTGGCATGACTGGTCAGGGATACTAATACAGCTACAGTAAGGTTGGGTAATGTAGCAGGATCCTTTTTTGAGTCAGTATGGGTAGAAGTCAGGAACAGGAAGGGAGCAGTTACTCTATTGGGAGTATTCTGTAGGCCCCTTGGTAGAGGCAGAGATACCGAGGAGCAGATTGGGAGGCAAGTTCTGGAAATGTGCAAAAATAACAAGGTTGTTATCATGGGTGACTTTAACTTCCCTAATATTGATTGGCACCTGATTAGTTCCAAGGGTTTAGATGGGGCAGAGTTTGTTAGGTGTGTCCAGGACGGATTCCTGTCACAGTATGTTGACAGGCCGGCTAGGGGGAATGCCATACTAGATCTAGTACTAGGTAATGAACCAGGTCAGGTCACAGATCTCTCAGTGGGTGAACATCTGGGGGACAGTGACCACCGCTCCCTGGCCTTTAGCATTATCATGGAAAAGGATAGAATCAGAGAGGACAGGAAAATTTTTAATTGGGGAAGGGCAAATTATGAGGCTATAAGGCTAGAACTTGCAGGTATGAATTGGGGTGATGTTTTTGCAGGGAAATGTACTATGGACATGTGGTCGATGTTTAGGGATCTCTTGCAGGATGTTAGGGATAAATTTGTCCTGGTGAGGAAGATAAAGAATGGTAGGGTAAAGGAACCATGGGTGACAAGTGAGGTGGAGAATCTAGTCTGGTGGAAGAAGGCAGCATACATGAGGTTTAGGAAGCAAGGATCAGATGGGTCTATTGAAGAATATAGGATAGCAAGAAAGGAGCTTAAGAAGGGGCTGAGAAGAGCAAGAAGGGGGCATGAGAAGGCCTTGGCGAGTAGGCTAAAGGAAAACCCCAAGGCATTCTTCAATTATGTGAAGAGCAAAAGGATGACAGGAGTGAAGATAGGACAGATCAGAGATAAAAGTGGGAAGATGTGCCTGGAGGCAGTGGAAGTGAGTGAGGTCTTCAGTGAATACTTCTCTTTGGTATTCACCAATGAGAGGGAACTTGATGATGGTGAGGACAATATGAGTGAGGTTGATGTTCTGGAGAATGTTGAAATTAAGGGAGAGGAGGTGTTGGAGTCGTTAAAATACATTAGGATGGATAAGTCCCCGGGGCCTGACGGAATATTCCCCAGGTTGCTCTATGAGGCGAGGGAAGAGATTGCTGAGCCTCTGGCTAGGATCTTTATGTCCTCGTTGTCCATGGGAATGGTACCGGAGGATTGGAGGGAGGCGTATGTTGTCCCCTTGTTAAAAAAGGTAGTAGGTATAGTCCGAGTAATTATAGTCCAGTGAGCCTTACGTCTGTGGTGGGAAAGCTGTTGGAAAAGATTCTTGGAGATAAGATCTTTGGGCATTTAGAGAATCATGGTCTGATCAGGGACAGTCAGCATGGCTTTGTGAAGGGCAGATCGTATCTAACAAGCTTGATTGAGTTCTTTGAGGTGGTGACCAGGCATACAGATGAGGGTAGTGCAGTGGATGTGATCTACATGGATTTTAGTCAGGCATTTGACAAGGTTCCACATGGTAGGCTTATTCAGAAAAGACACGGCTTTAAGGTAAGAGGTGGGAAGTTCAAGGGGGATATTAGAGGGAGGTTTTTTACTCAGAGAGTGGTTGGTGTGTGGAATGCACTGCCTGAGTCAGTGGTGGAGGCAGATACACTAGTAAAGTTTAAGAGACTACTAGACAGGTATACAGAGGAATTTAAGGTGGGGGGTTATATGGGAGGCAGGGTTTAAGGGTCAGCACAACATTGTGGGCCGAAGGGCCTGTATTGTGCTGTACTATTCTATGTTCTATGTTCTATGAGATGAAGAGTCCTTTAAAGTGAGTCCATAGGTTGTGGGAACAGTTCGGTGATGACGCGAGTGAACTTGATCTCCTTTGGTTCAAGAGCCTGATGGTTGAGAGGTCATAACTGTTCCTGAGCCTGGTATTGTGGGTCCTGAGGCTCCTGTACCTTCTTCCTGATGGCACCGCTGAGAAGAGAGTATGGGCATGTGGAATTATAAGAAGCTATAGGTTTTGAGGACAGAATAACTGGACCAGAGGATGTGGATTCAAGGTTTTTATAGATATAAACTGACCAGGAGTAAATTGGTTTCTTAAGTTTTATCTTGTTGGTTCAGGAGGAAACGGTGATTTACTTGAGCTTTGACGTTGTTTATTATTAAGGTTTTTTGCTATTATTGCCAAATCATTTACAACTTTACCTGATTATTGTTTTGGTGGAAAAGTCAATTAACGTTTGATGCAGTAAATGTATATTTGAACTTGAGAAAGGCCAAACTGGTCTGAGAGCCTGAACTCATTCAGCCTTCTTCAACCTTAGAGCCAACCTTCAGCTGCTCACTTGAGATTAGTTCATTTGACGCAGAATCAGAATTCGGCTTATTTTCCTTGTTTTGTATGATGTGAAATGTGTTGTTTTGTGGCAGCAGTACAATGCAAAGACATAAAATTACTATAAATGACAAAATAAATAAATAGTGCAAAAAAGGGAATAATAAGGTAGTCTTGTTGGGTCATGGACCATTCTAATGGTGGTGGGGAAGAAGCTGCAGAATTAAAATGCACATTGAGGTTGCTTATGTTTTCAATTGAATAATATTGATTGCTCACTGCAGATCAGAATTTGGAGAATAGTTCTCAGCTAATTGATAATCCATTATTTTTATTTGAAGTCAAAATTAATTGTCTGATTGGTTAATTAATCAAATCCTTTGTTTCAAATGATATTAGGAATTCTTACTTACTTTCCATCCACCAGCCACTTTCCCACTTAAAGCCTGATTTAATTTTGGGATTGCTGTAATTGAATCAAGAAAGTTACTGCAATTTTCTATTGTTAGTCTCTATCCTTTCCAACCCTCAGAAGAAGTACAGAGATCTCTAATTAAGAGGCGTTCTCAGTTCTATCTATAGTATTATTAAAATGGCCATAATATTATACATGCCGGTACATGCTGGAGGAACTGAATTTGCTTCCGTTTCAATTGCTTTTCCATGCTGCAGCTGGAAACATGCTTTTTCACATGACCAGGCTGAGATGAAAGTGTTGCCAAGCAAAGGCTTTTGGTGAAGAACCAGTATTGAATTGATTGAGTTTAATACATCTGTGTCATTCTGTGCTCCTGATCACAGTTTAACTAATTTGTAAAGAAGCAAGTCTTTTTTGTTATTAGGGGGACCCTAATGAAATTTCTACGTGGTTTTAGTTTAGAAGGTTTCCAGGAAAATAACTAGAAAAATGAGAGAACTATCCTACTAACTTTCAAATTCTTTTGTTAGAGCCACTTTTAATTTTTCCAAATCATAATTAGATGTATCACATAGAACATAGAAATCCTTCGGCCCACAATGTTGTTCTAGAGTAATCCACTCTAGAAACTGCCTAGAATTTCCCCACCACATAGCCCTCTATTTTTCTCAGCTCCATGTACCTATCTAAGAGTCTCTTAAAAGACTCTATTGTATCTTCCTCTACCACCGTCGCTGGCAGTGGATTCCATGCACCCACCATTCTCTGTGTGAAAAACTTGAATCTGATATTTCAGCACTGGGAAAAAGCCTCTGGCTATCCACATAATCAATGCCTCTCATCACCCTAGATACCTACAACAATGACCTTGGTAAAATTAGGAGCATAATGGTGCTGTTTTTAAAAACACTCTTCCTGAGATGACTGAAGTGCTTGCTTAAGACAATAAGCTCTTGATATTGCCAGTTAGTCTTTTAAAGTAGTTCAATGCCAATTGCACAACTTGTAAGGATATCTAGACAATGAGATGTTTTTCTACCAAACCTCAAAAGATACCTCCTGATCGCTCTTCAAATGATCCAGAATTGCTCTGATTTCTGATTCTGTGGAGCCAAGAAGATATATTCCTCCAAATTCTAATGAGACACTGCATGTTTATTCAAGATTAGTGAACCTTAGCTTTGCCTCCCATCTCCTTTCATGTATACTGTCAAAGTCATTGGCTTCTCTTTCTTATTTGCAGAAAACTAGTGTCCTTAAGCTAAAAATTACAAGTTTACTGAACAAAAATGGGTGAGTGGAAAATAGCAATGACATCATGTTGAATCCATCAGGTGCAGGATAACTGAAAAGGCAGTAATCAAAATTTATTGAGGCTCCAGTACACACTATTCAAAGGTGTGATTGGAGTGGTGCGTGAGCCTCTGTGAAAGCAAGCATCATTTTCTCTGCTAGACAGCCAAAGCAATAATTTGATAAAATTAATAAAATCAATAAAGCTACTGATTTGCCAGCAGAGAAACTCTGAGATAACTGAAGGAGAGCTGGGACAGGGGAAGGGAAACTTGGTAACTTCTTTTGCGATCAGGCATAAGATCTCCTTCTATGGTCCATAAGGAGTAAAAAAAAAACAAATTCTTAAAGCATATCTTGACCTACTTTGGTCAATCGACTATTCCCTGCTTCTGATGTGAAACTGTAGACAATGGGGAGGGCGTTTGTACAATGCAAGAAGAGGCTCTTTGGCCCATCAGATCCATGCCGAACATGACTAGTTAATCCCATCTACGTTCTCTTGGTTGGTATCCCTCCATTCCTGCCTGTTTTTGTGGCTGTCAAAATGCCTCTTAAAGGTTGCTGTTTTATCTGTGTCAACCACACCCCCAGAAGTGCAGTCCAGGCACCTACTGCTCTGTGGGTGTAAAAAAAACAAATGCATCACATTTCTCCTTTAAACCTTGCCCCTCTCAACTTAAACCTATGGCTTGTACTATTGACATTTCCTCTTTGAGGAAAAAAGACTCTATCTGCCCTGTATAAGACTTACATAATTGTATTTACTTCCATCATGTCACCCTCTGTCTCAGTCCGATACTCCATAGAAAACAATCTCTTCTTATAGTTGACGTACTCAAATCCAGGCAACATCCTGGTAACCTCTTCTGCACCCTCTTGAAAGTCTGCTCACAGAAATCCAGACAGAACTCAGACTTCGTCTGTCATGATCTTAATCTGATATCATGACTCTGCCAACCTTATTAGACAAAGACTTTTTTAATTGCTCCTAAATTTCCATCATTAAGGTCACTGTACTAAGAAAAGCAGTGGGTTGACAAGCTGGACTTTCCAAATTTTAACCTCTTCTATGCACTATCCTTGAAAAGAAAGTGGGTGTTAAACTTTCAGCAAGGGTCTATATGATAATAGATTTTATGTAATAATTTAGTTTTGAACTTTCCATGTAATTTCTCTCAGTCACTTTCTTCTGGTAGTTTATTTTATACTGAAAATTTTTAAACAAAGAGGTACCTTAAGTCAAAAGATGTGCATGTGCCTGTTAAACACAGACAGAACTATTAACAAGATGTGTACAAATAGAACACACAAGATGATTGAATTTGAATTGAGTGGATTGGTGGCCACTTTGCTGGCATCATCCGTGTAGTACCAGAGCACTTTCCTGAATGAATTATTTTCATGACAGATTATAACCATTTCCATGTTGCATCCTCATGACAATAATTTTCATAAGCAGTTGCACACTGGTACGTTTTTGTTGGATTTAGTACCTTATTCAGAAGCTCTTTGAGTTTTTTTCGGAATGATGCCTGCCAGAATATTTTCACTCATGCAAGAAACTTTTTCCATAAAATGCTGACTTATAAGGAAAGTATGAAGGCGGTAATTTCTATTTCAAAAGATTTTGATATTTTATTCTTTAACATTCATTAGTCTTTTGGGTTTCAGTATTAACATAGTCGGAACTTTATTTTCTTTCAAGCATTGAAGAACCCTTTGATATTTAAATTAAAACAGTAACATTCCAGTGATAACGATAGCCAGTGAGTAGTAAAGTGCATCCTTTTGATCTGTTCCAAGTATGTATTGTAAAATAGTTTAGTTTAGATAAGTGCATAGGAAAAATTAGATTTTATTTATATATTTGATAAGTGTTTTAATTGCATCGAGACTGTGAATGCTATCAGTGTGCTTTTCCTATCAGCATCTGAAAGCAATTCCACAAATTTGGTGATAATATTTTCAAAAATGTTTTTATGCAATGTTCATGTTTTGCTATAAGGTGCACATGACCAGTTACATTTGATAAGACCAACAATTTGGAGTCACTCGTCTGAGTTTTGTTCAACAAATTTAAAAAGGAACAGTGATGTGCCACACAGATGTAGGGACATTTTCAATTAAATACGTGTACAGTGTGTATATGTTTGCCAAGCTGAGCAATTTCTCCTGCAATGGTAGCCTTATAATTAATCATTTAGGCATTTAAGTAATCGATGCCTGTTGGTGTTTCCAAACCTATGAGGATGCTTTATCATACTTTGATGATTTTAACCCATATTCTGAGAGTTATTATATTAAACAATTGATAGCAAGTCTGAAAAATAACACATTAATATTGTACCAAGGAAAATTCAAAACTTTGCCAATATTGTGTAATGTAAATACATTTGAAATATATTTAAAATGGGTATTGATGCAAGTAAGAAATCACCAATGAAACTTTTTATAGATAGTAGTCAGTGAATTTTGTTGGTGGCATCAAGCAGAGGAGTGATATTACTTAAATAAATGTTGAACAAATGGGCATATAGACAGTTAGTATTCTGTAAACTGACCAGTAGGTTTGTAACTTCAAGATGGAGCCCACTTAGCCATCACGAGACAGATATGGCTAGACAGTCAAAAGTTTTGCTGAGCTGCAACAGGTGTTTGAATGCTTAAACTGAATCCCTTTGCTTGACACGGGGAGTAAACGAATTCAGCAGCTGAAATTTTAGAGATATGCAGCAACAGAGAAGTCCACAAAAAGAACGTGGTAGCCTGTCTCAACAACTATTGTCCAGTAGCACTTACATCCACTGTAATGAAGTCCTTTGAGAGATTGGTGATAAAGCATATTAACTCCTGACTGAGAATCAACTTGGATGTGGTCCAGTTTGCCTACCATCGCAACAGGTCAACAGCAGATGCCATTTCCTTGGCTCTTCACTCAACCCTGGAACACCTGGACAGCAAAGACACACACATCAGGATGCTCGTCATTGATTACTGCTTGGCGTGCAATACTGTCATCCCCTCAAAACTAATCAATAAGCGTTAAGACCTTGACCTCAATACCTCCTTGTGCAACTGGATCTTCGATTTCTTCATTTGCAGACCCTAGTGAGTTTGGTTAGGCAACCACCTTCTTCCACAAACTTCAACAGCACACATGCAACTCGAGGCTGTGTACTTAGCTCCCTGCTCTACTCACTTCTTACTTATGAATGTGAGGCTTAGCACAGCTCCAAGGCCATATTTAAGTTTGCCAACAACACCACTGTTGGCTGAATCAAATGTGGTAATGAATCAGCATATAGGAGGGAGATTGAATATCTGACTGAGTGGAGCCACAACAACAACTTTGGTCAGCAAGACCAAGGAGCTGATCATTGACTTCAAGAGGAGGAAACTTGGAGGTCCATGAGCCAGTTCTCAACTGTGGATCAGAAGGAGAGAGGGTAGGCAGCTTTAAAATCCTCAGTGATATAATTTAAGAGTGCATTAGTGCCATTACAAAGAAAGCAGTGCTTCTAATTTCTTAGAGGTTTGCAAAGATTCGGCATGACATCTAAAACTTTGACAAACGTCTGTAGATGTGTGGTGGAGAGTATATTGACTTGTTGCATTACAGCCTGGAAATACCAATGCCCTTGAATGGAAAAGCCTACAAAAAGTAGTAGATATTGCAAGTCCATCGGGGGCAAAGACCTTCCCACCATTGAGTACATCTAGATGGAGCACAGTCGTAGGAAAACAGTATCCTTCATCAAGGACTCCCACCATCCAGAACAAGTTCTTTTCTCGCTGCTGCCATGAGGAAGGGGGAACAGGAACCTCAGGACTCACACCACCAGGTTCAGGAACAGTTATCACAAACACGAGGAAATCTGCAGATGCTGGAAATTCAAAGCTACACACACAAAATAAGACTATAAGATAAAGGAGCAGAAGTTGGCCATTCGGCCCATTGAGTCTGCTCTGCCATTTTATCATGAGCTGATCCATTCTCCCATTTAGTCCCACTCCCCCGCCTTCTCACCATAACTTTTGATGCCCTGGCTACTCAGATACCTATCAATCTCTGCCTTAAAATGCTGGAGGAACTCAGCAGGCCAGGCAGCATCTATGGCAAAGAGTTCGCCAGAAGGAGGAAGCTGGAGATTCATGAGCCAGTCTATGAGTAACCGATGTTTCAGGCCGAGACCCTTTATTAGGTCTGGAAAGGAAGAGGAGAAGTCCGAGTAAGAAGATGGGGAGGGGAGGAAGAACAACAAGGTGGTAGGTAGTAGGTGAAATGGGAGAGGGGGTGAAGTAAAGAGCTGGGAAGTTGATTGGTGAAAGAGATAAAGGACCGGAGAAGGGGGAATCTGATAGGAGGGGACAGAAGGCCATGGAACAAAAAGAAGGGGAGGAGCACCAGAGGAAGGTGATGGGTAGGTAAGATAAGGTGAGCGAGGGGAAAAAAAGGTGAGCGAGGAAAACAGGAATAGGGAATGGTGAAGGAGAGGAGGAGAGGGCAGTTACCGGAAGTTTGAGAAATCAATGTTCATGCCATTAGGTTGGAGGCTCTCCAGATGGAATACAAGTTGTTGCTCCTCCAACCTGAGTGTGGCCTCACTGCAGCAGTAGGGAATTGGAAGCAGTATTGAAATAGGTGGCCACTAGGGAATCCCGCTTTTTGTCATTTGGGAGACTGCTTCTCCAAGCATCTTTGCTTTGTCCGCCACAAAAAGTGTGATCTCTGACTTTTATTGACTGCTCCAAGCATTTCTAATTTTGGGATGTGCTGCTTAGAAAAATAATCACCTCAACATTGAAATCTGCTTGTGCCAGTTTGTTCTTTGGCTCCTACTGTGTGAATTTCTTTCATGCAACTTAGGCACTTAAAAAAAAAGATGCCAATTTGTAAGATTTTCCTATTAGCATGCCTGTTCAGTACAAGTAACTTCCAGAGCCCTGTCCATTCAGCTGAAACTGACCAAAGTAAGCAGACATATTGCTTGCACCTCTTAAATTGGAAACAGCTCCTGAATCCCAATGCTGCTCAGTTCTTGTGCAGCTCGAGAAGCATTGACAAGAAGGATAGGTGAACATACACCAGAACTAGAGCCCCAGCTTACTGATGCCAACTTGAAGACCTGGCAGTAAAGAATGGAGTCTTGCCAATGAGGTGGGCCCAGGAGCCACTGAGGACTGAAATGAAGCTATAGTGAGTGAACATGGTCAGAGTGATCAAAACTTAGAATGATATTCTGGGGACCTTGTCCCAGTGAAGAAAGTGACCAAGAAAGTGGCAAAGAACAATAGGAACAAATTCCATCCATAATCTGTGAGCTGCTATACTTGCACACCTGTCATACTCTGGCACTTGCCCTTATATCTCTCACCTTAACCACACTTGCCTTTAGTCGCCCCCGGTACGCATTATAGCTCAGCCACTCACACTTTCCTTTCTTTCTTCCAAGATGAGGTGGCTTGCAACCACAAGCTTCAACAGCATGTATGAGGTTGGGAATCTGAATATGGTCTTTTGATGAAGAGACTAATGACCATGGGCTCAACTGTCTTAGAGGTAGTGGCACTTTGGAGACTATTAAGGATGATGGTATGCTCTTATTTAATCCTCCCCAATTCCCATTTCCCACTCATCCTCTGATGTCTTTAGTTTGCGCTGCCCAGTTCATTCAAACGTGCCTTTTATGCTTGCTCCTCCCACAAACTAACTGTAACTTTCCACTTTCTTACTTCAAACACCCAAGACGTAGGAACTATCCAACCCTGTCAGCAGAGTTGTTGTATCCTACAGAGAAAAAAGACCAGGTTTCTGTGCCTCCAGCATTTGCAACCACCAACCCAGACCATGGCACTTCCTGAACAGGCAGGTGATTCATGTAGTAAACCATCTTGTGTATCAACATATGTGAATGGTTGACAGAGGAAGCAAGAAAAAAGGTAGTTTGTGTGGTGGTCTTCTGGGGGGCTTGGGTCCACGTTGGAGCAGCCTAAAGAAGAAGGTTGGGGACCCTTCAAATGGAGGTGCTTGGTCTATTGTACAGTTTACCTGGAAATCTTGGTCGTGGAGTAAGAACACCAGTGGAATGCATCCTTTTCTCCCAGCACAGAGTAATGGCACTCATTCTCCCAAGCCACAATTCATATAGGCAACTGGTCTGGCCCGGACTGCTGATGGTCAGAATCAGCATCTTGGAGACCCTGAGCTGTACACTCTTGTTCTTAAATGTGTCATCGCCACCATTTCATCAACTTGGCTGGAGCCCATGGGAAAGGAGCACTATCAGATTAGCAGGACGGCCAAAAGGTACTCAGAGGGCAGGTACTAAGGGAATGCATTAGGTTGACTGGTGAGGGATTGAATGATGTTTAAACAATATTTCTGAGTACATTGAGTTGTTTGGTTCTGGTCTTAATATACAGAGAGTAGCAACAATTTCACCGTGGGCTTAGCTTCTCTGCAACACTGGGAAGTCAAAATACTATGCTCTTCCTTATTTGTCACTGAGGGTGTTAAGGACATGCATTCCTAATCTGCTGCTATATTTGTGATCGTGGAACTTCAGTCTTACTCTTGAGCTCACAGGGACTGAGCTAACATGCATGAAGTGGAAAATATATTTCCAGGAGAGAATTTTCCTTGACCTAGAGGCCACTATGCAGATGCCAAAAGTCAAAAGCCACAAAAAACCTGATCTTTTGAGGCCCCAATAGTCACCATATTTTCTTGTTGTGGAAAGGAAGTTTTCAGGGATTGCTTCTATTAAACTCGAAGATGATTCACACAGCATGTATGGTTTCAGATTTAAAAGAGAGGGTATTTCATGGCAGTGAGAATGTGGACTGCTTCATGTTCAGGCACTGTCAACTCTTTCATTTCTAAAGTTACTCCTGAGAAAGATGGAAGAAAGTTAGAAAAGCCAGTGCAAGGTTTATCTTTGCTACCCGGAATAACATTGTCAAAGTGAGTGGTAAATGAAAACTTGATGTTGGTGTCTTCGTTTAAGTGACATGTGAGAATTATGACATGCTTTTTGTTCATTTGTGTGTGGCATCAAAAAGCACAACCTTCACACAAGAATACCGTTCAGCAACTTTTTATACTACAATTCAAATGCATAGTGCATAAACATATCCACTACATGATTAGTTTTTTCTGCTCCTGTTTTTCCGCTAAATTTATGACAGCACAATCCTCTGCATAAATGAATTTTCTTATATTTTGCAGTGGTCCTTCTGATTTCCCATATCACCAATTTTAGTCAACTTAGTAGTGATAAAATGCAAATTATGGCCACTTTTCTGCTGTGGGCTAGCATAAACTCATAACGGAAATGAGATTACCTAATTTCACTTTACATCCAATTTGCATATTCAGTATAAGGAGGAGAGAAGTTCCTCTCTTCCTTCCCAAAGAGAGAAAGTCGATTTCAGAAACCATCCCCATTTATTTAGGCCATTTGATAATTTTGTTCAAGCTCCCCTGCTTTGCGAAAGATAATCTTTTCCTTGCATATCAATGGGAATCTGATTCGTAATTCCTGTAACCAGTCATATATAATAATTCATGTCTCAACACTACTCAAATGGCAAGAGCACTTCATGGGGATATTTTGGCCTTCAAAATAAGTCCTGTTCTTCTTTGGTCATCAGTATGGCAGGCATTACACATCTTAACTGAGATCTGGAACCCTAAATTGAATAGTGCTTGAATCGTGATGTGCAATTAACCTTTGCAAAGTTGACCTGTTTAAAATGGACATGAAATTTGTCCTGTATGTTTACCAGCATGATTTCAATGAGTATTAATAGTACTCCTGTTGGTGTTTAACCATGTAACTAGTTTTCATAAGTGACTAATGTGTCGATCAAAGATACTCCCAGATTCTCGTAAAAGGGAGGTTTCTATGCTGCAGCTGAAGGTGGAATTTCTTCCAGTGGTACCCAGAATCAGAATCAGGTTTAATATCACCGGCATGTCTTGTGAAATTTGTTAACTTGGTGGCAGCAGTACAATGTGATTCATGATAATATACGAAATAAGTAAATTAAAAAAGACAGTGAGTATATATAGGTATATTAAATAGTTAAATGAAAAATACATAAAAATCAGAAATAATAAAAATGAGGTAGTGTTCATGGGTTCAATGTCCATTTCGGAATTGAATGGCGGAGGGGGTAAAGCTGTTCCTGAATCACTGAGTGTGTGCCTTCAGGCTTCTGTACCTCCTTCCTGCTGGTAACGGTGAGAAAAGGGCATGCCCTGGGTGTTGGGGGCCCTTAATGATGGACGTCATCTTTCCGAGACATTGCTCATTGAAGATGTCTTGGATACTGCGGAGGCTAGTGCCCAAGATGGAGTTGAGTAATTTTGCAGCTTTCTGTACTAATGTCTTGCTGGAAGACGTGATTGTCCAGCGTCATCACCCCTGCCCCCACCACCACCACCGTTGCCATGATCAAGTAAGTAAGGGGTAATGATTGAAGAGGACATCCAATGTGCTGGATGATAGCTGGTAGAATATTGGATGGCCAAGTTCAGAGAGAATAGAACAGGGGTAGGCAACCTACAGCCCACGAAGGTATTTTGACTGGCCCACGAGTAAATATTGGGATGCTATGCTTATCCGGCCCACAAGTGATTTTTCCTTATTCTGAGTGTTTCATGTTACCCACTGATAGATATGCATGGTGTCTTGTTACACTGGCCACAGGTTGGGTTTTGTTCTAAACCAAACACTAGTATATACGAACGACGGGCAGGCAGTCTACCTTATTAGTATGTATAAGATACTCTCCATGTACGCGCGGGTTTTCAGATGGGGTCATTCAAATTTGTAAACAGAAACAGCATCATTGTGTTTTAACAAGAAATCCACACTAAATATCCAGATATTTACATGTGCTACGATACTTGTTGAATAACTCGCGTTTCAAAATAAAATTGAAGAAAAAGATTCCAATGGCAGTGAATGCAAAACGCAGGAAGGTAGACACCCGAGTGCCAAAATTTCCAAGACACTTGGACACCAGATTACTTCTTCATCGAGCAAGCTGGGAAACCAGTTTGTCTCATTTGCCTAGAAAATGTTGCTGTGAGAAGGTGGCAAATATCAGGCGACATTACGAGGCCCAACATAGTGGAAAGAAAGCAGCAATTGTGGGAGTACCAGCTTCAAAAAGGAAATTGTGCACATTTTCCCACTTTTCAAAAAAGTAAAGCACAAGATCCAGGCATTTTTGTGAATATGGCCCAAAAATTGAGAAAAGAGTTTTCATCTCATTTTGCTGATTTTTGCTTGCATGCAAATGAGTTCAAGCTGTTTGCTACTCCATTTGATGTGGAGGTGGACACTGCATGAGAAATTTTTCCAATGGAATTGATTGAGATGCAGTGTGACGACATATTGAGATCAAAATTTCATTCTGAAGACGTGTCAGTGACGGACTTCTATAGAAAATATTTTCATCCAAGTGGGAAGTACCCTAACTTAGTGGACCATGCAAAAAAGATGGCATCATTGTTTGGCAGCACTATCTGTGTGAGCAATTATTTTCAAAAATGAAGCACACCAAGAACCATTTAAGAACGAGATTGACTGATGCCCATCTAGATAATGTCTTGCTCTTGGCATCAACAAGTCTGACACCCAATATTGAGAAGCTTTCAAGCAACAAACAGCATCAAGTTTCACGTTGATTTATCGACTGTTTGCATTAAAATTTTCTTTTTTATCATACTTAATTTACCACCATTCAATGCATCATGTTCATACGTTTTACATTTAAAGATTCTTTGTGTCCTTTTAATAGATTCAAAAGATGCCTTGATTGAAATAAATTGCAACTAAACTGAGTTCTTTGATTACTAATTGGCATCCTTGGTTAAGCACAAATGATTTTCTAGCATGCGTTATTCATTAATTTGAGGCAAAACATAACTAGATGTATTTAAATGGATAATTCCCATATTTCAAGTTTTTTATGGCATTTATCTGGCTCACCTTCCGCTCATTAATATGCGATCCAGCCCACAGAGACAAAAAGTTTGCCACCCTGGAACAGAAGAAGCAAGGCTGATCAACAGTGCTTTGGAACGGTCAGGCAGAAAGCACCAATGAATGAAGCTTTCAGTAGCTGAAGATGGAGTCATGTGATAACACTTTAGGACTCACACTCAGATTTTCAGATACAACTTGGGAATCCTTGTGAATGAGGTGGACAAGGGAAGAGAGGTCCCCTAATGACAGTAGCACATCAGAACTTCCAGGGACAGATGGAGTGACAGCTGTTGGAGAAGCAATTAAAATACGGAGTCAAATCACAAGGATATAGATAGCCTTTTAAAAAAAAATCTGAGACCTTGGAATTACCGCAAAACTGTACAAATACATGATAAAATTCAATCTCCCACCACCTACACCAGTTACTCCTCACCGCAATATACACTCATAATTCACAATTGACAATCAGGACTGCCTCAATAGACTTTCACATACTTTCCATTATTCCAATTCTACCATGGCAGACAGATAACCAAAGCACATTACACAGCACTTTCTAATGTGCTTCCTCTCTCTTGTAGGAGAATCTAGTGGAAGAAAGGGGAAGCTTCAGTGTTGTATTCCCTTGAAGGAATGAATGGTTTCATTATGAGAAATACTTTCACAAAGTCAGTGGGTAATGGTGCCATTGAAAATCATGGTAAGACCATGTCTATTCCTCCTCTTTATTTTATGCTACCCTTTCATACCATCGTTTCTTCTGATTTACAAGCCACACTTAGTGCAGTCATAATCTCCCACTTGCAACCTCTCCCTTTAATGTAGCTCTACACTTGTGCTATTGTTCTTTCTAATCGTCATGGATTACACCCTGGCTAGGGTGCTGTGACATGAGTTGATGTATGCACCCTATCACTCAATCTGACAACCGCAGTCATCTACTCAGAATCAGAATCAGGTTTATTGTCACTGACATTAATCTTGAAATTTGTTGTTCACGACTGACACTTTACATAATGTGGCCATTACCTCAGAGGCTGGGCTTGTACATGGTGTCTCACTGGGCACAAGTGCAACCATTGTTGGGGAAAGGGCTGTGCAAGTGCTTGCTTTTCAGGGATGCATGCAATTATGTTGCTAAGCAAATGTGGTTGAGATAGCAGATAAAAGTGCAAAACAAAGGCCTTTGAATATCTGCAGGACTAGCAGAAAGGCTGCAGATATTCTCAAGGTAGAAAGGAGCATGTACCTTCAGCCAAGCTCAAGCTTTTATGCAGAATCTGGGCCCCATCCTTCCAAGTGTGGATCTGTTCTAATTTTATTCTGGTGGCCCCAACCATCATGAAGCAACCACTGGTGTCAATGTCTCAGCTCCCATTGCAGGTAGAGATTCTATCCAGTACTGCAATGAAAATTCAGACTTATTCCCTCATAGCCCAGGACACAAGCGTACCGGTTTTCAAAGTGATCTGGGAGAGATGGGGATGGTGATATCTACAAACGCCTCCTTCGTCGTCTAGTCATCCACATTTACTGGAAAGGCTCTGTGGTGGATAATGATGCAGGCAATTAGTTGATGTTTATATGGTTCTTGTCAAGGTTGGATTTTTGAATATGATTTGGAATGGTTTCTGTCAATAAGATCAGGCTGATGCTGAGATGATAACAAACTGAGGAAAGTTACGTTGGCAAATGCATCAGAATGAGGATTTGAGTGTCTCTTTGATGGAAGTGCACTTTTAAAAGACACAGTCCCAACTTCTCCCTCATTAATCTGTGTACCTCTGACAAGTTGTCCAATGATTAAACAACTTTACCTGCCACAAACCCTCTTTCAAGTCAGTTACACTGGGGATCCCTTTCACTGGGGAAAGTTGGGGTGTCTTTCCACAACCAAACCTGGCTCTCAGTGTATCATTCAAGAATCAAGATGGTTTAATGTAATTTCCAGTACACAAGTGTAAAGGAGAATGAAATTCTGTATTCCAGATCCAATACAGCTCAAAATAAGATAAAGAAGACAATAATGAAAAAACACAATAAATATTCATACAAACAATAGCTTATATCCATAGATTGATTGTATGCTCGTAAAATTATGCTAGGCACAGGGGTGTCTGTACAAAAGGAAGTGATAAAGTAGTGGTGTGTGGTGGGATGGGTAGTAGGTGAAGGTGTTGATTAGCTTTACTGCATGGGGCAAGTAAATGTTTTTGAGTCAGGTGGTCCTGGTATGGTAGCTGCCAAGCTTCCTCCCTGCAGTGGGACAAACAGGGTGGGTGGGATCCTTCACGATTTTGCTGGCTGTTTCCCAGCACCATTCTGTATATATGTCCTTGATGGCAGGTAGGCTGGTGCAGGTGATGCATTGAGTAGTTTTGACTACCTGTTCAATTGGTCATTTGGATCCAAGTTCACAGTCTGCATACCTGGCGTGTCAGCAATGTGCATGCTACTACTTATATCAATACAGTGGCCAGGATGGGAAGCATCTAAATGCACACGTTGTGTTTAAATCTGAGTTGAATCGGCGTCTGTGGTACCCAGACAATGAATGTTACAGAGCCCAGTATCATGCCCTGCAGCTGTTCAAGCAATCAGAACAGAATCAGGTTTAATATCATTGGCATGTGTCATGAACTTTTGTTTTGAGGCAACAGTACATTGTCAAGACGGTAAACTACAATAAGGTATATATATATATATATATATATATATATATATATATATATATACGAAAAACTTAAGCAGTGTGAAAAGAGAGGAAAAAGATACTAAGGTAGTGTTCCTGGGTTCATTGGCAATTCAGAAATCTGACGTCAGAGGGGAAGGAAGATGATGTTCCTGAAACGTTGAGTGTGTGTCTTCAGGCTGCTGCACCCTTTCCCTAATGGTGGCGAACAGAAGAGAGCATATCTTGGGTGACGGGGATCCTTAGTAAGGGTGCCTCCTTCTTGAGGCATCACCCTTTGATGGTGACCAGGATGCTGGGGAGGCTGGTGCCCATGATGGAGCTGGCTGAGTTTGCAAATGTCTGCAGCTCTTTCCAATCTTGAACTGTGACCCTTTCATACCAGACAGTAATGCAACCAGTTAGATTGTTCTCCATGATACTCCTGTAAAAGTTAGTGAGTGTCTTTTGTGACGTACCAATTCTCCTCAAGCTCCTAATGAACTATCGCTGCTGTCATGCCTTCTTTGTAACTGCATCAATATGTTCAGCCCAGAACAGATCTTCAGAGGTGTTGACACCCAGGAACTTGAAACTGCTCGCCCTTTGCACTGCTGATCCTTCATTAAGGACTGGTTCATGCTCCCTCGACTTCCTGTTTTGAAGACCAAAATCAATTTCTTGGTATTACTGATGTTGAGTGCAAAGTTGTTTATGAGACAGCACTCAACCAGCTGGTCTATCTCACTCACGTAGGCATCGTCACCATATGAAATTCTGCCAACAGTAGTTGTGTTGTCAGCAAATTTACAGATGGTGTTTGAGCTGTGGCTGGCCTCGCAGTCATGGGTGTAGAGAGAGTAGAGCAGTGGACTAAGCATTCACCCTTGAGGTACTCCAACGTTGATTGTCAGCAGGGAGGAGATGTTATTTTTTACCTGCACAGAGTGGTGTCTCCTGGTGAGAAAGTCAAGGATCCAGTAGCAAAGGGAGGTACAGAGGCCCAGGTTTTGGAGTTTGTTGATTAGAACTGAGGGTATGATTATATTGAACACTGAGTTGTAATCAATAGATTCCGACGTCGGCTTCTGAGACAGAAATCGCAGGGTCACCAGATGCTGCAGGGACTTGCACAGGTGTTGTTTTATTCTCCCTTTCCAAGTGTGCATAAAAGGCATTGAGCTCATCTGAGAGTGAAGCATCACAGCCATTCGTGACGTTAAATTTCGCTTTGTAGGAAGTAAGGGCCTACCCCCTCTGCCAGAGCTGAAGTGCATCCAATTCTGTCCGTAACCTCAAACAGAATTGCTTTATCACACATAAAATAGCCTTCTGGAGCTAGTAACTTCCAGTAAGATGTCGACATGTTCAGATGCATCTTGACCCAGGGGGAATGCTGCTTCGTTTGTCTACATTTATGTATCACTGAATGATAGTTGATCTTGAAACTTGAAACTTGTACTTAGACTTCTTGAATAGTTCTAGATCACCAGTCTTGAATGCCACAGATCTAGCCCTCAGCAGACTACAAATCTCCTGATTTATCCACAGTTTTTGACTTGGATATGTCTGGTATGTTCTCGAAGGCACACACTGATTCACACAGGTCTTGATGAATTTGGTGATAACTGTGGCAAATTCATTCAGACCAAGAAAGATGAATCCTTGAGTATTGTCCAATCCACCAACTCAAAGCAATCCTTTAAGCGCTCCTCCACCTGACTTGACCATGCTTTCTTGCTCCTCACCGCTGGTGCTGCGGTCTTTAGTCTCTTTCTATACACTAGGAGTAGAAGTACAGCCAGGTGACTGGACTTTCAAAGTGTGGCTGTGGGATGGCACAGTAAGTGTTCTTGATGGATGTTATTTAGGATAATGTTTTTAACTGAACGCGAGTCCATGTCAACTCAACTTAAGAGGCTTAGTTCCCAAGCTGTTCTTTATTAGCTGAAATTATTGTCCACCAACATGCACTTTACAGCTACGCAGCATGCTACTGCCAGAGAAGGTATAAACAGTAAAAATTGTAGATGCAACTCAAATTGCAGGGCATGGAGTTCAAATGCAAAAATATTGGCAACTCACTTCTGCAATACCTCCTACTGCAATAGAAGCATTTGTTCAAATGCCCAATTACAGTAATGTGGTATGCAGTACTTTGATAGGTGTTTCTACAGCATGCCAGAAGAAACAATTGTAATCCTTTAAATGCACTTAGGAAATTGATGTTACAGCCCTACAATCTGTTGCAGGACTTGCTTCCTGGCTGATTGCAAGCATTTCTATCTTAATTGGATCACTGGAATGTGATCTGTATTTTGGTTTTAAGATTATGTAAGACTGTGACTTTGTTGTGACAGCCTAAAACAGCTGCTGAATTGATGGATATTCTGACCCTTAATGTAGATAAGTGGTATTTGCAAATCTGTCCACATAGATCCTTGGAAAAACTGCATTAAAAAGACAGTGTCCATCTTGTGTAGGACCTTTAACTTAATTTTCATTTCTTTTATTTAATACCATAGCTACGCAGAACTGGCATAGATCAACCCAACGGTTTCTGAGATGAATTGTTTATTAATCCATTTTTAAATTGTACTGAAAGTGGATTTATAGCAATGGCATATTTATGGTATTGTATGTGGTATTTGCTTTAGTTTATAAGCTGTATTGATTTTCTTAGATCATCAGACCCAAAAGGACAACATATGTCCCACTATTATTTAATATCACCCCCCCCCACATAAAAGCATAACTAATGATGAAGTACATGAATAGTGTCAAAGTTAGATTTATATCCCATGACTTTTGTAGTTTATTTAGGATCGAATCTTGTTTGAATTGGACAATATTTGTGTGTAAAAACAAATTGTACTGCTTGTTCAAGTAAGTAGAATTTTGACGAATTAAACAGGAAGTGTCATCTCTGATGCTGCTTTAATAGTGGGTTTGATTATGAAAGACCAAGAATGAATATACATGTGTCATGTTTAATTGTAACTATTTCCTGCCTTAGGAAAAGAGCAGAGGAATAGAACAGACGGCATTGCTCCATGTGAACTGACATGGAATGGATGGGCCAAGTGGCCTTCGTTTGTGCCATAAGTTTATGTGAATAAAAGTGACTGGGAAAAATCAGTTTTAGTGTCACATAATGCTGAAAATTTATCTTTGAACAGAATGAGTAACAATGTAACACACACAGGTTGCTGGAAGAACTCAGCAGGTCAGGCAGCATCAGTGGAAAGGAATAAACATTTGATGTTTTTGGTTGAGACTCTTTATCAGGACTTTGCTTATTCCTTTCCATAGATGCTGCCTGACCTGCTGAGTTCCTCCAGTATTTTGTGTGTGTAACTCTGGACTTCCAGCATCTACAGACTCTCTTGTGTTAATTATTAGTAACAATGTCATTGTAATCACAATTGAAAGAAATGTATGATTTTATTGCGTCTATGATTTTTATTCTGTCTACTCCATTCACTCAGTCTTTCTTAACAGGTCCAAGTAAGCTTCTACAAAACTTTTATCAGTCTTGTGAATGTTATTATTTTAAGGCTGCTTTAAAATTAATAGCACATTGGACATGCTGGAGCAATCAAACTAACAATACGTTTAATATAAGCTACATAATTGTTATCAGGATTCTATATCTTATAAAGTAAATCCCATTAAAATATTGATATGATTTGACTCTTTACCCTTGAAATTAGCCACTGTTACAATAATGCGATAAAATAATCTGGGGACTGGTTGGTGATTGAACTTCCTCAACACCAGCCTGTCATGCATACAATGCACCAACATCAAGGGCAAGGTACATTGAGTCACATGAGATTCTAGGAACACCTTTGATAGTGTCCAAATGATGGATGTGGATTTCTGTACTACCTTTTGTTCATCCTGCCCCAGGTATAGCAAAGGCTTTGCAACGTTAAGGGCATAACCACAACTTGATCAAAAGTTAAAGACAGAAGAAAGTGGCAGCTTGTTATTCGTAGGGTTGAGGAAGCTTCAGAATAGAGGGGCTTCTATTTAGAACAGAGATATGGAAGAATTTCTTCAAACAGAGGGTAGTGAGTCTATGGGTGGCTGTGGAGATCAAGTCATTGGATATATTTAAAGCGAAGATTGATAGGTTCCTGATTAGTAAGGATGTCAAAGGTTACGGGGAGAAGGCAGGAGAATGGGGTTGAGAGGGATGATAAATCAGCTGTGATGGAATAGCAGAGCAGACTCGATGGGCTGAATGGCCTAATTCTGCTCCTCTGTCTTATGGTATAATTTAATGCAATTTGATTTAAAATTGGAGAAACAGAAAATCAATTTCTGCCAAATATTACAAAATGAATCCAACAAATACCAGTAGAAGCTGTGTAAAGCTGAGCTGCTGATGTGTAGCTGCAAGTACCTTGGATAGTTGAATTTTGTTGTGAGGTATGTTAGTCCATCAACATAGTCGGTAAAATGGATATTCCTGGTGTAATCCATATGTAACTTGATGTCTGAAGGCCTTATCTTTAAGATTTTAGACCACCCTTCTTAATGGGTTCCCCTTATGGCAAATGTGATAACAGGACAGGATGAATGGGTTGCCCTTGGTTTTACGAATCACCTCACCTTTTTTTTTATATATATAGAAGGATGTGCAAGCTCTTGCTTGTGTTGCAGAGAGTAATCACCTGTTTCTTCTTGCAGTAAATATATAGCTTTGTGGTTTTAAGTTTTGTAACTTACCCAGTATTGAAACAATAAAAGTGCTAGTTTTATTCTAGGGTTTATTTGAGGGTTTTACAATTTCTTACAATTTTTCCTTATGTCATTATTGTAGAATTGTACTGATATTTTGTTGATTAATTATTATTAATTGATTTCTTTTATTAAGTAAGTGATACAAATCAATTAACTTACCTGTCATCAAGATAGCAAATAGTCACTTGATACAGACATTTAAATGCCTTCTTGTAAAATATAGGATATTCGCATATTGATAAAATGAGGATCGTATTAAATTTCAATCAGTTTATTAGCTAGGCAATTAAATGCAGGTTTAATTCATGGAGAGTAAGATAGCATTCACTCACATGTAATATTAGTAAACATGTGATCTCTAATCCATTAAATATTTCCGACTTGTATCACATGCTAACAAACCTCAAATAATATCTGTGTACCATGTTAATCCAGTGGCAGGGTTTAACTCCTTTTTAGATTATATACAATTTTAATACTTTTTGATGAGGTAAATTGTTAAAACAGTGCAAATACAAGTGAGTTTTTGCTCTTTACCATTAATTCTGCAGAGTAGAAGCTGCAGAATGTGATCGCCCAGATGAACAAAGCTGAGATCTCCGGTTTCCAGCAGGAGGTGAATTTCTGATTTCTTTCAAACATTATAAATCGCACTAAATAATTACTTAATTATTTTATGGTCATTCTAGATGAAAATTATGCAAATTTCCTTGTCATGGTCTACTACTGAAATAAATCTTTGAACTTATTAACTTATACTATGATATGAGTAACATGACTGATCTCACCAACTAAATTTATGTAGAAAAATGATTCTAC